>NC_138903.1:4462153-5209433 GCF_965194825.1 Balaenoptera physalus
TCCCTTCTCTGATGAACCCAGGTGGAGACTGAACTCATGGGAGTCAGTCTCTCCCCCACCCCCGAAATCTTCATAAAAGTATTTACCTTGTTCTATGTTTTAATGGAGTCAGACCCTTGATTACAGTGGCCACCTAGTGACAGGATATATTAAAACAATAAGTGTGAAACATTATACATGGTGTGACTGATCAGGCATGGGTGAGATTATCAAATGTTGATCTAGACTCAATAGAGGAAGGTGGGTGTCACCCACATGCAAGGATCCGTAGGATCACTGTCGAGACAAGAAAACAAGCACAGGAGCAGAACTGAGAGCGGTCAGAACGCAGAATCCTTGACATGAATCTAGAAGGCACTGATGTCACACTGTCCGTTTTCAGGTTCTATCCTTATAGATAAGGTGACCGCACGCCCTGATTCGCCTAGGGAAGTCTTGACTTACCCCTGTTTCTCCAGCAGATTTATGGACGAGTGTTGCCTTTTGCTCCCCCAAATGTCCCAGTTCGGTTGAGAGGTTGAATGCGTTTCCTCTCATCTTCCACATGCCTAGAAACCACTGTAATCAACCACAGAATCGTAAGGGATTTGGAAGAAGCTGGTTTCTACCCACCGTGATGGACCTCACCATCGAAAGCCAAGCAGTTCAACGGTCATTGTGATTAATATCAAAGGATGATGTAGGTGCCACAAGTGTGCAGAACTGTTTTATTTGTGAGACTACCTGGACGCGAAATCTCGGGGGTCTTCTAACAATAACAGCTGACCGGTGTACAGACCGGTGTACAGAGCTCTGTGGTCCACAAAGGACTTTCACCTATTTGTCTCCATCACTCTGTGGTACATAAAGCACTTTGCTCTATCTGTCTCCATTAATCCAGAAAAACTCTGTGTGTGAGGCAAAACAGGCATGATTATCCCCAATTTAGAGGTAAGGAAGTTGGGGGTCAGAAAGGTGGGCAGAAGGGCAATTTACCAAATCTGAATGATGCAGACTTGATCCCGGGGGGGTGGGAGTTCCTATCACATGGATTTGCCCAGCTCACGCTTCTCAGATCCACCTGCACTTCTAACGAGTGAGTGTCTCTGACCTGTCCTGACAGGAGAAAGGTGGATATTACACACTGGATGCAGGACATGTGTGACACACTTTGGCTGAGAAAGGGCATTCATCATTTAGAGGATCTCTATGAGGATTCGTTACAAAAGGTTCTAATAACACAGAACATTTGCAAATGTAACTTCCCTCTTCCCAAAGATACTCAAGGAAGAAGAAGAAGAAATGCTTTTGTATTTGTTTGACTGTCCTCATTCCGTTGCCCTAAATAGTTGCTCTGCGATGTCCCTATTATTTCCTGAACCTCCACGAGCACAGCAAGGTCTGATGATAGGCGTACAGTGCTTTGAACTTGCTTTTCGAATCTCAAAGCTCAACCATTAGAAAGGTGGCCACCACTGAACTATCAAAGAAGACTGCCCCCGCCAGGAGAAGATCAGACATTCCTCTTACCCCAGTTGTGTGGCTTTGCATGGAAAGGGTAAGGTGAAGGGAGATGAAAGGGGTAGACCCTTCAGGGGTTACTTGTAACATGTGGACTTATTTGATTTACAGGAGATCTCCGAAATGTTCTCTCTCTTGGTTGCACTTCAAAAAGGACATGGCCTGTTTCCCACTGCATGCTGGACCCCCTGGGTCCAACAAAGTCATCTAAGATTTTGCCAGCCAAATTGTCTTTCTATCCACTTTATTTCTCTGTCATTACTGTGCCACCCAGATCCTGGAGAGGCCCATGAGCGCTGAAACAGGGAGAGAGGCACAGATTTTTGGTAACCACGAATGACTCAGAGCCACTGTGTTGTTGACTCAGATGGTCATCTACTCTGACCTCTTCTGACACGGACTATGCATAACATACTTTTTGCACAAATATACTCCCAGTTGTCCCAGGGACGTAAACTCCCAGGAGAACCCAGTAGGCAACAGAAAGGAGAGAAGGAGCTTAGTACATTTATTGGAAGCTAATTGCTTGATTTACTCGAGGGCTGGCCAGCTGCGCAAGTCAGCGGAGCAGTGTTGACAGCATTTGCTGAATTTTCATCTTGACTTAGGGAAACCCCAGGACGCCCTGGGAATTTGGCCTCTGTAAAGACCGTAACATATGGTCCATTTGCATAGACATAAGTTTGAGTTCTGAGCCCTTGGGCAAGACTTTCCCAAATTCCTCTCTTGATCTTCTTTCCATTTCCAGCAAACAGAGACACAGGGGAAAGGCACTCCCCTTTTCTCCCAGGCCCCTCATGGCAGGATCTGTACAGTATGGTCAAGACCTTTCTCTCTGATGATCTGTTCCCATCAGAAACAGGAAGGAAAGACACTTAGTCAAGGGGGCTTCACTCATACAGTGGAGGGCATTTTTTTTTTAATCTGTAAAGTAAACGAACAACTTCCTTTATTGCCTTTGGCCCTAGAAGATCAGCCATCTGTTCTAGAAGGTCACAGGTGTAAACCCGAGTCAGTGAGCTTTGGGCCGAACCGTGAACAGACATGGGCTTTGGCGTGAAAGCGACATGGCCTCAGACGGCCAACTGGAACATCTGGCCCCCTACTGGCCCCTTGCCTCTTCTGTCAAAGCAGAGCAATGAATGAAAATGCCATTGCCCGTTACAGATGGAGGAGGCCCTCTAGCTCTCTAGTAGTGAGCGGTCAAGGCATTTTTGTCATCTCCGTTGACACCCAAACCCCCAAGAAACAGAGGCTTCCCAGAAGTCACCAAGACAGCCCAGAGAAGACAGGTGTCTTGAGCTTGTAGGCTGAAAGCAGACGTTTTGAACCAAGAGGTCAAGTGCAAGAGAAGGCCATGGAGGGTACGGAAGCCACCCAAGTCAACTGGCATTGGGAGAGAAGGCAAGCATCCTACACAGCCCAAGATGCTCCCACACTCCACGGCGTCTTCTGCAGAGCAGGGCGTCTTGCTGCCTACTGGATTCTAATTTGAGGATGTCACCCCCAGATGAGCCACTGATATAATTAAAACACAACAGCTATCCTAGCGTTGATTCCTCTCTTGAAACCAAAAACATCTATGTAGTGTCTCCCACATGCGTTAGACACTAGAGAAATGACAGCCAACAGGACAGATGTGGTTCCAACCATCAGGGAATGAAAATGCAAACGGGTTGTACACAAACTAAGGAGCCTCACCAAAGGAAAACGAGGGGATTGTAGGGGGACACGCAGAAAGGGAATCTTACCAAGACCACAGAAACGGGAACGGCTTTCAGGAGAAACGGGCGTTCTGTAGGCCTTGCACCAGCCCCGCACACACGTGACCCTTTTAACCCAATTTCAGGCAGTTTAGTGCGTTGAACTAACGTTTACATGAAACCTTGGGCCTGAAAGTGATTTTGTCCACCAGGCACAGCTACCAGGAAGACAGCCCTGAAGTTCTGTTTTGTTTTGCATCGGGGTGGAGCGAGCAGCACAAGGTAGGAGAAGGACACAGGCAAACTGAAGGCAGTGGGCCAGGGAAGCACAGAGCGTGACAGAGAGCCCTGGGGGACCAAGGAAGGGCAGGGACAGCACCACCGACCACAGGCTGAACCTTCCTATCTGCCCGGGGCGGGGGCTTGCCTTCTGCAGAAATCCCAGCTGGGAACTTGCACAAGCCCTTCTCCTCGCTTCATCCTCTCCGCGGAATCAGAGCTTCTAGGTTCTAACGCAGTAAACAGAGTCTTATTAGGACATCTGTCTACTGTCAACAGCTGATCTTCACGGGAACACTACTGCAAATCCACCCACCGACAAGACGAGTGTGTACAAAGAGCAAGCAGACGGCCCCTTGGAAAGACGTTCCAGAAAATATGGGTCACGGAGAATGGCAGCGAGGGACTGGAAATGATTTTCGATCTAGACCTGGAAACAGTGCGATGAACACTGGCGCCTGGTGGGTGGGTCGTAGTCTATCAGAGACCTACGTGTTTATTATGGAAAGAGAGCACCTGGCGGTGGTTCTTAAGCAGTGGCATCTACACATTTTCTACATTGTCTTTGTCATTTTTGTGGCCTGGAAGCCTCGTTTTCTAGAGCAAGGTTCCTCCCCTCTACTGCAACTCCCTGAGTGCCACACCTGATTTTTTTTTTTTTCTTCTTTTTTTACTTCTGAAATGCTCTGTTTGGGCAACTTCCTGGCTTTATCCCTGCAACGCCAGTCCCAAGCAACAGCCACCTACGCCTCTCACAAACCCCTTGATAGAATCGCAGATCACGTTCCGCCTGGCAGTGCTGTCGGCACAGCTCTTGTCTGCTCACTTTCCTGTTTTCCCAAACTGCCACGTGGTGTATAGAGAAGTGTTTGCTGCTGGCGATGAGGATGCTGTCTTGTTACGTTGGGTAAGTGACTCAGGCAGTTACACGAGGTGACACACCACCACTGCTGTGGGCAGCCCACCTGTGTGGAGTCAAAGGGGAAAGGTGTGATGATCCTCTCGAAGCAAAACTACACTGGCAGATGGCGGAGACCCATCACCTCCAAGTTATTGGCTGCAGGGGCGTGTTGAGAAAATGGTTTTCTCTCTCTCTCTCCCCATATGCATTTAGAGGGAAGCATCTCTGAAGGTCCACGGTCACCCGTAGGATGGTCCAGATGGATGAGGAGGCCAGGCTGTACCTCCCAGTGGTGCACAGCTACAGACACTCACAAGGGGCTGTAACCGAGTGTAAGCCGAGCTTGGACTCTCCCTTCCAAATCCTCTCTTCTTCCATGGCCTCTGGACTCCAGGAGAGGGAAGAGGGGAACACAGACGGATGATCCTAGCACCAGATCTACCGCTTTGACTTCTTCTCCCAAAAAGGAGGTGGGGATTTGCATGTGAAAGATTGAAAGAGGAAATGCTCTTCCAAGAGACATGAATCTAATGATGGGAGAAACATTACGGGCTGGTGTTTTTTCCTTGGAATTTAAGGACAATCATAGGACGTCTATGGCTTTAAAACATTCTCCCCTTGTTATATGCTTCCTTGCAGCTCCCCATCGTACGTAACAGCCTACACGTTATTGATAAGAACTAACGCCACAGTACCTATAGCAACAATTCAATAAATTCGCTTCATTGTTACCTGACAGGTGGTAGGTAAGCTGCTTACACAGCTGGGCTGCCCTACACACAACTGTGATTCTTTGCACGTGCCGGCTCAGGCTTGGCAGTGGAGGGTAGGGGATTAGGGTCAGGAGTGTCCTTTCATAGTCTGCCTGCTTCTGTTGATCACGTGGAAGGACAACATCCTTCCCAGGGCTCGTAGGGCCCAGGAGCTTCAGGTGAGGATTTGCAGCGGGGAAAGGAGTCAGTGACGCACGTAAGAGCGAGAAGCTGCGGGACCAGCCCGATATTTCGGGGGCGGTGGTGGCGGAGGAGGCAAGACAGCGGTAGACCTAGGAGAAACCCTGCCTTTCCCTAACCGCTGGAGAAAGGTAAGCCCCTCGAATGATGAGGACGATGCCTTCATTCACGTGTATCAATCAGTTTCCATCACGGTCTTATGGATGCAAGTACGGTAACCCTTATTTTAAAGACAAGGAAACTGAGCCCCCAAAGGATATGTGACTTTCTCCAGGATATGCAGTCGCCTGTGTTTCTATATGTAACTTAAGTCAGAAGAGGGGTGTTATTTCCTACAGATGATTGAGTTTTGCCGGTTTAAAATGCTGACCCATTTTCTTTCTTATCGGATGATTCTTAGCACTTGGATTTAACAAAAGCTTAACTGAGAAACCAGTGTCCAGAGTTTGTAGGAAATGCAATCATTCAGCGGCCATCGAATTGCCATTTTCTCTAGCATCCGTCGCAATGTAGTTTAAGAAAAACCTTCATCTCCCAAACCTTTGCTGGCTATTTCTAATGAAATGGCTCTTTCAGAGGTAATCTCTCACTGTCTTTTACAATACTGTTTCTAATATCTTCCCCCCACCAGAGTGGAAACTATAAATGCTCACTATTGATCTTCTTATTGAAAAATGGCATTATAACATGTCGCTTTAGAAGCTTGAATGCATCAGAGAAAAGCATGGACAGAATTTAAATTATAGAAAACTGAAGGTAGCTGATTGGATTTTTAGTCTATTCTAAAAAATAATAAACTTATTCATACAGACAGTTTTTCAAAGTCTTTCATCCTGTGTGGTCTCCAATCCACGGTGAAACGTGGGGTTAATTCTAAGGTCTGTCGGGGAAGGAATAAAGAGAATGGGGCACGTGGAGGGGGGGGTCTCATGAAAACCAATTCAATAAGAAATAATCTGATAAGTGAGGGGCGTAAATGTCTGGAAGGTGGCCTCACAGAGTCCTGAGTCCATTTAGTGATAAATGTCAACATCAGGACTCTCCAGAGGGAAATAATTGCATTAGTCACTGCAAATAGACATAAAAGACTAGCCTTTCTTGGGTTTTGTTTTTGTTTGTTTTTTCTTTAGCGTTCATACCAAGAAGACGGTTAGTGAGTTTCAGTGACTCTATTCGTTAAGAGTAAAAAAAAAAATATGTAGCAAATTCCAAAGAAACATCTCCATTATCGAAATCAGCCTAGGGAGAACAGAGTGTGTATACACACTGCCTCAGTCTCATGCACACGTTAGTTGGAAATCACTCTGCACACCGAGTGTCACATGTTTTTATGGGGACAGGAATGAACTGAAAATCAGGCAACATGTAAAATAGCCTCTGGAAAACCGTACATTGTACCCTTTTAATGCTGGCTAAAGCTAGAAGGGAAGAGAAAACTCCAGTGGGCACAAAAAGAGAAAGAGATGGAAAAAAAATGAAGATAATATAAATCTCATAAAGATTTTGGTTTACCTTTGTCTTGCGATGAAAATGAGTTTCATTCAAATCCAATCCTTCAGTCCAGGATGTGGGTGTCTTCGATCAAGTGGCATCAAAAAGTCAATAAACTTTTGGTTGATGTATGACGTACCGAAGAAAAGTGCACAAATCATACCTGTATGGGAAAATGAATGATGGCACAGTGAACACAGACATGTCACCACCATCCAGGTCAAAAAATCAAGCATTACCTGCATCTGAGAAGAATCTTCCAGTGACCTCCCAATAATTACCACTCCCCATGCCAAAAAAACACTGTTTCCTAAATTCTAATACCATAGATTCAATTTGCCTGTTTTTAAACTCTATATAAATGGAATCGTACAGTATTTATTACTCTGTCTAGCTTCTTTCATGTAACATTACAAGATGTATCAATGCTGTTGCATGGGGTGGTTCATTCAGTTTTTAGTTCTATGCAATATTCTTTTGTATGAATACACCTCAATTTATTCATTCATCCTACTGTTGATAAACATTTAGGTTCTTACCTTTTCTTGGCTTTAATGAATAGTGATGCTGTGAAGATCCTTGGACAAAACTTTTGGTGCAGGTATGTACACATGTATGTCAAGAATGGAACCAGGTATATCTATAGTCAGTTTTCATAGATACTGCCAAACAATTTTCCAAAGGGTTGCACTAATTTATACGTCCTCCCACCAGCATTGTGAGTGAGTTCCAGTTGCTCTGTATCTTTGCCAACACTTCCTGATATCAGTCTGTCTATGGTAGCCGTTTTGGTGGTTGGGCAGAGGTCTCTCATTCTGGTTTTAATGTAAATTTTCCTGACATTCAATGAGGCGGAGTATTGTTTTCATGGGTGCATCAGGCATTTGGATGTCCGAAGTGTGATGTGCTAGCTCAAACCTTTTGCTCACTTTTGAACTGGGCTGTTAGTTGGGGTTTTTTTTGTTTTTGTTTTTCTTACTTATTAATTTGTAGGAACACTTTGTATCTTGAGGATAGGACAATTTTGCTAGTTTAAAATGCTGTTGGGACTTTGCTGGTGGTCCAGTGGTTAAGACTTTGCCTTCCAACATAGGGGATGCATGTTCAATCCCTGGTTGGGGAGCTAAGACCCCACATGCCTGGCGGCCAAAAAACCAAAACATAAAACAGAAGCAATACTGTAACAAATTCAATAAAGACTTTAAAATTGGTCCACATCAAAAAAAAAAAAACTTTAAAAAAGTAACTAACTAACTAAATAAAATGCTGTAAATATCATGTCATAAACCGTGGCTTCTCTTTTTACTCTTTTAATGGTGTCTTTTGCGATCAGAACACCATGCCAGTTTATCGGTCTCTTCCTTTATCAGGAGCGTTTTGTGCCCCGTTAAGATAGGTTTGAGAATCGTGACGTGTCTGATGGCAGTCTGATTATTTGATCTCTTTGTTTGTTTGTTTCTCTTTGTTGTCAGCAGGATGGACTGTCTGAGAGAACTAGGCAGATGTTGCTGGAAGTGTAACTTCAATCAAACAGTATTTTGATTAAACTACAATGGTCCTCAATGCTTTATTTTTTTAATCAAATGAATCTTGTTTTCCCTTTGCCTTTAAACTAACCAAACTGAATTCCTTTCTCTTAAGGCTCTGTCCTGTAATAAAATTAAAATATACTTTACAAATAATTTAGTCACTGATAATTTAGTATAATCGAGTTATGAAATTCATGTCATTTTTCATTGTATTAGGAATATAAAATCAATGAAACAAAAATTTACTATGTACCTATTAAGGTAGAAAAAAAGGTATCAAAAGGAGAAGCTGGGGAAAATGAATGATAATTTTAGCCTACTTCAATAATGGGCAAATTGCAAAATCCTGCAACAGACTGCTAGGTGGAAAGGAAGAAATTACTCATTCCATAGCAGCCTGAATAATATGAGTAAGAGCTATTAGAATAGTGAATAGAGCAACTATCCAATAACTACTGTTCGTTGTTAATACTGGCAAGTGAGTCCATGAATTGCCTTCTGGCTCCTGATGACTGCTTGGAAACTTTGCCTCTACAGGTGGACAAGTCCCTGATAAAGAGTCCGACACCAGCATACATTGTTCACACAAATAAAATCAGACAGGCATTTCGAAGAACGACGTTATTAACTTTAAAACACTTGGATTTATTTTAAACTGAGAATATTTCTTCTTCCTAGGTTTATATCACTCATATGGAAAATGAATCGTGACTCTACATATATTCTATATATTTAATGTGGGCATCTCGTATACCACTTTTTTTCATAGACTGATTATTTTCATAGGTTTTTTTATTGAAATACAATACGGCTCTTTAATGAAGGAAAGATGAAGAGAAGTATTATATTCTTTATGTAATCAAAATGGATAAACCAGGCCAAAGAAAACATAAATTATTCAAGGTTATGACTACCTTTCGACAGCAGCCCTGGGTTCCATCCATGAAAGCATTAAATCTTCCAAAATGTGTGTCTGTGTGTGTGTGTTTTAATTGTGCTGCAAAAAATCTTAGGTTTTTGAAATAGTTTTCAGGTCAGATAAAAACTGACAGCCCTTGCTCTGGCAAATAATAAAATCTGTAGCAAGGCTAAAGAAATGATTTGTGGTGAAAGACAAAATAAATGTAGACATGGGATAAGAGATTTTTCTTCCTTCATCTATACTCAAACCTACCACTTACGTGAGAGTTTAATAAGGTTGGTGAGTGTTATGTTCATAGATGTGCTAAACCATATAGGAGTGATACATGCCTCCCATTTAAGGCTTCATTTGAACCTGGACATTTTACTCTTCAGGACTAAAATGAACTTTATTCTCAACCTCACCAGTGAATGTTATTTTTTTTTTTTAAAAAAAAAGGAGGGCAGGGGATACTGGCAGAGTAGGAACAGCAGAGGTGACAGAGATGAATTCTAGCATCAGAGTGGGCTTTAAATAAACAAAAGAGTGATGTGAGAGAGAAATGCAGGAGTGTATCTTATCTACGGCATCCTACTCTGGAGAAATTCCTTTGGTGTCAATATGTTTAGCTTTCAAAGAATCACATAGACTTTAATGTCAAGGGGATTTTGTGTACCTACCCAATTCAAAATCTCTTTCAAGGCTGCTGGCAGACACAGGCAATTTTCCAGGCAATCAGCTGGGATTTCCCACTTTGATCTGAAGGAGAGGATAAAAATACTTGGAATCTGGGATGTCCTGCTCCAGTGGGTGATCAAGTCTTCTCTCTGGAAACTCTGGTTTTCCAGTGTATTTCTTTTCACTTTGGGAATTTCTAAGCCAATGGATTGGAAATAAATAGAGAAAGGAGCATACGCTTCTTTCAGGAAGTAAAGCCATTGGGAAGAAGTGAATAAAAATCCTTGCACTTTGAGAAAGGGTCATGGCAGTGAGGCAAAGCCCAGTCTATGGGAGGGAACCTGCCCCTGGGGGCGGGAGGGAGCTGGATCTCTGCAGAGCTGACTGCTGCCGCTCATGAGACAGGGCATACGTGATCACCATGGAGACACACCACCCTGGGCATCAGGGAGGGACAGCCAATAATATGGCTTTATATGAGTTGGGTAGCTTAATTAGGAAAAGCTACCCAATATCTTCATCTTCAACCAACCAAGCAGTGTCCTTTGGATGAACAATGTTTACCCCTAGTTATAAAATAAGAAGACATTAAGCATGACAATGGAAGACCAGGTTAATAAAACAGTGGATCTTGCCACAGAGAAGCAACAATGAAAAACAGACATACTCTTCGCTCAATAAATAGTGATGAAATACCTACTTGAAACAGGTGTCTTGTTTGATAGACATATTGATAAGCGCTTTCACTTACATCCTGGATCTCTAAAACCTAATTGTACTTGAGTCCTGTTTATAAGAGTTTTAAAGAAAATTAATGTTGGGAGCTGAAAAGTGAATATGGCATTTTTCTCCATGCCCCAATACTTTTCTCTTTTTAAAAAATTTATTCATTTTATTTATTTATTTTTGGCTGCATAGGGTCTTCATTGCTGCGCACGGGCTTTCTCTAGTTGCAGAGAGCGGGGGCTACTCTTCGTTGCAGTGTGCGGGCTTCTTATTGCGGTGGCATCTCTTGTTGCGGAGCACGGGCTCTAGGCACGTGGGCTCAGTAGTTGTGGCTCACGGGCTTCAGTAGTTGTGGCTCGTGGGCTCTAGAGCGTGGGCTCAGTAGTTGTGGCGCATAGGCTTAGTTGCTCCGCGGCATGTGGGATCTTCCCGGACCAGGGCTCGAACCCGTGTGCCCTGCACTGGCAGGCGGACTCTTAACCACTGCGTCACCAGGGAATTCCCCCCCACAATACTTTTCTAAATAAACAACACCATGTGCATATGTTTTTCAGACCCCGACACAGTTCCTGGTACTTTACTCTCTCCTGGAAATCTCTTCAGAGTGAAAACAATCTTCTAAAACTCAAAGGATAATTCTGTTTCTAAAACACCTACTCTGTGCCAGGAAATTGGTTATGCACTTCATCTCGTTTATTGATTATAGCTTCAGCATGATCCTGCATGGTGTGGATTGTTTACTGTGCTTTACAGAAGAGGAATCCACAGAGGAGATGATTTAAGGTTTCTGAACTTCCAGGGAAGGACCTGAGAATCTGAAGTCCGTGGATCTTATTCCAAAAGCTCTTTCTTACTTATCTACCTGAAGCGGATTCACAAACGGGTGGTCAGTGGATGCACAGAGTAACTGCCGCAGGAGTTTCTTCCCTTCCCCTTGTTGACACAAACATAGGATTACGTTTCACGACGGCCACTAAACATCACGGTTCTCAAACGTGAACACGGACCAGAATCAGCTGCGGCCGGGTCCACAAGGGTTTTCTGTAAAGAGCCAAAGAATAAGTATTTCAGATCCTGCAGTCCATACAGCCTCTCTTGTAACTGTTCAGCTGCTGTAATGTTAAAGCAGCCATACATCATAAGACGTGACAGGGCGTGACTGTGTCCCCCTAAAAGCAAACTCATGGACACAGAATTTCATACGGTTTCCATGCGTTGCAAAATATGATTCTTCCATGTGACATTAACATTTGAGATAAACATAAGGCTATTTTTTTCTTACCATTTTTTTAAAAAATAAAGAGATGGCTGATATAAATATAAGCCTTATGTGTATCAAGTAGATCATAAATTCTGGGAGGTAGCAGAGAACTTAGAACTTTCTGTTATGGAAAACTGTCTTTCATAGTAGAATTTACAGTTTTTCCGTTACCAGTTTTGTTGTTGTTTCTTGGCATAATTCAGTACTTCAATGTAATTTTGTTATAACTACCAAAAAAAACATGATTCTTCTTTTGATTTTGTTTGTTTCCCCAACCATTTAAAAACAGAAAGACCAGTCTTAGTTCACGGCTGGAAAAAGGCAGATGGTGGTTCAGATCTGGACTTCTGGGCTTCGTTTGCAGACCCTGACCTAGAGGGGTTGTTAAAACTAAGATGCTGGGCTCCACCCCAGAGTTTCCCGTTCCTTAGGACCAGGAGCTGTCCTGAGAACTGCATTTCTAACAAACTCTGTGGTGGGTTCCACCCTCAACTGAATGGTGCAGGAAGATTAAGAAATCAAAAATGAGTTGCTTGTAGGTCGGCCCTTGCTTAAAGCCGTGATGTTTCTGTATAATTTTCCCACGTGCCTGTGTCCCACACCTGTTTTCTTTAATCAAATCAGCTGGCTACATTTGAAAAGTGGGATATTTGCAGAAAAACACGAGCTTCTGACTATTCTTGAAAAATGCAGAAAACATTGTAGTGTTTTCTACATCGAGGGCAGTGCTGACCCTTGATTTCTACATGGCAAACCTTGCAGTCAAGTCAAGATGGCCCCATGAAACAGTGCTTACAGCTCTCCATGGTCTTTACGTAGTCTGTCACTCATGTCCTTACCTTTTCTGGCCCTGGGACCATTTGCCTTCACAATCCCTAAACTCCATGGATGGAGAAAGATTACTGTACCTTACATCAGAGGACTTAAATTTAAATAACACCTACTGGGACGAAGTGAGAGAGTGGCATGCACATAGATACACTACCAACTGTAAAATAGCTAGCTAGTGGGAAGCAGCCGCATAGCACAGGGAGATCAGCTCGGTGCTTTGTGACCACCTAGAGGGGTGGGATAGGGAGGGTGGGAGGGAGACGCAAGAGGGAGGGGATATGGGGATATATGTATACGTACAGCTGATTCACTCTGTTATACAGCAGCAACTAACACACCACTGTAAAGCAATTATACTCCAATAAAGATGTTAAATAAATAAATAAATAAATAAATAAATAACACCTAATTTGTGTTGGGCACCTAGCCATACACTCTCTCTCTATATATAGTATATTACACACACACACACACACACACACACACACCCATGTACGTATACACACACACACATATATATATGTATATGCATATATATGGTTAATGCATATATAATACTACATATAAAATCATATACAGGTAATTTCACTAATATATACATCGACCAGGGAGGTGGGCATAGCTACCTCCATTTTCTAGGTACACAAAGGGAATTACAAAGGTCATATAGATTGCCTAAGGGTACCCAGAAGGACAACTGAATACCAAATCTGTCTGCCCCTACACGGTATGGCCTCTTCCCTATATACTAACCCTCTCTCTCCAAGCGCACAGCAAAAGAAATATTTCCTGCAGCATATGCTCCCTACAAATATGAGGTGTGCCTCCCACCTGTTAAGCGTGGTGAAGAAAAAATAGAGCAGTGGATTATTTAACAGAAATAAATATCAAATTTTATAAATTTTGTATCATTATAGGCTCATGGTTTTTTAAAACATAGCAATAACTTGTCTAAAGAATGCTGTGCTTTGCAAATCTACTGTAATATATTTTATTCCCTGACACGCAATTGCATACCAATCAGTTTTGATTCTCTGTTCTTCACCAGGCGATATTTATTTGAAATATCTCTGATTTGGTTCTCCAAAGAACAAGCTGTGTGCTGAATAGGGGGATCAGACGCCTGTTTTTGCGGGTGATCAGCCATGCTATTCTGAATCACTATGGGAGACAGGTTCAAAGGTTAGACGTCAAAATCTTTTCAGAGATTCGTTAGTTTCCGCATAGCTAGCAAAAAGGAAGCGGCAGAAATCAGGCATTTGAAAGAGAGCTATAAACGTAGAGAAAAATGATCATGATTAGCGATTGTTTTCATCCGTGGGGATGCTGTAAAACTGTACCTAACATATGCTGCTTTATAATACATGTATAGCGTGCAAACCAGTATGTTAGGTGTACTTTGTGTACGTGTGCGGGGGGTATGTATACACACATACAAATTCACACGTAACAGTTATACGCATATATGTATGTATACATATATATATGACAAAGAGTATATTTTAGATGCACTTATTTATAACATGTGGATTAAAACAGCTGTGATACAGATATCAATGCATATGTAATATACACTACCTGTAACATATATATCACAATTGTTTTAATCTATATAAGTTATAAAAGTGCAAAGTTTGTAATATATATAAAACAGAGTATATGTACTATAAATGTTATGTATTTTTCATATGTATAACGCAGTATAACATATATTCTTATATTCTTATTCATATATAATAGTTGAACTGTTTATATATATATGTTTATACATATTACAAAGAGGATATTTTAACATTTAATAACATATAGATTAAACAATTACGATACGTATCATGTTATATATATTGTATAAATTATATATGCATTGATATATATATTGCAGTTGGTTTAATTCTCATGTTATCTAAGTGCATCTGAAACGTACTCTCTGTGATATATATAAATATATATAACAGAGTGTAACTGTTATGTATGAACACACACACACACACACACACACACACACAGAGTTCACCTAACATATACTGTTTTGTAATCTGCATATATTACAAAGCAGCATATTTAGGTGCACTTTTATAGCATTGTATGGATTAAAAACAAGTGCTAATCATGCTGATTTTTCTATAAATACCACACACACACACACACACACACACACACACACAGAGTTCACCTAACATATACTGTTTTGTAATCTGCATATATTACAAAGCAGCATATTTAGGTGCACTTTTATAGCATCGTATGGATTAAAAACAAGTGCTAATCATGCTGATTTTTCTGTAAATACCACACACACACACACACACACACACACACACACACACAGAGATGCGTGTGTGGGTACACAAAACAGTCCTATCGGAATTCATACAGATCATGAATCCTGGAAGTTGCTCTGTATTCAGAGATACTCAATAAATCACCAAGCATTGTATTTTACCCTTTATGATGCCTCAGCGTCTGTGTGTGTGTGCGTGCGTGCGTGCGTGTGTGTGCACCCCATCTCACTAACCCTGAGAGCTGACCTCATGGCAGCAGGCAGGGGAATGCCTGTCTCTTCCCCCATATTTCACAGCTCCCAGCATTTCCCAGGGGCTGAGCTCTGTAAGCACGTAGTAAATGAACAGTCACGGTGCCCCCAGAAGGTGTTCCTCCAAGTTACGCACTTCCAGTGTGCAACCAACACACGAAAACTTGCACCAAAGTGTCTTCACCCCCCAATTCTGTCACTTTGATTTGAAATAAAAGGAGAAATTCTTTTATGTAAATATTTGGAATCTTTAAAGTGAAGATCATCAGCTGGAAGAAAAGCAAAGATGTGAACTGAAACGTAATAACTTTTCCAGTAGGATCCATGTGTCTATTTACCATGAACATTTCAATTTGTACAACACTTTTGCTGCCTTTGCGGAGAGAGCTTACTTAGCCCCCATAGTTGGAGCTCAATTTCTTTCTGGACTTGACAGATCAAAAGGCACAGGATTTTTTCCCAGGAATCCTGGCATCTTGTACTGTTCACGCCATTCCAGCCTGTCATGTTTGTCAGTGAAAGAACAGGAAACTGCTTTGAGGAGATGCGGAAGGAGGTACATGTGACTTACAGTTTGACACTTAGAATGAAGAGAACGGCCATATTTCAGATTCCACATATATGTCATACCATGTGGTATTTGTCTTTGTCTTTCTGACTTACTTCACTTAGTATGATCACCTACTTCAATTTAAAAAAAGGACCTACTGTATGTATAGCACAGGGAACTCTACTCAGTACTCTGTAATAACCTATATGGGAAAAGAAACTGAAAAGGAATGGATATATGTATACGTATGTATAGCGGAATCACTTTACTGTACACCTGAAACTAACACAGCACTGTAAATCAACTATACTCCAATATAAAATAAAAATTTTAAAAAAAGAATAAAGGGAATTCCAGGAGACAGTGGAGGCTAGAGATACATCCTGTTTCTCTGCTGGTTCCATTAAGAACATCGTGCAAAGTGCTTCCATGATTTAATGCAGTTTCTCTTTTATCTACTATTGGAGGAGTTTGTGTTTGTCTATGTATGTATGGAAAGTATAAATTCTCTTTTTAGTTTTCCAGGTAGTAGAGGTACTTAGGTGCAGCGACAAATTACTGCGAATGGATTCTTTGCAGGTAAAGCATTATTAGAGTGATGGCCCAGAAGTGGTGAAAACAAAGATTTTGAAAATTCAAATAGGCTGACGTGGAGAAAACCACACGTAATCAAATTCACAATGTCTAAGTAATGTATAATTAGGCTATATTTTCCCAGGACAAAAGCACTGAGTTTTGAAAAGGAAATATTAAACTTTTGCTTTAAACACATAAATACTGAAAATAACTACGTTTTCATCTAAACCACGGTAAGCTTTTAATGACAGACATTTTCGTGCATTACAAGTCCAAAGGCCTTCAAGGAAAGTGCTATTTTTTTTCTCTTGGTGCTTTTAAACATGCTTGACAATTTGCACTTTGCTTGCAGACCTACCCTCCAGAATTCCACCAGCTCACTCCATCAAAGTGTTGCCAGTTTGGATCAGTATTATGAGAAACTGAGCCAAAGGCTCAATTTAGCATGCAAATCATCGCCTTGGTTACTTGACCCTGAGATGCCAAGAACAAAGCCAGTTGCTCAGCTGAATTTATTACATTTAAACTTATTATACAGTCTTAGCTTTTAATTTTCTTTCACCAAGATGAGCAACTTATTCACTCTGGCAAGTCCACAGAGCCTATATGCTTTCCCATCCCCTGGGCAGGTTTCCTGGTCTGTATTTTAAGGTATAAACAAAGTTCTCTTCATATGAATATGTAAAAGTTTTTTCACATTCATTATTTTATTTACAAGGTCACTGAGCTAACCTTGATTTTACTGCTGACGAAAGGTGAGCTGCAGAGATCAGGGCACCTGGACCTTGTCAGGCAGGTACAGCGTGTCAGGGCTGGACCCCAGGCCTATTTCTTTTGACCCCCGATCCTACACCCCACACTTGGTTCTCCTACACCCCACGCCTCTGACACGGTCAAAGGCCACGATGTTAGCATGCCATTGCCCATTGAATGAGTTTATCCCACTCTCTCCTTACATCAAATTCTGTCTCCATTCTGGATCAGACCTCAGCTCTACTCTTCATGGACTGATTTAGTACGTGTTCACCCAAAAGAACAACTAGCAGAGACACAGACGTACCATGTTTAGAAAATCTCTAGTTACGTAACCGCGATGGTTTGCAGAGGTGAACGATGCACATAGATAGCTACAGACGCCCTTGCATTTCTTCAGGGTCCTTTTAAAACTACATGCCTGGCTCTGATATCCATAAGGGAATGAACAATCTGGAAAATCCCCACAGAAACACTGGGGCCCTAGGCAAGGTGAGATGGGTGCATACCATTTGAGATCTGTCCCCCAAAATAGGTGGGGTGACTAGGGGAGATGAGGAAGGGTTAAACACTTGTTGGCTCCTCTGAACACCTGGGGTCCACACATTTGGGGGGGGGAGATATTCTCAAGTTCATCACCGTGCGCAGGAATTTGAGGAATTCAATAGGTGGACACATTACGTTCCATGCTTCTCAAACTTTCCTGTTCCTTGAGTCTCCTGGAGATTTTACCACAAGGCACATTTGGATTCAGTAGGTCTTGGGCAGAGCCTCAGAGCATCTCTGATGATCTCTCTCCTTGACGCCAGTATCCTTGACCTTTGGACCATACTTTCTGTGGAAGACTGTCCTACAGGGCCCTCAACAGCGGTGTCTGGAGGGAAATGCCAATAGATTGACATCCAAAATGGGAAGATGCCTGGGGACTTTCCAATGATCCAGCATCAAGTGTTAATAACATCAGTGAATGTGGTTGTGAATTATGCCAAATGCTTTCATAGTCAATGCTCGTTTCAAGCTCAAAATGTCTTTGTGAAATCAATAAGACAAACATTATTTCTTCTTCTTATTTTCAAAAAAAAAAAAAAAAAAAACCAAACAAACACCTAAAGAATAGTTAAGTAGATGGAGAGACATCATACCATAGGTTAGTGTCTCCTGTACTCTTAGCGTTAATTTTGGGATTTGTCCTTAGATGGTTTTCTGTCCCCATAAGCCTAGTCACAATTTCCCCCCACCTACAGAAATAAGTGTGATGGACCCTGAGGAAGCAGACTTTCTTATTAACTCAAAACCAAAACTAGGGGTTTAGCTAGAAATTCCCCTCAGGAAAAAAAAAATAAGTTTTTCCAGCAAAGAGCGATTATTATGTTTGTTTCGGGACACCAGCAAGTCATGCACACCACAAAAGCAGCATCGGAATCCCCTGTCACTGAGAGAGCAGTTATGTGCTACGGCTGTAAAGTATGAACTTGTTATTTCGCTTGTGTTACCCAGGACTTCACTGCTGGACGGACAGAGAAAGAAGCAGAAAATTCCCCTTATTGCATAAGCATGGTCCCCTTCTGAGGGCTACCTAGCACTCCTTTCTTCTGCGTCAAAGAGGCATAGCTATTTTCAACTTCAGGAGGGAGGAATGGGTCAAGAAAAGGGAAGCTAAGGAGAAAAAGCTGGAATAATGAGCCCCTGTGCCCTTGTGACTTACATAATCTAGCAAAGGGAGCTCAGTGGGAACCAGAGAAATGGAGTGGAGGCAAAGCTGGCGAAAGTAGGTTTCCAAGAATCAGGAGTTTTAAACACACTGGCACTCACGGCTCTTCTTTGAGCTATGTGCTATTTCTAAACGGCATGGCTGAGCGATTCTGAGATTTCTTTGGTCCACAAAGTGGTAGAATATATATAACATGCCGTGCAGTCTCTCTCAGTATCTCTGTGTCCCTCTCTCTTTGGGAGAGGGGAGATTCTGGCCTAGGAACAAATTAAAGATGAGAAGTTGATACTGATGCTTTAATGGCACTGAAGCCTGAGGAAGCAAATCTTTCTTAACTGAAAAAATTCAAAATAGCAGGGAAAACTGGTGTAGTGGAAACACATTGTACTGGAAGTCAGGAAACGAAAGTTATTTTTCAGGTTCTTTTACTTAATCACTCTTGGGTAAGGTCTTAGGCTTTGCAGACACTCGTGATAGAAATAAGTCATCCATTGAGAGTCAGGGCCCAAGCATTCCCATAATCATTTTACATATATAAGCATGTAAGTATATTGTGGAGAGCCCAAGCTTTGGAACTGATAGATGGATAGATGGACGGATAGATAGATATGATAGATAGCTAGCTAGGTAGACGTGATAGATGGATGGATGGATGGATAGATATGATAGATAGCTAGCTAGGTAGACGTGACAGATGGATGGATGGATGGATGGATTGATAGATACAAAGACAGATCAGAATATGCACCCCCAAATATGCCACTTTGGCGTAAGAATTATTTTAAGATGAAAGCAACTGAGAAGTAGCAGGTGCAGGAAGAACTCTATGCCCTTCCCCTTTCTGCCTAAAAGAAGGGCATACATCTCCCTTTGAGAAGGGGACATAAATTTCCATCTGTAAAGGTGCAGTCCTCTCCCATACCGAAGAGGTGACTGACTCTTATTTGCATAACAAGCCTTGCTAAAGAGCCGTTAACTACCTTAACTAGCAACAGAACTACCAACAACTACCACTCCTAGTCCTCTTCCCACACTTCACCACCCCCAGGAGCCCAACCACCTTTCCCTTTGTCTGCTCACTTCTCCGTAATCTATCACCTTCCACTAAAATGGTACACGAAGCCCACCCACCACCTGTGTAATCACCTCTGGGTTTTTATTTCTTTCTGTGAAGCCCCTGTCAACTACAAATTGGCACTTGCCATCTACCTCTACAAGGATTAAATCTTGAGCCGCTGCAGCTGCTGACCTTCAACACCCCCTGAAAGGAGTTCAGGGTGGAGACCAGGAATGAGGCCCTCTGTGCTCTGGGAAAAACTGGCAGAACACGTCCTCAGATAGTTAGATATTTTCAGGAGCGGATTTTATAAGCCCAACGCCTGCATCTCCTCGTGTCTAGAAAAGCACTAAAATCCTTCATGGTGACATCTGCTCCTTGTGACTAGCAGAAACATTCTCCAAAAAAATATGTGCTTGGGGACTTCCCTGGTGGCACAGTGCTTAAGAATCCGCCTGCCAAGGCAGGGGACACGGGTTCAAGCCCTGGTCCGGGAAGACCCCACATGCCGCGGAACAACTAAGCCCGTGCGCCACAACTACTGAGCCTGTGCTCTAGAGCCCGCGAGCCACAACTACTGAGCCCACGTGCTGCAACTACTGAAGCCCGCACGCCTAGAGCCCGTGCTCCACAGCAAGAGAAGCCACCGCAAAGAGAAGCCCGCACACCGCAGTGAAGAGTAGCCCCCGCTCGCCGCAACTAGAGAAAGCCCGTGCCCAGCAACGAAGACCCAGCACAGCCAAAAATAAATAAATTAATTAATTAAAGAAAAATATGTGCTTGATTGAATGTACTCCCCCTTCACCAAAATCACATATATACTGACCTTCACCCCCACCTCTTTGGAGCAGTTGCTCAGAGCTAGCTGAGATGCTGTCTCCTGGGCTATAGTTCTCATTTTGCCCCAAATAAAACTTAACTCACAAGTCTCACGTTGTGCATTTAAGTCGGCACCCCCATGCACATGAAAACATTAACATCGATAAAGAAATATGTCTTTCTCCTGTTCACCTGTCTTTTGTCAGTTTAATTCACAAGCCTCAATAAACAGACTGTAAGAGAGCAGAGGAAAAAGTTTTTTTCCCTCCCACACAGTTGGGGGTCGGGGGAGAGAGAGAGAAAGAGAGGGAGAGAAACACGGATGATGGATGGATGGATGGATGATACTTAGAGAGGCAGACAGATATAGACAGAGGGGTGATAAATAGAAAGAGTCCAAGTTCTGTTTTCTGCAAAGGGTTATTTTAAGGACTAAATAAGATAATCTATATACATTATAATCTACCATATAAAATTTATTACTATTTTTAATGGTATTTACATTATTAATCCTGAATAAAAATCTTCACTTACGAAAACTTTTTTTCTTAGGCAAAAAGTTTTGAGTAGTGAATATAACGACAAAGCACTGGGAAGTGAAGGCATTTTTCGATTGTTTTTAATACTCAGCTAGAAATGTTAACTATTGAGGAGAAACTATGAATTCCTGTTAAGTGTTATAAATGAAGGCTCCCTTTCGGGCCTTCAACCCCAAATTCTGCTTCCTGCATGGTTTAGATGCCAATGCCGGTCATCTTTAAGAAGAGTCTCTGTTCAATCAACTTGGCATCTCCAAGACTCCACATTTCAAGCACAAGACCAGGCACTAAGCTTGTCTGTAACGAAACTCAACAAGGATGAATCTCTGGACCAGCCATTAAAAGTACCTGGCACTAGTTCTCTTTCAGGGCCACCATGAACCAACAATCACTTTTGGAAAATGTCTCTACATTCTTTGTATCTCAAACGTCTCTACACCCAATATGTTGCATTACCACTGCCCTAAATTGAGACATTATGAATGTAACAAGATTCAGTTACTGTATGTTATGTTCTTCTACAACAAAGAGAGAACCGAGTCAGCCTGGGGGCATGTACTTGCACCCCTATTCCATCCCAGGCTATCATGCCATCGCAGAGCACCAATTCTGGTCATTTCATATCCCTTGCTCCAAGGATGATGGGTCCATATTGGGCCAATGAGTCACAGAAAGAGATTTGCTGGATCGGGTTCCTGGGAAACAGAGGCCAGTCACTCTTTCTTCATCAGGATGTAGATGGGGAAACTCTGGTTGCTATTGGCAACTGCCTACGGCCATGATGAAGCTGATGCTCTAAAAGAAGTAATGGAGGGACTTCCCTGGCCGTCCAGTGGTTAAGACTCCATGTTTCCACAGCAGAAGGCACAGGTTCGAGCCCGGGCTGGGGAACTAAGATCCCGCGTGCCACTTGGCATGGCCAAAAAAAATAAATTAGTTAAATAAAAAATAAAACAGAAGAAGTAATGGAAGGGCCTGAACCCTGATGACACAGTCGAGCTGTGGAAGCAAACTTTTCTGAGGCCTGCTCTTCCCTGGACTTGTGTTGGACGAGACAGGGGCCCTGGCTGTCTGAACCAGGTTGAGTAGGTGTGTCCGTTCTCTGCAGCTTGTAGCCTCCCCGTGGATATTTATTATTAAAGTATCTTCCCTTGCTGAGTTAACCTTTACTGAGCATCTACTATACGACTGGAACTTTAGGGTAGTAAGATGCACAATGCACAGTTGCTCCTAAGATCTTACTATGTTATTCATCCCAAGCTCATTTGTTGGAACTGCAAATGGTTCATTAGAAAAGTGGCTCCTTTGCAATTTAAACATCTTCCCAAAGAGGCAAAATATTTTTCTCCTTAATTTAGCCGAAAATGTATCAATGCATGTTATTTTATGTCCAATAGAGTTAATTAGTTAATTTTTATAGTCCAATAAAATTATCCAAGGTAGTTTTCTAAGTATCTTTTTTCAGTGAGTTTTCATTGGTGCCTTTATATTTCCTTTCATCTCAAGATGGACTCAGAAACAACAGGAGCTAAAAGTATCAATATGTATAAATATCTATGCTGAATTCTTAATGAAATAATCTATAACCACAGGATAATCCCATCTTTTTAATACATGTAACATGTATAGAAAGATATTTTTATGTATGTATACATATACAGCTGTATGCTTTTGCATTTGCTCTTATCTTCACAGTAACAGATCGTTTGCAGAATAATCTGTTAATTAAATCTGGGGGCTTTAAACGAACCTGTATTATTTGATTTTTTTTCACAGAAGCATATTTAACATGTGAAATAGCTTCCCAAAATTCTTAGGTAGTATCCAAAAAATACTTAAAATGTATTCAAAGAATACAATTAATTTTTATTGGACAAACAAAACATAATTAACCAGATAAATGTGATGCCAAATTAATGGATCCCAATGATTTTCCATTTTGTCTGCTTCTTTAGAGAATCATCCCTTCTATGCTTCTCCATCATACTGGAAATAAGCTACGGTTACATAATTCTCTCTTGCACTGTGTATTTATTTTTTTGCCTTGCCAATCTCTTAGTTATCCTTTAAAGTCATCCACATATCAAGAACCTTCAATAGACAAGTTGAGAACTCACTGTCTTTGCTTAGCTCCGATCATGATGCCTTCAAATCTACAGACTTTCCAAGTTCCATATAGTTGCTATTACAGATTAGAGGGACGAGGTATGCCATTTTTAATCAATAAACATTAATTATTACCACTTATTTAATTTGAGAACATTTCTGGAGCAAGCATGCCAACATGAAGCAAATTCCATAATTAACTGATTTAGGTCAAGAAATAAAAACTATTGTTCCCACTGTTTTTTTTCACCTTAAGAAATATGTTATAAAACTGATCCTTTATACATCACTGAGGAAGTTTCTATGAATGCTTAACAATCGGTCATATTTGCAAACATATTCTTTATTTTGTTTGGATTCACCGATTTCCCTTTGTTTTTGCTAGCATTCATCTTTCTCTTGGTGGATACTGAGACTACTTAAATAGTTTTTTACCTTTTCTATGACTAGAGTTCAGAACAACTGTGTTTATAGCCTTTGTTTAGCCAGAGATTCTCAAACTAGAGCACATCAGAGTCACCCGGGAGCTTTTAAAACTATAACCTGGATCATTCACACCATTTTCGAATGTTACCAGTGGTGCTACTGTATGGTGTGTTTGTTCTCCAGTTTATTTTCCCCCTCTCAGTAACCTAGATGTTCTCCCCAAAAATTCACGACATGGGCTGTGTCTGCTCGTTTACTCAGCAAGGATAAACTTCAGTGTTCTTATTCCTAATCATGAAGAGAAAGCTCTCTTACTTAACCAGTCATCCGATAATTTCATTTCCTGCTTCATTTTTCTGAAGGATACTTCACGGAGCAATGTGTACTGAATTATTGGAAAATTATTGACAAATACCACATGGGTATCTGCAGAAACTCTCCCTGGAACTTTCAAAGGGGAAATGATTCGACCATGTAGAGAGAGGTTTACTCTAAGCTGCCTTGTGCCTACAGTAGCACATGTGTATGTGAGGATCTTTCAAACCAGAAACATTGCAACAAGTGAGTTATAATATTCTGAAGGTAAAAATGGCTGGGCTTTGGCTATTTTTGTAATTCCCTTAAATTCCGTTAAATAAACTTCTGCCCTGGCAAGAGAAACAAATGAAAGTGGAAGTCACTAATTACATACTATTCCCAGGCTGACGCTATCTTCATACACATTGGTAAGATAGGATGTGTGCCTTTGTCATCCCATTACTTTGTTGGAGGAACAAAATATTGGCGTCGAAAGTTTAAAACCATAAAATGGTTCAAGATTACTTAAGTAATCCACAAGATGTGGTTTATCCATGCAATGGGATATTA
Source organism: Balaenoptera physalus (assembly GCF_965194825.1). NCBI lineage: Eukaryota > Metazoa > Chordata > Mammalia > Artiodactyla > Balaenopteridae > Balaenoptera > Balaenoptera physalus. The sequence goes on from NC_138903.1 coordinate 4,486,844, forward strand.
TTCTGCCTTAAAAAGGAATGAAATTCTTACCCATGCCACAGCTTGGATGAATCTTGAGGACACTGTAGGGAAGGGAAAATAATTTTCCCTCTATCCCTCTGAGTTCTTGGCTGGGACCCCTGTAATAAAAGACAGATGAACAAGAGACAAACAAGTTTATTAACATGTATGCCTCATGTATACATGGGAGAGACCCAGGGAAAATGAATAACTCCAAGAGGTGGCTTAGAACTCTGGCTTATAGAGCATCTTCAACAAAGAATAACAATTTATCGAGAAAGAGCAGCACAAAGGAAAGCAGTGTTAGGTTTCCAAGGACAAGCTATCAGAAAGTTAACTAACGGTATATAAAGTCCAGTTAGAAAAGTTTATATGGATTCCTTTGGTGCCACCTCCTGGCTGATAGGGTCTAAAATTATCTCTGGTGATTGATTAACTTTTGTCTTTCCTGGTAGAGAGGGGAGGAGGAATATCTTTGCAAATTTATGTACTGCTTTTAGGCAAATCAGGGAGTACAGGGAGCTTTTCTTCTACCTGCTTCTTCTCAACTGCCTTCAGCTCAAAGTAACTGAGCTGGCATATTTTTGGACGTGGCATATTCTGCTACCCTTCAACATTGTGCTAAGTGAAATAAGACAGACACCAAAGGATAAACATCGCATGAGTCTATTTATACATGGTCCCTAAAACAGTCAAATCCATATCGACAGAAAGTAGTTTAGTGGTTTCCAGGGACTGTGGGTGGGGAGGGGCAAGGGGAAGGAGGAATGAGGAGTCATCGTTTAATAAGTTTAGAGTTTCCACAGACACAGAGAACAGACTGTGGTTGCCAAGGGGAAGGGCGATGGGAGAGGGAAGGACTGGGAGTTTGGGGTGAGCAGATGCAAACTATTATATATAGGATGGATAAACAACAAGGTCCTACTGTATAGCACAGGGTGCTATATTCAACCTCCTGTGATAAACCATCATGGAAGAGAATATGAAAAAGAAGGTATATATGTGTATAACTGAATCACTTTGCTGTACCACAGAAATTAACACAATGTTGTAAATCAACTATACTTCAATAAAATAAATTAAAAAAAAAAAGTATGGAGTTTCAGATTGGGAAGATGAAAGAAGTTCTAGACATGGATAATGGTGATGGTTGCAAAGCAATGTGAATGTACTTAATACCACTGATCTATTAGCATGTACACATTACATATGTGTGCATATGTATACATATCAATACATATGTATGTATAACTGAACCACTTTGCTGAACACCTGAAACTAACACAACAGCATAAGTCAACTATACCCCAACATAAAATAAAAACTAAATTTAAAAAATGACACTGATCTATACACTAAAAAAAAGATTAAAATGGTAACATTTATGTTATGTATATTTTACCATAATTTTAAAAGGATAACCTAAATAAACATCAGGAGTAGTGTACAGTGGATTCTTCAAGGAGGGCTGGAATCCAATAAGAAAGGGAAAATGAGGTGGCAGAAATGGCTCTAGCGGGTTCCATGCCATGCATGCTGTAGGACCATGATGGGCGGAGTCTTTGTCAACCACAGGATGGATTGCAACAGAATAACAAGAACCATGGTTACTGATGTCAGCCTGCAGAGTTGGTACTTTATTTTATAACCTTGTAGTGACTCTGGAGAAACACCTACCACCATTTTCATAATGTATATCATCTTCTACATTTGAGTCCAACTTCACCATTTCCCTGTTCATTTTTGGCCGTGTCTACCCTAAAGCAAGAAACTCCCACGGGATTTCCAGCAGTCATGGCTGGATGACCCAGAAAATACCACTCCCCCGCCCCCCAAACAAAAACAAGTTGAATTCCTGAAATAGTTTAGCAGCTCAAACAATTGCCAACCATGGAAAGATGCCTTGAGCAAAGAATGGCCTATCTGTTTCCACATTCCTGAATTGAATCATCTTTTTTTTTTTTTTTTTGTCAGCCTCCGGAAAGAATTCCTCTGAAATGTCAGCTGCCTACAGTCGCCTTGCCAGCTGCCTACAGTCGCCTTCCGGGAGCCACTGTGCCCCAAGCAGTGTGAGATCGACTGTGTGGAGAGAATTTCCTAAAATAAGACTTGACTCTCTGCCAGGGTAGAAATAGACTCTGCCGCCTGAGGTAGGCCCCTCCCTGTCTCCATCTTGCTTCCGTCATCTGTAAACCGTGGCCCCAAGGCTGTCATGCAGCTCCTAAAAGTGCTGAGGAGACGAACAGGATCACATCTGAGGGAGTCCTCGGGACGCTGGGAAGACATATCGCACACATAAATGAGGTGCATTCTGATAGCAACCTGTGCCGTACTAGCGTTCATATTAACTAGACAATTTAACCCATGGCAGTAAGGATAAGTCCTTCTCAGAATGTTTATCCTTTCATCAAATGATCTTTGCAAATAAACACGTTATCAGTTCTTTAACTGTCATTATTCCGATCACGGTCAGTTCACAGCCATCGCCTCTGTGACCAGGGTCCCCATAGGAGCCTCGGAGGATAAAGGGCAGAACCAAGGAGCAGGCTGGGGCCAGGGACCCAGGGAGCGCCTAACCTCTCTAAAGGTATCACCTGACGATGCTGACTTCCTGCCCCACCCGTAAACTGCTCAGGAGTGAGGGATCAGGGCCAATTACTGCAGTTCAAAAGGCAGCAGAGATCCAGAGACAAAGAGGGCTCCAAATGCAGCCAATCCTCTCCTCCATGCTCTGCACAGGTATCCATATGGAAAACTCTTGCAGACATGGCCCTGGACGTGGAGTGCATTCTCCCAAAGCCCTAAAAGATGAGCACAGCTCAGGGCATCTGGAGATCTGAAAAGGAGCGCATCCTCCAAAGCTTTCTGCCAAGCCTGCTAGGATCATCCTCTTAAGAGATTAGGATTAGGGGATGGCACTTCCCTCCTCACATCCCCCGAGGGACTCGGCAGAGGCTATGAAATAAAACCCAGTCCCTCAGCACAACACTCAGCATCTTCCAGGCTCTGCCTCTAACACGACTCCACACCTCGCCTCCCAGCAAAGTGCTGGGCTGTGACCCAGACCCCAAGGGCGCCTGCAGTCCAGTCAGGATACCCCTGAGATATCACACACCGTCAGGCCCTCCAGCACAAGCTGCTACTGCAGATGCCCAATCTCTCCATGCCCCTGTCTCTCCAAGTCCTACGCATCCATCAAGACCAGCATACGAGCCATCTCCTTTGGAAAGTTTCTTGATGCCCCAGACAAAAGGAATCCTCCGCTGCACTGTGCTTGCGTTAGCCAAAGTGTGGCATGATGCTTTCACCCCTGGTCCAGTAGGAGAGCTACTGGCAGCCTTTCAAATCTTAGCGACCTTAACCAGAGGTACCAGCAACCCCTCCCTGGGCACAGCACAGCGCCTTACTCATGGGCACCATTCAACAAAGGTTGCTTGGGCGGAGTGGATTATCACTGACTGGAGTCCTTAAAATGATGGAACCCTGGGCTCAGATCACGGGGCAACACATTCCTGCCAGCTGCTGACCACTTAACTATTACGGCGGGGACGTGGATACGTATCACTGGAAAATTTCCCTTATTTCCCTCAAACCTCAGGCACATTTTCCAAGGCTGAAGCTGACACCTGGCCACACACCATATACAAAATCTGGCTAAGCAATCCCAGGCTTAGTACACACAGGATGACATAACCGTCAGTATCACTGGACCCAGTCAGATGAACGCAGCTCCAGCTGGAAGCAAATAAAAGCTGGAAACAAGGGCCGTTGGCTTTGACCCACATGTTAAACCACTGTTCACACGTGTGTTGTAAAGGACGTAAAATGAGAGCTGAGTTAATGACCTCTGGTGCCCCTGGGAAAAAGTGTGAGTCCTTAAAGCAGGCCTCATCTGTTCATCGTGGAATGCCTTCCCGTCACCTCTGAGGTCTTGCAAACTCTAGATCGGCCCGTGTTCCCCTTGGTCTAGACCCAGGAGGAGCTGTCGGCATCAAACGTTCAATGGGAAGGCTGGGCGACGTCATCACCATAAAGTGCGGCAAAGTGACCTGTTCCTCAGGGTGGACGTCAGCTGTGCAGCTCCAGGTGGAGCAGGAGGCAGTGCTGCCGGAGGAGCAGCACCCAATAATCTCCCTTCTACTCACCACATGGCCCCATCGACCCATCAACCCATCTCTCCATGGCCCCATCGACCCATCAACCCATCTCTCCACGGCCCCATAGACCCATCCACCCATCTCTCCATGGCCCCATCGACCCATCAACCCATCTCTCCATGGCCCCATCAACCCATCTCTCCATGGCCCCATGGCCCCATCAACCCATCTCTCCATGGCCCCATCGACCCATCAACCCATCTCTCCATGGCCCCATCGACCCATGAACCCATCTCTCCATGGCCCCATCAACCCATCTCTCCATGGCCCCATCAACCCATCTCTCCATGGCCCCATGACTCCATAAACCCATCTCTCCATGGCCCCATCAACCCATCTTTCCATGGCCCCATGAACCCATCTCTCCATGGCCCCATCAACCCATCGCCCCATATCTCCATGGCCCCATGACACCATCGCCCCATGGCCCCATCTCTCCATGGCCCCATGACCCCATTGCCCCATGGCCCCATCATCCCATCGCCCCATTGTCCCATCAGAGACCAGGAGCTCATGACTGTGCACAAAAGGTCCTGTTTCTTTGTTTGCCTTACAATTATTTTAGTTATTCCATTTCCTCTGAAGCCAATAAGAGGCAAGGTGTGTGTCCAACCTTTTCCCCATCGCTGGAGGTTGTCGCTGTTCGTTGCTTACACACCCAAGGCCGTATTGCTCTAAAGCCCTTGGAAGCAAGCATAAAGCTTGTCATTTACACATGCCAAGTCCAGTTAAGAAGGAAAAAGTATGCCATGTGTGGGGTTGCACGGATGAAAAGAAGAAATTGTCTTGTTTTTTTAATGCTTCTGCTGGATGAAAATATCACTTGCAGGGCTGAGGAAGAGACTCAAGGTTTCTCTATGCATTAAATGCTGGGTCTGTTTGGGATTGCACAAAAATATTTGTCTGTCCAATCTGCTCTTCCCTCTCCCAATCCCTTGATATTCTCCCAAGGCCAGGAAATACCCCTCCAGTGTGTGCCATGCTCATGGGGTCTGGTTGACTCAGACACATGGCATATTCTGCTTTCCCATCTGACCACGCGCTGTCACAGCCCCAGACTATCAACCTACAGCGTGTGCAGCCCTGAGTCAGCACTCTGCCCCTCTGGCTCGTCTGTAAGCTGCCCTCCAGACTCATAAAATAACTGTGCCCTGCCACCGCTGCAGGGCTGGGCAGAGGAACTCAGGATGCTATCAAGCTGGTCGGCCAGGACTTCGTGCTGATGACATTAGAAACAGTTCTTTGGGATTCGGAAATCATTATCGTTTACATTTGAGCAATGATGAGGAGGTCAACTCTCTCTGCCACAGGCAGTGGGATGGAGCAGGGACATGATTTTCGCTAGAGGAACAGGGCGTGATGACTTGCAACTCCACCACGCCATCCAGGGAGTCCGGGGAGATGTGGAGAGTAGCCCCAGGGCTTGGGATTTGGGACCCCCAAGCTTCACGAGAGGCAGATGCCCCAAACTGGAAAGTCTTTATCGGGTCTTTGCAAGAAACACCAAGGAGAGGCTGGTCCTTCTGAGAAGGCAAGCTCCTCCAAGCCAGGAATCCTGTCTTTTCAGCTCTATGCCCCTGGCAATTAGCACAATAGCGGCCATTGAGATTCCAAAGATAATAAAAGATCATGACTTGTTTAGCTTTGTCTTTTCCACTCGAGCACAGTATCCGGAAACAGGACACCATTTCAAAAAGCTTACACTGAAGTATGTCTCCCAGGAGAGACCAAATGAGTCTGACTCTATCAGGATTAGAGCCTTCCCTCTAAGCGGGCACAGCCAGCCCAGGGCTGGTGGGGTGGGGAGATTGGGGGGGGGGGGACGGGAGGCAGGTTGTGGACCGGTAGCTGGATGGGGGAAGGCCTGTGTGTCGGGCACACTGGGTCCAAGGAAATATGCAGTAAAGGAGCCTTCCAGATGAGAAAGGGAAGGGCGAGTCTCCATAGGGATCAAGTCATCACCTCAAACTGAGATGACAGAGTATCGAACGGCTTATAGTTTTACAGGAACCTTACTATATGCTTATTACAGGAAATGCAGAAACCTAGATCGTCAATAATTCAACAGTTCAGCAATAACCATGGAAAAATTTATAGATCGATAGACAGGCATACAGTAAACAGATAGATACACAGAGATAGTGACAAAGACACACAGATATTTAGACAGATAGGTAGATTGATAGAGATAGAAAGATAGCTATAGCTATAGATAGGTAGACGGATGATAGATATAGGGACATATAGATATATAGATATAACCTATGTAGATACATAAATATAACCTCTATATAATATAGGTTGTATATTTATAAGCATGCAAATATATAACTATAGATGTAGGTATATATAGACATATAGATATAACCTATCTAAATATATAAATATAACCTATTTAAATATAACGTATATTTTGGATATATGTTGCTCACCCATGCGTTGCAAACCATATAAAAGTAAAGCTGAGGATCTCCAAGAATAAAATATAAGTACATCTTCAATAGAAACTTCATTCATTCTTCTTTTAACATATCACTGTTACCCCTCAGATCTCATATGTCCTAAATTGGCTACCTGTTCCAGCTACATATGTTAATATATTCAACAATAGTGTGTGTGTATATCTCTCTCTCTCTTAATATAAATATATATGTATTATATTTATATACATATTATAATATGCATATTATATTATACATGTATACACACATTCATTTACTTTCCAAAAAGGAGATCTTACTGATCATTTTATTCTAATTTAACAATGGATCACAATCATTTTCCCATCTCAACAAATACATTCACATCAATTTTATCAACCACACAAGATTCCATTGTGTGGCTATTATAAGAAAAGAAAAACTCCATCCTTTTAGGTTCTGCGATGGGGCACATTTTATTTAATATTTTGCATGCACACAGGAGCTTTCGTAGGAAAAATGAAGACCCAAAGAAGTGATTAGGCCTGAGAGCTTACATTTTCCTTAACAAAGGAGGATAAATTTGTGGAGAATTGACAAGACAGAGGAAGACGGTGTAAGTGTCTAGGGGCCGTGAATCCCGCGGCTACAAAATATGTGGGGAAACTAATGCAAGATAAGGGTTGTTTCAGGACGTTTGTTTGTGCAGGTCCCTTTCGGCACCGCTTTCCAGTCTCTGGTGATGAGAATATTCTCTTCCTGATGCAAGGAGGGCACCTTTCTTGTGGGAAATCTTAGGCCCTGAGTTACGGTGGAAAGGAGGGGGTCAGGGAGCCCTTCGTGCACCTGCTGTTTCTCGGGTACCTTCAGCTCAAAATCATCAATACCCCAAAGCGGCATAATGGGGGTGGCCTGTTCTGAGCCCCTTCGCTATACTTCTATCTACTCAGATAGCGTATGCTACATATTTCTCGGTTTTGCTAAATGTCGTTAATTTAATGAGATTCTGCCACTGGCTCTGTCCCAGAAATCATTTCGAGGCACACACGAAGATCTTCTCCATTAGAGGGAAGTAGGTATAAACAGATTTGCAACATTCGCCGTTAGACTCTGCCGGTACGTGTTTGAGTTGGGCTGACTGTAAATCCCTGTAAACCGCCTTGCTCGTGGAATGCATCCCATGAGTGGCTCTTGATCCGCGAGATGATGTCACTGCAGACAAGCAGGGTTCCCAGGACCGGACCCCACAGGGAGGCGGGAAGATGCCCGCAGCCGTGAGGGACACAGAGCTCCCGGCACCCCTCTGCCCATGGCTTAGGGAAGATTCCAGAGTAGACTGAGGGGGGCAGCAGGCTGCACCACCCACAGCAGAGGACCCAGGGAGAGGCCAGGAGTGCCAGGGTCAGGGAAACGGCTCCTTACGAAACCCCGGGAACGAAGGAGGAGGCCTCACATTCAAAGCCATCCATTGGTGGGTCCCCGCTCCTCACGTCTCACCCAGCGAAATGAAGGCTCGTACGCTCCTCCAAAAGAGTACACCTGTACCAGGTAGACTACATCATGATGTCAGCGGGTATACACGGCTTAACCAAGTTTCTAGTCTGCCTCAATAGCTGTCTCCCCTACTGCTGAGGAAATCTGGGTTATTTGGGCAGAGCGGGGGGAGTCACATAGGAGCCCAGGAAACAGCTCCCTGCTGAACTAACTTATCCAGAATAGCCTCAGGTACAAAGATGGTGCGTTAGCAGCATTTAGATCTGGGCCACTTATTTACTTTAATGGGATAAAAGGTGAAATAAGCATATTGAAAGAATGCAGATGGGAGGCAGCAAGCCCGCAGAGGCCAGAACCCACGGTCCCGGTGGAGGGCTTAGCAGGTCCTCCTCGTAACGCCGGGAACACGCGACTCTCTCTGCGTTCTTTGGAAAGAAGCATATGCGTGCACAGGAAAAAGTCTGGGTACTGAGAACCCTAAACGCAGATCCCGTGATGGTACTGCACGAGATCCTGGCTTTCTCCTTGATAAGTCTCTGAACGTCTGAGTCTGCTTCTCCTTTCAACGTATTTCACTTTATAATCAGCGAAAGGAGATTTTATTTCCAGAAGAGGGATGACTGGCTGACGTTCACCTTCTGCAGGAGAAGCGTCAGTGACGCACAGCCTTGGGTCACTGTTCACCACGTCTGGACGAGAAGGGCTACGCTGCCATGTCGTGCGGGGGGAGGGCTGTGGAGACCCCCACGTGGCAAAGAACTGCCGGCGCTTTTAGGAGCTGAGAGCAGCCCCTGACCGGAAGCCAGTGAGGAAATGGGGTCTTCCGTCCTCCAACTGCAGGAGGTGAGCTCTGCCAACAACCTGAGGAGTTTGGAAGTGGCTCTTCCCCCAGTTAAGGTCCCCGTGAGAACTTGGCCCTGTGAACGCCTAGGCTGCAGCCTACGGAGACCCAGAAGCAGGGAACCCAGCTGCCTTACTCAGCTCTGGGCTGCCATAGCTAAACACCAGACGCTGGAGGCTTAAACAACAGACATTTACTTCTCCCCGTCCTGGAGGCTGGAAGTCCAAGATCCAGGTGTCGGCAGGTTGGTTCTTCCCGAGGCCTCTCTCCTGGGCGTGTAGACGGCCCTCTCCTCCCTGTGTCCTCACGTGGTCGTCCCTCTGTGCGTGTCTGTGCTCTAATCTTCTCCTCTTATAAGGACAGCAGCCCTATGGGATCAGGGTCCACCCTAATGACCTCATTTACCTTCATCACCTCTTTAGAGACCCCATCTCCAAATGCAGCCACACTCTGAGGTCCTGGGGGTTAGGGCTTCAGCATATGTTTTTGTAGGAGTTGGGGGGGCGCACAATTCAGGCCATAACACCACCTAAATTCTGCCCGGATTCCTGACCCACAGAAACTGGGAGATAATAGAGGTGTGTTGCTTTACCTTGCTGAGTTTGCAGTAATATTTTACACAGGGACAGAAACCTAATGGAACCTACCTCAAATGGGGTGAAAGTGTTATCATCAGAGAATATGCCCGTCCATCCTTTATGCCCCAGAAGAGGTTATAAAACAGCCCAGGGTACCTCCCTCCACTTTGGAGCTGGCTTCTGGGCCCACCCCGCCAAAAGGCCAGATTTGGTGAGAAAGACAAAGGGGCCTAGGAAAATCACTTACGCACGACTGGGTCATGGACTTGGTGCCTGTCAAATCCAAGGGTGAAAATTTACTCCTTTTTTTGAGATGAACATTGAAGTGAATGTTCCAGAACGTGAGAGCCTTCAAAGAAGTCAGGTTGCTTTTCTACAGCCCTCTATGCTCTTATCTCGCTCTCAGCCTGCTCCTGGGAGCCAATCGAAGAACCTTTCCTTTAGCCATTAGAAGAAGAACGTGCCAGGGAGAATGGTCCAAGAATGCACTTTTTAAGCCTCCCCAAATATGCCTCCATGGCATGTTGAGTATTTTGAATTAAACTTAAGAAACAGCTGATGCAAGAGGGACACTCTGACCCTCCTCTCTGTCCCCCTGAAGCAGGAAACACATCTCCATGTGGCATGTGCTCTCCCTGTGTCTGGAGGTTGAAGGACACCCTTATGGCTAGAGGTGGGGAATTTGGGGCCAAGAAACCTATATAAACAAACCTCATGACTTCTTTAATTGACCACCCCAAGCGCAAACTCTGTTTAGATTCCTCACTAACTAAGCACCCAAAGCCTAATTTTCTTTGTCCTGTCACTCGCTCACCAATTTATTGTTTCTTTGTCTAAAAAGTATAAAAACTGCCTGCTTTGGCTACATCTTAAGTCCCATTTCTAGGAGACCTCCACATGCATGGATTAAAATGTGTTTCTTAAGGGAGCCCTCCTACACTGTTGGTGGGAATGTAAATTGGTACAGGCACTATGGAAGACAGTGTGGAGATTCCTCAGAAAACTAAAAACAGAGTTACCATAGGATCCAGTAATCCCACTCCTGGCCATATATCCAGAGAAAACCATAATTTAAAAAGATACCTGCACCCCAATGTTCACAGCAGCACTATTTACTATAGCCAAGACATGGAAGCAACCCAAGTGTCCATCGACAGATGAATGGATAAAGAAGATGTGGTACATATATGCAATGGAATACTACTCAGTCATTAAAAAGAATGAAATCATGCCATTTGCAGCAACATGAATGGACCTAGAGATGATTACACTAAGTGAAGTTGAGTCGAAGACAAATATGATATCACTTATATGTGGAATCTAAAAACATGATACAAATGAACTTATTTACAAAACAGAAATATACTCACAGACCTAGAAAACGTATGGTCACCAAAGGGGAAAGGGGTGGGGAGGGATAAATTAGGAATTTGGGATTAACAGACACACACTACTCTATATAAAATAGATAAACAACAAGGATCTACTGGATAGCACAGGGAACTATATTTAATATCTTGTAATAACCTATAATGGGAAAGAATATGAAAAATAATATATATAGGTACATATACATATATGTATATATAAAACGGAATCACTTTGCTGTATATCTGAAACTACTACAACACTGTAAATCAACTATACTTCAATTTAAAAAACGTGTTTCTTTTTCTCCTGTTAATCTGTTGTGTGTCAACAGCCATAAGATCTCAACAGGGGTGGAGGGGGAAACTCCCCCCTTCCGGACATAAATATGTCACAATGTGATACTTTAACATCAAATTCCTTTATATTGGCTTACCCCTACATTCTTTCTCTCTGTTTTGAAAAAAAAAAAACAGATGCAAATAGCCAATCGTGACCTTGAATAATGATTCCCAGGTACGTCCCAGCAAGACCTGAGACTTTCTTCAGGAAGATCAATTACACATGATTGGAAGAGAAAAGAAAAGCCACAGGCTTGGCAAGCTCCTGTGGGAAGCGCTCCTTTAGAAACCCCGCCAGCTTATTAGTGAACGCGACGAGAACCTGGCGGAAAGCATTCTGCCCACGGAAGCCGCCTTAAATGAGGCGAAGGTAGGATCTGCGAACGTCCCGCCCATCAGCTCTGCCCCGAAGAGCATCTCCGTTAACTTTTCAGTTGACCTCTGCATCCCCCTCTCCCTTTGTTGAGAAAAATGAAAAAGAAGAACGTTTCACAAAAGGGGAGGGTGGAAAGCTGTGGTGGTAACATCTGAACGTCGCATGACTTGGTTCTGAATCAATAAGAAAGGGCAGGAGAACAAGAAGGACACGGCATGGAAGGTTCCTGTGTTCGAAAACAGCCACCTCAATATTCATCTTTTAAAAAAAAAAGGGACTTCCCTGGTGGCGCAGTGGTTAAGAATCTGCCTGCCAGTGCAGGGGTCACGGGTTCGAGCCCTGGTCGGGGAAGATCCCACATGCTGCGCAGCAGCTAAGCCCGCGTGCCTAGAGCCTGTGCTCCACAACAAGAGAATCCACCGTACTGAGAAGGCCTGCGCACAGCAACGAAGACCGAACCCAGGCAAAAATAAATAAAATAAATTTATAAAAAAAAAAAAAGAAAGATTCAACCCTGCCTTGGGCAGGCACCTAACACGCCCACACTCACATTGTTTATTTATGAAAGAAATCGTCACTGAGCACCGACTGTGTGAATGTGTAGGCACTGCTCTAGGTGTGGTGGGTACATGAATAAGAGGATGGACCCTCCTCTCCGGGAGCTTGAATTCTGCCCATAGACGGACAGGCCAACAGACAAATAAGCGAGGTGCTACCAAAAGAGGATTTCTGTGATGTGGAAATTGAAACAGGGACTGGGGCAGGGCTGGTTTGGGTTGCGAGACCAGGAGAGATCTGTCAGAGGACCCTTGAACTTGGGCTCCCTGATGCAGTACCAGAGACGAAGAACCCCCTTGAAGAGTTAAGATCTTTAGAGCAGGAGGGGGGGGGCTTTCTCTCCACGGCCAGATGGAAGCTCACTAAGTTTATTAACGTGGATGAAGTAATCCAGGATATACCTCTGCCGCAAAGAAGTTATTTTGAGCTGAAGACATCTGTCAATGAACAGATGCAGAAAGAGGCATTGTTGGAACCCTCCTTTTCTTCCTCAAAACAGTCTTCCAAAAGATGTCAGCTGCCGTCAACTCCCCTGCAGGTAAGGTTTCCTGGACCGGGGAAAATTAACTCCTATCAGCAAAAGGCATCAGGATGAGAAATCACATAAACGAACATTGTCCCAAATCCATCCAACCTGCCATGTATTCTCCTAAAGGCCCACTTATCTTTGCTAATGTAAACAAACATTTTTAAATTTTATCTTGGTGTATAGTTGATTAACAATGTTGTATTAGTTTCAGGGGTACAACATAGTGACTCAGTTATACATAGACATTTATCTATTCTTTTTCAGATTCTTTTCCCATATGCGTTATTACAGAATACTGAGTAGAGTTCCTTGTGCTCTACAGTAGGTCCTTGTGGGTCATCTGTTTTAGATATGGTAGTGTGTCCATGTCAATCCCAATCTCCCAGTTCATCTCTCCCTGCAGTGTCTTTCTTAAATTTTATTTGCATTTCCTTAGGTGCCTCTCTCCTCCTCCCCTTCGCCTACAAAGATGGTATATAAGTGCTAAAGTCTAGCCACTTCCCCAAGCCACTTGCTGCATGAGTTCCCATGTGTGTATGTACGTCAATACATTTTGTCTTTACTCCTCTTAATCTGTCTTTTGTCAGTTACCTTTGCACTGCCTATAGTTATATATATAGAACCTATATGGGTGGAGGAAAAGTTTTTCCTCCCGGACGTGATTAACCACATAACAATTTAAAGTAGAATTTTTGATACATGAATGACTCGAATCAAAAGCCACCTTCAACACAAAATATCATGTGACACAACTGAAGACACACCATCCACTCAGATTTCTATGGGAAAGGCTAGCCAGGCAATTAGGCAAAGATGTTCAAAGCAATGGGAAGAGTGTAGAGGAGGTGAAAAAATTATCATGATGCACAGACAACATGATTATCTACAAAGAAAATCCAAGAGAATCTTTAGGCAATCTAATAAGAAGAGCGGTCCACAAAGCTGCTGGAGACAAGAGCAATATAAAAAAAAGCAATTTGCATCCCTTTATGCCAGCAACACATAATTAGAAAACAGCACTTAAAGAGCATTATATTAAAAATATAAACAGATTCAATTATAAAATATCTAAAATGCACCTATCATAAAACATGAAAGCCCATTATGGACAGAAACGAACAACTTTATGAAGAACATAAAACAAGATGTAACAAATGAAAAGATAGACTTTGTTCAGTAAAGGGAATATGCAAGATCTTTAAAGATGTTTATTATCCGCAAAGTAAGCCATCAATTCAATGCACAGCACCTATCATAATCCCAATAGAGTATTTCTTTACACTGGAAAGGATGGTGATTATTTCACGTGGAAGGTAAGTGTTCAAGAATTGCCTACACTATTTGGAAGTATGATAAAGTTAAGGCAGTTCTCCTACTAAATAGCATGATAATAGGATACATTACAGTAGAAGGTTTATAGTAATTAAAACAGTGTGACACTGGATAGTCAGACTGACTAAAAGAACAGAGTAGAGGAACAGGCAATAGGTGAAGATATAAATAGAAACCCATAACATGGCAAAAATTCAGGGCAAAAGGATGGGGGTGGGGTATGGACAGGCCATTCAGTAAATGGTGCTGGAAAACTTTTGTGTACGGATGGGGCAGAAAGGGATGATAGATTCCTGCACCGCACTGCTAAAAACATCTGCTGAATAAAAAAAAATCTACTTGAAAAAGACAATGTCCAAACAACTACAAGAAAGTATATGAAAATATTTTTAAGACCTTGGACTAAGAAAATTTCGCAAAGACACCAAACATGCAAACCCTATTTAAGGTAAATATTGGCATAGCAAATAACATTAAAGCCAACGTTTCTGCATGACAGAAGACACAGTAAACCACTTTAAAAGATAAGCCACAGACAGAGGGAAAGACTGACAAGCGATAAAACCCCAAATGGATTACTTCCTGCCTCAGCAAAGATGTCCTACACGTCAATAAGAAAGGAGAACACTTGAGGAGAAAATGATCAAATAGTATAGGAAGGTAATTTATAGTGAAAAGGATTGAATAACTAAAAGCGTTAGGAAAATTTGTTCAAACTTTGAAAATTAAAAAAGTATGCCTTTAAACAACAGGGAGCTAGCATGTGATACCAATTAGATTGGTTTAAAAATTACAAAAAAATGGGCTTCCCTGGTGGCGCACTGGTTAAGAATCTGCCTGCCAATGCAGGGGACATGGGTTCGAGCCCTGGTCCGGGAAGATCCCACGTGCCGCGGAGCAACTAAGCCCATGCGCCACAACTACTGAGCCCATGTGCCACAACTACTGAAGCCCGCGTGCCTAGAGCCCGTGCTCCGCAACAAGAGAAGCCACCGCAGTGAGAAGCCCGTGCACCACAATGAGGAGTAGCTCCCACTCGCCACAACTAGGGAAAGCCTGCGCACAGCAACAAAGACCCAATGCAGCCCAAATAAATAAATTAAATAAATTTATAAAAAAAAAATTACAAGACAAGGCAACACCAAGTGTTTTCAAGGCTGCAGAAAACGGAATCTTTCATACTCTAAGTCTGAAATATTTCACTTTTTTTAAATGCAATAAGCTAGGATGATTGGATATAACAAAACATGTTGATGGCAGATTTCATTCAAAACTGGAAAGAAATCTGTTGCTTTCTCCCCGCCTCCACCAAGAATAGCCTTATTTTTTTTTCTTGAATTTTAATCCTTTTCCCTTAGATTTTTATTTTCATGAAGCCACGCTACCTAAAACAACAGCCTCAAATAAAAGCAGCTTCACATGTAATTTAATGTGCAGTAATGTCAAAAGTCACATCCCAGGGTGAAGACTAAAACAAGTACCATTTTAGCATTCTCTCCAAAAAGACATTTCCTGAGTTCCAATATCTTATAGAACGAAGTGGGTATATTCAAACCTTGCAAGGTCAAGGAATATAAAACCATCTCATTATGCACTTACTAAAATGAAACAAATGTACACTGCACAAAACTGACGAATATATGCTGTTTGCAAACGTATGCTCCACAATTTTCTTTCCCTTTTCTATTTTGCATAACATTTTCATGATATTTGAAAAGAAAAACACAAAGACACGCGTAAGAAACCATCCATCCGCAAAAAAATAAGAACAATTAAAATAAAATAACTAAAGTCTTAGACAAGAAAAACCCTGCCAGAAGGCGCTCATTGCAAGGTGAAGTAAACCTGTGATTTCAGGACTTAAATGAACTCGGTTTGATCGTTTAGTTGTTATACTTTAATAATTCATCGATGAAATAGGGTTCAAAATGCGACAAAGAGTCACTCTTTTACGCAGAACTGCTTGACCGGATGTCGGCTGGTTTAATCTTGGGGAAATATTTGTGATGGTAACGATCCGCTCCCCACGCAGCACCCCAAACACTGTTCACCTACGTGGATTCGGGGAACTTCAAGAAGTCTACTTTAATCGACGCAGCTCTGTGATCTGACAAAGTGGGGCATTCTGAACACACAGCAGGCACGCAAAATGGGAAAATACTTATTTTTAAATACATGGACAACGGAAGGAACGGCAGAGCCTGTCCCGGCCCCTGTGAAGATCACTGCTCGCCCGTGGTCTGCAGACGTTTCTTCTTGGGGTCAGTGTGGCTGGTCCCCAATGACATGGCCTTGGACTGTGAGGGACCCCGCAGCACAGGTGTATCCTCTTCCCAAGGGTGCCTTCGGGACACAGCTAAGAGAATGGGGATCTTTCTCTAGACGGATGGGACGTGCCCTAAGTTCTGAAGTCACCCAGGTATTTTCAATCCTCCTCCTAGCTTCTGAACGAAATAAGCAGGCAAGTTTTCCCTTTTCTCATTTTCTCCACTGCAGCTGAGGGTTCCTCTCGCCCTAGCTGATTTCTCGACCCTACTTCAGAGAGGTAGGGGGCGTGAACATCCTTGGTCCTTCTTCTTGATCATGCTTAAGACGACAAATTTTAACAACACTTAGGAATTAAGATATTTATGGCCCTGTGTCACAACATCACCTCTGGTATATATGTTAAAAAAATATATTCTAAAGCAAATCCTAACATGATTTACATCCCTTTCTTCTCAAGTGGAGACAGTCATAAAACACACACTTCAGGAAATGTCACCCACATACGAAACCAGCTGAAAGAGTTTTTTTTAATGTGCAAAGGCACTGAAAATACATCACTCATAAGTCTTCCTGGAAATAAATAAACTTTTGGAGACGTACTCCAATGAAAGGAGACACCAGTCAAAAACAGAAGTTAAAACTAACCATTAAAGGCATGATAAGAGAGGCAGCTAACCATAGGGGAGCTAACGATAGAATTAAATCTAAGTAATGGTGATAAATACCACTGCAAACCTAGTGTAAATGTTAAAATTCTTGAAAGAACTTATACTCATGGGATAAATGATGATGAAATAATTTTTTAAAGGTAGGAACATAATCATTTGGAAAGCAGAAGAAACAATGTGAAAGCATGGATCAAATTTAATGCATTACAAAATGAAACAGTAGTTGAACTGATTGATAAATTCAAAACAGAAATCTGTGACTCCCCCTAAGAAACTTCAAGAAGGAAAAGATAAAGTTAGAGATGGGGTGGTGTAATGGATAAGGAGGGAGGTGGGGGAGAGAGAGAGAGAGGGAGAGTTAAAATGTAGAACCTTCGAATTGGGAAATGGGCTACAACCATAGATAAGGAAGAAATTAGTCTTAAAAGTACTTAAGAGAACACCATTCTATGAAGTCTGCAAATCTGTACGAAATCCACGCTTAAAATATACATTCATATATTAAGAAAATTTAGGGAAACCAAAAGGACCAATTATCATAGAAGAAATTTAACATATATAGTCAAGGAACTGGGCTTCAAAGAAGGCAAGATTTCCCTTCCACAAATGACCTGTTCATTTCTTTGCACCTTTTCTATGGGATGTGCTTTCTTTTCATATTGTATCCAGGTGGCTTAGTGGGTCGGTTGATGGTGCTTGAGAAAGATGGAAATAGTCAAGGTGGAGAAGAAATCATTCAAAAGCCAGATGCCTTGGATGCCTGCTCTTTGCTTTAAAACCACTGTGGTTTCAGCATGCGGATTAGCTCAAGAATTACATGGAGCTACCTATCTCAAAAAGAAGCAGGTACCCCTCAGAGAGGGTGGTCCAAGGATACAGATGACCCAGGATTCAAAAGGTAGTTTGCAGCTGAACAAACAGATACAGAATTTGAGCTATTGATGTGGGCATGAAACCCAAAATTTAACACCTGTAGGCAAGTCAGAGTAAGCATATATATGGTTTCTCAACAGATCAGATAATGATTTTTAAGTTGTAAAAATAAGCAGAGAATGTTCTACAACTCCTCCAGTTTGGCTTCTTATTTTAATGACGTGAAAGTGTTTTGGGGATCTTCCAGAAAGTTTCCATGTGTGCACGACAAGCTACCAAAAATCAGGAGTTGCCTCCACAGATAATTGCTCCTGCGATCTCAAAGTTGTCAGAAAAAAAGATTTATTAGTATTTGAGAATAAAAGTCATTACTTCTGGCAGATGCCATGAAAAATTTAATTGACTCATTTTTGATAACCTGTGGCCACAAGCTAATTCATTTGCTTGCTGGGGAATGCATTCAGCCAATAATTTATTCTGGGAAGTTTAGAGAGAAAATTTACTGCTTGGAAATCATGCTACTATAATAGTTTTACAGAGATTTTTCCTAGAGCCAGGTTTGTCACTGATAAACCCTGCCATAAAAATGTTCCAAATTATCTTGATCATGCTCTGCGATGAAGAAACTTTGTAGCAAAATCACTTTTTTTCCCCTATAAGCTAGAGGGGGCGTTTTGGGTTTGTTTTCTGGTTCTTTTGTTTTTGTTTTTTTTTAAATGATAAAACATCTAGCATTCCTGCAATCTCCATCCCTGAAGATACCGATGTGTTCTTTTATTTATCCACCCATTTATTCATTAAAAAGACATTACTAAACCTTTACTATAAATGAGTTAGTGTGTTAGCAACTAGTAAAGCTGCCATTAAGCTCTTTAATCCCTGATACCAGTACTATCTGTTTTACAGGTGAGAAAACTGAGGCACAGAGAGGTTAAGTAACTTGCCCAAGGTCACACAGCTGGTGAGGGGCAGAGCTTGAACTTTTAATTTTAGAGTGCTTTTGCCTTTACAGAAAATTTGAAAAGCTAGTACAAAGCATTCCCATGTACCCCCACATCCAGTTTCCTCTAATGTTTACATCTTACACTTCCAAATGGGATAACAATAGTCACTCACCAAATTGACAAAGATTAAGACATTAAAAATATCATTGGAAATATCGTGCCTGGTTGTTTCTGATCAACATTCAAGATGCATATGTCCTTTGAAATAATAATGTCATTTTCATAGCATAGCCTATGAAATAAGCCACATACATACTCATCCAAATACGCAAATAGGTTTATACAACGATTTTTTATAGAGTCATTGTTTCCAGTAGCGAAAAACTGGAAACAACGTAAATGCCCATCAGTAGCATTATACGTTAAAGCCTCAGGTCCTTGATACTCTTTGACTTTCTGGGTATCTCAGCGTGATGACAATGAAAAATGCCCAAGATAGATTGTTAAGTAAAGGCGAAGTTTCTAAATAACACCACGAGATCCCATTTGTGTCACAAGAGATTTTGTATATTTTAAAAAGAGCAAAAGCACAGAATATGTATGGAAAGATACACTACTAATTATTAAAAGATGGCACTTCTAGAAAGTAAGATGTAGTAGGTGAGTTACTTTATAGGAAGGAAGGGAGGGAGGGAGGGAGGCAAGATGGGAGGAGGGAGAAAACTTTCTAAATAAGATGGCTGGGAATATAACTGAATAAATGAATTCATAAAGTTGTAATTTGAGTACTCTGATAAATTTGTCCCACATTATTTTCATTAATCATATATTTTTTTTACAAAACCAGTCTAGCCATTGAGCACCATTTTTCTTTCTTGCACTGTAGCTTGACTTCAAAGATGCATTAGTGGTCCACCGCCAGGAAAGCATGCTAATAGCAGCGGCAGGCACTGACCAAAAATACACATTTCAAAGAGAGGGATGGCATCGGTCTCTCCGACTGCATCCCAGGAGGTGGTGCAGAGCACAAGCACGGGAGAGATGGCAGGGCAGTGAGACGTGATGGGGATTGAACTGTCTGTTGAGCGCTGGACCTTGGTGGACTCAAGCCTGTCATCTGAGCTTTGAAAAGGGCTCCCCCGATCATGAGTGAGGGCTCAGGCACTGCAGGGAAAGGGGACCGGGGATTCTGGGCTCGCGAAGCAGCAACCAGGAGGAGGACTTGGAGGCTATGCAAGCAGAGCAGGAGGAATTGAGACCAGCGAGGTGAGCAGATACGGAAGACACCCAGAGGTGCAGCGCCTCGGACATCGCGGGGACTCGGACCCTGACCCCGGAGACATGGTGGTCACTGCACGGTTCTGAGCAGAAGGGGGTTGAAAGCACCCCCGGCTACTGTGCTGGGAGGTGACACAAGTCAGGAGGTTCCTGCCATCATCCTGGGAGATGTGGTCTCTGCAGTTCAGACCAGAGGCTCCGCGGAGAGGTTGCATTCTGGGTCTATTTTGAAGACTGACATTCAGAGAGACACTGTGCCCCGCCAAATTCATGCAGGGAGGTGGGGGGAATCAGTTTAAACTGGGATCTGACTTAGAGCAAAGCCTTCAAGTAAGTCAGACAGAGAAAGACAAATATCGTATGACACGATTCTATCCACACGGCATTGTTTCACACGCTTTCAGTGACCAACTGACCCAGACATTGCAAAGTGAAGGGAAGAGGTTTGTTTCAGATTTTAAAAAAATGATTGGAGTGATTTAAAAATTTTAAACAAGGTGGAAAAAGTAAAACCTCCATAAAAACAAAATATTTATTTTTGCCCGCCTCTTTTCTTTGTATATTTACTTATTCTACATAGATATCGCATATAAATAAATTCAGACATAAAAACTGGAGAAAGAAGATGTGGTACATATATACAATGGAATATTCAGCCATTAAAATGAATGAAATAATGCCATTTGCAGCAACATGGATGGACCTGGAGATGATCATACTAAGTGAAGTCGGACAAAGACAAGTATCATATGATATCACTTATATATGGAATCTTAAAAAAAAAAGGATACAAATGGACTTATTTACAAAATAGAAACAGACTCACAGACTTAGAAAGCAAACTTATGGTTACCAAAGGGGAAAGGTGCAGGGGGAGGGATAGAGCGGGAATTTGGGATTAGCAGATGCAAACTATTATAAAGAGAATGGATAAACAACAAGGTCTTACTGCATCGCACTGGGGACTTTGCTCAGTATTCTGTAACAACCTAAATGGGAAAAGAATTTGAAAAAGAATAGATACGTGTGTATGTATAACTGAGTCACTTTGCTGTACACCTGAAACTAACACAACATTGTTAATCAACTATACTCCAATATAAAATAAAAATTTTAAAAGAAGCCCACCATGGTTAATATCATGATCTATCTACCTGATGAAGAAATACAATACGGCCAATACACGGGAAGGCTCCTGTGTCTGCGAGTGCAGTCAATCAATGGTCACTGCTCTCCACGTAGTAATGAACCCCTCTCTTGACCCAGCTTTTCAGTCCGCTGCTTGCCCTGATTTATACATTTACGGTACAAGATGATCCACACTCCACTCACGTGTCTGAGGCCTACAGCCTGTATGTCCACGTGCCTATAGAATCTTTTCTAGGTTCCCGAGTGTTATGCTGTCTGTATTCTATTCTGAGCATTCCAGAATGCTTCCGTCCTTGGTATTTCTGGGAGGCTCATCCGCGTGAATAGTTCAGCTCTTGTTCATTCACTTTTCACTGCTGTGTTATAATCTGTGTGTGGCTCGACCACAATTTATTTACATGCTTCAGATTGAAGATTTAATTTAATTGGCAATAAACATTCTCCCATAGGTATCCCTGTGCAAACAGGTGAAAAGCAAGACCGCCGAGGAAATTTTACTGGGTGTCCCCCAACTGCTCAACAGCAGTTAAAACTCCTACTTTCTTGTTTGCCTTTTGGAGTGATTGAGATTGCTTTTCTTCAAGTGTTTCCCTGAACTGGTTGGAAATTATTGCCTTTCTTCAAGTGTTTCCCTTAACTGGTTCGATTTCTCTTATTTTTGCCTTTTTTCTCTTCTTTGCCTTTGGTGTCTCTGCAGCTTGAATGCATCCGAGACATGTAGATTTCTTTGCCTCAGTCTATGCGGGAGTTGTATCTCTGCTCTTTTCTAAATTCTACAAAATTCTCAGCTGTTCTCTCTTTCTCCTATTTTGATTTTTTCTTCTGCATCTCCGGTGAGTCCGATAGAGGCATTATTTTATCCTCTGTGCGTCTTCATGTCTGTTTCGTATTTGACAAGACTTTTTCTCCTGGTGCTACATTCTGGAAAATCTCATCAGAAGTATCATCCAATGCTCACTGATATCTAATTCATGGAGGTTTCCTTTTACTAACATCTACTCCATGAAGGTACTTTGAAGCCAATAATAATATATTTCACTCGCAGAGATTTATTTATCCCTTCATTCAAAAACAACTTTCAAAAACTTACTGAGTTTCTATGGTATTCTAGATGGAGAACAAAATGGGATTATTACAATACAATGTGATACAATACACAACGGAATAAGAAATTTTAAAAAAAGACTTTCGCCCCAATGGATTTTAGACCATAGTGGAGGAAATATAATAAACAAACAAATATGAAAAATAAATAGATGGTGTAGTGGGCAGAATAATTCCCATCCCTTCAAGAAATCAGGTCCAACTCATAAGAACCTACTGTGTAGCACAGGGAACTCTACTCAATACTCTGTAATTATCTATATGGGAAAAGAATCTAAACAACAGTGGATAGTCATATATGTATGGATGAGTTGGTTTGCTGTGCACCTGAAATTATCACAACACTGTTAATTGGCTATACTCCAATATAAAATAAAAAATGGAAACAAAAACCCAGTAGATATGTGTATATGTATACCTGATTCACTCTGCTGTACAGCAGAAACTAACACAACATTGTAAATCAACCGTACTCCTATAAAATTAATTTTAAAAAAAGAAATCAGTTCCTAATCCCCGGAACCTGTAAACTCTATATGGAAACAGGGCCTTTGAAAATGTGATGAAGGGTCTTGACATGGCAAGATTATCCTGGATTAACCACGTGGGCTCTAAATGTGTCACCTGTACCCTTATAAGAAGGTAGAGAGATTTACACACACAGGGAGCAAGACAGTGTGACGGCAGAGGGGAGAGAGATTTGAAGATGTTGATTTTGAAGACGGGAGGGATGCGGCCACAAGCGCAGGGACGCCTGGAGCCCCCAGAGCTGGAAGAGGCGGGAAGGACCCTCCCCTGGAGCCTCTGCAGGGAGCGCGGCCCTGCCCACACCTGGATCTCAGACTTCTGGTCCCCAGGATTGCGAGAATGAGCGTCTGTTGCTTTAAGTCCCCAGTTTAGGATGATCTGTTACGGCGGTCATGGGAGACAAGAAAAACAGGTGGCAAAAAATACTATGAAGAAAACTAGAGGGGAGACAAGGGGTGCTTGGGGTTGCGATTTGATGTAAACTGGTGAGGGAAGCCGTCTGTGAGAAGGTAACGTTTGAGCAAAGGCCTCAGAGAGGAGGGGGAGAGCCGCCCTGGGAGGGCAAGCGGCAGGCGTTGGGGCCCCGAGGGAGGAGGCTGCCTGGAACGCCGTGGAAGCGTCTCCAAGTCCAGCGTGGCGGCGGAGGAGTGAGCGACGTGGAGTAGTCGGAGACGGGCCACAGGGGTGACGGGGGGGGGGGACCCATCGTGCGGGTCACTGCACAGGACTGTGAGGCCCTCAGATTTCACACTGAGACAAGATCTACTGTGGGGTTCACACATGTATCCACCACTGTAAAAGCATGAGTGTGCAGGCCAGGCTTAGAACAGCCTGTGGAGTGTGGTAGTGCCAGATGCCAGTGCTGACCATATAAGAAGAAGAAGAAGAAGGAGAAGGAGAAAAAGAAGTAATTGTGTAAATATAAATTATGTATAAATAATGTATTAATATAATAATAAACCTAATAATTAATAACAATCACTGTGCTTATCCCGAAAGAGATAATGGTGGAAGTTTCTAGAAGGGCAGTGGTGGGCGTCATGAGAAGAGGTCATATTCTGGGTAAATTCTGACAGTTTAACAGACGGAACATGAGGTGGAGAGTGGATGAAGATTCCATCATGACGGCCAGAAAAACCTGGGCAAACTCTAGAAAATGGGCGTGCAGAGAGTGGCTGATGCGTTCTGATCTGCCAGCCCACATCCTCTGCTTCAGCCTGTGGACAAAAGAGTGTTTAGACACGAGAACCGATATCTGGCCCCAAACTAACAAGGGTTCTGCAGATTATCAAACCATGATGGAAGACTGTCATCCCTCGAATGAGATCGGCTGGTGCCCTGTGTACTGATTTCTGAGAAAGTCTGTGAATCTTCCTTTGAACTCAGGTCATGATTATCTTTTTCTACATCAGTAGGCTCGCAGCCTCCTCTGTGGATTAAAATCACCTGGGGAGCTTTTAAAACTCCTATACTCACGCTGAAACCCATCCAATTACTCCCCAAACTCCAAGAGTGGGGCTCGGGCATATGTATTTTGTAAAGTTCCCTGTAGACCCTTTCCCAAACGTTTCAGGTCAGTGTCCTTCCTCTTCTGTTAGCCTTTAACCCCTACACCACTGGTCCTCAACTGGGGGATTCCACTCCCCAGGGACACCTGGCAATGTCAGGAGACATGAAGGGCTGCAATAACCCAATTAGCAACTATATCGTAGACTCCAGGGGCCCTGCTCAATATCCCACAATGCACAGGACAGTCCCCGCCACAGAGACCTATCCAACCCCAAACGTCAACAGTGCCCAGGTGGACAAACCCTGTCCCAAACCCCGGGAATTTTGTTATTGCGTTAATGAGTCCATGAGTAACAGCCAGATTCTTAAACATCCTTTTTTTTGCCACTTTTGATTATAACTGACAACCTGAAGGTCGTGGCGGGCACCGTGGAAGCAGGGATACAGAGTGGAAACACCTGGGTTGAATCACCGTCTCCCGCATGCCCAAGTGCCTCTAGGAAGCAGTCAGGTGGACAGTCAGTAGTTTCCGAGAGCAAGGAGAACAACTCTTTGCGTGCTCTTCTCCTTCCTGAATTACGTCTGTGAGAGCTGAGTTAATCATCTGTTAAGTCGTACGGACGCGCCAGGTGTTGAGGTCGAGGGCACCGATGTGTCTTTGCTGCTTCAAGGTCTGGAACACGGTGGCGCATCAGCACCGAAGGGCCTGCCCTTCACTGATATCACGCACTGGGGCAGAGGCGGCATCTCCACGTGCAAAGCTGGCCCGGCCTCCTTCTGCAAGCTGCAGATGACTGGGTGGGACTCCGGGACCACGTCCTCGCGGGGGTTTGCGTTTCTGAGGATGGACCTCCTGACACTGCTTTTCTGTGGTGGGCGGTCGACTCTTTGGAGTGGTCCCAGTGTGTTATCAGCTGGAGGCGACTGAGCCCCTTGGAACGGGGAGGGGGGCGGCGTTTTTGGTCATTACAAACTGGGGGTGGGAGTGCTGCTGACATCTAGTGGGGGGAGGCCAGGGATGCCGCCCAACGTCCCACAATGCACAGGACGGTCCCCCATGACCAAGAATGATCCTGCCCAGAAACTGGGTATTAGATCATATAATGGAATTACTGCGTAATTATCTTAGGTATAATAATGGTATTGTGATTATGTAGGAGCATGCCCTTATTTATAAGAGGTGCATATTAAAGTATTTGATGTCTACAACTTAATTTCAAATGGCGCAGCAAAAACAAAGAGCACAGATGATAAATACACCAAAGTAAGACAAATATTAACAATTTTGAATTTAAGTGGTGGGTATATGGTGTTCCTTTCCGTATTCTGCCTAGTTTTCTGTATTTTGTTTTTTTTCCATAATAAAAAAGTTGTAAAACATAAAAAAAAAAAAGAAGAATCCAGCCCAAATGTCAATGGTGCTGAGGTTGAGAAGCCCTAGAGAGAGAACAGTAGGATAAAGAAAAAGATGAACGGCCCTACTCATAACCTCTACGACGCTCCTTATCTGCTGTCCTTAAAATCATGCACTTCCAGTGGGTTCTACAATAAAATGCTGAGTCAACTGGGGATGGAACTGAACACCTAGCCACCCTCTGAGTGGTATTTTAGTTTCCAGTACTTGGTAGTATGGAGCGCCCGATAAATGTTCATCTCGTTTCTCAACTGGCCTATTAAGACTCTGAATGCTTACCATGGAAACAATCGTTGGGCTTGATTTGTGCCAGAATTTCTAGGGCACATTTGGACATTGAAACCTGAGCCAGGGTAACCCCCACTATTCCCAGTTCCATTGCTGTGGTCACCTCATCGTGCTTGGCCCAGTCCTGTTTCAGTTTTAGGGCTGAAAGTCCCAGGTGGGACTCTCCCAGTCTTGGGGTCATCCTACATTCCTTGGAACTGGTTTTTCAAGTTTTTTTGGGAGGGGGCGGTGGGGATGCGGCATTTGCAAATCCTCCCAAAGCCTAATTCGGTGATTAGCATGCTCCCATCCCGAAAACAAATGATTAAATATCTCTTGTCACGTGATAGGCACTTTTTATATACACAGTTGGTCTTTTGACTGGGGAAAGGATCACATCCTGAACAATTACAGATACTTGTTTTAAAAATATTCCAGCCTTCTCGTTGTAAGATGAAAGTTTATGTTTATACAATTTGATAAAGCTCAAGGACTACCAGAGATGCCCCTAAGGGTAAGCCTGTTAACAATTTAAAGCATCTCTTTTGCATCCCTGTTAGCATTGTAATTCACTTTTGCATCCTCAAATGTAAGGGCATGCACCACGTTTCATTAATAGCCCTGTTAATTGCCGGAACCCACCACAGAAATCCCTGAGAAGTCCTCCAGCGCCCACTGTGGCTCCAAATGAGTTCATCCAGTGAAATGTCATCTCGGCGGTACCAAGAGGGTGGATAATAATCAAGCCAGAGTGCCCATCATCTGACACTTTACAAACATCTTATCAAGGCGCTCTAATACAATGCACTTACACACTTGATAGAGGGGTTGCCATTTTAATTAAAAAACTCAGCGGTGCGCCTTTTCAAACAGCCAAGTCACTGCTACCTCCGGCCAGGTACCTGTTTGCCTCTGTGGCTAAGGCAGCGAAAACCTGATAAATTCCAACGCACCTTTGGAGAATTATCTATGTGACATCAAACATGTTATGTTAGATACCCAAAATATACTCCTACATCCGTATGTATGGAAATGGTGACGCACGTAACTAAATGTGTGTTATGAATTCAGTAAGAATTCAATATATGTACGTGTATACATATGCCTGTGTGTATATACAATATATACACAAACATATGTGCGGGATATATATACACACAGATATACAGATACATGTAGGCATAAATAGATGAGATAGATATACATATATATGGAGATAGATAGACACATACATACATACGTAGACAGGTAGGTAGATACATATATATATATATACATTCCATGATATAGCCTGAAGTTTTTAAGTACAAGTAAATTCCTGATGTCAACTTGCTTTCATGCCCTTTTTTTTTCCTCCTCAAAATAGAATTCTGCATGCTAGTAGAAATATTTCTCTCTTTTATTTTTAAGGTGGATGTTTGGGAGATTCTGGATAAGTAATAGGGAGATGACATAAGCAGACTTACTGAATTAACTTGCAAGCGTCTCTTTCGATTTGGATATGAGATAGGTTAATTTAGGGCAGGGTCAGGAAACTGCAGTCCCCAGGCCAAATCTGGCTCACTGCCTGTTTTTTATAAATAAAGTTTTATTGGCACACGGTCACACCCATTCATGTAGGTACTGTCTGAGGCACAGCTGAGTATCTGTGACACGGACTTTGTGGCTCAAAAAGCCAAAATATCTATTACTTGGCCCTGTACAGAAAAACTTTGCCTACCCCTAAGTCTGACTAAAGAGAACCAAGTTCTATTATTTTTAAGAATAAGTAATAAGGAAACCGAAACACATAGCTTCCACTCAGAAGCAAAGCCACACACCCTCAAACAAGCTGTTTTCGAAAATTAGGAAAAGAAAAGACCCTTCTTTAAGTCCTGTGGCTTTTTTTGCTTGAAAAATGTAAGCTCTGTGGTTTTGATATTACAGGATAGTAATTCAAGGTGTTTCCACTGGGGTACAGTGGATGAAGGCTATACAACTTTCCTGTACATCATTTTGCAACTTCCTATGAATCTGTAAATTTTTTTAATAGGAGAGGTTTTAAAAAAGTGAACTCAATTCCAGTTTTCTCTCTTGTTACTGCGATGACTGTCTCCTTCATCACTAACATGGTTCCTATATGAGATGGTCAGCTAATGGCAGGCCCATCAACAAGGCATTATGAACAAAATTCCTCACTTGGATGTTACACAAGCCACTGTGACCGCAACACCACAGGCGAACCTTTACGCATTATCTCCTGTTGACCAGCGTTGTACCAGGCGCTGTAAAGCTTTCTTCCACAATTCTTCCTCCCAAGAACTCAGTGAGGACTCACGGATTCCATACCATCCTTGCTTCATCTTCGCATCCAGATTTTCATTGCTTTTGTTTTCCACATCTTATTTATTTTGTTCCAGTACGTTAAGTTCATACATGAAGCCAAAGTCAATCCACTTTGCAACAAGAGAGCGTACATGTCTACAAACAGTTCAACATCCGAATAAGCAACGGTTTGCCGCTACAACAACAAGCACAAGAGTCCAAGTTAGATTTGGTCTGATTCCCAGCGTCAGCTCCACCATGCATTAGCCATGTGACTTCAACCATCCAACAGCAACTACAGTTTCCTCAAGTGTGAAAGGAGAGGGGTGCAACTCAGCAGGATGGCCTCTGAGCTCTACAGTGCTGACCCATGGCTTCTGCAAACAGGGGAAGTCATTATGACAGGAAGCAGAATAGCACAGAATCAGGAATCCATCTTTCTTGCCCCATTTTTTTATTGTTGGCCAGTTGCAATGGGCACATCTGTGTGGTCATGGGGAGGACCTCTGTATACTTCAGGAGAATGGCCACCCAGGGCATCGTGGTGAACCTAACCCTCTGACGTCTTTGAGCTACCTCACAGAGGTCAAAGATTGCTGCATCCCACCCCCAGCACCTGAAAGGCTTGAGAGAAATGGAATCTGGATATCTGGCTGTAATGCCTCCTGGAAGATTTAAAACCCTACAAGATCTAGAGGAGAACAAATCCGTCAGTTATATGAACACCCTCGTCCCCCTAAAATTTCCTAGAAAATGTTATCTACTCTGTATCATTCCTAAAAAAGCAAATTGGCAAGACTGAACAAGAGCCTTAAACATGTTGGATGCTCTACAGGTAATTCTGTTTCTTGGATTTTATGCTCAAGGAAAGACTCTGCCATGTGCAAAATGCTTTACACACAAAGATGTTCATAAGTGAACAATATACAGTAGCATAAAATTGGACGCAATCAAATGTTCAAACATAGACAAGGGGGATACTTCCCTGGCGGTCCAGTGGTTAGGACTCGGTGCTTTCACTGCCAGGGCCTGGGTTTGATCCCTGGTCAGGGAACTAAGACCCGTAAGCCTTGTGGTGACCAAAAAAAAAAAAAAAATTAGAAAGGGGGTTACATATACAGTGACATACATGCTTGATGGAACCTTTTGCAACTATTAAAAATAGTGCAGAATAACGTGGAAAAATACTTCTTTGCTTCTGACAGTCACTGAGTCTACATTTTAGATCAGGTTGAAAAACATACAGGGTGACTGGAATATTGAAGACTGCCTTAGCACTCAGTGAAGAGGATGGGCTGGATGAGGCCACAGGTGAAACGCCATGGTGTTTGGGTTCTTCATGTCTGGGGTCTTGTGTCTGCTGCCTCCATGCAGGAAACCACGAATCCATTGAGCGATAGCCCCATTCCAGCACCTTCTTTGAGGTGAACTGTTTGGGAGCCTTGGTCCCTGTAGCCAACGTACTCAGTGCAAGTGAATCAAGGTGCAAAGAGAAAGCCCTGGGTAGACAGCAAAGGTCAGGCCACATAACTCATTAGTAGGCAATTTTCAGGACAAGTCCTGCACCTCCGTGGAAATCACTTTGAGGGATCTCTTTCTGAAAGCAGCCAGTGGGTTTTTTCGAGCTATGTCGTCGACAACAGTTTCTTGGGTGTCATGTGCTGCTTCTTTCATGGGCCCCTAAGACTGGAACCGAATCATGGCATTTTAGCCTTTATCACCGAGACGAGACAAATCAACAGCTGGTCAGTGCGACAGTTCTGTTTTCATGTGACCATTGTCCATGCTGTGTGTGTGTGTGTGTGTGTGTGTGTGTGTGTGTAACTCCTTCAGCAGCATGAAGAGGTACACTTCCACACTATACATGACTTAGAAATGTGATTCTTATGGTTTAGCCTTTCTACACCTTAGGGATGTGTAGGATTTTTGATGCTAAAATATCATTCAATGTTAAGGAGCCCAAGTCTTTCAGTTCACCAAGGAGAGGACATGAAGAGCTGTGGGAGTTGGGTTGGGTACCTTTGATGCACACAGCCCTCTGGATCCCACTGCACACCAGCCTGGAACGCACACCTGTAGACATCCTCTAGATGTGAGTGATGCACCCTTTTCTTAGGAGGGAGCAAGCAACATGGTAAGAGAAGACGTAAATGGAGTCAGTTTGTTACTGATTAACACAGAGTATCTCGTGGGGGCAGATCTTATCACGAGTCACCTCCTTACACCAAATCCTGGACTTCCTCTTGCCAGTCAATGCCCTCTGGCCAAAGACCACCAGGAACAGAGCAGCAGTTGAACAAGTGCTTCCTAAAATGCACATTTTCTACAATGGACTTACTTCAACGCTGGGACTCCTTCCGTGACTTTCAATCAGTATGGACTAAAACTCTCATTCCTGGTATGGCATGCAAGGCTCCCCATCACCTGGAGCTCACCTTTCTGGCTCACCTCTGCCCACTCCCACGTATGTCTCTGATGCGCTAGCCCAGGAATCAGCAACCTTTTTCTGTCAAGGGACAGAAGGGAAATATTTTAGGCTTTGGGGGCCATATGGTCACTGTCACTACAACTCAGCTCTGCTGCTGTAGCGTGAACGTAGCCATCGACCTAACAAGTGATACTTAACAACCGGCGCGGCTGTCTTCTAGTAAAATGTTGATGGACAGTGAAATTTGAATTTTGTTTAATTTTCATGTGTCACAAAATGACAGTCTTCTTTTGACCTTTTCAACCACATATAAAGGGGAGAACCATTCTTAGCTCAATGGTCCACAGTTTGATGAGTCCTTTCTAGCCAAACACAATGACATTAAGTGGCTCCCTCAGGACCCCATGCTTGGCACTCCTGGTCAGTCTGCCAGGGACAAACTTCCCAACCTCATGCATCGGGAGGGCTTCTTACTCATCCTTCAAGAACCTGCTCAGATACTCAGGGCATTGGATCTTAATAGCTCTGACGTATCTCAAAAGAACAGGATTACACTACAACCCTTTAAACTATACCATAAATGGACTGCATTGACCTCAGGCAACAAATTCAATTCTTGTGCCCACACTTACTTCTCTGTTTCCTTCCTTAAGATGGTAAGTGGCTTGAGACTGGGAATGTTTCATTTCTCATTCCTTAGTACTGCACCTTCGTCAACACAAACTTTTTCGTAATGCATGAATGAATAAATGAATGACGGATGCCCCATGCTGGGTGTCAGGTTGCCCCCTGGATCCAGGATGGATGGAAGCAGTGTCTGTGCCTGAGTTTGTCCGTTTGACCCATGGACTGGACAAGTGCGTTACACATATTTTTTCAACCTTATTCTCAAGAAGTAAGGTGCCACATTCTGAGTCATCTTGACCCTTTTGGGTACATACATATGCATGAGACCCTTGTCAATATTTAAATACTCTTTAGATACAAATAGACAGTAGCCAGTTGTTGCCCAATTAACTACATGCATCATTTTGGAGGATTTTCCAATTAGTGATGAGTATATTGATCATTGGCTAATGTTAATGAGACAACCATAATCGTTTTAAAATATACAGGAAATAATATCCGCTTTAGAAAGGTATATTTAAGCATCAGTTTAATCTTTGAGGTACTTAGGAAAGTGCCCTGATGGGAATAATTTAACAGGATCATAATACTCAGTAAAAATCCTAACTATTCTCTGACTCATTATTAAAATTCAAGATTGCAAAGCACCGTATACCAAATGATGTATTTTAC
Source organism: Balaenoptera physalus (assembly GCF_965194825.1). NCBI lineage: Eukaryota > Metazoa > Chordata > Mammalia > Artiodactyla > Balaenopteridae > Balaenoptera > Balaenoptera physalus. Next base: position 4,518,871 of record NC_138903.1, read on the forward strand.
ATAATGACTTTCTTATTCAATTTTTCTAATCTCTATTCTTCATCCCCTGGGTTTTTTTTTTTTTTCCTCAGTAATTGTCCAGAGCTTTAAATAAAAGAATAGTGGTGATTGAATCTTCAGGCATCTTTATTTTTAGACTCACATCATGAAGTCTGCAGAACGAGAGGCAGAGAACGTAAGAGAAAAATGTGTGTGAAGATGGTATAAGAAAATCATCCTAAGTTATTATGTGTCCTTCAGTTCACCAGACTGAAGAAGAAGGGGAAAACCTTGGAAGGGCAAAAAAAGCTCTCTCCTCTGTTCCGTGAGGGGTTGCCTTTAGATATTAGGATTTGTCCCTTTGACACCTGGGGGCCTCAGCTATAACAGGCTGCACACACACATGAATTCAGTCATGTTAACTGCACGACCAGTTCTAGGGTCAAGACCTAGTAGAAACCCTTTGAGTGTGTGATGGATTAGGGACCCCAATCACCACCCCCTTACCACATTCATATTTAGTCATCTCTAAACATAGAACCCTCAAGCCCTGGATCTGAGTAATTCTCAGGTTCCCTGCAAGCTTCTTTTATGTTCAACCCTAAAGGTTTAATACAGCGCCTTCTTGCACAACCATGGTTATATTACTGTTGACAGAATAGTTCCTCAGACCCAACTAGTCATATCCCACGTGCCCACTCCTCACAAACAGTGCAGGCAGGACTGTGCTAAACACCGCTGAATCGACTCACTGTTCTGTATGTCTCAGAGTCCCGAGGTGCCTCTGCAGGCACAGCCTGAACAAATGCAAAAGATTCTAGGAGAGCATGTGGTGTGAACACATAAGGGTTAGCTTAAAAGCGTTAACTCCCTTCCAAAAGAGAAAGACGCTTTTATAAAGAAAAACAAGTGCCCACTGTGTGACAATGTATGCACTCACACCAGGTAGAAATCTGCCCTCAGAGAGGTCATTATGGTGTGTTTAGAAGGTCACTGATGACTGACCTTGACGATGGCTGGAACTGAGCAGTAACAACAGATGGAAGTGGGTTAAGGAATAAGCAGGAAGTGAAAACGCTGTGGCTGTGAGTGTAGACGATTTTGTGCACGCGCTAAAACTGGAACGATACTGATTGACGATATGTGGCGAGCGTGTCGGAGAGCACGGAGAACTCGTTCATTTATAGATGCTCCGTTCTTAAAAAGGTTGGCGATAAGAGAGACGAAGAGGATGAAGCATGGGGACCATCCTGCAACGTGATGGAAATTACAGAGCGGACGGGGAGACTCTTATCTCTGGTCCAAAGTTCTCCAGAGACCAGAAAGAAGAAAGGACATGGGTATAGATTGTTCTGCAGGAGACATGCAAAACCAAGGAAGGTTATTCCTTGATAATGATGATTTTCTCCTTCCGTGAGAAGTCTGACCCAGGATCGGGGAGTGCTGGGATGAAGCTGACGTGATGAAAGAACAAGGGGACAAGAGAGAAGCGGGTGGGTCTGGACCGTGATGGTCTAGACAGGGGAGAAGAGTAACTGAAGTTACATCGCAGGGGAGGTGGAAAGAGGAGTGGTGGGAAAGAACTTTGGGACTCGTTCCAGGTGTTGAACACGTAATAAATGATGATTGAGGCTCCTGAAGCAGTAAATGAACCTTGATGAGTTTGATATGAATACTGAGTGTCAGGTGCATGTTCGATATTCTGTTTCCATGATGTCTTTGCTTATGACATGGGAAGCGAGCCTTTTATGAGATATTTCTGCAACTGCACAACTCCTCTGTCTAACAAGCCACTTAAGAATCAGCTTCCTGCATCCTGGAACGTAATGAACGTGTCAGTCACTAGCACCATCTCCTACGCTTGAACCCTCTCACCACACTGTGAAAATTGCCCTTAACAACTGGCCACAGACCACAGAGATGTCATGCATTATCTGTTTTCTTCCCTTTTCTTCCAGCAATGATTCTTGCCCTGAGGCATGAGATTCGATTACGAAACAGCTATTGACTAAAGCATGGGGCAGACGGCAGAAGCCTGAGTCCAGTATAAAATGAGTAGTGACGTTAAAAGGGCATACTCGGCACGGTGAGAATATGTGAAGGTGATGGACGGTGTCCTTCTTGGATGTTTGCAGCCAGCTCGTTCCATCAAGGGGCTTGACAAGGTCAAGGCTACATGCAGGGAATTAGTGCAAGTGTCCTGTTGGAGTACAGAGCCATTCATGTGCAAAAGGCTCAGTGTGCGTTTACCAAATGTAAAATGTGTAAAAGGGAAGGAGCCCTGGAAAGAATGTTTTCATCACATTGAAGGTGTCTGGGTGTTGCATCTCACGGGGGGCCTTTGGGTCACACAGACACTGCGTGTGTGTGCATGTGTGCTATTCCTGATCAAAGACGGCACACACGTGAGGTCTCTATTCTCTGCTTCCTGACAGGCTCCCACACCCGAGTGTGATATCTTCCACACGTCAGGTGCCTGATGAGTGTTGCTGACTTAGATGTGAGTTCAGGCAGCTGTATTTCTCTGTTGGAATCCTTGACTGCTGGTTGCCTTGCTGGAAATGGTGGGGTTTTGTGTTTCCCTCAAAGAAACAATTAAGTTAAAAATGTCAAGGAAATCATGGGAGGTTTCCATCCCAACGATAAGATGCGCTGTAGGCACCCCAGGCGCAATTGTTTAAATCAGTTGTGGTTTGGTAATTAACCCAGGAACCACTTGAACCGAGAGACCGGAAGGGGACGCAGAGATCATGTCTGAACAGTTGCCACAGTCAGCGACGCCCTGTGGAGCTTCTAGGTTAGTGACACAATTGCAGTGGTGCCACGATAGCGTAAAGACCTCAAGGAAGCGTGCGGTGTCCTTCACACGCTGAAAGAAGAGGAAGAAATCAGAACCCATGTCTGGCGTTCTTCATCATTTCTGTTCGTGACTCACTTTGCCAATCCCTTTGCAAAGTCTCTGGTATCCAATAAAGAAACCACGGTAGCTAACGATGGAGGAATATTCTGGTCCATAGTCATGTTTTCATAATTATCTCCTCCAGCTCTCCATTCTATGAATTTATTTAGTTAACAGCCTGTTCATCAATGCTTTAGCAATGAAAACACTGAATGCATCCTTAAAAAAAAAAGAAAAGAAAATAGCATGAAGCCAAAATTCTTATTAGCTAAGGAGAATCTTTTGGAGGGTCTATCATTTTTCAAGATAGAAGGGCAACCTTTCATCTCCCTTTAAGAGATGCCAAACATACAAAGCTCATTATCAGCCATGCTTAGATGGGTATTTCTTCTTGCTTTTATCTCAGAAATCCCCATGTTTGTATGAGTGATATTTGAAGTGTGAAAAACCTATAAATTATGCAAGGTATTTTTACGGCAGGAAGAATTTAGCTGAGCACTTAAGCAGAAGTGTGACCGGTGTTTCTGCGGCCTCATGAGAGGTTTAGAAAATAAGAATTATGGTCAAGCATCCACTGTATATCTTATACCCTGTCTAGCTGCTACATTCTTCCTCTTCTGTCCAGAGTCTCAGTAGGGTAATCTATACTTCACCTTCCCATTTCCTAACCTCCCCTTCTTCACAACCTCGCATGCAGGTTTATCTTTATCCCTCTTCTCCAACTATTTCACCAAAGGAAATGCATCCATGAGATCAGAGGGAAGAAGTTAACGTGGGAACAGCTGCAGGTTGTAGGATAAAGCTAAGGACAAGGGATAGCAGCAAACCACAGAGCAACATCATCCCAACACGTCCTATGTTCTCTCGGAAGCAGGGAGCACATTCTACTGAGAGGAAGGTAGAGGGACCACGAGGGCCTGAGTCCCCGGAGCAAAGAGAGGGGGATTTGGAACCACTGCTTGGCAAGACACCAAAAAGGTCATAGATCTGTGAGGATTGCTGATGGCATGGGGGTCCATATGAGTTAGAGGTAAATAAAGTGGTACGATACCAAGTCCCCAGGACACTCTGCAGTTAGAGGTGGAGAGGCAAGATGGTGATTTTAGCCAGGGTTGAAGAAATTATGGGGCAGAGGAAACAGACAAATGTGGCTTACAGGAACGGATAGGCTTGGGATCAGAACCTAACGGAAGGGAATAAACTTTCCATGGGAAGTGGGAGGTCGGGTTGGGCAGCAAGGCTAACCTGGGCCAGTCAGAGGGTAGATATCCAAATGAGGCCAGAATTCCTCAACAAGGGAGATAAACTATTTTTCCTGGAAGAAAACTCAAGGAGAAATGATGAGTGTGATAAGTGCCTGTGCAAGAGATGCAATGGGTTATAGCTATTTTATTTTGATGTGTGAGTTCCAAAGGCTGAACAAGGTTATACAGGAAATGGCAGATCCTCAAAATGAGACACATCCATTTGAATGAACAATAGGGATTCACGTCGTTCGGCAGGAAAACAATGTCCGTTGATGCACATGTGCCTATTAATCCCCAAATTATAAATTTTAAATTTCAATAAGCAGTAAGTTCTGACCTGATGAAAGGCAGGACCTGTTTTTCTGTTTGTTTGTTTTTTTACTTTCTTTTTTTTTTTAACATCTTTATTAGAGTATAATTGCTCTACAATGGTGTGTTAGTTTCTGCTGTATAACAAAGTAAATCAGCTATACATATACATATATCCCCATATCTCCTCCCTCTTGCGTCTCCCTCCCACCCTCCCTATCCCACCCCTCTAGGTGGTCACAAAGCACCGAGCTGATCTCCCTGTGCTATGTGGCTGCTTCCCACTAGCTATTTATTTTACATTTGGTAGTGTATATATGTCCATGCCACTCTCTCACTTCAGCAGGACCTGTTTGGAACAAGTGAGGTCATATGACTGTCTTTTCTGAGTTCCCTGTACCAGCCTTTGACCCAATTTAATCCCTCTCCCGTGACATCCAACACTTCCACCACTGAATTGTCTCAGTTAGATGAGAAGCTGTCAATTCCCAAGATGGATACCTTTTTCACGTTCTAGGGGAGACTCTTTGTGGATAATCAAGAGCTCTTTTCTCTGTTGCTGAGATGGATTTACTGAGAGGCACGTTTTCACAGGAGCGGCTTTAGTAAATAATTGTGTCAATTTAAAGATGGCCAAGACCACACACTAAGCTCTCAGAGAAACACCTGTCTTGAAAAAAATCAGAGTCAAGCTACCTCGGTTAGTCATGAGACAACAGCAAACACTGCAAACAAGCTCATTGTTTGCTTGGCTAGCAGCCATGGCTGAGGTTTAGGAACGCATCCTGCACACAATCAAGGTGAAATGAAATGATGTGCCGTGGGATAGTGAGACAAAGACCTGCCATGGATTTTCTACCATGTTTTGAATCAATTCCCACAGAGCGAAGGGAGACTCACGACCAAAATTCTAGAGGCGTGTTCGTCTACGTGGATGGAAGCAGAGCCCTCAGGAAGCCACTGGCTCTGGGTCAGACAAAGCCTAAATGAGACAGTAGCCAGATGATGACAGTGGCTCCGGGCAAAGTTGCTGGGAAGCTGCACCACGCAGGTACCTATGGGGCGCGTGGCAAAGGCATGATGAAATGCTGCATCCGGCAGTATGACACGGACGCGAACCGCAGTGAGGAAAGAGCTACAGATGAGTCAAGCCGCAGGGTTGCAATCCTAGCTCAAGCGGCCAGCCTCAAAGGGAAGCATCACACAGCCATTCCAAGCAGCGGGCTCTGCCCTGAAAAAGGCGTTCACAGCTGCTACTCAGAGGACAGATGACACGGGATGTGAGCCTTGCTCTTGTCTGCGAGTGTCCTACTCAGACAGAAGCTCTGACACACACGTCCTCCTTGACTCTGGAGGGTAATTTTACAGACACACATATCAACGGACTGGAGCCAAAGATTCGCTCGTTCTCTCGTGAGCTGTGTCACTGGGTTGATTCCAGATTTCGGGGTTTCCCATGTCATGAGTCTAACGATACCTTTCAGAAGCTCTATGTACGTACTGGGAGTTAACATCAGTGCAATATTTTCTTTTCTTTTTCATTTATTTCCTTACATTTTCTTTCCCAGCCCAAACTCTTTTGTTTTCACCATCATGCCATGAATTCATAGGGAATAGATTCTAACGGATCAGACTTATTATATAGTTGGTTCTCACAAAATGCTCCTCTCCGCATAGAACACGGTTTTTCAACTTTGGCACTACTGACGTTTGGGACCAGATAATTCTTTTTTTGTAGGGAGCTGTCCTGTATAAGACGGTTAGCAACGCGTGCCCACCGATAACAGCTGCCAGCGCCTCCTCTGCCTTCTCTCCAAGTGTGATGACCAAAAAGGACTCCAGACATTGCCAGATGTCCCCTGAGGATAAAACTGTGCCCAGCTGAGACCCACCAGCATGGACTGTGGTGACATTTAAGTCCCTAGGTGAGGCTGTCTTTTGCTTTTATCTTTTTTTTCTGATCAATTCCTTGCATACGCTTCAAGACACTCCCCTCAGCTCCAAGAGAGCTTAATATGCAAAATGCACACACACGGCTACTGTTGGTGTTAACTATTGGCCTTCACTGCTTTGTTGACAACAGTGCTGCCAGCAAGTTCCGTGACACTGTGGATGCTTCCCGTTTTGCCATGGCAACATGGGCACTTCTTGTCGAACAGCCTGCATGCCCTTGATGTCCACAATAGCACCCTGGTCGCCCATTCAGAAGGAAGTGGCCCGAAACACAATGTGGTGTTGACAAAAGCTCCCGTCTCCTCGATCCTTTTGTGTTGCTCCATTTTGTTTACTGATATTCATTTACGTGTTTTAGGGGAATTACTGGAGGTTGGTGGAGCCAACTGCCAGGCCATGTGACATTCCTACGAAGTGTTTGCAGAGCACCAGCCAGACGGGTTCCATGTCAAGGAACTTTTCTATCTTGGCAGAGAGAACAGTCAAACTTGCTCATCTGTGCTTCCTGCTACCCACTGTAAGTAAGCGTATTCGACTCCTGTCTGTCAGCCAGTCCCTGGGTTGAGTGTGACGAAGTGATTGTGTTTCTTCTGAGTCCTGGAGGTTCTGCCCAACATCATCGCCCTGTGGTTTTAATCGTCCTGAAGACCCATAAGCGCTAGGAAGGAAGGTAAGAAAGGTGATGTCTCGTGGGTTCACGCTGACTTGAAGAGGAACCCTCAGCCCTTGAATGAGGTACATTTGACACGACCAGTTTGCCAAGACTCCAGCGGACACATCCTTCGTGTTAAACTGTAGACCTTGCTAAATCCTGAGCATGGGAGTCCCAAGAATCTACTTTGGCAGAGACAAAGCCCATCCCATTTGCAGCCTGGGGGAAGTTCTACATTCAGATGACCATGGGTTCCATGTTGACTCCTAGATCGGTCTAAACTTATATCGAGGCAAAGTCACGAAAGACCCTTTCTGCAAAGCCGTGGGTTAGAAACCAGTCCCCGTTTTTAAAGTCAATTAAGGTTTTCCCTTGAGGCAGGCACACTTCATGGGCAAAATGATGTTCTTACTCTGCTTTTCTTACAGTTGTTTTCCCTTATTTTTAGCATAGAGATTCTTCTACCTGTGGGGCATTCCTTTTAAAAAGGACATTTCAGCATCACAAAAAGAAGCACGAGTACAGTTCACACTGGTCACAGAGTAATGACGTAAGATCATTAACCGATGGGACTTAAATATATCTGAATGGAGCCATGGGGTTGAGGAAGGGTTTGATGCACATTGGAAAGTCATGGAGTATCAAGTTCTTATATGGCGTGGATGACAAAAGCCACAGTAGAACTGGGTCCTGGTCCCACTGCCAACCAGCTGTGTGACCGAGGGTAAGTCAGTCTTTCTTTCCAGGACTTTCATTTCGAGGACGGTGTGGTGGTTCATTTTATGTGTCACCTTGACTGGGCTAAGGGATTCCAGAGGGCTGGTGAAACATTGCTTTCGGGTGTGTCTGTGAGGGTGTTTAGAAGAGATTAGACTGATGAAAGCAGATGACCCTCCCCAACGTGGGTGGGCCTCATCCAATCCACTGAGGACGCGAACAGAACAAAAAGGCAGAGGAAGGGCAACTTCCCTCGCTCTGCTTGAGCCTGGACTTCCTCCTACTCCTGCCCTCAGGAACTCTCACGTCTGTTTCTCAGGCCTTGGGACTCGGACTGAACGACGACATTGGCTTTCCTGGTGTCTCAGTTAGTTCAGGCTGCTGCAACGAATTGCCACAAACTGGGTCGCTTACGAACAAGAAAGATTTCTCTCTCACAGCTCTGGGAAGTTCAAGATCAAGACCATGCCGGCATGGGTGAGTTGTGGTGAGGGGCCTCTTCCTAGTTAATAGCCTGTGTCTCCTTGCTGTGCCCTGCAAGGTGGAAGGGGTGAGGGAAATCTCTGGGGTCACTTTTATAAGGATGCTAATCCCATTCATGGGGGCTCCACCCTCGTTACCTCAGCACTGCCCAAAGGCTGCACCTCCTAATACCATCACACTGGGGATTAGGATTTCAGCATAGGAATTTGGGAAGGACACTTACACCATGGCACCTGGTTCTCCAGCTTGCAGAGATCATGGGACTTCTTGGTTGCCATAACTGCATGAGCCAATTGCTATAATAAATCTCTCTCTCTCTGAACCGTGATTAATACAGATGGTGTAAAATCAGTGCTGACACCCCGTGCTTCTTCCGACAGTTCAGTGAGATAGTTCTTGTAAAGTTCATAGGAAGTCCTAGCATGTGATAGGGGGTGAACTTGTGCATTATTCCTGCAGGGCCCTATCTCTTCCTGCTTCACACCCTCTCCCCTACCACGGCGTAAAAGACAAGGGGCCGAGCCCCTCTGTGGGGACCCACAATGCATGGTTTTCTTAACAAGCAACACGCAAACTGCGTAGCCATTATCTGGCTCCACCAAAAGCGTGGACTCCCAGCATCCCTCCTCGTTTGCAACCTACTTGACATGGTTTTCTGGCACCATCATGAACACACCCTGTTTTCTTTATTTTTTTTTTATTTTTAATTTTTTTAAATTAATTAATTTATTTACCTATTTATGGCTGTGTTGGGTCTTCGTTTCTGTGCAAGGGCTTTCTCTAGTTGTGGCAAGCGTGGGCCACTCTTCATCGCGGTGCGCGGGCCTCTCACTATCGCGGCCTCTCTTGTTGCGGAGCACAGGCTCCAGACGCGCAGGCTCAGTAATTGTGGCTCACGGGCCTAGTTGCTCCGCGGCATGTGGGATCCTCCCAGACCAGGGCTCGAACCCGTGTCCCCTGCATTGGCAGGCGGATTCTCAACCACTGCGCCACCAGGGAAGCCCCCCTGTTTCCCTTATCTATGGCCGCACCTCAACTCTTAATGCTGACAGTGCAATGAAGCCTGAGCTTCTCTTGATTATAGGTCCCTGGAGGTTGTAGTAGAGGGTGTGATTGCACAGGGCAGCTGCCTTGTCCATCTCCTCCATCCCTGCATTTCTTTCTTTCTTTTTTTTTTAATTGAAGTATAGTTCATTTATAATGTTGTGTTTAATTTCTGTTGTACAGCAAAGTGCTTCAGTTATACATATATACATTCTTTTAAAAAATATATTCTTGTCCATGATGGTTTATCACAGGATACTGAGTATATTCCCTGTGCTCTACAGTAGGTCCTTGTTGTTTATCAATCTTATGTATAAAAGCTTACATCTGCTCACCCCAACTTCCCACTCCATCCCTCTCCCAAGCCCCTCCCCCTTGGCAACCACAAGTCTCTTTTCTATGTCCATGAGTCTGTTTCTGTTTCATAGATAGATTCATCTGTATCATATTTTAAATTCCACATATATGTGCTATCACATGGTATTTGTCTTTCTGACTTCCTTCGCTCAGTATGACAATCTCTAGGTCCACCCATGTTGCTGCAAATGGCATTATTTCATTCTTTTTTTATGGCTAAGTAATATTCCATTGTGTATATGTATCACATCTTCTTTATCCATTCATCTGTCGACGGACATTTAGGTGGCATCCATGTCTTGGCTCTTGTAAACAGTGCTGCTATGAACACAGGGGTGCGTGTATCTTTTTGAATTAGAGTTTTGTCCAGATATATGCCCAGGAGTGCATCCCTGCATTTCCAGTCCTTGGAACAGTGTCTGCTGCAAAGCAGGTCCTCAGGAAACACTTGCCATGGAAACAACTAGCTGTGCCATTTGACTAGATAACTTCTGAATGTCCCAGGGACACCTGCTCGGACTGTGAGTCTATATTCTGATTGGATGTTAAAAATATTCTGAGAGGACATCCCCTAGGGGAGCAGGATTGTGATGCAGATGGACTTGGAATAGAGGAAGGCCACACAGCAAGAGAAGGGAAGCTACTTAAAGCCATTCTTCCTCCCCCTCGGATAAGGGAATCATGGCCCAATGAACTTTACAGGGGTCAGTGCACAGTAAGGAGAAATCTATTTTTAATCATTTTTGACATGGTTAAATTTTCTGTTGAAAACATCACGGTCACAACATTGAGGAAGCTCCTGGTCCCTAAAATGTTAAAATTAAATCAGTGGTGTTGGAAAGCATAGTTCCAATATAATGAATATGTTTAATATTTTTCCCCTTTGGGCTCAGAATAGAACTTTGAAAAATGTCATACATGCGAAAGATTGTTGGGAGAGAGAGGGGAAAACAGGAAAAGAATGAGTAAGGAAATGAATGAAGGATGTCCTCAAAATAGATGACAAACATCCCCGAAAGAAGAAAACAAATGATGGAGAAAGGAAATAAATTTTAAAATATGGAAAATGAATCCGTAAAATGCCAGGAGAAAGAACCAGCTTGAGAATAATTTTTTAGAAGAACATTTTTCAAAGTAACGTTACTTATTATAAGAATAATACTCACTCATTGTAAAGCATTTAGCAAATATAGAAAAGTGTACAAAGGGAATAAAAATCATTCAAAGGCCACCCTACAGAGAAAAGCATTTTAATATTTTTGGGTATTTCTTTCAAGTCCTTTTTATATGCCTTTATTTTTACAAAATGGGGGCATATTCTAAAAATGGTTTTAGATCCTACCTGTTTTCCAATTGATATTACGTTGTGTTTTCTCATGTAGAATTGCATTTGAAAACATGATTTTGTTTAAGGAGAGAACAAACTGAAACCCAAGGGAATATTGACCAGCATGTTTTTTGTGCAGTTCACAAGCTAAGAGTGGTTTTTAACCTTGAAATTAAATGGCTGAAAAAATAAAAATAAGAATAATACTTCACAACACATGAAAAGGATATGAAATTCGGATTTCAGTGTCGATAAATGTAATTGTATTGGAACACGGCCTGCCCATCCCTTTACACGTTGACTGTGATGGCTTTTGCCCCGTAAGGGCAGTTGAGTAATTGTGATGGACACTGTATGATCCTTAAAGCCTGAAGTATTTACTATTTGGCTTCTTACAGAAAAGGTTCACTGACCTCTGAGCTACATAATTACATAACCTCTGCATATATCATAACTCATATGTTTTATCATATTTACATCTTTTATAATTAAATGTTCCTTATTATTGAGCATTGTGGAGTTTTTCCTTGCTATTTCAGGGAACACTGTTGTGAATTTTCTTGACTTAAATTATGGTGGACGTCTCTGAATATTTTTCTGGGTAATTAATTATGGATCAAAGGTCATGGATATTTTTATACCTCTTGATGTACTGTCCTCCAGAAAGGCAGAGAGAGTACATCCTGTTTCATGCCAAGGATGCTTACAAGAAATGGGAGCTCTGGGCTTCCCTGGTGGCGCAGTGGTTGAGAATCTGCCTGCCAATGCAGGGGACACGGGTTCGAGCCCTGGCCTGGGAAGATCTCACATGCCACGGAGCGACTAGGCCCGTGAGCCACAACTACTGAGCCTGCGCGTCTGGAGCCTGTGCTCCGCAACAAGAGAGGCCGCGATAGTGAGAGGCCTGTGCACCGCGATGAAGAGTGGCCCCCGCTTGCCACAACTAGAGAAAGCCCACGCACAGAAACGAAGACCCAACACAGCCATAAATAAAATAAATAAATAAATAATTAATTAAAAAAACAAACAAACAAAAATACAAAGGCAACTAGAATAAGATCTCTTTAAAAAAAAAAAAAAAAAAAGAAATGGGAGCTCTGAGGTGGCACCATGGTGTTTCCTTACATGGAGGTTTATCATCTCCAACCACTGCAGAACTAGGAAATTATTGGCTGGTGTCTTTTTCTCTCTAGAATCCTTTCAACTCTTTCTCATGGTGTTGGTAGTTGGTAGCTAGAAAATGATCCACATCCACCTGTTGCATGCACACGGAGTGCAGCAAAACTTTCATCTTTACACCCAACAGACACTTTGGCCAGTAAAATCAGCAGTCAAACGAAGCAGGCATCAGAAAGTAGGACAGTAGCCACAGAGAGATCCCTGCTACGGCAACGGAACAGACAGATTGATGAGGCAAACTGCTCACGGAGCAGAATGCAAGGCAGATGGTTCCCCATCGTGGGCTGGGTGGCTAGAATTATAAGCAATTATAAAGAATTCAAATTCCAATGCAGAGCAGATATTTCCACTCTATCCACAGAGCGTCTGAAACAAAGGTAAGCTGGATACCATCATGGTTTGGGCTGTTAATTTCACGGGGTGGGGGGCAGGGAAACAGTGTATCAGTCATTGGTCTTATTCCCGTTAGTTGCCCATTTTTCTAATGGGTAGTCATTGTTTTTGTATGATTTTGAGAGACCTTTCTATATTTTAAGATAATAAATGCTTCTTCTTCTAAATTCAATTTATGCAGGATTTCTATGCATTTTCCATGGGTTTTTGATGTGTGTGACTTGTAAATGGAAATCAACGGATTAAGCAGGGTTAAACAAGGCTGTTTAAAGAAAGACTTCTCAAAGCCTTTAATATGATATGGTGAATTGTGAATCAGCAAGAGAGGAATTAAAATGTGGCTTTTGCCAAAATTATTGACCATGGGCAACTGTGTTTATTACCTGTCTTTCAGAATATGCTTTAATCTGTTTTGTGTCAAACATTTGGGAATCTGTGGCAGGAAGCAGGAAATGTATGAGAAATATTCTAAAAGAGACTAAATACCACTGAAAAACAACTAGCATTAATTACAGATTCCATAAAATGGCTAAATACAATATAAATACAATAAAACAAGTTTTCCTATGTATATAAGAAAAAAACTAATTTTAAGATATTACCTGAAAAGGCTCCACCCCAATAGCAAAACACACGAACACCTAGAAATAAACTTAATAAGAAATATGTAAAAGCTATCTAGAAAATCATAAAACTTTACTAAGCAATATAAAATTAGACTTGTAGAAACAGACAAAAGAGCATGTTCCAGGATTTAAATATAAACATTTTAATTATGCCCATTTTTTCCAAATATATTGCAGATTTATATGACAATAAAAATCCTCAATGGATATTTTTAGGACCTTGTAAGTTTTTTGCCCAAAAGTGATCTGGAATAATTAGTAAGTGATCCAATCTGTGAAAGCTTTAAAGAATTAGTAAGAGAAGACTAAGGTCAGATAGCAAAATATTTTATTTATAAGGAACATAGAAGATTCACACAGATGTAGCCAAGAGATACCAGAATCCCTCTTTGTGCATACTCTGTGAGCTGTATCTCCCAATTAGAGACAACATAATGGACGCAGTCCCTGAAGGAGAAGAGACAGAGGGTGAGGCTGAAAAAACCTTGAAGAAATAACGGCCGAAAGCTTCTCTAGTTTGACAAGAGATGTAAACCTACAAATTAAAGAAGCTGAATGAATACCAAAGAGGATAAACCCCCAAAAAATCCATGCCAAGATACATCTTAATAAACTCCTGAAAGCCAAACACAAAGAAAAGTCTTGAAAGCAGCCACAGAAAAACAACACCTTACCTACAGGGGGAAAAATTCAAAGACAGCAGATTTCTCACCCGAAGCCATGGAGACCACTTGGAAGTGGCACAATATTTTTTGGATGCTGAAAAATCCTTCAGGAATGAAAGGGAAATTAAGACATTCTCAGATGAAGACTATCTAAGACTATCTAAGAGAATACATCAATAGCAAACCTACACTAAAGTGCTAAAATAAAATTTCTAAATAGAAGAGAAATGATAAAAGAAGAAATACTGGAACATCACAGAGGAAAAACAACAATATGCAAAAATGTGGATGCTTATGCTTTTCTTCCCCTTTTGAGTTTTCTAAATTACATTTGAGGGTTGAAGCAAAAATTAGAACATTGTCTCATGTGGTTCTAAGTGTTTGACGAAAAAATGCACAATATAATTATAATATAAATGGGTGAAGGTAAAGAGAGATAAGACTTGTACAGCTCACTAAAACTGGTAAATGGTGACATCAGTATACTGTGATAGTTATGAATTTATAATATAATACCTGGAAAAACCACTGAAAAATTATATAGAGAGATACTGTAAAAATGCTATAGATAAACCAAAATGGGATTCCAAATAACATTCAAGTAATCCACGGGAAGGCAGAAAAAATAATATAGAAAAATGAAAAACAAAGGTAACAAAAACGTAGCATAATTTAGCCCTAACATATAAAAAATTATGCTAAATGTAAATGGTCTAAATATTCCAATTAAAAGGCAAAGATTGATATCCATTCATGCTAAATACTCTGAAAAAAGAAGAAATAGAGGGAAACGTTCTCAACTGTCTAAAGAGAAGCTATAAACTACTTTCAGCTAACAGTATACTTAAAGGTGAAAAGCTGAATGTTTTCACCTAAAACAGGGAACAAGGCAAAGATGCCCACGTTCACAACTTTTATTCAACAAAGTGCTGGAAGTTCGAGTCAGTGCAGTAAGAAAATAAAAGACATACAGATCAGAAAGGAAGAAATAAAACTGTTCTAAGACCTGACACCAAAAGCCTAATTCATATAATGAATAATTGGTCTTCATCAAAATTTAAAACTTTGGCTCTGTTAGGAGGATGAAAAAACAAACTACAGACTGGGAGAAAATACTTGCAATCCATATATCTGACAAAAAACTTGTGTCTAGAATATACAAAGAACCTTCAAAACACAACAGTGAAAAAGCACAGTCCAACTAGAATAGGGACAAAAGACATAAAGAGACATTTCACTGAAGAAGACGTACAGATGGCAAATAAGAACATGAAAAGATGTTCAACATTATTAGCTATTAGAGAAAATGCAAATTAAAACTACAATGAGGGGCTTCCCTGGTGGCGCAGTGGTTGAGAGTCTGTCTGCCAGTGCAAGGGACACGGGTTCGAGCCCTGGTCTGGGAAGATCCCACATGCCGTGGAGCAGCTGGGCCCGTGAGCCACAGTTACTGAGTCTGCGCATCTGGAGCCTGTGGTCCGCAACAAGTGAAGCCGTGGCCCGCACACCACGATGAAGAGTGGCCCCCGCTTGCCACAACTAGAGAAAGCCCTCGCACAGAAACGAAGACCCAACACAGCCATAAATAAATAAATAAAATAAATTAAAAAAAATACTACAATGAGCTATCACTACACACCTGTCAAAATGGGTAAAATGAAAAAATATTGACCATAGCAAACGCTGGCAATGATGCAGAGAAAATGAATCCTTCATACATTGCCGGTGTGGATGTAAAATTGTAAAGCCACTCTGGAAAACAGTTTGACAGTTTCTTAAATAACTGACCATGGAACTAACATAGAACCCAGCAATTTCACTCCTGGGCATTTATCCCAGAGAAATGAAGACTCATGTTCCCATAAAAATCTATACACAAGTGTTTAAAGCAGCTTTATTTGTCATAGTCAAAAAGAGAAACAAGTCAGATTTACTTCAGTGGGTGAATAGATACAAATTTGGAATAGTATTCAGAAATAAAAAAACAGCAAATTATTGATACACAGGACAACCTGATGAATAGCCAGAGAATTATATGCTGAATGAAGAAAAGCCAATTCCAAAGGTCATGATTCTATCTACATAATGTTCCTTAAATGACAATACTGAAGAAATGGAGAATAAATTAGTAGTTTCCAGGGGTTGAGGAGAGGGTGGGGGCAGGAGGGGAGTAGGTGTGGGTGTCAAAGGATAACATGAGGGAGCCCTGTGGTGATGGAAATATCAAACATCTTGATTCTATCAACTGCCCGGTGTACCACAGGTTTGCAAAATTATACTATTGCAGGAAACTGGGTACATAGTACATGTGATGTCTCTTTCATTTCTTATAATGTTAGGTCTATAACTGTGTCAAAATAAAATGTTTATAATTAAAATAAAAAGAATAAAGCTACTGTCAACTTAGCAACAAAAGAGCCTTTAATGAGATGGAGGAACATGTTATGTTCACTTAGGTGGTATATATTGCTTTAAAAACTGTAACAATACATCAAACCTTTATCAAGAGTGTGAGACTTTTTCTTCACTGACTTTATTTTCTATAAAGAGGTTACATTTAAAACTAGGAAACTGTTCTCACACGGCCCAGCGTCGCAAGGCTGTGGAGTTGTTATTTAGCGTAGCCAGGCTAATGTCACATAAAGAATCCGGTCAACAATGACATGTGTGGGTCCATTGTTAATGAACTCGAACCAGTGCCATTACTGTGTGACATGCATCTGCCGGGGATAGCGCTGCTTCAGAGGCACGCTGCCATTTGTCCATATCTTCGCTTTAGGATGGAATGAGCTCATTAACGAGGCCCCGCATTGTCCTGAAAGAAGACCTCACAGGAGGGGAACTGCTTTCTGTTTTATTTTCCTCATTAGTCGGTGGTGAATGTGGACTGCACGGCTGGACGGGAATAACGATGCATTTTAATGGGCTCCCCTTGGTCCTAATGAGGACTTAGGACAATGCCCCTTCACCCTTAGTCGCAGGTGCCCTGTGTCCACATCGGAACACAACTCACGGTCATTTCACGCTCGGCCACGAAGCACAGATGGACTCGGAACCAGCATCCACAGCCCAGAGGTACATCAGGAATGAGAAAGATTCACATGTGCTTGAAGATCTCTTTCATGATGGAGTGGACATCGTGGTGGGGAGGGAAAAAGGCGGTTCAAGTTCTATCGGTTTAAGCCTTTAAGAAACTGCTTTGAGGTCCCATCAAGGTCCACCTTCGCGCTTCTTTGTGGACAGTTCTTCTGTACATGTGCTTTGAAACCCTGTGATGTCAAAGTCCATAAAGCAGGTGGTTCTCTTTTTAGTCTGGCCAGAATCAGGGTTGCCTTGGAGAGCACTGCACACACCGGAGTTTCTGGGTTTGAACAGGCTTCCCATGTGTCCACTTCCCCTTATATGTGACCTGTCCCCGTGCTATCCCACCTGAGAAAATAACGTATCAGGCAAGCTTAGGGCACTGCTGAGAGTATGAGATGGGACCATATGAAATCTGCACTTCTGCAGATCAGAAATAACTCAGTGTTGGCAGTTTCATGTGGTTCATCCCAGGGGCTTCTCCGTCGGGGCCATTTTGTCCTCTCTGGGGACACTGGGCAGTGTTTGGACCTGTTTTGTGTTGTCAGAACTGTGAGGGGGTGGTACTGGCATCTGGGGGGTTGAGACCACGGCTGCACCTAAACATTCTACTGTACACGGAATAGCTCCCCTGCCCTCCCACCCCGGCCAACACAAAGACCCACCCGGTCCCGAATTTCAGTAGGGCCAAGGAGAAGAAGCCCTGCTTTAGTTCCTGGAATCACAAAATGGCAACCCATGGGCCAAAGATAACGCCTGCAGGTGGTTTTGTTCGCACTGTCTATTGCTCCATACTGCATGGTAACTAGACAGAACTGAAATTCTCGTTACAGTGAGCCTGCCCCCTTCTGTGTGTGATCTGCCTGGCCCTTGGACGCATCTCGGTCTATAACCCTCCGATTTCAGAGAAGCACGTCCTAACTCAGCGGTTCGAAAACGGGCAATTCTGCATTCCTGTTTGCCCTCCCACTCCAGGACATAACTGGCTGTGTGTGGAGACATTGCTGGTTGTCACAACTGGGGGGACAAGTGCTCCTGGCACCTGGGGGGTGAGACCAGGAAT
Source organism: Balaenoptera physalus (assembly GCF_965194825.1). NCBI lineage: Eukaryota > Metazoa > Chordata > Mammalia > Artiodactyla > Balaenopteridae > Balaenoptera > Balaenoptera physalus. The sequence goes on from NC_138903.1 coordinate 4,536,845, forward strand.
GCTGCGCCACAGCGCACAGTGCAAAGGACGCCCCGCATCAGAGGGTCATCCGGCCCCAAGCGTCAGTCGTGCCGAGGTGGACAAACCTAGGCTCTATGCAACGTAGCGTGGGGTTTAAGAACAGGGCCTTGAAGCCACTCCGCCTGGCTCCAAAGGTCTCTCCACTTACTGGTTGTGTTGTCTTGAGTACCTTTCCCTAAATGGTAGTAATGATGATTTCTGCCTTAAGGCTGCAGGGGAAATTAAGTAAATATAGGTAACTTCCTAGTGTTGAGAACATTGATACTGGCTATTATGACCTGTAAGAATTATTTTTGAAATAAAAATGGCAAGATCCAGAATTCACAGAAAATTCATCACGTATCCAGATTGCTGGAGTTGATCCGAAATCCTGGTTTTTCTTCAGGGTTGGTTTTTTTTTTTTTCCGTCCCAATAGACAGCATTCCCTTTAACCAACACACGTGCATATTCGAATAGTAAATAATTTTTCAACAGGAAGTTCACATGGGCAGATCATTATTATACAAGTTTTATGTACAGAAAACTAGCTTAAAGCACTGAGTTTTATTTGCAATGTTTATTCTTGCTCCAGATAAATGGCGACCCTGTAGAAATAAGCACAGGCTACACTGCATTAAGAGCAAAACACAGAAGCGTAAAGTACCACGTTTGTGTGTGCAGAGGGGAAGTGCGGGGTTGACCAGCACAGAGTTTGAGGTGCCAGGTAAATCATGTTCACCGTCCTCAGGATGGGTCTTGAAGCCGGTGTGTGAAAGCTCACTGGTCTTCGCAACAAGTCTGTCACTCCTCCAACCTGATTCTGTGTCGTCTGCCCAAGATGCGCCATCCTTGAGGGCTTCTGCTTGATTTCAACATGTAAGGAGAGGGCAGTTTTGCAGAAATTACTAGGATTAGACACACAGAAGACAGCTGGAGAATAAGCAGGTCAATTTTTCTCATTAAGGTGTGGGAAAAACAGTCAGCCGCGTGCTAAAGGCCCTCCTCACCTTCGGCAGGGAAGGCAGAACAAGCTTATCAGGCAAGGTCACACCACGTGGCAGTTCTGCAATTCCTGTCTGGCCCTTCATTAACCCACGGGGGTGGGCAGGAGGGAGCCCGTGACTGTTCATCACTGAGACACCCACGGCAACAAGGCAGGCTGTCAGGAGCCTCAACTTCAATTCTGTGATTCAAAAAAAGAAAATCAGGATGATTTTCTTCCCCCTTTCTTGCTTGCTTCTTGTTTATGTTGTCAGGAAGGCTTCATCTGATAGCTTGTGTTTTGAGTTTCTCTTTTCCATTGTTTACGTTTTCCCGTATTTGAGGGAACTGCAGAGGTGTGTAATCACTGCTGCATCTTCTTGCTGCTCAGAGAGCTGCTTTATAGAAAAATCACAGGCTCGTTGAGTCTGTTGGACAGGATTCCAGGGAAGCCTGGCAGCTGGGTTCTCAGTCCTACTTAAATAAATAGCAATTTTGATGGCAAGAAAACAACGATGGGAAGCAACAGTCTCCAATCACTTGCTGGGATCCATGTGCCCCCATGGAGCCCAGGCGATCCAAAAGGAAGACACGCTGGAAGCACAGGCTGTTCTGCAAATGATCTCCAAAGCCTTTCCAAAGTCTGCCTTGGGAACGACAAGCTTAAAGCACAGGTGAATGGGGTGACTGAATCCGATTCCTTCCCATTGTATGTGTTCTCTTTAAATTTTGTATGTTTCTCCCATTCCAAATTTTTACCTTGACCAAAGGGAGCTCTCTCCCATGAGAAATGAAAAGCTCAAGAAAATTCTGAATTTCTCCTTGCCTTCCCATCACAAGATATTTATTTTGTAAATTTTATTGAAGTATAGTTGATTAACAATGTTGTGTTAATTTCTGCTGTGCAGCAAAGTGATTCAGTTATACATATATACACATTCTTTTCTTATACTCCTTTCCATTATGGTTTATCACAGGATATTGAGTATAGTTCCCTTTGCTCTACAGTAGGACCTTGTTGTTTATCCATCCTATATGTAACAGTTTGCACCTGCTAATCCCAAACTCCCAGACCACCCCTCCCCCACCCCCCTCCCCCTTGGCAACAAGTCTGTTCTCTATGTCTGTGAGTCTGTTCCTGTTTCGTAGATAAGTTCATTTGCCATCACAAGATGTTAATAAGGGCTGGGAGAGATCTAGTCCAGAGATCTAGCCCAAGTCTGGCCACATCTATTCACTGACCTGCTGTCTCCACAAAGGCAGAGCTAAGTCGATGCAGCAGAGACTGTATGGCCTGAAAAGCCAAACACATTTACCATCTGGCCTATTATAGAAAAAGTTTGCTGCCCCCTTGTTTGGGAGTTTAGAAACCAGAGGCCCAGAGTGGTGAGGTGACTTGCCAAGACCACACAGGCAGGTAAGGATGGAGGCAGGTGCGCCACGTTTGTTTTCAGGGCTTCGTGATGGATCCATGTCTTACCCTCTTGGTACCTATTGGGTTAACACATATCACACACTGGCACGGTCCACCACATACATTAACTTAGTCTATAAGAAATGCCTTTGTCCTATGATAGGCAAAGAAGAAAGAAGAAGATGGACAGGTTGCCAGCTTTTAGGTGGGGCTGCATCCCTCCGGCGATATTTCATGCCACCACTGATGCATGCTGTGTCCATCTGCATCAAGAACAGAATGTCAACTCCTAAATCATTCAGAACCTGCTCAAATGATACACAGTGTCAGGCTGCTTGGTGGATATGAACAGAAGACCTACCTGAAAGCAAATATCTCCCATTCGGTGTCACATGATGAGAAAGAGATGGTGACACCCCATTGTCTGATGACAAAAATCATCAAGGGATGGAAGATTTCCCCGACAGAGTAGTAAGGCTTTGCCTCTTCCCATCCAGCCCACTAACACATGCAATAGTTAAATCACTCTACATAGTTTGTTGCTTTGCTGTCCGAAATTGTTCCTCTGTGTTAAACACAAACTCCTCCACCCAGGCAGTCACACCTGCCCCCATCCCAGCTCAGTCCCATCTGCCTTATTTCCCACTCCTCCCTTCTGTGTATCCCAGGCTCAGAGCCTTGGCGCACTGAACCGTCACAGAGGACACCTGAGGAGGTCCCCCTTGGAGACGTGCCACTCAGAAGTGGTACACTTTTGCTCTGCTCCAGAAACCCATTTGTCTGGGATACTGCGACACCACCTGCACGGGCCACCTTCAGTCCTGCACCCTGGAATGCCCTGTCCTTTTCACACATTGCATTTCTGAAGACTACCTAAAATACACCTTCTTGATGAAACCTTGTGCAACCCTATTCTGTTATGGGTTTTATACCTTTTTGATCCATCATCCGAAGTAGACACTTTGTGAATCTCTCTCTCAAGGCATGTCTGACACTCCACTTAAGTTCATAGTCTTTTGCATCTCACCCATTAGAACATCTTAAGGGCAAGAGTTGTCTCCTTTGTCTTCCTAATCTTCACCTCACCATCCACAGAGTTGGTGCTCAATGAAAGTTTGTAGAACTGGGCAACAAGAGTTAAGAAAACTTAATGGATTCCTGTTTATATTAGCCAGGGTGCTCCACAGAAAGAAACAAAACCAATGGGAGACATGTATCTATATGTAGATCGATCGATCTATCTATCTATCTGAAGATCATTTATATAAGGAATTGGCTGACACAGTTATGGAGGCTGAGAAGTCCCACAACCTGCCCTCTGCAAGCCAGAGGCCCAGGAAGGGCCTCAGTCTGAGTGTGAAGGCCTGAGAACCAGGGTAGCAATGGTGTCCATCTCAGTCCAAGGACAGGACACCAGTGTCCCAGCTCAGCAGTCAGCCAGAGAGACTGAGAGGGAATTCGACAATCCTCCATTTTTTTGTTCTTTTCAGGTCCTCGGCAGATTGGTTGATGCCCACCCACCCTGAGAAGGACCACCTGCTTTGTTCAGTGTACCGATTCAATGCTGGTCTCATCTGGATGTACCTTCACAGACACATCCAGAAATAATGTTTACCCATCATAGGTGGATATAGGTTTTTGTTTTTTCTTTTTAAATGTTGGTATTTTAGCTCTCCCTATCATGAGGTACACGCAGAAATAACTTCATATGCAGAAGTGTCCTGTAAAGGGCCAGAACTACACAACTGCTGTGCCATGTGAAAGCAGCCGTAGACAGTATGGAAATGAACGAGCATGGCCGTGTTCCAAAAGAAGTTTACAAAATCAGATGGGGGCTGCATCTGGCCCATAGGTTAGAGTTTGCACATCCCTGCAAAAGCTCAACAGAGAAATTGTGCATGTTCCTAGGAACGTAGAACCAAAGGCACGTTGAACAGAAGATGCCTTCACGTGTGTTCTCTATCCAGGAAATAAATAAGCAGATGTTAATTTTCTCACTAGAAAGCCTTTCTTAAAAAACATTTTTCTCAATGCCTTGCAGGCTAATAGCAATGAGCATCATTTCACCTCATCTTATTCGCTTCTGCTCACTCGTTGCTTCAAACTGTTTGCGAATCACTTGTTTTATGGAACCGTTAAATCTCTGGAAACTAACTGAGTTCCGAAATGTGGGCTTGGGCTGGATATTCTTCTTCTGACTATATTAAAATGGAAAAAAACTGTCCTCATTTTTCTACAATGGTTATTGTCATTGATTCATGAAATCTTGAGCAGAAGTGAAAACTAAGGGACAGCTTGGGTTTAAAGGGCTACAGATAGAGCCACCATCCCATCTATGAACTAATATTAAAAGATTGATACGCAGAACAGGAAAGTCATTTTCCATCACCTCAATATTGGAACCAATCTCATCTATGCCCTCTGAGGTCCGCATCCACACACCTTCTTGAATGCATTGCATGAGGTTAAAAAGTACATTGCTCTTTCCATCCATCACCAGAAAAACAAATTTGAGTATGATTTATCAGATATTCAGAGAACTACAGGGAGGAAAACAATCTGTCGATAGGACAAAGGGGGCTGTTGACATTTTTGTCCACAAGTTCATGAGCTTTCTCTCCTGTCTGGGTAGATTTATTATTTTGTAGAAATTGAGTCATCTCAGCATGGATTTGAAAGATACATATTAAACTTTTTCTTAGGCATTAGTTGGCCCAAATGTAACCTGGGGATATTTGATAGACAAGTCCACGGTGCTGGAGATGAGTGGAAGGCGGAGAGTTTCGCAGGAACATGCCCAGTGTGGGTAGACAATCTCAGCTTTCCAGTTTAGCTTGACCGTGGGCTGAAATTTCACAGGAATCTTCCTGGCTTAGGATGAGGAAGAGCCACGTTGTAGAGGAATCCTGCCCCTCCCCCCACAACTTCCACATCCCCTCTTGTCTTAAAGGGTCACATTTCAGTGAAGTCTGTGGTCATTTCCATCTACTGCTTCTTGCTCAGTGTTTTTGGATACTGAAAGATAGGGTCACTCTTGGAGTTTTACAACATTCAAGGTGGTTTCTGAAGTTTTACTGGATGGAGCAGGTCCAAAGGATTCAAAATTGTCCTGAAGCAGCAATTCTGCAATTATCCTTATAGAAAAAGACGAGCATCCGTCAGCATCGGAAGGTGGTCCTTTGAAAGGAGTTCCACTTTCCAAATAGTTTGGGACAGGAATGCATATCAAACCCTGCAACGCTCACAGAGAGTAGTCAGATGCGGAGGTTCTCGAAGACTCAGAGATGCCGAAGGATATGAATTTCATCAACTTTCTTACAAGCAGCATTTCTGAAACCCCTAGGATGACAGAAACCCTGTGTCTCGGGAGAAGGAATCAAAATTCTTCGCATGAAACGCGACATTGGAGAGGCCGTGCAATCGCTCCCGTGCTTCTGGAGCTTCAGTGGGTAGTAAACCATGGGGATCTTGCTAAAAGTCAGATTGTGACTCAGGAGGTCTGGGGAGGCGCCGGCAGGTCTACATTTCTGACAAGCTCCCAGGCGGGGGGATACTGCTGGGATGCAGACATTGGGTAGCAACGGGACAGAGTCCACCTGCTGAAGCTGCCCCTTCATCTTCTGAAGCTCCATTCCCCTCCCTCAGGGCTACCTGAGTTACTGCTGTTGCAATCCCCACCCGGCCAGTGGTTTTCAGTCAATCCCAGCTGCACCTTGGAATCATCCGGGAAGCTTTCAAAGAAGCCTCATCCCAGAACTGTGAAATCAGAAGCTCTACGCTGCTGTCTGGACATTCTTTTAAAAGTGAGATAAAATTCACATCGCATAAAATTAACCATGTTCGAACGTACTATCCAGTAGCTTCCAGTACATTCACAAGGTAGTGCAACCATCACCACTAAGACCTTTCTGAACATTTTCATCACCCGAAAGAAACACTGTAACGATTAAGCAGTCCCTCTCCATTCCCCCTGCCCTCAGCCGCCAGCATCTGCTTTCTGTCTCTAAGGACTTGCCTATTCTGGACATTTCATATAAGGAGAATGATACACAATATGGTCTTTTGTGTCTGGCTTCGTTCACTTAGCCTAATATTCTCACGGTTTGTCCACTCTGTAGCCTGTGTCACCCCTTTACAGTGAGTACTGTTCCACTGGGCACAAAGACCACATTTTCCTTATCTCTTAAACTGTTGATAGACATCGGGCTGTTTTCACCTTTGTTGACTGTGAGTTGCTCTGTTTGTGTACGTCTGTTTGAGCACCTGTTTTCAGTTCTTCTGGATACGTGACTAGGGGAGGAACTGCAGGGTCGTGTGCTAATTCCATTTTTAATTGAGGAAACGCCAAACTCTTTTTGACAGTGGCTGGACCACTTCGTGTGCCCACCGGACACTGATATTTTTTTAAAAGTTCCCCATGGAGTCCGAACGCCAGCCAGTGTTGACAAGCTCTGCCCTACAAGCAAAGATGTCCTTGTTAACCCTCTGAACATATATTTGTTTAATTCAGTGGGGCCCCTGGACCAGTGGCAAGAGCATCAGCCTGGAACTTGACAGAAGCGCACATTCTGGGTTCCCACCGCAGACCTACTGAATTAGGAGCTCTGGACGCAGGCAGAGCCAGCCCCCTCTTTTTTTTTTTTTTTTTAACATCTTTATTGAAGTATAATTGCCTTACAATGGTGTGTTAGCTTCTGCTTTATAACAAAGTGAATCAGTTATACATATACAATATGTTCCCATTTCTCTTCCCTCTTGCATCTCCCTCCCTCCCACCCTCCCCATCCCATCCCTCTAGGTGGTCACAAAGCACCGAGCTGATCTCCCTGTGCTATGCGGCTGCTTCCCACTAGTTATCTATTTTACATTTGGTAGTGTATATATGTCCATGACACTCTCTTACCCTGTCACATCTCACCCCACCCCCTCCCCATATCCTCAAGTCCATTCTCTAGTAGGTCTGTGTCTTTATTCCCGTCTTGCCACTAGGTTCTTCATGACCTTTTTTTTTTTTTTTTTTCCCCCTTAGATTCCGTATATATGTGTTAGCATACTGTATTTGTTTTTCTCTTTCTGACTTACTTCACTCTGTATGACAGACTCTAACTCCATCCACCTCATTACAAATACCTCCATTTCATTTCTTTTTATGGCTGAGTAATATTCCATTGTATATATGTGCCACATCTTCTTTATCCATTCATCTGTCGATGGACATTTAGATTGCTTCCATGTCCTGGCTATTGTAAATAGAGCTGCAATGAACATTTTGGTACATGACTCTTTTTGACCTATGGTTTTCTCAGGGTATATGCCCAGTAGTGGGATTGCTGGGTCGTATGGTAGTTCTATTTGTAGTTTTTTAAGGAACCTCCATACTGTTCTCCATAGTGGCTGTATCAATTTACATTCCCACCAACAGTGCAAGAGTGTTCCCTTTCCTCCACACCCTCTCCAGCATTTATTGTTTCTAGATTTTTTGATGATCAGCCCCCTCTTAATGCAAGTCCCCAAGGCAACTCTATGGTTTCATAACTGATGCCCTACATACAATTTCATAACCTGCAATATTTTCACCTAACTCTACGTCTTGTCCATTTTCCCGCATCATGGATCATTATTTGAAAATATAACTTCCAACTTTTATCTATGATATCCTAACACAAAACAAGCCTATGATTCACTTAACCATTCCTTCTGGGGGGCCTTTTGGCCTTTCCCAGTTTTTCCCCAATATAAATAGCGCTCAGTGAATATTCTTGACCATAACTCTTTGCCGACCTCTCTGTATATTTCCTTTGGTTCCATTTAGAATTATAGTGAGCAGATTGTAGAGTTTGCACATTTTCCTCCTTACGCTGTGCTGAGTACTTCTTCGGGTATGAGCTCTTCCTGTGGATGAGCTCTTACATGAAACGCGACATTGGAGAGGCCGTGCGATGGCTCCCGTGCTTCTGGAGCTTCAACGGGTAGTAAACCATGGGGATCTTGCTAAAAGTCAGACTGTGACTCAGGAGGTCTGGGGAGGTGCCGGCGGGTCTACATTTCTGACAAGGGGAGGAAATCCTACACATCACGAATGAGGAAGAAGAAATGAATTACTGGTTATGTTGAGCATATAGGAAATAGTGGGTTGATTTTCCTACCAAACCAGGGGGGAAATAAATACAGAGTCACGTTTATTCTCTAAGACTTTTCCAGTCTCTCTCTGTTTCTTCAGTATGTATGATGCTTGAGGCCAGGCATTTAAATTCTCCTCTATTTCTCCATCCACAATGGAAGCGGGGAAACACACTCCTTCCCGGGAGCCGCTCAGAATCAGCAGAGGAGAGGTGCTCCGTGTGGGGAAAGCACTTTGTAACCGCAGAGCACGGCGCAACGTGGGAGGTGTTTTTATAACTACATTCACTGCTTTGAAAAGCTCCCTCCCAGAGGTGCCCCAATGGAAATATCCTCATTTGCTCTGAGCTGACACTTTCACAAGCCTGACCTACGTGGTTTTATTTGCTCTGAATTCGTAAGCGGCGGCTCTTTACATGTGCCTATTTTGGTGGCTGTTTGAGCACACTCCTTAAATAGCTGGCTGTCAGTTCGCCTCAGTTAGATTTTGTAAATAGCACATTTCTGGCTTTATTTCCCATTTCTCAAAAAAAAAAAAAAAAGGGCCACGGATAAGGACATGCATCATTTTTCTATGACCGTATTTGGTTTGGAGTCCCCCCAAAAGTGTGTATGTTGCCTGTATTCTCATTTGTATACAATTTTACTCTCTCATTGGTTTATATGATCGACAAGCACAAGTAAGAAAAAGGATGGGGAAACAACAGCCAAGTAATAAGCCCTACAAACCTGGGGAGCCTCATATCGGAATATGTGAACTCTATATACAGAGTTGAGTCAATGTGGAAAGCTCTTCTTTTCTTGATGGTGTGACATAAAATGTAGAAATATCTTAAGTGTAAATACCCTTCCCAGTCTGTGAAATCAAGCTCCTGGCACAATGAACATTAAAAAATATCCCAGGTATGAGAAGTAAGTCACAGCTCTGCTGCAAACTTCTCTGATAACAAAAATATGAATAATTTCTTCCCCTCTCTCTTTTTGCCCCCTGACCTAGAGCATTACGAGGAAAAGCTGATGTTCTTCGTTAACCCTTCGTGTTTTTGATGTCCGCTCCTGTCTATGCCGTTGACACAGTGTTTCCACTGTACTCATCTTGATGGAGGTTTCCTTTGGGGGAAGAGGGAGCAGAGAAACACACCAAGAAAACAGAAAGCACAAAGATACAGTGACGTGCTGGGTAACATACTTGATGCTGCGGTTTCCTTTATACACCTTCAGAGCAGGTTCCCTACTTAATGGAAACTCTCACACCAAAGCGAAAGTAGGTAACAGTGTCCATTTTCACCAGTGGCTGTAAAAAGCCTCGGCTTTCCTTCTAAACGAGGAACATTTCTAGACCCGGAGAGGGGCAGTAAGCAATAAGGATGGGCTATAGCTCCGGAAGATACCCATCCCCCATGCCACGAACAACAGTTCTCCCAGTAAAGAGGCGTTTTGAAAAGACTATTCTGAAGCACGGAAGAGCAGCTTTCAGGGTGTTGTAATGAGCCCAAACGAAAAGGCAGGGCGCTGTGAGAAACAGAGCCGCTGATCGGGGCAGGGCGATCATCTGTCGTTCCGCTCCCTTTTCTCCCTGAAATTCTGGCTCTCCCCGGAGTGTCGAAGCTGGGACTTGCTAAGTGGGCAGCCTTGAAAGGTAAGGCTGAAAACGCCCTTCATCGGCCACAGGACGCCTGGCCTCGCGACTAGGATGTAGGTGAACCCCGAGGAGAAAGAGGGATGCAGATCTACCTGGGACCTTGGTCCAGGACTCAAGGCTCAGCCCGTTGCCTTGATTTCGGTAGGCGAGCCCTGTCCGTGCATCTCCGGGGAACTCAGGGCTCGCCCGGAGGGACGTGACGTGTGATTCAGCCCCTCGGAAGCGTCTGCTCGCCCAGGTGTCAGGAGCCGGGAGCAGAGAATCATTTGCATCCGTCCTGCTGGAGGGGAGGCTTCCGAGGTGGCGGGGACCCCCCGCTTGGTTTTAAACTCAGAGGGGTGGGGGGAGAGGACTGAAAAAAAAAAATGAAGCCAATTTCCAGCAAAGCTGACAAAGGCAGGGTTAAACGGAAACGGTGGTGTTCGTTTCCAAGCGGGGAGAGCGTGCCGGCTGCAGCCGTGATCTCACGTTAGTTACTGGGTGCTGGCTGCAGCCTGAGAAAGCCGCATCGGTTGCGCAGACGCCGGGGGTCGTCCGCGCCGATGGAGGGTGTAGGAGCGCCAGGCACAAAATGGATTAGGTCTTGGAATGCCACGCTGGAAAACCCACTGGAACCAGGGCGCGGCACGCCGGCTCCGGCAGGATGCAGACACACCAGGCGCCCGCAGAGCGTGCTTGGGGCCGCCGCTCATGACCCGCCGCTTTCAGGCACAGCGCCGGGAAGGGACAGAGCAGGGCCAGGGGAGCGCGGCCGCCCACCAGCAGGCTCATTTCGGACGCCCGCCGCGGTTCGCAGCCCCCTCTGCCAGCCCACGTGCCATGCTCTGCAGCCGCCTTTCTGCGGGGCTCGGGCACTGATTCTTCACCCTCCTTGTGAACGCTGGGAACGCCAGCCATTCCGAGCACGCTACACGGGCGACCTGTGCTCTTCGCGGGCGGAAAGCAGAGCTTCACTGCGCTCGGAGAGCAAGGGCACAGGCGCACTCGGGCGAAGGCAAAGGGCTCTCGGGACGTTCCCGCCCCGCCCTAGGGGTCGGCCTGGCAAAGACTCACGGGGCCCCAGGGCAGGGAGTGCACTGCGGAGAACGGGGTGCAGGAGGCGCCAGGGGCTGGGAAGGGCTACTGGGGTCCTACACACGGTGATGGCGGGGAGTGGGGGCGCAGGTCTGCATCACATCTCGCAGCCCCCGGCGTCTGCCGGGCAGGTGGCCTCCAGCACCCTCCACTGCGGCTCACTCGCGTCCCCATTCTCACACTGCCCACCAGCACATCGGCTCAGATCCCAAGCATTTCAGCGGCCCCTGGACCAGTCTGGGCGCCACGTGGATGACATTCGCTTCCCCACCCAAGGCAAGGAAGGCGTCATCGCAGTGCTGCCCTGACATGAAGGGAAAGAAAACTCGCCACCCTAATATTCTGCGGTACGCTCTCATATTTGTGGGACTCACTTGATTAATGGTGACAAATGAATCCAACCAAGTGTCTCATCTTAGAAGGATGGGCTAGATGGCTAAATGTGTGGGTGCACACACACACACACACACACACACACACACACACAGAGCACCAAGAACAACAGCAACAACGAAAATCCAACCAGGAGAGAGGGAACACTTAAGACATTATCCATTGGGAGAAAATATCCATTCATCAAGCTTCAAACACACAAATCCCACTAGCAGGGAAGGAAGCATTATCACAGGACCTACTGGGGAAACAGCACTCATTCATCAAACTGTCACGGGCCCGGCGTGCCAACAGGTCCAGATGATACCCATTTGGCTTTGAGACACGCATCTCTACCCAAGAGGCTGATCGCAGGGCCCTGTTTTCTGATCATTCTGACGTGACCTGGTGCCGTGTGGTGGTTTCCTGGGGTGACCCCGAATGCAACATTCCCCACACGCTCTTGTTTCCAATTTGGACAGAGGAAGGTATTGACACGTGAGCAAAGAAGGGAAGGTTCCTGCCGTTCCGAGCCTTCTCGAGGTTAAAAGTTAGGTGACTGAGCTGCCTGCCCGATTCCTGATGAGGCCTTTGCATTTGTTGCAGGAATAGAAACTACATGTCTTAAACTCCCCAGATGTCTTTCTCCAGGGTGTGAGTTTCATAATCCTCTCTATCTCCTTTGCCTCCATTATAGAGTCCCAGGGGAGTTAATTCCTCTAGGGAACTGGTTCTCAAGTGGGGGTTATTTAGTAAGTCTGGGGGGATTTATGGTTTCACCATGGCTGGAGGTTGGGGGATTGCTACTGGCACCTAGTGCAGAGGCCAGGGCTGTGCAAAGGACAGCACGTCCGCAACAAAGTATCACCTGGCCCCAAACGTTACCATGTCAAATTCTATTCTACGGTGGTTACAGATGGATACCAGGACAGGTTGAGTGCTACCTGAAATAAAAGTACCTGGACCTGACAAACCACTAAGCAGCATGTGGGATCTTAGTTCCCCGACTAGGGATCAAACCTGTGCCCCCTGCAGTGGAAGCACGGAGTCCTAACCACTGGACGGCCAGGGAAGTTCCAGGAAAGTCCTTTCTGCAAGTGGCTTATTTGTTCTTATGTGCCGTACAAGCTTTGTGGAGCCCATAAAACCACACCAGGTCTGCACCACCTAAGACAAAACTTGGGCTCTACAGAGTGTTACAAATGTGCACGTAAGTCCTGGGAACACAGGTGTATTAGATGTTGCCAGGTCCATGCCAGGCAGGGAATTTCCGGTGCCCGACCCCTTCCCCCTTTTCCTCTGTGCAACCCTGCCTGGAATACTGCAACTCCATCCTTGGGCACCAGGCACACTTTTAAACACATGCTAGATTTCTGAGCATATGTGGTAATGGTCTCTGCCCTAGGACTGGCCTTTCCCTGGTGTCCCATCTTCTAAAACACAAGAGCCGGTCTAGGAGCCCATGAACAGCAGCCTGGTCATCTTTAAAAGTATCATTGGAAAGAACCATAATTAATAAATGTTCTCGGTATTATTGTAACTGAGCAGGACCCTATGGGGCCTTCCCGAGACAGACTTCCACGCCCCATGTCGTCCACCTGCCTCTTGTCTACAGAAAAACTCTCGTCAAACAATAAATTTAATCAGAGAAGCGAGAAAATGCAGAAGCAAAGGAAAACAGTCAAAGAGGACAAAATAATAATAGTTTAGTCATTAAACAAAGTCAAAGACCCTTAGTTCCTCCTCAAGGGCTGTAGATCATATTCTGAGCCACGTCCTATGAGCTGTTTTGTAGATACTGAAAGCCCACCAGGTGGAAGAAGTTAGCTACATGATGACCAGACCGTAGCCATGACATAGGCTGCCACAACTCTGAGAACTGGTGTCAAGGAAATGGGAACAAACTGATCCTGGAGCTGAAGACTAACTGTACGTAAAACAATCAAGATGACGCTGGTCAGACCACCGCAGGACCAATTTCAAGATGACGGTCAGAGCTGACCGTACCGCTTCTGCATGGGGCCCCCTGCCTCCCCCTGAAACTCCCCTGTAAAAGCTCTTGCCCACTGATCAGCAGGGGGGAGTTGGCTTTTGGACAGGAGTCTGCCTTCTCCCCACGTTGCCGGTCTCCAGAATAAAGCCAGCTTTCCTTTCCCGCCACCACTTGTCTGTCGAGTACGGGCTTTGGAGCAGCAGCAAGCAGCCGGCCCTGAGTTTAGTCATATTTTATGGAATGAATTTATCCGGCATTTTCAAAATACGAGATTCGGTTGGTCCACCAGGAAATGTGAGTTTACCTTATCAGAATTAGATGATTTCTCATGATGTCTCCCCTGCTATAAAGCATATGTGCATCTCTTCCAAAAAGAGCCGACCCGGGCCCCAGAGAGATCACCAGCCCATCCCCACACTCAGCAGGTCGGGAGAAGAGGAATTCAGTGAGTTCTGGATTCCCCAGGCCCGGGAATTAGTGCAGGCTTCCGAACCACCAGGCAGTCATTTGGCAATGGAGGTGGGTGGTGATATTTTCCATTAGTGAACACTTAAGCCATGAATGGGTTTCTTTTTTTTTTTTTTTTTTCTGTGGGGAGAGAAGCAGGTCAGAGATGGGTAAGGGTGTGGGGTGGTGGGGTTTCTTATTTATGGAACATGAGAGATAACTGCAGTTTTCCATTTAGGATTCAGGAGTGGATTGTGTCTATTTTTAGGCAATTTAGGTGCCCTCAGGCAGAGGTTTTGCAAATGCATTCACATAATCACCTTCGAGCAACTAGATCCTGTGTACTTAGGGCCCTTCCGATCATGGCTTTCTATATACTTCTTATCTTCAGGCGAGGCGTACATATGTCATTTGTGTATTAGGCTGCTTCTCCCCAAGGTTGCAAGTATTGGATTATACAAACAGACATCGGTCCCCAAAGGCAGGGCTGACATCCTGGAATTAGATTCTGTTCCTGGGCCACTTCAGGAAAACCATGTACTAGACCTGAGAGGATGGAGACTCTAAGGAAAGGGGACCACTTCCACACCATCAGTACCATTAGCAGTCTGATCCCAAAGGGGAAGGAATCACCTGTTCTCTTTAGTTGTCCTACAAATTCTGCCTGTTCCATCTTTAGTTGGAGTCTGACTTCAGGAAGTTATTTCCTCATCAACAATAATACAAACTTGCCTCCTGGTGGGCTGTCAAAGTCCTACTTGATGCATTTTCTGTCCCCACGCTGTCCCAGTTACCCTGACTTCTGGGAACAACGTTTATGTCAGGTCAGTGCTTCATGTCTGCAAAGCGCAGAGTGAAAATGAGCTGAGCATGCCACCTGGGTGCACATGCCCCTCGTGTCTGACAATACCAGGAGTATCAGAGAACGTCTTTGCGAGCCCACACCATGTAGAGATGCAAGGATGGGTGAGATGCACAGACACAGAGTCAGGGAAAGAATTAAAGGCAAGACTCAGAGGCACAACTGTAACCCAGGGCAATGGTTTCACCGAGTCTTCCGCAGACACTCACCAGGGCCCCAGGTCTCTTAAATGTCACTGTTGGTGGCAATCATGTAAAATATAATGCACGACATTATATTTTACACGATTGCCACCAACTACGACATTTAAGCCCCCTCTCAGAGACGCATGCCATGGCGACGACCGTCCCTTCTTCCACCAATTTGCACGTTTTATCAGAGAGTACTTCATTACTTCTGGTTTGATCTGAGTCAACTGGTGATAACTCAGAAGGGTTTTTCCTCTTACAGTCACTATTACCTAATTTTAGAGGCAGTCTTTTCCCCATAGGTACCTGCTTAAATTAGTAAATCAAACAATGCTGCGTTACCTGTGGTTTTATTTTGCTTCTAAGATTACTCCATTCTGCAAATGCTTTACATATGGGTAAGAAAATGCATTAGCTAATTTCCTTCCTACCCAGAGATGCGCTTCCAAGGGATTTTCCATTTCGATATTTGAACCTTCCTCTTCAAATCATATGTTCTTTTCTAATGTTTTTCATTTTCATATAAATCGACATGTCTTGCACCTTCTTTGCATTATCGCCCAGGATGGTGTTCCCGTCTTACACACAGCTCGTAGGTCGGATACGTCTTCCCATGGAACCATAATCATTAGGTAACTTGACTGTCAAAAAAATTTCACTTTCATTCCTTAATGTTGCCAACCTGAGTATTAAGTTAGCTTTCCCTCAATTTATTAACTTGGAACAAGAAATGATCAATATGTCAAACATTTGCATCTCCATATGGTTCCATCACTCCTTCCTCTTCCCACCCCTACCAGCAAAGAAAAAATCCCAGCAACTTTGTAAGGAAGATGTTTTCTAGGTGGCGACAAAACGGCAGCAGCGTCTACGATAAACAGATGTGGGTCTATGGCCAGGCGTCCGTATGGCTCTCCTTTCTTGCCCACCACACACGTCTCTCTTTCAAGTTAATGGGACTCTTTCTCTTCCACTCCCATCACACGGAACCGGACATGCCTGGTTCACTTTCCTCTGGGGATGTCCAGGTTCTTTCTCTAGAAATCTCATCCCTCCTTTAAGGTCTCAACTAGATCCAACCACCTCCATGAATACGCAGTGCCCTGCCCCCTCCTTTTCTAAAACCCTGTAACATTTATGGCACAGGCGACTAGTTGAGTCAACTCAAGGACGTTTCACATTTCATTGCCTTCTTCAGTAACTATTTATTAATCATGTACTATATGCCCAACAAAATGCTTGGCCCCTGGGACATGGCAGTAGAAGAGACATGCTCAGGGCCTCGGTCTTGGAGTTTAAGAAACTTGATGCAGAAACAGACATTCAGCAGAGAAACAGACATTCAGCAGAGAAACAGACACGGCACTTATTATTAATAGCATGATTCCCACGTCAAGAATAGTACATCTGTACAAGACACACTATAAGAAGCTGCATGGCTTCCCTGAGTGAAATTCCCAGCAGATGTTCGAAAGAAAGAAAAGAGAAAGAAAGAAGGGAAGAACTAAATGAAAGAAACAAAAGGAAAGAAAAGAATAAGACACGGCCCGGGTGAATACTTCCTGTTACTGTGTACAGACTCTGATGCCTTTTGTCTGAAACAGCACCCACCTTCCTGGGGAGTCCTGCTGTCAGAAGACTTAGCTCTGATTTTAAATATTTCAAACATTCTTTGCCATTTCGAGTGCCTGCACCTATAGCCTTCCGAGCAGGGCAGGAGTGTGCACTCTTCTGGACACCAGGTTAAAGCATCCAATCCACTAAACGCTGGGCATCCCTCACCTGCCCACCTATGCGCCTTTACTGCTGCTTTTTTCTGGAGCCTGCATTCAATCACATCCATCTTATTGCTGGGACTTGTTCCTCAGCATCTTAGAAAACATTCTACCACCACCTCCTACATCTTGTTAAGTCAACAGAAACCTGTTATATTCCTTTTAAAACCCATGTTTTTCTCAACTTCCTCCTCTGTCCTGTGATGGGGGGCACTTCCAACAGACTCTCTATTCCATCCCATCCCATCTCTCTCTCTCTCATGGATTCACACTGCAAGATGACCACAATGGTCCATCGCCATGTCACTGGTCAATTTTTGTTCAGTTTACCTGGTTTATGTGACTTCCTCTCAGGAGACAGAGCTCAGAAATGATTTGGTGGCTGCTCGAGTATCCATGCATGAATCCACCAACATGTCGTCAGAATCTTGAATAGCCTAAAACGAAATGCAACATGAATTATGACAAGAGAACGTGCAACTCCTTGCTCTGGCCTCAAACGAACATGCGGCCTTTCGACCTTGGGCTGGTGTCTAGATATAAATTGAAGCATCTCCGTGTCTCATACTGGTAGCTGTGAGCGTCGGCACAGATCACCTAGCAAAATGCATCGCAGGGCAAACTCTTTATTTAGGTAGAGAGCTGGGGAAGAAACAAAGTATGTCTCATGGTTGGAGAGAATGTCCCCATTTCATGATCTGTTATTGTCATATTCGGTTTTGCTTTTTGTGCTGTGGAATATTATTATTTTCTAACATGCTGTGGAATTAGCGCTGAATCCAATCCAAATGATGCAGTTGAAGGGGAGCAGAACATGCCACCCCAAGATGTGACTGTAGGGGTTCAGGATGTGTCACCCCAAGATGTGAGTGTAGGGGTTCAGGACGTGTCACCCCAAGATGTGAGTGTAGGGGTTCAGGACATGTCACCCCAAGATGTGAGTGTAGGGGTTCAGGTGTGGTGCCCCCAAATGTATCTGTAGGGGGTCAGGACGTGTCACCCCAAGATGTGAGTATAGGGGTTCAGGATTTGCTGCCCGCAAATGTACCAGCAGGGGTTCAGGACGTGCCATCCCAAAATACGCCACTTTGGTATATTGATGATTTTGAGCTGTAGGCACTTGGAAAACAGCAAATGCAGGGAGAGGCTTTCTCTAAACCCCCCTTTATCTCCTAAAGACAGATCCTCCCAAAGGAACCCAGATGTCATCAGTCCCCTCATGGGAGTGTCATCAACCTGGCAGCCTTGACTCCCATCACGGGACAGGAGTCTAGAGACATAGTCACGTACGTCTGCAGCGTAGAGAGGACAGATGCAGACACTGAGGTGTGGTCCACACCACACCCAGACACACTCCGTCACAAACAGTCCCCCCTCCCATCCATCCTTCTAAGGCCCCATCATCTCTCCTAAAACCATTTACTCTCCCCAAAGAGGCTCATGTCCCACCTTGCCTTCCCCAAAAGCTGCCTGGGGGAGCTGCCCATTTGCCCCTGGGTATCCCCCATGTGGACATGAGCTAGGCAGGAAACGAACTTCTGTGTGTTTCTCATTAAGCTGTCTTTTATTACAGGGGTCTCAGAAGAGAACTCAGAAGGGTGGAGGGAAAATTATTTTTCCTATGCTACACAATCCTTCATGTAACTGTAGGTAATTATTTTTCCCTGAAACTCTTTTACACAATTTTCTCATGTTTATAGCATGATAACCTGAGAGCAAGACTTGGAACATTATTTCTTACTTGCCGAGAACAGAACAGTATGGTCATTAATGACGTTCTTCTCACGACTAATTTTCTTTGATACTTGAACGTATTATATACTTATTGGTCAACTGTTTGCTTTCATTTTAATCATTGGACTCAAGCAGATTTTCTGTAGTTATTGCCAAAAGCTTGGGAAAAGTTACATTTATAAATCTTGAAGCAGACTAATGTTTTCTACACTTTGGCCAGTATGATTTTGTTCCTAAAGCTTGTGCTTATGAGAGAAAAACAAAAAACAAAAAAAACTAGTTTATAGGTAGCCTCAAATTTTTACTTATCCTACTTCATAGGAAAAGAATTAAACCTTCATTCCACAAATACTCAGTGAGCACCAACTCCGTGTTCTAAGCGCTGGGGAGAGGGCAGGACAGATAAAGTTGCTCTTATGAAGCCTAATCACTATAGGAGGAGCAAACAACGAACAAACAAGTAGATACATGAACAAAATAATTTATATTGCGTGCTGTTTAGTGTGAGAGGGAGTGTACAACATAGAAATGGAACGAGTCACACGGGTGAGGAGACTGAGAATGGTGCTAAGCTGGCAGATAGAGAAACACTCTGGACAAGTGGTCAGGGCAGGTCTCCCTGGAGAGGGGACACCTAAACTCTCGTCATGAGGAGCGGCACCGGGCGGAAGCAGAGCCTGGGGAAGGCGCTCTTGTCTGTCAACAGAAAAGAAGAAAGGATGGTAAGGTCGGAGGCTACTGAGCAAGGGAGGTAGAAAGGCAGCCGGCTCAAGAGGTGGGCAGGGTAGGGGGGGCCGCTGGGAGCCCTGGGGTCTTGGGAACGAGCTTGCATCGTGTACGGGGTGGAAAGAGAGGCTACTGGAGGGTTCGCCCACATCACTCAGTCTGCAGTGCGAGCACACTGTGGCAGGGAAAGCCCAGCTGGAAGCGAGACACAGATGAGCCGAGCACGGCTGAGCAATCAAGGATGTAGTTTTATATCCACGTCATCTACCCGTTCTTCTCGTCCGCATCGCTGCTGTATACCCACGTCATCCTACCCGTCCTTCTCGTCCGCATCGCTGCTGTATACCCACGTCATCCTACCCGTTCTTCTCGTCCGCATCGCTGCTGTATACCCACGTCATCCTACCCGTTCTTCTCATCCGCATCGCTGCTGTGGAGGACTACCCCCTAGAGAAAAGGCCGCTGGCTGCCTAGATGCCCACTTGGACTGTGGCCAGGCTGGACAGTAGAGATTGTTATGAGTAATAGCAGACAAATTAATAGAGAGTGATGGAGTTGGGAAGTCTTAAACCCCAGAAACATCAGTACTGGTTAGAAAGAAAGTGAAACTGGCCGGACCTTAAAAATACTGTTGGATACCACATGACCCCAGTGTGCATATACCTTCTCTCCTTCCCCTGACCTGCTTCTATCTACTGCACTCTCTGCTACCATCCCTACCCTCCACTGCCTCACCAGCAACTTGGGGGCTTGACCAGCATCGAATGAAAAACGTATGAAGTATGAGGTTATGAGTCACAGCAGGGAAGAACCTAGCTGCTAGAGGACATGGTTCTTCCTCTATAGAAGCTGGCTTAAAGAGCATATTTATATTCATATAGGATTGACATCATTTTATTTCTCCCTGTTCTTCAGCTGGAGTCCTTTGTTAAGAACGGTGAAGGATCTGAGATGTTAGCGTGGTTCCATTCCAACAAGCCAGCCTACCAGAGCTTCACAGATGATGGCAGAAGACAAGAGACTCCTGGGTCAGAGGCAAAAGACTGTCTGTTCTCACAGTGACAGCAGGAAGCAGAGCAGCAGCGTTTGTGCTGGTCTCCACAGGAAACATGAAGAGGGCTGGGTGATGCCTGCACACACAGTGGACTGTGTGATGGGAGAGGGACCCTGTGCTTAGGGAACGTGACAATACGCCAGAACACTGATAATAGGCCGTACACCTGTCTGATTGTAACAATAGAGGAAGACATTGTCTTTATTAAATGGGGAGTGTAATAAGCAATAAATAAAGCAAGGCTGCCATTTGCTTTAGAGGAAGACCCTGTCTACCTTCCAAAGCTGTTAGCTATACAAACATCTGAGCAGGACCCTGTGGGGCTCCTGGGCACAAAAGCCTTTTCCTGTCCCCCATTTCTTATTTGCAGGATAAAGGTTTCAGCCTCCTAGATCTCCCTGAGTTCCAAAGGGCAGATTCAAACAGTTACTAATCAGGGAAGGGAGGGGATGCAGAAAGAAGAGAGGAGCAGTCAAGACACAATAGCGCAGCCTTGGGGCAGGGTGCTGGTTCCTTCTCAAGGAATATACATAACAATATCTTTGAGTTCTTCTGCAGGAACTAAAGCTCCCACTCAGGTGGAGGATGGCAACTTTAGGCTGAGAACAAGATTCCTGGAACACTGCCATCTTACCTCACCACCAGTCAGAAGAAGGTCACGTGCCCTGCAGCCCTCACCCCAAATTTTGCAGATAAAAACTTTTCCCCCAAAACCATCAGGGAGTTGGGGGTTTTGAGCACGAGCTACCCATTCTCCTTGCTTGGCCCTGCAATAAACCTTTCTCTGCTCCAAACTGCAACATTTCGGTTTGCTTGGCCTCACTGTGCATGTGGTACACAAACTTGTGGTTGGTAACGCATCCTTGAAAAGATAGCCCAGAATAAAGGCCGTCACTACCTCTGCTTGCAATTGATGCAGAAATGCAAGAGATCCCAGATGAATTGTCTCCCCACACCTTTTTAATGTGACTTCTTGAATAAGAAAATTATTTAAAGGTATAATAGAGCCTAGAATACATCAAAAACTGAGACATAATGACTCTCAGTCCCCATGAAAAATGGGGTGAGAAACTCCCCATGCGTCGGTCTCCTTCCTCAACATTAGAGCTTTACTATTCCCAACAGCAGGTTTCACTGCTGCTTTAGAGCTTTCCAGTACAGCCCTAAAAGAAAATTGATGTTCAGACAACTTAGCGGCTTTCAACGGTGAGTCATCTTGACCATCTGAATTGTGAAGTTAATTGCTACTATAACCTCTCTGAAAAGAAGTGAAGCTCAGTGATTCAACATCATTAGCAATCCCAAGTCAATGTCTTATTCATTGCATGAGTGCCAGCTTTGTAGGCCATAAGAAGCCCTGAATGGAAGGCTATTATTGCCTATCAACTGTGATGCTTTTTATATCATTAGAGATGCCTAAGGGATGGAAATTGATGATAGTTTGCTTTAATTAGGTACAGAGAGCGTGTGTGTGCGCATGCATGTATGTGTGTTGATGAACAGTAATTTTCAGCGAGTCCCTTTGTTACGACTGATATTTTGGACTAAAGTTATTACTTAAGAGCGATCAAGTTATGGATGGAGAAGAACGAATAAAAAGAAAGATCCAAAGTTTCCTGGACAATATGGTAAAACACCCTAAAGAGCTTCCTCCACCAAATTGTTTTTAAGTTTTCTAACCAGTTAGTTTCCACCAATCTATTAGCTCAACTCTCCTCCTTCGGGCATACAGAATTGAGTAAAGAATTCACTTTAAAACATGTTATATTTTGTAGTTTACATCTGGCAGAATCACTGGCGCATCCAAGTCTTTCTAGATTCTGTACTGATATGTGTATGTTTGTAATCAAAGACCAAATAAGACAGAGAGAGAGAGAGAAATTAAAGAGGACAGGAAGCCATATCACTCAATCATTCCAAAGTTATTCACCTCACCTGAGCTTTCTGGAACAAAGCAGAGATCTTATAAATGGGTGACATGTGTCTAGTGCAAAGGACGTATTCCTCCAGATTGTTGCAAATGTTCACCGTGTAGCTCTATCGGGTACCTAGCAGATTGTATAATCTCTGGTGCCTTTGAGAGAAACAATTTGAACTCTGTTGGTTTAGGGAATAATTTTCAACCTAAATGAGAAATTAACTATGGAGGAGGAAAAAAATTAATTGTTGAAATGTTAAAAGAATTATGCTAAAA
Source organism: Balaenoptera physalus (assembly GCF_965194825.1). Classification (NCBI taxonomy): domain Eukaryota; kingdom Metazoa; phylum Chordata; class Mammalia; order Artiodactyla; family Balaenopteridae; genus Balaenoptera; species Balaenoptera physalus. The sequence goes on from NC_138903.1 coordinate 4,559,422, forward strand.
ATAAAGGAAAAAGAACTTGATAAATTAAGAGACTGTAGTTAGAGTCACCCTAAAGGTTATCTGAGTGACCACCTTCTTAATGGTGGTCATCATACACACTAAATTGCACATGTTGGTGATGAGACCGAATTATAAAAGGAATTCACTAGACTGTATGCAATTGAAAATTTGATTAAAACTCATCTGTCTTTGGCTCCAGAGTGAGAACTCAAAGTGTCAGTTCTTCAAGTGGCTGTTAGCTGCTCTACACAGCCCCCAACGATCTCTGCCCCTGCTTTTCACACCCTCATATACATCTTCCCTGCACTGATTCACAGTGGGCTTGTTTGACCCATAGGACACTACTGTTTATATGGCGATGGTGCCTGACTCCCAAGGTCATAAAGTGCATTATGGTTTCTGTTTTGCTCTCTGTCTTGGTTCACTCCTGCTGAAGAAAGCCAGCAGCTGCCACGTAAGGACACTCAGGCAGCCCCATGGGGAAGGCAGCATGTCAAGGATCTGAAACCTTCTCCTAGCAGACAGTGAGGAACTGTGACCTCCAGCCAACAGCCATGCAAATCAGTGTATACCCAGCTGACATCATCGGATACCCTGATGCAGAAATACCCAGCTCAGCCACTCCAAGGCTACCGAGCCACAGAGACTGTGAGAAAATGAACACGCGTTACTGTAAGCCACTCCACTGTGTGTTGCTTTGTTACACCGCGGCAGATAACTAAGTGATATCATCACCAACACCATCCTCTACGTTAGGAACAAGATAAAAATATTGGGACTGAAACCCAGCAGGACCCTTTGGGGCCTTCTTGGGGACAGACAACCCCTTGTGTCTCCCAACCCTTGTCTGTAGAAAAGCTTTAGCCTCTGAGGCCTTCTCTGAGTTCCAAAGAGCAAATTTAATCAGAGAAGTGAGAAAATGAAGAAGCAAAGGAAAACAGTCAAGCTAGAGAAAATAATAATAGTTTAGCCACTAAACAAAGTCAAGGACCTTTAGTTCTTGCTCAGGGTTACAGATTATATTCTGAGCTACGTCCTTTGAGCTGTTTTGCAGATACTGAAACCCCCACCAGGGGAAGAAGTTAACTGCATGCTGCCCACCAGGACACAGACCCCAGACCAGCTGGAACCAGAAGGTTGATGATGCCGACTCACGATGACCTCACCACCAACCAATCAGAAGAGTGTCCACCAGCTGATCACACAGCCCGCAACCCCCCTCCCTCACCCTGCCTTTAAAAACCTTTCCCTGAAAGCCATCAGGAGAGTTTGGGCCTTCTAAACACCAGCTACCTGACTCCTTGGTTGGTGCCTGCAAGAAACACTGCACTTGCCTTCACCACGACCTGGTATCAGGAGATTGGCTTTACTGCACGCGGGCGAGCAGACACAAGTTTGGTTCAGTAACAAGACTATGGCTTAGATGAGAAGTATTCAGTACTTCACACATTAGTTGACGTTGGTGTTCAATGAAACTGGTGTCAATGACATTGATGGTGAGACTACTGTACTCGTCCTGTGTGCACAACTCATCAGTTGGTGTAACCCCACTCTTGCAGATATTATAGCCGATGTATTACAATGCAGAATCTTTCAAAATGGGAGTATCAGTGGATATTTTATTTTTTCATATTCTCACATGTCCACATTCACACTTGAGAAAAAGATAAAGTAATCAAATTTTGTCTGAACTAGACAAGCTGATTCTAAGATTCACAGGAAGGGGGGGAAAAAACATGCAAAAAAGCCAGTAAGATTCAGGAAAAGAAAGTTAATTAAGGGGGAAAATGATGCCTCACAGATATGAAATCATATTTTAAAGCAATAGTTATTGAACAGTTTGTTTCTGGCTCATGGGATATGACAAGAATATTTATTGCATGATTATTCATAGCAATACAAGTTTGGAAGTAATTTAAATGTCCACCAATAGAATAATGGTGAAGAAAATTACGGTATACCCATTCAATAAAATGCCATGCAAGCATTTAAAAAATAAAGCATGTCAGTATGATTATGGAGCAATCTCCAAGTGATCAGTTTATGTGGCTAAAATAAGATGTAAAACAGATGACCCAGAGACGTGCTATGTGGTTAACTGTAAAACTTTACTCTTGTTCCTATAAAAACAGATTTTCAGTTCACAATGATGATTCTTTACTATGACATTTCATTCTTATTTACCTAAAGGACTTAGAGAAAGCGTAGACTCATGAGGTGATAGTTTTAGTGGTTTGAATAGACCTAAGTCTTTTAGAAAAAATTCATAACACACTTGGCTAAACTTGCAAAATAAATAAGGTATTTTAAGATCAATGACCTCTTGATATTCAAGACACCACTGAAGATTTTTTAAGGTCTTTATTTCTTTATGTTCAAACACATTACTAAACCAAAAGATGAATAGTATATTTCGCTATCAAACAAGCCTTGGAATAAACAGGGTAAGACTCTGCGTATTTCATTTCTAAAAATGTCTTGGGAAGAGAGAAATAGAAATTGAACATATGTTGATTTTTCAAAAAAAGATTTTTATTCCAGCAAAGATTTTTAAGAATTGGGCTTTAAAACTATGATCCACAAATTATTTATAGTCCGTTCATTAATATGATTTTAGGAATAATTATTTCTTAATTAGTTTCTCAAGAAAGATGAAATGGATACCTATTTGAAGAGTGCTATACAGAAGACTAGGGTTTGTTTTTTGTTTTGTTTTTGTTTTTGGTAAAGTCTCTGAAATCCTAACAGAGGAGAGCTACTTAATTAAAAAGTTGCTTCACTGAAAAACTGGAATTCAGTAGGAAGTAGTATATTCTATACATATTGCAGATGCAAAAACACGTCTGGCGTCTGAAACAGCCAGATAGTTGATTAAACTCTCTTCTTTCTGATTCTAGTCTAAGTCAAAACTTCGAAACAATCCTCCCCACTCTGCCTCTCAAAGGGTTAAATGACAACCTTCCATTTATTAGATTTCCTGATGCTAGCAAATCATGGTAAATCTGTATTCCCTACTATCTTTATCTAACGGGAGAAAAGTCTTAATCCTCATTAGAGGAAAAATAAAAGAAAATAGTCACCATAACTAACAGTCCCTAACATTAGCTCCTTCAGGTAACGTTTAGTTAATATATGTAAAAATTGGCTCTGAGCCATAATTAGAAACACAGAGTATTTGTTTGTTGGCCTCTCCCCTGCAAACTTTAAAAAGTTTCCTTCTTTTCCCCTCTGAAATGTTTCCGCTCTCAGTGGGAGTGCTGTTTCCTACCACTTAAACTTGATTTTCCACCGTTAGGTGAAGGATGCTCAGACAGCATCACATTAATTTCGGTGGCACTAAGTTCCATCTAATTCAGCAAGCAGGCCTCTGTTAATGAGGCCTCACATGACAGTGATGGCGAGCCCGCCTCCAAGTGTGGCTGATCGATGCTCATCCCTCAGGCTGCTCTGGTGGTCAATTACGCGGGCCTCTGCGCAAGGACCAGGGTCCCTTTCTCATTAACAACCCAGACCTGCCTAAAGTCACAAGGCGCGCTTGCCTCGGCATCTCTCCCTCTGTGCCCTGTCCGTCTTTGCCAGGGACCCCCGTGGGGGGTGGCAGGGGAAGCAGGCTCCCTGCAGCCACTTCCACATGGCCCCTGCCTTCCGGCTGGGAGCTGACGGATGGGGAGGTTGAGCTGCAGAGAGAGCCAGCACGGACCTGCTGTTTGACCCCACGACACAAGCCTTGTTGATGAGGCCCCAGGGGAATGAGAACAAGGAGCTGAATTTAACATAGCCCCGCCCTGCACTTGCTGAGAAAGGAAAGAACATGAAATGCCCACACAGTGTCCTTTCCTTCCGGGCCACCGTTCTCCGCAAAGAGCCCTACACACACACACTGCCTTTGGGCCCAGATACCACCTAGGCCAAGGGGTTAAAAAGTCAGCCCTCTGTTACACGGTCGAAACTGGTGTCTCCCAGAAGACTGTCGCGATGTCCCAGCCCACACTTCTCTATGGGAACCAATGCAAAGAAAGGTGGTCATAAACCAAAGGAGATACGTTGTTGCCCCCATAGATACAGAACTAATTACTGCTGGTCGGGACGAGGAGGAGTCTTAGGAAGGGTGGGGTCGGGGGGTGGGGGGGGGGGGAAGAAGGAAAAAAAGGACATGCTGACGGGTGGGAAGTGTCATTGTTTATTTAAATTGTTTATTGATTTTGCCAAAAAAGAAAAGAGACGCGGCAGCCCGTCCAGTGCCTCGTGCATTATGACAGGCGACTTTCTCCATAAGAACTAGTTCATTCTCTTCTGGGCATTGGCATCCTGAATCCCCCCAGAGGGTCTCTTTTCGACAACAGAAGAAACCCTGGTCTGAATCACCTCCTGCTGTAGGTTGGCGTGCACCTCTTGGTAAGTAATTTCAAATATGCAGGAGCCCTTTTTTTCTGCGGCCACAATTAATTACACCCCGTTAGTAGGTGGTGCTGTGTGTCTCCTGGTGGTGATTTGATTTCAAAGTGAGGGGAAAGCAGCGATCTGGTGGCCACCGAGGAGAGGGCATGGCATAAGAAGGAAAAAGACATGGGAGCAAGCGGAGAGTGTTAAGGGCGGGGGGGGGGCGGTGAAGGCAACACTGGGTAGCACTGATGCACTGCTTCCTGGCCCTCAGACTCTGACGATGAACAGATCAGCAATGAGAGGCTCAAGCAGGACTGTCCGGGGGTGCGTTTGTGTATGTTTACTTCCCTGGTAGTACTGCGCTCGACCATCACAGCCATTGGTCTGTGCTTCACATCTTCCCTTTACTACACAAAAGCCCCCCAGCCCCCACTGTGATCACAGGACGAAGGCCAACGACGGTACACACTGTACAGGCAGGAGGTTGAGCCTCAGACAGTGCGAGTGGATAGACCACCCTCCTCCAGCCTCCGAGCTGACGTGAGACACTCCAGCCTCACAGCACTTGACTTCCCTCTTGTGCAAAAGGGGCCTCAGAATGCCAGCTGGTGGACGAAGGACTGCTCCCCACTTCACTCGTGGGGAAAGCGAGACTGGAGGAGGGGACAGGCGACGAGACATTTGTTATATCCTCTTGTGGGGGGGGGGATCCTTACAGAAAAGAAGTGGGAAATGGAGGCAAAGACAAAGCAAAGATGAGACGCATCTTTGGTTTTTAGGCAATAAGGACAGCACACCGCCCACCTCATCATCTCTTCACGTCAGCCAGGGGAAGCATGGGAAGAAAGGTAGGTGAGGGACCACAGAAGGACAGTGGTGGCCCTCTTTTGAAGACTGCCGTAGGGGAATCCAACCTCACGCCGAATTTCTCTCTTAGCAACAGGCTAATTCCTAAAATTTTGATACAAGATTTACATTTGTCCGAGTTTGACGCATGTCTTCACTGGCCAAGGAGACAGCACAATCCTGGCTTACGCTGCTGAGGGATTTACGTGCGAGGAGAGAACAGAAATAGGCTGGGGCGCCTGAGATCCATAGATGACAGTCTCCACCGATCAATCGGCCAGATAATTGCACAGCACTTCACACCACCTCGCAGAGCCATGGCTTCGAGGGAGACAAGATCGACTTTCTTTCTTTTGTGCCATCTTAATGATATCTGCGAGAATTAATTCAGGGGGAATGCGTTCATTATTTCAATATTGTAATTCGTATTTCTTCATTGATTATTTTGATGTTAGAGAATTGTCTGAAACGCTGTGATCCCAAAGGCTCCAGAATTAATGACACACAAAGGAGTGTCAGGAAGACTGAGCTGCAGGAAACGTTCACATGCACACACCAGGGACGCAGCACACACGTGTGTATACAGACCACGGCTGGTAATCAGGGCAAACTCAGACAATCTGATGCCTCCTCACAGCATGGGGGCCCTTTTCGCTTTGAGTTTCTCCATCTGACTGAACTTCTCTCCCCGCTGGAAGGCTCCCAGGGAAGGGAGTGCAAATCTGGAAATCGGCAGACATGGTTCTGTGCTGTGTTTTTCGCTGAGGTCTTAGAAAAGATATTTAACTTCACAGCGGCTGAATTCTCCCACCTTTCAAGACGGGATCATTGTTTCCGTCTGTCTAACCTCATGGTGTCTGTTAAATGGGGAAAAAACGGTGCCCAGATAAGTCTTTAGTATGCGGAGCTGTCCTGGGCATTGTGGGATGTTTGTTTTATTTTACTTTTCAGTCTGTTTTACCTGGGTAAAGATGCAAAGGCGTCTTTTTATTTAGTTGATGTATTGTTGCTGTACAATATTATGTAAGTTACAAGTGTACAATATAGTGATTCACAATTTTTAAAGATTATACTCCATTTATAGTTATTATAGAATGTTGGCTACATTCCCCATGTTGTACAATATATCCTTGTAGCTCATTTATTTTATACATAATATCCATAGTTTGTACCTCTTAATCTCCTACCCCTATGTTGCCCCTCCTCCCCTCCCCACTGGTAACGACTACTTTGTTCTCTGTATCTACGAGTCTGCTTCTTTATTATATTCACTAGTTCGTTGTATTTTTTAGATTCCATAAATGCGCCCTGGGGGATAAAACTGTCCCCAGTTGAGAACCACTGATTTAATTCAACCAACGTTTCCTGTGCATTTACCACGCGGAACAGACAGAGCCGAAGCAAGCGGATTTTCTTCCTGCCCTCACTGTGCAAGGAGGTGTTGGGGAGAGAGAGGCGTGACCCTGAATAATCACCAAAGTCTTTGTGGTTCTTTTCTCGAATGTGTGTCTCCCTCCCCAAGCTTCTGGCAACCACACCCTCTTCCCCAAACCGGGGGCATCTAGAGAGTCACCTAGGCAGGAATTTACGGTAGACTTCAGGTCGGGAGAGGAGCAATGAGAGACAGAACCACGTGCTGGTTGAAGCCCAGGTAGCTCGAGTCCTGGATCTATGAGTGTGTGGTCAGGCTGGAGCAATGGACCGGGAGAAGGGAGAGGCCCAAGAACCCAGTGCGGGGCCTTGTTCAGGCTGAAATTCCACTGAGGCATCTAAGTGGATTATGCTAATTAGGCAGGAGAATGTACAGCCTTGGGAGTTCTCCAGGGAGATGGGCTGGGACACACGGATATGGGATTCTGTTGGGAGGCAAAGGGTATGAGGACGAGCTCCATAAACCGGGAGACACAGAGCCGGGGTCTGAGAACGCCGAGACTTACTGGCCACGTGGATGAGGAAGAGTAGGCAATGAAGCTGAGAAGGAGCCGCTGGAAAGGTGGCCCATGGCAAGTTTCTGTGTTTGTTTTTTTCTTGCACAGCCTAGATCATCTTTGTATAGCTATGCTCAAGTGCTGTTTTCACTCAAGAACCCCTGAAGGACATTGTCATTGTGTGTGTTTGCTTCTGGTTTGCTTTCACGTCTTTTGCTGTCCTTCTAATTCGTGAGAGAGGTCATTCCCTAAATGGTTAACGGTGGGCGGGCAGAATAACCCTTAGGGCCCAGCTCTGTGACCCCTACGTTGGCGCTCCGTGCCTGCTTTCTTAGGTGTGGGGTAATTGCAACATAGTAAGACTATGCATGGATGCCATTGTCTTACTCTTTTCCCAGATAATCAAAGCACCCATCTCAATGACAGGGCTCACTGAATCATCTGTAAGTCAAAATTCAGTTTTCAGTGTCTCACCATCGGTGCTCCATGTCTGACTCTCTCACTTGCATTTGCAAGAGAAATTGTGTCCCTGTTTCTGTGGATTTTGAAATTGAAAGAAGATTTGGGGCGTAGTGGATTTTTTTTTTTTTTTAATGCCGGGATAAAGCATTTTATTCAGGCTACATTGAGAGATTCCTCACCTGGCTATCTGAGAGGTATTTTTTTTGTGGCTGTGTTCCAATAAAACTTTATTTACAAGATGGGAGTAGGGTGGATTTGGCACACAGGTTGTAGTTTGCTGGGCCCTGGTCCAGGTGAGTGGTTGTCAGACACTGTCACCCATGGGAGTCATTCAGGGGACTTGTGGAAACCATTCCTGCTGGCCCCGCGCCAGAGGCTCTGATGCAGTAGGCTGGGGGCCAGGTGGAATAACGTGCGTTTCTAACAACCTCCCAGGAGATGCTGATGCTGCTGGACCCAGGACCCCCCTTGAGAACGAGCCACATTTACAGAGGCAGATAGTAAGACCAGACAGAAGAAAAACCACATGTGCAGTCACACAGCTGGCGAAGGGCAAAGCTCAGAACCTGGGTGTCCTGGCTCCCGGCATTGCTACATGGGGGTTTTTAGTGTGTGGGTACTGGTAGTGAAGCTGTGGTGCGTAAGGGCTTATTTTGGGGGCAGACATGTGACATCTCCCTCCAGGACGACAAGCACACGGGAGCCCCACCCTGGAGGAAGGGCGGCGGCTGGCTCGAAGGTCAGAGGGGACTCCCGGGGCAGGCCATCGCGGGACGGTGCTCAGCGTCTGTCCTCGTCTCTATGCAAGAGGACAGATTACTCAAAGTGATCCCCCCGATGGGCTGGAGTTTCCGTTTGCCGTATGCAGATAGATGGAAATATATGCGTCTCTATTATAGATGCCGAGAAGCATTTTTTCGCCACAAGAGACAAGTAAAAGTGACTAAACTGGACTATGGAAAAACATGTTCATGAAGCGAATAGCCAAAAAGATGGTACCCGCTGCATTTACAAAAAGGATGTCTGGTTAAAAAAAAAAAAAAAAAAAAAATGAAAAGACAAAAGACGGACATCCCATAAATGAGGAGAAGAGTCTGGCAGAGAGGCGTTTCCAGAGGCAGGATAATCTGTCCCTGACATCCGCTCACTTATTAGCACTGTGACCATGGATCTGGGTCCCAGACCCCTCATGCTGAAAACATGATGAGTTCTACCTTAGCAGGTTTTAGAAGCATTAAATGGGATAATATATATCAGGGTGTCTAACAGCATATGGCAAGGCATGTGATTCATGCCCAGGAGAGTCTAGGCTTTCATCAGAAAATGTTTCAACTATTTATATTTCTACTCTCACGTCTGAAGAATAGTGGTGGATACATCCACGTGCTATAAAATATTGTTCACACCTTGGCAAAACTTTGGGCATCGTCTCTATTAGAGAGCCTATAAAAACTTCATAAATATGAAATTAAAGCCTGCAGGAGTGTATATTTTATTCTGTGCTTATGATGTGTGCCTGCAGGAAATGACCCTTCATATGCATAAGGCTGTACCACATTTATGCTCTGATTCTGATTCCTGGATGGGGGAAACAGAGCTACCATTTGCCCGACGTAATTCCTTCCCCGTTCCCCTTCTCTTTCATCCAAAACTGTCAAAAAAGAGAGCATTATAGTAACTACTGTGGTATCCAAGCAGATTTATGTTCATTATTTTAGTTAGGCATGTCGATGGTTCTCCTGGCTCATAGAAATTGGTCCAGTTAAAGGCACTGAAAGTATGGATGGAAACTTTCGTACCCTTGGGATAAACTTACAATTTAAATAGTGCACTGAGTCTGCAAGCATGTTTGAAGCGCCTTGTAGTTTTCAGTGCTCAAGTCCAAGGTCACGAAGATGAACAAGAAAAATTCCCTATCCCCAAAGAGACTATGGCTGTGGAGCTATACCTGGAAACAAATCACAGCAAAGTAGTGTGAGAAGAACTAACCTCCCCAGAGGAGGCCGCGTGAGACCAACCCCTCGGCGGTTGAGTGGAAAGTCACCTGCTGGACACGAGTGTTTGGCATTAGGGACATGAAGAGACTTGAGGCGAGAAGCTGTGTGCATGACCCCATAACCTGTGGCCAAGCCGGACGCAGCGGTGGCCACTGTGCCTTCCCCACTCCCAGGCTGGACTCCCCTTTCCACCGGGGTGTTGGCCCATTTGCCTGACGCCACCGTGAAATGTCTCTTCCAGCAAAACTACGAACCTCTCTCTCTTACTCTCTTCCCAGGTCAAATCATCACGTTTTGATTCTGAAAAATACGAGTTTAGCCTACGTATGGTTGAGATAACGTTTGCTTGGCTGCAGCTCTTATTTCTGTCCACGTCTTTAACACCTGGGGAAGAGCAGCTGACCCAGGTAAGCAGGGACGCGTTGGACCTGAAAACAGGGAGCTTCCCCTACCGGAACCACCCTCTGGGTCATTTTCAAGGGTCAACACTTCCGGCTCAGGTACGCGAGGAGGAGGCGATTCTAAATCAGAGGGTCCATCTACACCCTCAGCGCGAACGTGTAGGGAGAGCGGCCAGGCGTCCCTGAGCTGCCCTAACTGACCACAGTCAGAAGTGAAACAGAGGAAGGGGTGAGGGTGGGCTCCAGAGAAAGAGGTCACGGGCAGAGACCGCGGGAGGGGGACAGCGGTGACCAACAGAATGTGAGGAAATGACACTGCGATGTTCCCGCGGTGGGCACCGCGCCAGGAGACAGCGCCACGGTGGCCCTGTGACCTCCCGGGGCTCGTCCGGGAGAAGGATTCGCATCCCCGGGTGAGCGTCACGGTTGTAAATGATGGTGAGAAAGGCGTGCACAGACTTCAACCTCCCATCCTGAGACTCAAAGCACACGGGACGGGGCGGGGTGGGGGGCGGCGCGGAGACACACCGTGCAGAGCTGCGGATGATGTCACACGTGTCGCTTCGAGCAGTTCATCTTGCCAAGCTGACGCCTCGGAGTTTTGACAACTCTGTCAAACCCTTCCAGCCTTAAGTGAAGGTCCCCATAATCCCTTCTTTAAAACAAGGGGAACTGCATTCTTCCACCAGCATGCAAATGGCCTTCCCCAAGACGTCTATTTGAAAGTTCTGGGGTAGCAGTCTCCAAACCTTGGGCACTGGCGGTGGGTGTGACCACAGAGCTTAAGAATGAGCCCTTCATTGGGAGTATTTAGAATGGTGTCCCTTGAAGGCATGATTTTAATGGAATATTTTATGCCTTTCTGTATGTGTGGGAACCACACAAGGACGAGAGGACTTGAGTTTGCATGGCAATCAACAACTACAGCCCGTACTTTTGTACTTTATCAGGGCACCAAGCGACTTCGGATTTTAAAGAGAGCTCAACTGACATCAATGCAGCATCTTCTCTTGGTAAAGAACTGTTCACAGGCTTTAAAAATGAGTAAGGATCGGTCCAAAACAAATGGAAAAATGAGTCTTGCATGGAAAGAAAGCAGGAAACAGAGTGATGGTGGCCGGGGGCTGGAGAGGAGGAGAAATGGGGAGTTTTGTTCAGTGGGTGTAGACTTTTGATGATACAAGATGGATAAGTTCTAGGGACTTTCGTGGCGATCCGGTGGTTGAGACTCCACGCTTCCACTGTAGGGGGCGCAGGTTCGATCCCTGGTCAGGGAATTAAGATCCCGCATGCTGCACGAGGCAGCCAAAAGATAAATTAACTAATTAATTAAAAAAAAAAAAACAGATGGATACGTTCTAGAATTATTCAGAAAACTGTTCCAGCAGTTAACACCCCCATTACCACCACCACTAAATAGCATCAGATCTTGAGGTGAGAAACAGTGGGGTCGAGGGACGTTTGTGGTTTTATTTTGGTGATTGCTTTCAAATCATTTGAATGCTAACAGAGAAGAGCTACCTCTAAACAAACAAGAGAATAAACATCTTCCTCTAAATTCCTGAAGGAACAGCAAGAGCGTGGATGGCCTCTGGGGAAGCAGTTGAAAATGGGAGAGCTCGTGAAGCAGGACACTTCAGTGTTTTTTGTGTTATAAGCCTTTTTAAACAACAGCTGACCTTTTTATTGAAGTATAGTTGATTTTCAATATTATATTAACTTCAGGTACACAGCATAGTGATTCAATTTTTTATAGATTATACTGCATTTAAAGTAATCATAAAGTATTGTCTATCTTCCCTGTGCTGTACAATATAACCTTGTAGCTTGTTTGTTTTATACCTAATATTTTGTACCTCTTAACCCCCTCCCCCTAACTTGCCCCTCCCCCTTCCCCTTCCCCACTGGAAACCACTAGTTTGTTCTCTGTATCTGTGAGTCTGCTTCTTTTTTGTTATATTCACTAGTGTGTTGTATTGTTTAGATTCTACATGTAAGTGAGATCATACAGGATTTGTCTTTGTCTGACTTAGTTCACTTAGCATAATGCCCTCCAAGTCCATCCACGTTGTTGTAAATGACAGGATTTCATTCTTTTTTATGGCAGAGTAATATTTTATTGTATATATATTCAAATTATTTGTGTGAAGTCTTCAAATACAATGAAATGCAACATCCTTTTCTGATGGTTTCCGCACCAAGACCTAACATGATCTTCTGAACTGTGATTATGTCACTCTCTTATCTAAGACTCTTCAGCACAGCTCAAAATGCCCTAAAAGTCTTCAGGCTCTAATGTGGCCTGAGGGATGCTTCCATCTCTCCTCATCTCCCCTTCTTCCCTCAAGTCTGGGTTTCCTGTTTCATAGCATGTGAGGCTTCTGCTTTCATATCTGAACTTCTCTGTGCCTTTCTGAAGATGGAGCCTTTCTCTTTTGTTCACAGCTATTTCAGTGCCAATACCACTGCTGAATATTTACAAGGTGAATGGACACACATGCTTATCTCATCTCCCTGACCGAAGAGTCGCAAAACATTCAGGTTGTCAGAAAAGACACCTCGATGAGGGTTGACTGAAAATGGAAGTAACTCAGAGTTTCTGTTTGCTGACTTGATAAAAATAACATGCTTCCCAAATATGCCTGGTATGTTACCACATTCCTCTCAGGGAAGAGATTCTCCATCTAACATTTCCCCATGCCCACTTTATCCTAAATGGGGGGGGAAGATATACTTGGCAAAAAAAAAAAAAGTAAGTCTAGGAAAAAAAACTGGAATTAACAGAGCATTAACTACCTTGGTTACAGTCATTTAAGTTGGAAACTGAAATCCAAAGTGTGGGTATTTAGAGGTCTTCCAGTGTGGTAAGTTCCAACATCAGTCCTTGGACCTGCTGTATCAAAGAGAGATGAAGGACTTGGCAAATATATGTGACTTGCAGTCTCACTGCCAACTTGCTGGATCAGAATCTCTGGTGGAAAGGCTTAAAATTGGGCATTTTCTAAAATTTCCCCATGTAATTCCCACAGGTATCCAGGTTTGAGAATGGGATCTGGTCCAGCCTCAATGCAAGACTTGGAGAGATGGGTCATTGGGTCTTTGCCTGAAATCCTTAGAGGAGAAACTGTTCACTGAAATAAAAACACACAACGTGAGAGCTATGAGTTTCAGTTTTATTTGGGGACCTTACTGAGGACCGTAGCCTGGGAGACATCTCACATAGCTCTGAGAAACTGTTCCTAAGAGGTACGGGAGGAGCTGGATATATATGATTTTTTTTTTTTTTTGGCTGGGAAATACATGTAGTCAAGCATACATCTTAGTAAAAGATTATTGCTAATCACACACACACACGCACAAAAACAAAAACAGAAAAACCCCAGACATTTCAAGTTAATGCTTTTAGTGCTTATCTATGTATGGGAAGATGCAAGAACCTGGGGTCACTGAAATCCTTCCTTAGATAGGCATCTGAACTATCTAGGGGTCATGTATCCAAAACACTGAATACTTCATCCTGTTTTCCCCCTGAATTCCTTTCAGGGTTTACTGCAGGTCAGTGACTGCAGTGGCTAATGATTTGATCCCTGTAGAACTCCATGGCGGGCAGCAGTCTTTGTTTTACAAAACTCACTGCTTTACATGGAAGTCTACTCTATTTTCAGAAATCTCAAATGGTTAGAAAGTATTCATTTTAAATTACCTACACCTACACCCCTACAACTTTTATTCATGGGCACTTATTTGCTCTTGCAGAATCAACAGAACAAATCTAAACCTTTCTCATCATTGGAAGCCCTTGAAATATTTGAAAAGGGCTACCATGTTGTATTGATTATCTACTGCTGTGTATCCAATTATCACGTTATCTCAAATTTGTGTATTGAATCACCCAATTAGTGACCTGAAACAACAACATTTATTGCAATTTCTGAAGATCAAGGCTCTGCTTGGTCTTCTACCTTGGGAGGGTCTCTCACAGGCTAAAACTCAAACTTCCAGTCAGGACTATGGTCTCCTCTCCAGAATCCACCCGGGAAGGATTTACGCCCAAGCTCCCTGATGCTGCTGAAAGGATTCAGCTCATGAATTGACGGACAGAGAGCCTGTCAGTTCCATCCTCTGTTGGCTGAAGGCTGCACTTGGTTCCTTGCCATGTGGGCCTCTCCAATATGGCAGCTTGCCTCATCAGCACCAAGCATAGATGGCAACAGAGAGAGTTGAAGGTCTCTTAGTAAGAGAAAGTCCTGGTCTTTAATAATAACTGTTATGGACAGAATGTTTGTGTCCCCTCCCCCTCCCCCCAAATCCATACGTTGAAGCCCTAACTCCTAATGGGATGGTATTTGGAGGTGGAGCCTTTCGGAGGAGATTAGGGTTAGATGGATGAGGTCATGAAGGTGGGACCCCCCATGATGGGATTAGTGCCCTTTAGAAGATGAAGAGACACCATAGTCCATTTTCCCTTTGCCATGTGAGGACACAGCAAGAAGGTGGCCGCCTGCAAGCCGAAAGGAGAGCCCTCATCTGCCATCACTTTGGTCTAGGACTTCCCAGACTCCAGAACCGTGACAAATGTGTCTGTTGATAAGCCACCCAGCGCACTGGTACTTTGTTACGGCAGCCTGAGCTAAGACAACAATCTTGTCTCCGATCACTTTTTTCTGTACTGTGTCCATTGAAAAGCAGCCCCCCAGGAGTCCTGCACACACAGAAGTGGAGGGATTTACACAAGGGTGTGAATAGCAGGAGGCAAGGCTCATTGGGGCCATTTCAGAAGGTCTCCCACCACACATATGGTCCTGAGTTTTCTTTTCTGCAGATCCTCATTTCACTTAATCACCTCTCATAAAAGCCATGTTTGCATCTCTTCATTCCCTGCACTGGTCTTTGCTTGCACTGTGATCTTTTGCCATGGATGTTCTAACATCTCATTCAAAAATGAAAACAAGAGAGGATCTCTCTCTTCTTTCCCCCAGGTCCCAGTTATTTTATTTTAGGAAAGTGTATTTCAATCTGCCCAAAACCATCAAGATATTTTCTGCATAATCCAAAAGCAGCTCCTGAGAAGAGATGAATAGATGTGTGAAAGCGTGTTCTGACACCCACTGTCCAAGGATCCTTCTTGGTCTTCTGGTTTCCGCTTGATGTCTCAAAACCCACATTATATGTGAAATCTCATCGCTCAAGCTGAGAAAGCTTTGTTCTCCAATAGCCTTGAAGTTTCAGATGCACACAGAAGCTCCACAGTGCCGCACAGACACCCTCGGTGGCATCCTTTAGATTATTCTGAACTCTTCCAAATCCCAGCAGTTTGAAATGCACATGCTGAGTAAGCCTCAGCAGAACTGAGAAAGGTCTATAAAGATGATCTTACAGTTAGCATTGGCTAGAGGATTTTATTTTTAGTTTCCTTTGGTCTGTTTTGAGTCACAGACAGACTACCATTGTAAGGTCCCAGCAAAACATTTAAGATTCAACAGATCTGTTTATCTGCCAGCCATAGGTTCCCAACTGAAAGTGAACAAATTTATAAATATGCTGGGTGCATAGGACAAATAGAACAAACCCTCTGCTTTTCCAATTTCCTCCATACAACAGTTCGTGTATTAAAAATGTACTGGGCTTCCCTGGTGGCGCAGTGGTTGAGAATCTGCCTGCCAATGCAGGGGACACGAGTTTGAGCCCTGGTCTGGGAAGATCCCACATGCCACGGAGCAACTAGGCCCGTGAGCCACAACTACTGAGCCTGCGCGTCTGGAGCCTGTGCCCCGCAACAAGAGAGGCCGCGATAGTGAAAGGCCCGCGCAACGCGATGAAGAGTGTCCCCCGCTTGCCGCAACTAGAAAAAGCCCTCGCACGAAAAACGAAGACCCAACACAGCCAAAAATAAATAAATAAATAAATAAATAATCCTTCCCTCTACTTTAAACAAAAAAAATGTACTGAATTCGGCAATGTCCACTCCTCCCTTCCCCACCAAATAGGAATAGAAACCACCGTCATTAACATTTTTATTGTTAAATCTATGCAGGACTTACCTTGCGTGTCTATACTATGAATGTGTCTTGGGAATAAACCCAGAACACAGCTAGCATATATGAGCAACTAAATGTCTGTTTGCTTTCTTCCTTTGGCTTGCATCACATGCCACAGGTAAAACAGAGTACCGAGGTAGTATGGTGAAAAAAACTCATGTGCTTTTGAGCTATACAGTTTTGGGTGTGCAGGTGAATTTAATTAAAGCACTGGAGAAGTATGTGCAAATAATTCATCCTTTCTAACTTTCCTTTGTTTTCATTTAAGAAATGTGAATAATATGTTTTATGATGGTGGTGGTGACAGTTCAAAAGGTCAATGAAACAAAGAACGAAATGTATGAAAGTGTTGTCTGTTGTCTTTCTCTCTGCTATTTCTAGAGCTTGCTAAGAAATTCCTTCCAAACAACAAGGAACTAGCATATAGCCCAGTGAACTATACTCAATATTTTGTAATAACCTATAATGGAAAAGAATCTGAAAAAGTATATGTATAACTGAATCACTTTGCTGTACATTGAAACTAACAAAACATTGTAAATTAACTATACTTCAATTAGAAAAAAAGATATTCCTTCTGGAAAGACATTCCTGTTACTGGAAATATTTGGTACAATGTGCTCAGATCCCCAAAAGTTTAACACTCAAGGGGCATTACTTCAGTATAAACAGAGAATGAAAATCTTTGCAATATATTGAAGAAAGGAAGGATTTTGATAAGATTCTAAGGTAAGTCAAGAACATGAAGATGGGTCTTCTGCCCAAGAGGAAAATGGGATTCCGAAAATTACTCATTGCTTTCCATGAAAGCTCTGTTCCCACAATTATTATTTATCCCCTCAACCTGAATCTTACTAACACTTCTCTCTGCACCCACTGCCCCCGCCCCGCACAAGGGTGGTCCACGCAGCGGCTGCCTGGACTCATTTAGGGCACCTCTAGTGCAAAGATTTGTCTTGCTAACTGACATGTGTCATTTCTCTTTGGTGTCTCCATAGAATGAATGAAGCGATGGAAGAGTGGATTCACTTAAAACCATATTTGAAAAAAGTCTTCTTGGATTCATGCTACTGTTTTCTAAAACCAAGCCTGCAGGGGCAATAGTTTGTCTCACTTCACAACTACGGGGTCCAGGCAGGGAATTCTGTGGTCTCCTTGCTTTTATAGGAGAATTTGTTTTTCAGCCTATATTCGTGTTTAGTCCCAGACTAGGTGTAGTTGGCCGCGTTTGGTGCCTTTGTCATCTGCATCATCTTTTGAGAGGGGAAGACAGAACACACAGGAAATAATTTTTTAAAACAACGAGAATCGGCTGCCATGGGTGAAAGATGCTTGCCCTAAAGCAGCAAGACAGGGGTCGGTGTCACGTGTTTGTATCATGATGAGGTGTGGGTCGGCATCATCACAGAGTGTGGGGTGATGTGAGCAAAGACAGGAACGGGGAGCTACCCAGAGGGCTGGAGGTGGGGTTCAGGACAGAGGTGAACGACCTTCCTAGGATGGGGGAGGGAGGGAGCCAAGGGGAAGTCACCCTCTTTCAAACAGGACGAACGAAACGATGGTGCGGAAAGCCTGTGTGCAATTACATCTGCACTCTTTCCAATAAAATTGCATATGTCGTGGGCATACGCATTACAAAATTAAATTTTAACATGTGAAATTCTTAAAATCTCTACATAAACATGTTTGGGAAAGCAACATTTCTGTAGGTTCACGGAACATTGCAAGGGTGGCTACTTGAAGGAAAGGGGGTCCTGGGAAGGAGATGTGGGGTGGAGGTCTTGGGGATTCGGAGTGCGACCCGGTTAGAGGATGTGGGAGTGACTAACCACTGCTACTGCACACCATGTCTCAGGACCACATTCGGTGAAAGAAAAAGACCTGGGCGATCTCTTTCACCAGATGCTTCTGCGCTGCTCTTCAGAGCGCCCTAGGAAACCTCGTCAGGCTTTGCTGATCCCAGAGAAATAAACATCACACCTCACCTTCGGGGAGAGTGGTTTCTAAGTGAACGGGGAGAATTAGGGCAGAAAGAGACAGCTGTGAGGGAGTCATTCCCAGCCCACCCGCCTGGTCCCGCCACGTGGAGCACGCAGCCCCTGGGCAGCAGCAGGAGGGCAGTGGATTAGGTGCTGAGCAGGAAAGGGAGAGGCTGCAGGTGGTGCGATACCAAAGACCAGGAGTTCTTCTCCTTTGGGACACTGTGGATGGGGGTGGATGTATTTCTGGCTCCTGCTGGATCACGACGTGAGGGCCTTAACCCCCACCAAGCCTCCTGTAGGGGAGAGGAGCAGTGGGGGGCAGAGTGCTGGGTCCCCCGCATCATCCACACAGGAGGAGTCTAGGCGAGGAACCCCAGCAGCACACCTGGGATGAGGGTGCAGGTGTTCTGGAACCTCCTACCGAGTCCGCCCGTTCTGGCCCCACCTGAGTCCTGCCCCGGCTGCTGGGAATGAGAGAGACCCTATCATCACCCGAGACCTCCGTATCACACACAGGACTGATTTCTGAGTTGTGTGTTTAAAGCTAAGCCTCATTCAAAGGAGTAGGTGGCAGCTGGGCTGGGCAGTGGGCGGGCACGTGATCGGTATCAGCTTACTGACTTGATCTGACTTACAAAAACAAAGTGCAATTCATACTAAGAATTAAAAAGCACACAAACCTTGTAGAGTCAATTCTCACTGTCATGACGAAAATGTCTCTGATCTAATATATATTCTCCACCAAAACATTTGCTACTGCTTTTACATGTTCTCTTGAGCTCATCAGAAACAGTATGTAATATTTTGAAAATGCTCCCACATGTAGACTAGCACCTCCTCTTCCTCCTTCCCAAGGGAAGATGATCTTAGTTGGAGCTTTAAGAAATTTCTTACGTGCTTTTGAATGGGGAGTCTGTTTTACTTCCTTTCATAACATACCTTAAAAGTGTAGCTTTATTGCAAAGTTGGACACTGGAGAAAAATAATACCTACACGCAACTTGATGCGTGGCTGTAATGAATGTGCAATCTACATCAGACAGTAAGGATGCTAACTTCATTTCTGTCTTTACTCGGGAGCTTAACTGAATCCTGAGAGAGGGATCTAATGTCTTGTTAGAGAAGATGGTTCTTAACCTGGTCATTCTCCACACTCCCTTCTCTGCACCCAGACCGCCAGTTAAGGCCAACTGGAATGCAAGGAGGTATAAGGAAGACTCTTACTCAACAGTAGCTGAAAACTCACATGGATATCATGTGCATATATATATATGCATAAACTTTATGGATATACAAAGTAGTATAACCTCAAGTGTATATACACGGCAGTGTAAACTTATACAGATACACATAGTAGCACAAGCTGACGTACATACATATATATAGTAGTATAAACTCACATGGATATGCAGAGTAGCAAACAAGAAAAAAAAATTCAAGAAACCTCGATCTTGATGTCAATTTAGCAACAAACTAGTTACGTGTCCTAGGTTTGAATATCTAGAAATAAATACTCAGTCTTTCCACTAATCCGGAAACACAGGCACAGGGCTGGCTCTTGATCTTTCTGCTGTTTGATCAGATCACCTGTAAGGTTTCCTCTGTCTCCCCAGAATTTTCCATATAAAGGAAAACCAGAGACGCACCATCATCTCCAGGAGAAACTGGGGTCAAGCTCCCCTAAGTGGTCTGGGGGCTCCAGAACCGTTCCCCTCTGGTACCATGAAATGTCCTGGATGTGGTACAGAGGCCAGTACCCAACAGGTGTCTGGGAAAGAAGGGGTGTCCGGCAGCAGGGAAGGATGGGATTCTCCGGGAATCAAGAACCTGGAGCTGAAAACTTTTCCAGGGACTCCTGCCCAGTGGTTCTGTCTTCTGCCTTCAGACAAGAATATGGCCTGGCTGAGGATGAGCTTGACTCAGTCATCGAGAGAATCCCGTGTCGCACGACCTCACCTTACATAAACCTCAACGTTAGTGGAAATTTTTTCTGCATCGGTGACCTAAGTCCATCACTTTTACGTAAGGGCAAGACTTTCACCTCTTTCTTAATTAGAAAAAAAAATGCCCACGTGAGCAGGAATGCCATACACACACAAGCACCCCGAAGGGAGACGGCGCAGCCAAAAGCCTCTCCCAGACGCACTGTACCCGCCCCCGCTTTCCCAAGCTCACCCCCTTTGCACCAAGTTCCACATCCTCACCAAGTACACTGAACACACAGAGCAGCCTGGAAAGCACCAGTTTTGGGCGCATCTGTAACCTGATTCAAGCTCCCAGGAAGGTACACTTGGTGAGTGGTGCTGCAGCGTTAGTGGTGGATTCTTCTCAGGGCCAAACACGCTTCTCTGATTATTACTGTGAGTCGTGCACGCATTTGTGTCTGGTGGCAGTGTGGGGATGCAGACACTGTTTGAAGACACGGAGAAGAATGTTTCTGCTCTTAGCCCCGTGCTATAAAAATTTATCTATTAACGAGATCATCTATCAATAGACCTATATAAACGTACTACTTTTCTACTGCTGTGGTAACAAAGTGCCATTCAGTGGCTTAAAATAATACACATTTATTTTATAGCTTTTTAGGTTACAAGTCTGGCATGGGTCTCGCTGAGTGAAAGTCAAGGTGCCGGCAGGGCTGCATTCCTTCTAGAAGGGGACTCTATTTCCTTGCCTTTTCCAGCTTCTAGAAGCCACCCCGATTCCTTGGCCCCCTTCTCCACCTTAAACCCAGCAAAGTTGCGTCTCTGTGTCCATTCTTCCATAATCACAGCTCCTTTTCACTGACTCACTCATCTTGAAATGACAAGACCGTTGAAATGACACTGGGCCCACCTGGATAAACCCCGATGATCTCCTTAGTTTAAGGTCAGCGGATGGGGCATCTTAATTCCATATTCAATCTTAATTCCCCTTTGCCAGGTGATGTAACACAGTCACAGCTCCAGGGATTAGGACATGGACATCTTTGGGGAGCTATGATTCTGCTACCATAATACGTGGGTTCGTGTATATCTGGATGAGACCGTGTCACAACACCTTTCTGTAATCTATACAACCTACAACACCTGCTTCATAACACCTATTTTTACAATGTATACTGGAGCAAGCAGGCCAGCTAAAATACGTGAGATGGACGCACACACCATTTCAGGCTGTAAATGGAGCAGAAGACAGAACCCGCCAACCATACACACACACATCATATTCTTGCTTTTTAAGGAAGGATGATGGTCCTTCCTCCTTTTCCCAGCTCCTCTGCCCTCAGAGATGGCAACTCTCAGGAAAAAAAAACAGAGCAAAAAGCACAGAAGGCTGTCGGCAGCACAGAGGGTCCCAGGAAGGATGAGTCCAGGATACAGGATGCTGGATGAGTGGGGGTAGGCAGTGCTCTGACATCAATGCACTTGGGGAGCTGGGACATGAACCAAATTAATCCAGAAGGGAGAATAAAAAATAATCTATCTGTGGGGTAAGAGTAACGTTCGCAGAAAACAGCATCACTTTGTGAGATGATGCCTGTGGGTGGCAGGAAATACAGCTCTGTCGTGTGAACCTGAAATAGTATCAAGCCTCCCCCAGAAGAAGAGATCAGAGAGAAAGCAAAGAAGAAGCCACAGACCCAGTCTGTTGGCACAAATCAGGCCTACATAAATCTCTCTTCATTCAAAGATGTAAGAAGTGAAAATCAACATGGATCTATGAAAAAAAAAAAAAAAAGTAGGCACAAGGAAACACAGTATCAACCTGAAGATTAAGAAGGACCCACTGGGGCCAAGATGTAATCTGGAATTTTTCTTTTTCTGAACTATGAGGATAAAGGAAAAACGTTCTTCAAGAATTCAGGCAGAAGAAGAAGAATAAAAAGAGGCAATTTACAAGGAGCCAAAATCATGAGGTGCTCAGATATTTCATACGGAAGCCTGGATTCAGAATGTCTTTTTCCTCTTAAAGGAGAAAAATTGGTACCCAAAGAAGTTTATATCCAACCAGGAAGTCTGTCATATAGAAAAGCAAAGAAGAAAATACTTTTCAAAATTCAAGAATTTTTTAATAACCCAAATGCTTTTCTCAAAAATAAAATATATGTTAACTCACTAGAGATGAAACACAAATATGAACTCAGGAATGGATAAATTACGGAATACGAGGTCCAAAGTGACTATTAATACCAGATAATCACAGTGTTTTATACCAAAAGAAGTGTCAAATACAGTTACCCAAACGAATTAAATGCTACAAGTTGTTGCAAATGGGTATATTTCTTGTAACATAACTAGTAAAAATAGTTTGGGTTTAAAATCCCATATTCTGTTAGAAAAGAATATGAAAGTATGAGTCAATAAAATATAAATTGCCCTCATTGGATACAGTAGGAGTTAAAAGACAACCATTTCATTCATGATCTTGAACAATATAAGTATTAATAAGAATGAAAATAACTAATATTTTTGAGACACTTGTTAAGTGCCAGGTCTTATTTGCAGCATTTGTCACGTAGATTTGTAATATGGGTTCAATTACTGTCTTAGCCCATTTGGGCTGGTATAACAAAAGGCCATAGACTGGGTGGCTTATAAACCACAGACATCTATTTCTCACAGTTCCGGAGGCTGGCAAGTCCAAGATCAAGGTGCGGGCAAGTCCAAGATCAAGGTGCTGGCAGATTCAGTGTCTGGTGAGGACCAGCATCGCGGTTCATACAGGGACGTCTCCTTGCTGTGTCCTCACATGGGGAAAGGGGTGAGGGGGCTCTCTGGGGTGTCATTTATAAAGGCACTAATCCCATTCATGAGGACCCCACCCTCATGACCCAATCACCTCCCAAAGGCCCCACTTCCTAATACCATCACATGGCGGGTTAGGATTTCAACATATGAACTTGGAGGGGGGGCAGTATCAGTCTATAGCAATTATATTCTTGAGAAACTAAAACAGAACCACAAGCATATTTATAAAAGGAAGACCTGCTTTCCAATCTTTGGAAAAGACACAAACAAATAAGACATAATCATATGACAGAAGAGAGAAAACAAAGGAAACAGCAAGAAATCCTTACAATCCCTCATTAGCAAGGAGACAGAAGTGAAGCCAATCACACAAGTTATTGTGTTGGAATGGAGAAAAGGCTCACTTCTCACCTCAACAGGTAAAGTCTCTCAAATTGGGCTAAAAAAAAAAAAATCCAAACATTTGGGGTAAAATAAAAGCTTCAGGAGAGATCTCTTAGCCGCTCTGCTCCTAGTTAACAAAACCTATAGAACCTGACAAGAATTACCAAAGGAAACAGAAGAGAGAGAAGAAAAGCAGTTGTGATGCTCAAACTAGCAAAGGGCACCAAGAAATGCCACCTACTTCAAGGAAATTCTGCCTTGTTTAGAGCAAACTGGCCCAAATTCAAGAGGCCACCAGGAGCAGCTCAACACTCTTCCTGTGACGAACAGTTGTCATTTGGTAAGAAATAAATGGGAGATAATCTGGAAAACTGAAATGGCATCATCTATGCTGGACCTACCAAGGGCAGGGCTGTGGCCAGTTCACAAGAGGTGAACAAAGCTCCCCATCACTGGGACGTCAGGCCAACGTGTTAAACAGGGAATGGAAAATCGGTGACGAGTTGTCATTTTTCTCTGAACTGGCTAGTAACAGCAGGCTCAGACTCCCCCAACTGGGGTAAAGAGGAGGATGAGGGGGCTGGGAATCCTGGATCTGGAAGCAAGAGCTCACTGTTCAAGATGAGAAGCCATCTATCTGAAGCCATTTCCGGAGCTGCAGAATGACAGCAGCAAAGACAACCCAGCGAGAAGCTAAGCCCACAGATGAGTGTCTGTCCCAGAAGCCGGAGCCACCCCAACTTCTCTAGGCTGGAACCCACAGGGGTCCTATGCTGGGGTGCAGTCCCCAACCTTCTGCCCTCGGTGGCTGGGCCTGGACCACTCAGGTGCTGCCCACATTCTGAGTCTGCCGTGGAGGTCAGCACTTTGCAGGTGCCTGATGCCCATTCCTCATTGTTAACTGGCCTGGGTATGAACCAGAGCTGAACCAAGATCTGCCTTAGAACGGATCTGAGGTTATCTGGGTCCTCCTCCTCGTCTCTCTCTCTCTCTCACACACACATGCACAGGTGTATGTAGATAACAAGCTGTTAAAGGTGACCATTTACAACCACGTAAAAATGGGATGATGGGAAGATAGGGTGAAAAGAAATGCAAAACTACATTTTCACAATACCAATTTTGTTTAAGAAGCATATCTGTAATATACACATATAATTATAATGTAGATGGATGGCTAGATAAATGATAGATACCTACCTACATACATACATACATACTTGTATAGATAGATACATACATGCATAGATGGATGGATAGATAGATAGAGATAGTGAGACAGACAGACAGAGGGGGAGGGAGAAATAGATGTATATATAGACAGACAGATATTCAGATATCTGTCTATGTCTCTTTGGAGTCACTTACGAACATAATTCTAACAATTACAGCCCAGTACCCTAGAGAAAATGATCTAACTCTCTGGACTAACGTTTCCTCATCTGTAAAGCAGAAATATTAATTGTATATTCAGCCCATTTCTTGTAAAGATCAGATGCTATCATCTGCCACACACCTGACCCATCAGAGTTTTTCAATAAATAATAGTTACTGCCTCTTGCAATTTAGAATTCCATGTACCCATAAAGACATTTTTTAAAAAAACAAGCAGCATTAAATCCTGGACCATTCTGGAGCCCATGAAAATCAAATCCCAAACTGTAAATATAGCCATCCTATAATTGTGCATTATATTTTAAGAAAGTTGTCTGAGATAACCAGAAGTATTACATAACTGTATTTCTTCACAGAAAAGAAAAACTGGAATACACCGAAGATTAGACCATAAACAGATCTAGATTATCTTTCTATCTTTACAAGACAGGGCAGGAAGGGAAAGGAGAGAAAAACGGAGGGCTCATTTTCCATCCGTCGCAATGACCCAACACAATAAGGACTAGGTGCTCCCTTCTCAGTGGGGGTGCAACCACCCTGCTGCAGGAGATGCTTCAAGCGTCACCTCATCTAGTGCTGACTTCATAGCTTTCTGCTCGTTCTGCCATCAATCAGACCCTTTTGCTAACAGTCGTGAGGACCTGGTGTCTATAATAGCCAGCAGGAAAAGGTTTAGGAGGAAGTTGCCTTTGTAACTTCTGGTTTGGCTGACGGGTCCCCATACTGTATTTCATGATATTCATATAACTGTGGTCCCCAAGAAGATTCCACGTCTTGACCCCCTGGAGTGAGAGCATGTGACTTCACATGGCAGGAGGGACTTTGCAGATAGCATGAACCTTAAGACGGCACTGACCCGAAGACACGAAGATCATCCTGGATTATCTGGGTGCACTGATGCGGTTAGAAGCAGAGGATGAAGTGGTAGGAAGATGCAGTAGATTGGGAGCCAGAGCAACCTGAAGCGTGAGAGAGGTTCTACCTGTGCTTGCCAACTTTGAAGGCGAGAAAGGGTGCCCCGAGGCCAAGAATTCTGGGGTCTCTAGAAACTGGGAACAACCCCAGCTGGCAGCCAGCCTGGACACGGAGACCTCTCTCCCATGGTTACCCAGAACTAAATTCTGACATAACCTGAATGCGTTTGGAAGCTGACTGTCCCCCAGAATCTTTATGCGAGAGCCCAGCCTGGGTGCCCAACACCTTGATTTAGCCTCATGACACTGTGATGAGACAGCCCAGCCATGTCACTGCTGACCTACAGAACTCGAAATAATAAACTCGCACTGTTTCAAGCTGTGAAGTTTATGGTTATCTGTTAAGGCAGTGATGAAAAATTAATAATGTAACACATTATAGCATGGAATAGTTATAAGCAAAGATGTATGAAAAAAATCTAGTTAAAATGTAATAGACAACAATGAAGTGGCTATTTCCTGAGAAATCTGACTCTTGCCTACGAGAAAAAGTCTGTTGACTATCCCCAGGCGGAAAGAAAGATTCCCTTGTCTTTCCCGAATGTATAGACTAATTTCACCAGTTATGAATTCTAGTAATAACTAGGTTACAATAATATTAAAAATAATTCTAGAGTATATGTAACATAATATATATATCATAAGTTCTACATTCTAATAATACAATTTTAAATGTTGCTTTTTTATGTACATAACATTTTGCATTTGTTTGCATTTATATTGAACATGCATATTTATATATAATATCCAATAACTTGTAAACGTTATGTTATAGATTTATAACTTGCTTTTTAACTTCTCCCTCAACTCACCGCCCCCTGCCTTTGCTGCCTGTATTAATTTTCTATTGCTGTTGTAACAAATTACCACAAACTTGGTGGCTTAAAAACCCCAAATGTATTATTTTATAGTTCTGTAAATCAGAATGCTGATGTGGGTCTTGCTGGGCTAAAATTAAGATGTTAGCAGGGCTGCATTCCTTCTGGAGGCTCTAGGAAAAGATCTGTTCCCTGCCTTTTCCAGCTTCTAGAGGCCACCCGCATTCCTTGGCTTGTCACCCCCTTCCTCCATCGGCACAGCCAGCAATGTTGTATCTTTCGACCATTCTTCCATAATCTACTCTCCCTCTGCCCACAGCCAGGGAGGGTTCTCCAATCTGAGGACTCATGTGGTTAGTTTGGACCCACTTGGATAACAGTGTAATATCCCCACCTCAATATTCGTAATTTACTCGCATCTACAAAGTGCTGTTTTCTAGACAGGGGAGCATGGTCACAAGTTCTGGGCACTAGGTCATGGCCATCTGCACTGTGGTGTACACTGGACAGAAAGTCAGCACCGAGCAATGACTTGCTAATAAATTTATCCACAATTGGTCCTGATCAAAAACTCACACAAGACAGTGTGTCCCAAATTCCTATTTTCTGTCCTTGCCACCTGTGACCAGACCGAGGCAAAGGAGGAAACAAGATGGGGTCGGGAGAAGTCCCACACGTTGGCCAAATATCCAAACACAGCTGTTACGTGTGTATTTTGGTACCACTATGCTCATTTAATGTTATAAATGTAGTTTCCATGTCCTTATTTCAACAAGAATGTGGATGGCGAGAGGAGAATTGAGTTAAACAATCAGTCTGTGACACACAGAAAGTGAGTGTAAGCTTTTAAATGTTGCCCAGAGCATAGATTATCAACCTGGAGATCCTCCCGATCTTTGGGTACATCTTTCACCTCTAGTTAAGAACAAATAATAACCCTGTGGATTGCGGGGAAAGAAATCTCTGCCACCCCATCAGGCTTGCTTGTGCCCAGTGAGAGGGGAATTGTCAATGCAGTTGTCTGAGTTTTAACTCAGGGAAGCTCTGGTGGAGGGAAAAAGGGAGCCACCACAGTGGATACACGTGAGTACGTATATATGTTTTATGGCAGCAGAATCACAGCTCCAGGGTGGAGCTTTTCCTCCTCACGTCAGGCTAGTTTTGTCACACTCGAAAAAACTCTACTTTCAGCAAATTGTGCTCTTGTGCATACACACACACACACACACACACACACACACACACACACACACATTGGAAAGGGAGTTAGAACTCCTGTATCCCACTTCCGGCTCAACCATCCACCCTCTGGATGCCTCAGTATTTATTTCATCCTTTTTGCTTCAAATCCCACATTTTTAAACGGAAAGTCATGGTGGTTAAGATCCTTGACACTTGCAGCTCTAGAATCTGGAATTCTATAAACATACAATGTGTTGATCAACCAGTGACAGCAATGCTAAACCCATCTGTGGCTCACAATGGAAAACAGTCCTGACCTTTATCACTCTATGTAGCCCATGTAAGCTCCCCACTCCGGAGGGAGGATACATGTGCTACCCTCTCCCCAGCGAGGGGACCTGTCATCCCAGGAGACTCACTCTGCTTCATAAGATGGCAGATATGGTGTAACATCTATCTATCTATCTATCTATCTATCTATCTATCTATCTATCTATCTATCTATCCATCCATCCATCTATCCATCAGAGATGATGTAGTATCTATGTATCTATCAATCTATCTATGTATCTATCTAT
The DNA here is from genome assembly GCF_965194825.1 of Balaenoptera physalus. NCBI lineage: Eukaryota > Metazoa > Chordata > Mammalia > Artiodactyla > Balaenopteridae > Balaenoptera > Balaenoptera physalus. The sequence goes on from NC_138903.1 coordinate 4,587,519, forward strand.
CTATCTCTATATGTAAGAATGATCTCTCCTAATAGATTTTTCTTTCAAGGTCAAGCACAGAAAGACTGTTTAAATACATCAACTTCTGACCCAGGCAGGCAGAACAATCTTAGAGGTCTGAATGGGGATGGTTGAAGAACTTTTGGATATTTCTTCGTTAAGACTATATATATACATATATATATATATATATATATATATATATATATATATATATATAATCTCATACATATATATGTGCTATATTTTATAATTATCTCAACACAATAGAAATTTAAATGTATAATCAAAATTTAAATACGTGCATACATGCTCAGGTTCTTATTCAATCATGCTTTTCTATAATAATAAAGACAAAAGCATTTCATCCACCACTCTGTCGCCAGAGTTACCTGTGAATCCAGGATGCCAAGGACAGAAATGACTTATTAGGATAGTTCTTTACCCCTTGTCAATGAGGAATCATTCACTAAAATAGTCTTTCCAGACCCTTTTTAATTATTTGGAAAGAAAACAGAATGGAATGTAGTGAAGGAGAAAATCCTCCGAGAATGTTTATCCTCCGTCTTTAGAGTAAGATTTCAAGATCCAGGCAACTTAACCCATTTGCCGCTGCAATTTCAAGCTTGTCCAAGTGCTCAAAATTAGGCAAGTGGATGGAAGCATCCAGTCCCTGCCATCTGTCTCCCAGAATTAAAACAGTCACACGAATAACTCAGACCAAAAATCTCTGAGAAACTGAAGCGAGAATGAGCTAGAAGGACTTTGTGTTGATGACATCTCTAGTTGCCCATGATGGATGGGCGTAGGTATGATATATATATATTTATATAGTTTCCAAATGCTTCTGACATGTTCAACTCCCCCATCCAAACGTCCTGGTTTCACTTAACCCTCACTGTGGTCCATTTGGTAGCTGACTCAGACAACCACAAAATCAGTACAGTACACCCAACCAGATAAATAATATGAGCTGGCTGGAGAAGGGTGAAGTTTTGTAATAGATAAAGCATGAAAATGGGAATTTTGCTGTTTGGGGATTGTTTGTCGGTTGTTTGCTATTTTGCCAGCAAAATGTCCTTGTCAAATCTTCTACCTTTTCTGGGCCTCAGTGTTTCTCAGCTGGTAGGATGAAGAAGTTGAACTGCAAGCCATCCATGCTTCGGCAAGCTGTGCCTCTTGGCAGGGCCTCAATTAGGAGAGTTTCTTCCCTAAGGGTCTAGTTCCCTTTCTGTCAGCAATACCCATGCTACATGCTTCAAGTCTTCCTGACAGATGAAGGCAGAGAATGCACGTGTGGCGGCCTGAGCCTGTCTGGAGCACCATGGTAGGTTCCAGGCACACGTGAAAATGTCCCTCTCATCATGATGAAACCCCAAGCGCTGGCTTCCTTCAACTCTTCAGTGTTCGTGGTACATTTTCTTCATTGCCTCTTTCTCAATGGTGCATGTTCTAGCTTCTGCATACTAAATAACATGTTCCATTTCCCAAGCTCTCTCCCACCAGAGGACACACACCGGGGATTTTGCTTCAGTTCCCACAGGCTGTGCTGATGAATTCAACCCCCCGTGCAACACTGGCCATCTTTCTTATTTCCAAGCAACACAGGTTAAGGGCAATGTCGAGAGCTAACATGGCCTCCTGCCCCCCATGGACAGGATGGGAAGAGGGAGGAAAACGGTGCCACTGGAGGGATTAGGAAAAGCTGGGCGTGCTAACCCTGGCCGCTGTATCGGAACGGATCTAAAGTATGCATGTAAGTATAAATACATGTATATTCATATGTATGTTTAAACATAAACTATTGCAGGGTCAATCTCATTTCTCAACCTCTTTCAAAACCCTCCAATTTATATTTTTTCACTGAAGCAAGTATCTATTGTAACTTGACTGCCGACACTCCTGCAGTTGTAAGCTTAACAAAGCCACTTTATAGTACTGAATTGTGTCTATCCGAATCACTGACAACATGATCCAGAACACAAAAAGTGGTGCTTAGGCGCGTTTAGCTAATAGAATTGCTATAAGTGCAAACAACATTAAAACAATAAACATGTTAAATAGATGAATATTAACAACTGAAATAGCTGCATCAGTGGCATTGCCTCCAAAACACAGAACTTGGGCGGGAAAAAGGACGTTCAGAACTCGTGTATGGATTATGACCTATGCTGTGAAAATATATCCGTTAAGTAGTGTGCACTAGCGAAGTTGAAAATGGAGGAAGATTTTCAAACGCCACATTTCTTAATAGCTAGTGTTTGTCTAAGCAACATCAAAGGACTTCAGGACGAGCAGCTCACAGCTTTCACGAGAACCTCTCTTCCAACGGCTTTTAGTGTCGTGTGTTTCATTCCATCGGTTAAAGGTCACATCATTGTCACTAACTTATTTGAGGAGTCTTACAGTGGGTCTACACACTTAAAAAAAAATCACTGATTATTAGCGAAACGCAAATCTAAACCACAATGAGGTATTACCTTACGCCTGTCAGAATGGCCATCATCGAAAAATCTACAAACAATAAATGCTGGAGAGGGTGTGGAGGCAAGGGAACCCTCTTGCACTGTTGGTGGGAATGTAAATTGGTGCAGCCACTATGGAGAAAAGTATGGAGGTTCCTCAAAAACTAAAAATAGAACTACCATATGACCCAGCAATCCCACTCCTGGACATATATCCAGAGAAAACCATAATAAGAAATTATATTTGCAGCACTATTTACAATAGCCAGGACATGGAAGCAACCTAAATGTCCATCAACAGATGGATGGATAAAGAAGATGTGGTACATATATATTGTACAATGGAATATCACTCAGCCATAAAAAAAGAATGAAATAATGCCATTTGCAGCAACATGGATGAACCTAGAGATTATCATACTAAGTGAAGTAAATCAGACAGAGAAAGACAAATACCATATGATATCACTTATAGGTGGAATCTAAAAAGTGATACAAATTATTTACAAAACAGAAACAGACTCACAGAATAGAAAACAACCTTATGGTTACCAAAGGAGAAGGGGAGGGGGAGGGATAAATTTAAGAGATTGGGATTAACATATACACACAACTATACAGAAAATAGATAATCAACAAGGACCTACTGTATAGCACGGGGAACTCTACTCAATATTCTAAATATAACAATCTATATGGGATAAGAATCTGAAAAATCATGGAGACATATATATATATATAAAATTCACTTTGCTATACACCTGAAACTAACAAAACATTGTAAATCAACTATACTCCTATAAAAATTAAAAAAAAAATAAATGTGCTCTACTTTTAGTCACATGTCAAATGACCTAAAAATCTCGTAAGCGAGCCCGAATTAGAATCATCCGTTTAACTTGCTCCAGAATTTCTGACCCTCTGGAAATCCTGAGGCCAAAAATGCTCTTTTATTTTGCCGTTTCAGACTGCTGAGTTTTCAGATGATTTATTATGAAGGGATAGGTAAGGAATACAACCATCTTCTTTCACCTGGGGTGTCCGGAAGCGCCCAGAGCCCAGAGGCAGAACATGACATGAATACGAATGCCCTCCATCAAGGAAGCCTGGACTCTAGCGCAGGACTGTATTGTCCTGGAGCCCCCTGGAGTGTAAGGATATTGGGGGCTGTCCCTCCCTGGGCCCACAACCTTGGAATGGTAACCCTTCCACAAATTCAACACTCCTTTGGGTTCCAGTAGCCAAGATAACATATAAATTCAGCCTCAGGCCTATTAAGAGACTCTTAAATTGGCTTGGGGCCCCTGGTTGGAGGGTGTTAAGGAGAAAAAAAAGAGATGAACACCCCATAAAAAAGAAAGGGAGTGCCGTGAATGCTATCCTAGGTCCTGTTATCAAATTAATAGAATTAATAATAAGAGAACCTAGTGGACAAAAAACAAAAACAAAGAACAAACAAACAGTGTTTTGTCTATATCCAAAAAAAGTCATGATAGCTTGAGAAATCAGAGGTTCAGTAACAGAAAGTCAAAGACATGGAAAAAAATAGTCCAAGAAAGATGGGTTTGCCCTCTGATCCGATGCAAACGTCTCCCTCCAGATTCAACACCCTCTTAATTAAGCTCAATCCTGTCCACAAAGGGAATTCTGGACCTAAATTTCACTCACTAGCCATCAAAGCAGTTTTGCTGTTCTCCTGCAGGTGAATTTTGCATTCATCTGTCCAAACAAGTATATAATAGCATCAAATATTTATAAAAACTGTCTTCATTTCCTATTGCAGCTGTAATGAATTACCACAAAACAGCATAAATTTTTATCTTATGGTTCTGGAGGCCCTGTGTCCACAAAGGATCTCAGTGGAGTATAATCAAGGTTTTGTGGGCCTGTGTTCCTTCCTGGAAGCCCAGGGAAGAACTCACTGATGGCCACACCCAGATTCCAGAGGCTGCCTGTGTTCCTACAATCCTGGCTGCCCTCCCACCTTCAATGACAGAAATGGCTGGGTTGGTCTTGTTACCCCGCCGTCTCGCAGGTTCTCTCACCTGTCTTCACTTTCATCATTTATAAAAACCACTGTGGTTCCATTGGGTCCATCTGGATAATCTAAACACTCTCTTATTTTAGGGTCAGTTGATTAGCAACCTTGCTTCCATCTGCAGCCTTTACTCCCCTCTGCCAGGTAACACAATATATTCACAGGTTCTGGAAATTAGGGCGGGGACATCTTTGTATGGTTACTGTTTTGACTACTACTGATACATTACTCTGCCCAAGGATGACACAACAGGAAATACAACCTAGCCTCTGCATCTAGGGCTTCCCAGTAGAAAGGGAAAGGAGATAGGATGTAACGAAATAGTGCAGCTACATGACCCCACTGGACCACAGAAGAGGAGATGCTGGGGGGTGGAAAAGTCTCCTTGAGTTGGTGACGTTCAAGGTAAGTCTTAAAGAACAATATAGGACCATTAGCAAACAAACGGAGATGCGAAACTGAGTTCCAAGGAAAGGGCAGAGTGTGGACCAGTCATGGAGACAAGATGTGATGAGCTGAGGTGCAAGTGGGTTTTTATGGCATTTTCTTACAGAAAAATAGAGTGAAATTAAGAAACTGAGGATCTGTCAGGCTAGAAACTCTGGGGTTCGTCCTGTAAGATTATAAACAAGGGAATCTCTTTATTTTTTCCCAACACAGTCTAATGGGGAACCTTCGAATAAAATAAAGTACAGTCTGTGGCTGGGAAGAGGAATGGAAGGAGGATGGGGCGGTGGTTTCTCACACGTACCCCTAAGAAGCGGGAAGTATACGGACAATTACGCATAGAAGGAGTCTTCAATAGAGTTCTTGTTTATAAACGAGTAAGGATGCTGAGAGGCTGGGGGATGAGATGATCAGACTTGCGTGTCGAATAACTACTCTTAAGTACAGGGCGGAGAATGGACCACAGGAGGAAGGGGCTGGAGGCACGCAGATCAGGTTCCCTACTACACTCTGACTGCAGTAAACAAGCTCTTATTCTGTCTTCTCATTACAAACAACCTTCCTTTCATTCCTGTCCAAAAACGGGGCCCTTTCTATCCCTAAATGCATGCTTTAATTTGCAAACCAACATTCTAAGGTCCTTCCAGGGCCTGGTAAATAACGTCCTTCAATCCTGGTCTCTTGGTACGTGATGAAATCATCCTGATTCATCTGCTTAGATTTGCGTAGGTTCCCTTTTGGAGCATCCTATCAGGAAGGACTGTGTTCTGTCAACCCACCCACTGGCCCCCGTCTTTTCCAAATCCTTACTGAGATCTTGGAAGGATAAGCTGAAGCTTTCCAGAAACGGAAGAAACCATCTCGTGAAATTACAAGTGGTCCCTCCCTAGAAATATTCAAAACCATAATGATGGTCGTGAGGAATACCGCCCAAGGAAGGATTGCATGATGAGGAAGGTTCACTCAGCTATTTTTTAGGACAATGCCTCCCAGCATGTGGTCTGTGGATGGCTGCCCTTCCCAACGAGTCAAGAAGAACGAACGGAGAGTAGCATTCCAAAGCCTGGATAGTCACGGAATACAGTAATTGTCTGGTGACTCTCAATGAAAAAGCGAGCTTATGTTTCGTAGGTCTTTTTATTTCATCTTTCTCATAATTCACATAATTGGTTTACAAGACTTGGTCCATGAAACATTGGAAACTATTTCTTTTAAATGTTGCTTTAGCATTGTTTCCACCTCCCCAAGGCTGTGAGTCAGGGAGCCTCAGGTCCACAGCTGTGAGATCCCTCTACGACCTGCCACTCTTCCTCCCTTTCAGTGAACCCTCCCCAAAGTCCACCCAATCTTTCATTGCTATTGTAGTCACTCTTTGACCTTAGCCTTGGTATCGTAAATGATGCTCCTAAACCCCAGATCCAAACAAAAGCATGTCCTCAAGGTTCTAATTTGTATTCCTAGAAAGTTATTACCTATTGAACGTCTAAGATGTTCCAGGCACTTCGGACCACCTTATATACATTATTCTTTATCCTTTAATAACCACCAGGGAAGTGAGCCACCTTATGGAGGAGGAAATGAAGTCCCAGCTGGTTTGGGGACCAGTGCACAACCTTTCCACTCTGCCACCCTTAATTTATACCGAAGTATCGTGTCTGATTTCACCAAATAATTATAATTTAATCCTTTCCTAGTTCAGGATCATCATCAATCTTAAGTCCAGTCGTGCTGACCTAAAACTATAAAAATGTGCTACAGGAAGTTCAGTGGCCACTTTTCATGAAACCCTTTGAAGATCTGAATTCTAAGTAGCTAATTGCCAAGGCTCTTTGCTAAACAGTAAAATTAATGATTTCAGAGGCATCATTTAAATAGGATATAAATTTTGATAAAAGTTGAATGTCTTTTGCAGAAATCATGAAAATGTCACTTAAATACCTTCACTTTCTCAAAGGCAGGTTGTCAGGAATTGACATTTGATGATGCAAATCTATTTTTCAAGACCAAGGAATAATAATGGACAGATCTGAAACAGAAATGATTTTCAAGCTGTGCCCTGCCACACCCCAAAAAAAGAAAAAGAAAAAAAAAAACATTTTGCTTAAATCCAAAGGCTTTTAAAAGAATTACCATACTATCTAAAATTCAGATACAATATGGCCAAGGAGAAGATAAGCATTCTTGTCTCACATTAAAAATCTGTTCTGTTTTCAGACTTGTGGTTGCCAAGGGGGATGGAGAGGTGCTGGGGGGAGGGGGGGAGGGAAGGATTGGGAGTTTGGGGTGAGCAGATGCAAACTATTATATATGGAATGGGTGAACAACAAGGTCCTACTGTAGAGCACAGGGAAATATACTCAATATTCTGTGATAAACCATCATGGGAAAGAATATGAAAAAGAATGTACATATATGTACAACTCGCTTTGCTGTACAGTTAACACAACACTGTAAATCAACTATACTTCAAAAACTTTTTTTAAAATATGTAGAAATCTGTTCTGTTTTCATCACAATCTCACTTCTGAGTGACACAAAAAGATCTCAGTCTTAAACATGATCATCCTTAAATTCATAGTCACCAGCTGGATATCTTGTATGTCCAGATAATTACAAAGATCTTTACATACACTTATTTCTCACAATATCCATATGCAATAGGTATTGTAACCCCCATTTCACAAATGAAGAGATCACGTGCATCAGTCAGCTACTGCTATGTAACAAACCACTCCAAAACTCCGTGGCTTTAAATCAACAGCCACTTATCATTTCTCACGTATCTGTGAGTCAGCTGGGAAGTATTTCTGATGTAGAATGAGATATCTGATCTTGGGGGGGGCTCCATCCTGCATTTGTGATCAGGTGGTGGTCTAGCCAGTGGGCTGGCTAGTCTAGGGGGACCTCTCTTGGGATCTTCCCCTAGACTAGCCTGGGCTTGTTCCCATGGCAGTGACTGAAGTCAAAGAAAGGAAAGAGATGTTCAGAAGTGCTTTCTGAAACCTTGGATTATATCACATTGGCCGAAGCAAGTCAGAAGAGCAACTCCAAAGTCAGAAGCAAGAGGGGACTACAAGGTGAGTTCTGAGCTGGTTTTTGGATCTGGTCTAAACCTACAACATTTTTTGTCCATTTTGTCACACTTAATTTATACCAAGGGATCATGGGCATTTCCCCCAGACCATTATCATTAATCCCTATGAATTTCAGAGTCATAAAACAACTAACATCCAGCCCTGGTGACCCAACTGATAAAAAACACATTACAGGAAGCAGAGCACAGCTTTTTACAAAGCACTTTAAAGTTCTGAATTGTAAGTAGCTAATTGCAATGGACACAGATTTAGAGAGACTATTATGCAATCAATCTGCTACATTAAGGCTCAGAAAATTTAACAAGTTGTCCATGGTCAGGCAACTAGTAATATGAAACCAGGTCTGTTGGACTCCAACATCTACATTTGCTTCCAAAAAGCCACATTGTCTCTGGTGTCCTGTGGTACTAACAGGATGGACTTCATCATCTGGTTTACTTGCTGAAAACTGTGACTACATCATACACGCGAAGGACGAGAGCATTGCAGCTTTGACTGGGGCACTGGGATGTCATGGATGCTGTGTACCAACCCGAGGTGAGAGACAAGGATGCTGAATTTAGAAAGGAACTGTTCCCCAACTCTGAGCGCCTCTGCAGATCAGTGACATACCAGCAGATCCTAACGTGGAAGGAACGTTTCTTTGGGGAAGTGACAGAGAGAGGAAAGAGCATAGGTTTATCGGAAGCTCTCAGAGACCTTGATGTCATTCCCTGAACGTACGGACATACTGAGAACCGCCTCATTGCCTGACTCTCACCTGCGAATAGAAAGTGGACCCGGGCGTGGGAGCAGGTGGCTATGTCAGTGCTGGCCTGCACCCCTGTGTGTCCACATGTGCTACCTGCAGGCCAGGTGCTGGATGCCCGGGAAACAGAGCCATCTAGATTTTGCCCAAGAGGATGGCTGAGAAGGCAAGAGTGCTCCAGCAGTAAGAATCTCCATGGAGCAGAATGAGATAAAGTTAGAGAAGGAAGCAGAAAAGTGAGGAGATGCATCGCATGCATCCAAGTTGCTGCAGGAGAGACTCTCAATGCAGGAGGGTCTCCTAGGAGCCCGCTCATGTCATGAGAAAGATTTCCTTAAGCTTCTGCTAAGCCCAGTGTGCGAAGCGAAATCATGCCTCTAGAGATGTCCACATCATAATCCTCAGAACCTGTAACTGTTACCCTAGGTGGCAAAAGGCACTTTGCAGATGGGATGAAGTCAAGAATCTTGAGATGGGGAGATGATCCTGGATTATCTGAGTGGGTAGTCACGGGGTCCTTACAGGAGAGAGGCAGGGAATCAGAGTGGGTAGGAGGCTTTGTGCAGACTGAGTAGGAGATCAGAGTAATAGGGCTATAGATGAGGAGTGTGGGATTCCCCCCTGGAGCCCCAAGAAGGAATGCAGCCCTGCAGACACCTTGGTTTTACTCCCATGAGACTGATTTTTGCATGGATAACTGTAAGATAATAACTTTGTGCTGCTTTAAGTTTGTGGTAATTTGTTACAGTAGCAAGAGCTAACTAATCCCCTCAGAGAACATGCTGTGTAGCCATTCCAATAAGTCAGAACTACTCAAAGTCCTTCACATTTCCAGCCTCCATACCTGATCCCGGGAGATTCTGAAACATGTAGATAGTAACGGGGGGAAGAGAATTCCACCACGACCTCTTCCCAGAGGAGTGGCAGTCTACTAACTATGGTCCTTAGCTGTGGAGGCACAGAGGCTGTCTTAGCTTTGAGTGAAACTGAAATGGTGGTTAATATCTTGGACTAGACCTTCTCATAGATGAATCAAGATGTGATACACACACACACACATATGCACACAATGGAATACTACTCAGCCATAAAAAAGAACTAAATAATGCCATTTGCAGCAACAAGGATGGACTTAGAGATTGTCATACTGAGTGAAGTAAGTCAGACAAAGAAAAATGTCATATGATATCACTTATATGTGGAATCTAGAAAAATGATACAAATGAACTTATTTACAAAAGAGAAATAGACTCACAGACATAGAAAACAAACTTATGGTTACCAAAGGGGAAAGGGAGGGGGAGGGATAAATTAGGAGTTTGGGATTAACAGATACACACTACTAAACATAAAATAGATAAACAACAAGGACCTACTGTATAGCACAGGGAACTATACTCAATATCTTGTAATAACCTATAATGGAAAAGAATCTGAAAAAGAATATATATGTGTATATATGTGTGTGTGTGTGTGTATATATATATATATATATATATATATATATATATATATATATATATAAAAATCGCTTTGCTGTACACCTGAAACTAACACAGCATTGTCCATTAACTGTATTTCAATTTTTAAAAAATGGTTAAAATGTCAAAAAAAAGATTGCATTTTTGGACATAACTTGTCCGTAGCCTACTTGTTAACCTAGAAGTGAGCGTAAAGCATGGTAACTGAGGGCCATGTTTCCCCATTAAGTAACAGCTGAAGAGGAACCAGAGGTACCATTAATCTGCATCTTGAATTCCATCATAACTGTTGTGCATTTTCATCTGATTGGGTAAATGTGAGAAATGGGAGCCAATAAATGAATCACATCGGCTCTTTCCATCTCCTCCTGGCACCTTAAAGGCTACCTGCACTGCTCTCTCCTTTTCAACCTGAACCAAGGGGAAGAGAAGCAAGAGTCACAAATGCCTCTTGTGCATTTCACACGGAATGTGACCTTAACCCCCGGTCCTGTTAGGAGGTGGCCATTATCCCCGTGTGACTGGTGAGGATGCTGAAGCTCAGAGAGGTGCAGCAATTGTTCAGTTTGTCCCTTTCCAGAGCCAACCTTGACCCCTACCAGCCTCTCTTCACGTCTCTATACATGAATAGTACCTGGATCTGCTTAAAGCCCGCCAAACTCTGCAGTTTTCCATCATCTGGGTTTCCCCCCCTTTCCTTCCATTCTGCCCAATTCACTTATTCAGTGCCTCACATTTATAAACACTGATTCACTGAACTCGCGTCTCACATGACCACCCTCAGTGTGGAGTACCATCTACACCTCCACATGACTCCTCATGTATTTTATCAGAAAATCACACAGGTGGCCCTGAGCATCTTTCTAAGCTAGTGCTGGCCCCTCCATCTCCCTCTGGGCAATGTTATGCCTCTCGGGGTTCCCCAACATTCACCGCCCCACAACATGCAGCTGCATCTTGGCGTGAATACCCCCCAGTGAACGGGCACCATTTAATTCCTCTCTTCCCATAGGTTGATGTTTTGGTCCACTTTGGTCCATCTTAGAAGAACCTCAAGTTGTGACAATCCGGCACAAGACAAAGAGTAGGAAGCCCTCCGTGGGAACACAGTGGATTCTTCAGTCTTGAGCTGTGTGACCCTGGGCAAGTCACTCAGCCTCTCCATGTCCTCTTAAGTAACCCAGACAATATTGATCTGGCCAAATTCACAAGTTTTGTTGGAAGCTTCAACATAGTCATGAGTGGGCATGTCTCATAAAGAGCAAAAGTGTTACACAAATACACTTAGTCACCCCTTCAATAGAGTCTTGTCATGTGTCTTGCAAAAGTGGCTTATAATTTTTTAGGTCCTAAGTGCTTCTGAAGCAAGCACCGTATCTGTGATGTGATCTGGATAAACTCTATCATGAATCTACCATGAAAATGAGTGTGTGGATACGTAAATATAAAGAATGGGATTTCTGTAGGTTGACTATGGGACGGGCTTTAAAATGCTAAGTTGTCTTCGTAGCACAGGGGGGGAAAAAAAAAACAATCCAATGGCCTGGCTTTGTGCCTACATCACGTCATACAGTATTACGTACTCCTGGACCACTTCTGTTCCAGACATGTAAGATATCATGTGTCTAACAACACAGACCAAAGTAGAGGTTTTGAGTGGCTTTTGATTTGCCTTCCTTAGGACACATGTGAGTTTCTCTAACTCCTGCTTTGAATCAGGACCTGACATTGTGCAGGCACATTGCTGTGGCCCTAGAAGAGGCGAAACGTAGATAAAACAGGTGAAAGTTGGGGCTCTAAACGAACAACAGCTTCAAAGGCCCCAACTTCACCAGGCCCCAGGTGAGTTAAATGTAGTCTACAATGCGTGTTTCAGCTCGCCCTTTCTATATACTCGGTGGTCGTAATGCTCTGTTCAGAGTTCCCGGACAGAAAAGTGAAGCACAAGTCCACTGTTAAGGAACTTAATATCCGGGTGGCCAAGGACCTTTGCTATGGCTACTTTCATTTTAAAAAACGGGATTGATGTGGCAACATAGATGCACCTAGAGATGATCATACTAAGTGAAGTAAGCCAGACAGAGAAAGACAAGTACCATATGATATCACTTGTATGGGGAATCTAAAATATGACACAAATGAACTTATCTATGAAACAGAAACAGACTCACATAGAGAACGGATTTGTGGTTGCCAAGGGGGAGGAGGAGAGGGATGGAGTGGGAGTTTGGGGTTAGCAGATGCAAACGATTATATATAGGACGGATCAACAGCAAGGTCCTACTGGAGACCACAGGGAACTCTATTCGATATCCTGTGATAAACCATAATGGAAAAGAACATGAAAAAAATGCATATATATTTATAACTGAATCACTTTACTGTACAACAGAAATTAAACACATTGTAAATCAACTATATAGTTCAATAAAATTTTTAAAAAAGGAAAAAAAAACGGGATTGATAACATACAAGGTTGGAGTCGGTGGTGGCGGTTATTATGGACAATGTCCCAGGGTAAAGGATTACTGTCTTTAAACTGGAAATTGAAATTCAGGCCAACGCCAATTTGTCACAGATCCTAAAGGGAACCACAGAATCGAAGTATTTAATTAATCTAGATGATAAATTACCTGTGATCTCAAACCAGGCAGGCAGCACCTACGAGTAGGAGGCCCACGTGAGAAACAGAAATAAATGAGAATACTGGTTTCAGGAATTTACCTTATAAACAACATTATTCTAAATTTACAGCCTAATACTTTGGAGTCTCTTAATGTATTTGCTCATGATCCCTGAAGGAGAGAAAAATTAGGAGTATTCTTTAGGGCCTCTCCCAAGATGTATTGCCCTGTATGTTTGCTATTACCAAATACACCCATTAAAATGAAGTAGCTGACACCACAGTCACCCTCTGGAGATGGAGATAAAAAAATTAATCTGAGGTTAACCCAACAAGCCCATACATACATGATGTATCATACAGAAAAATAAACAACCATGTGATTATTCATCTGACAGAAACACTGTAGCCTCTTTAGGGAAAAAGATAAAGGGGGAAAAAAAAAAGGACTATTTTGAAACACTTTTTTTTAACATCTTTACCGGAGTATAATTGCTTTACAATGGTGTGTTAGTTTCTGCTGTATAACAAAGTGAATCAGTTATACATATACATATATCCCCATATCTCCTACCTCTTACATCTCCCTCCCTCCCTCCCTATCCCACCCCTCTAGGTGGTCACAAAGCACCAAGCTGATCTCCCTGTGCTATGCGGCTGCTTCCCACTAGCTATCTAGTTTACGTTTGGTAGTGTATATATGTCCATGCCGCTCTCTCACTTCGTCCCAGCTTACCCTTCCCCCGCCCCGTGTCCTCAAGTCCATTCTCTACATCTGCGTCTTTATTCCTGTCCTGCCCCTAGGTTCTTCAGAAGCTTTTTTTTTTTTTTTTTTAGATTCCATATATATATGTTAGCATACGGTATTTGTTTTTCTCTTTCTGACTTACTTCACTCTGTATGACAGACTCTAGGTCCAACCACCTCACTATAAATAACTCAATTTCGTTTCTTTTTAGGGCTGAGTAATATTCCATCGTATATATGTGCCACAACTTCTTTATCCATTCATCTGTCGATGGCCACTTAGGTTGCTTCCATGTCCTGGCTACTGTAAATAGTGCTGCAATGAACATTGTGGTGCATGACTCTTTTTGAATTATGGTTTTCTCAGGGTATATGCCCAGTAGTGGGATTGCTGGGTCATATGGTAGCTCTATTTTTAGTGAAACATTCATTTTTAATAAAACCTTCCAGGCATCTAACTTATATGTAGGCTTTGTAATCATACAGACATATATGTGTGTGTGTGTGTATTTGAAACGTCTTCCCCTGGAAAATCACCATTCTTTAAGGAAAGATACTTCCTAGAACATATACCCCCTCCCCACCTGCCAAAAAAATCACGTTCAAGTGAAAAGATGATCATTTCCTTTCTTGCATTCTGAAGCATCTCTGAAGAGCGTGGAGGATTTGCAAAAACAGGAAAGAGCTGCTCTCAGAAAACCCAATCGTCTTTAAAGCAATGATACAATGCCAGATGTTAGAATTTCTTTGAGCATCACCAGAGAAGCAAAAGCAATTAGGTGTTATCCTTGATTTTTTTCTGTCCAGAATCTCATTACCAAAGACAGCAGACGTGTTGGTGATGATGTACATAGAGCAGGTGGCATTTTGTCACTGCGAAAATAAACTGTGGGGCGAATTTTACTCTAAGTTTCCTTGAGGGAGGGAGGAAGGGAGGGAGGGGGAGGGGGGAGAGAGGTAGAGGATGCTAAGCATATAAAGTAAAGCTCATTAATTACACTATTTTGAAATGTTATTTCACAGTCACTAGAACTACAGAGCATTTGCAAGCCTGTTCCAGGTAAAATGATAAACCCTGCTGTACTGACCTCCTATGGTGTGGCCACAAGACAGTACAGCGAGAATATCAGATGCCAACTGTCCCCCTGGCACTGGGGAATGGGAAATAGCATGGGCACTGCCCATGACATCATCAAGCCCAAACTTGGACTCAGGGACAGCAGTTCAGCTCCTTCCTAAATGGCAAAAGACCTCGGCCGTGCCGCGAGTTCCTTAGACTTAGACTAGAACTGCACCACTGGTTCTCCTGGGTCTCAGTCCTTCAGACTTAGACTAGAACTACACCATTGGTTCTCCTGGGTCTCAGTCCTTCAGACTTAGACTAGAACTACGCCACTGGTTCTCCTGCGTATCCACCCTGCAGATGACAGATCGTGGGGCTTAGCCTCCATAATCACGTGAGCCAATTATAATAAACCTTTTTGTATATATCTCTTATTGGTTTAGTTTCTCTGCAGAGCCCTTTCTGATACACCACCCTTTCTCATACAACACCTCCTTATCCATCTCCAACCCCAGACTCCCCGGAAGGGTCTCTGAACATTACTGATGATCCCTGACCACTCCCAGCTCTGAAATCCAGACACTAAGGAAACACACATGCAAAAGAGTAATGGTCAATGCACAGCACTTCACACGAGCCTGTCCTGTTGACCTATTAGATGGTACTGGTCTTGAATTAATATTGCAACTGACCACCCTCCTCCTCACCTGCCTTTGTAAATAAGTTAACGGCAGACACTGGCAATGCCAACCAAGCATATTTGAAATTTCACCGTTAAATCTGCTCACGGGAAGGACCCTCTAAAATAATCCCACTATCGTGTCTAAATACAGAACATACCATCTCTCTGGAACCGATAGATCGTAGACCTCTCTGGAAAATGGCGTAACTCAGAGGAGATGGTTCAGTGGTGTCATGAAACAGAACAGAGGTATTTGTATCCACATGGGCCCCATTTTCTTGTTGTAGCTTTGATTTTCTACCTGATTCCTGACACCTTTCGCTTTTCTTTTTTTTAAATTTTTTGTTCTCACTGAGCAACATGCAGGATCTTAGTTCCCTGACCAGGGATCGAACCCGCGGCCCCTGAGGTGGAAGCGCGGAGTCTTAACCGCTGGACCACCAGGGAAGTCCCCTGACACTTTGATTTAAATAAGCCAATTAAGAAGTCAGATGTTCCGACACAGACACATATTCAAATTAAATTAAAATTTGTTTGCACCTCGTAATAAACAATTTTAGGAAGGAAACCATGGCTAGTCACTAGGAAATTGAGATCATGTTCATCTGGCTGCTATTACAGATAAAGACACATGAAATGATAAAGCATGCACGTTCATTCCATACAGATCTGCTTAGAAGAAAAAAGCAAAAGGTTAAAATCTGTGGAAATTCAGCAAACATTGATTCACTTGTTCAAGAAAAGAATCACCAAGCACTTACTCTGGGGCACAGAAAATATTCTTGAGCAGGCAGAGTGAAGAATAAAAATGTCCCCCAAAGAACGGGGGTGGGGGAACAGAATAAAGAGAAAACAATGTGGTGAACTGGAGATATCTAACAGAAGCAGGTGTTTGGAGGAGCACAGAAAGGGCTGATTAAACTGCTCTCCTGGAATTTCTTCTGAGGGGAGAGAACAGTGGGAATGCAGAAACTTAAATGCACCTGAACACCTTGCAAATTAAGGAGACTTAAAAATGAGATGCAAAGTGTCACTTGATACCTGTCCCCTTTCTCCTCTAACCTGGTTGCCATATAATCAGCACAGACCCTGTGCCAGCCTTTACTGTAGATTCTTCACACACACACAGGATATAAATAATTTGTCTGGCCTTTGTCCCAGGTTCCTGACAAAGAAAACCCTTGGAACTTCCCAAGTGATAGGAGTGTCTTTGTTATGCTGATGAGAAGCCTATTGCTGGGGCCCCCAGTGGCTTCAGGCTGCTCACCAGAAAGACCAACTACCTGATTAGATGTTGGGACTTTAAACCCCTCTACCCCCAGGGACAGAAGGTGGGTGGAGACTGAGTTCAATCGCGTGGCCAATCATTGACTGGTGCCCACCAAATAAAACCTCAGTAAGCGTTCTGGACACTGGTGCTCAAAGGAGCCTCCGGGCTTCTAAACACTTTGCCACGCTGGGAGGGTGAGGGCTCTGATTCCATGGGGAGAGGCTCAGAAGCCCTGGGTTCCTGCCCAGAGCGCAGCCTGTGTGCATTCTTTATAATAAAACTGTAATTGAGGTATGGCACTTTCCTGAGCGCTGTGAGTCATTCTAGTGAATTTTAGAACCAGGGAACCCCTGAATTTATAGCGAACTGGTCCAAAGTGCAGGTGGCCTGGGGACCCCCACAGTGCGGCTGGCGTCTGAAGTAAGGACGGTCTTTTTGGGGTCCGCACCGATGCCGGCGGGTACGGCCGGAGTTGAGCGGCAGTACACACAGCTGGGCTTGGAAGGCAATTACGCATATTGACACAATACGTTACTCTCTTCGCCCTGGCAGGTGGACTCTGCTATGACTCCCATTTTGCAGATCAAGAAACTGAGGCACAGGGTTAATTCTGCAGCTCAAGGTCGAGCCTGGAACTGGAACCCAGGCAGTTCATTTTCAAGCCCACATTCTTACTGTTCTCCTGGTCTGCCTCCTAATGATATGCTTCTGCTTCAGCCAGGCCCTAGGGACATACGTTTATTAGGTTATCCCCATAACTTCTGATAGGACAATATTAGTATTTCAATGGTGTGTGGTCTATTGTCACAAAGTGTTCAACCCTCAAGAGAGAAAGTCAAGTAAACAAAAATACAAAGGACACTAAAGTAAAAGGAATAGGCACGAGCACATGGACATCCGTATTGCTGTAAATTGAAGTTATTTTCTTGGAATCTTATATAGACAGAAATATAGCTGATTTGAATCCTGTAGCCATATTTGCACAAGCAGACATTTTCCAATGGGATAAAAGCCCTGAAAATCCCATCTCTATTGACTTTAGTATAGAGAGATCTGATGAAAGTTTCATCGTTACACCCTCCACTTCTCCTGCAGCTGGCGCATAACTGACATCTCTGTGGAGGAGCACAGTTTTTGATCTGCCCACAGGGGTTTTTAGGGTCCAAGTCTCCCAGGCTGTCCCTGCCCTGGTGACTTAACGAGTCCCTGATATATTCACGTGCCACAAAAAGCAAGGCATGTGCGTAAAATTTGAAATGCTGCAAGAATGGAGAGTTTCTAATTAGTTCATTAAAGTGGGAGTTTTACCTCTGTATGGGGCTCATTTTTCTCACCATTACCATTTTCCCCAAAATGCCTTGTAAAGAAATTCCATAATGTTACATAGCAACACCTTACATGACACACTCCTGTATGTCACTGAGGTTATCTACTGTTAAAAATCAAAATCATGATATTTGAAATGCTCACCTATGACAATTTCAGGAAACACACATGGTTTGAAATTCTGCCACTAACGGGTTGAGAGTCTTGCTTTAGAAAGTCATTCCCTGGGGAGACTTCCCTGGTGTTCCAGCGGCTAAGACTCTGCAGGTTCGATCCCTGGTCAGGGAACTAGATCCCACATGCTGCAACTGAGACCCGGCACAGCCAAATAAATAAATAAATATTTAGGGGGAAAAAAAAGGAAAGAAAAAGAAAAGAAACTCGTTCTTTGGGATGTCTTGGTTTGAGTTCCGCCCAGGGAGCAGACCCCAAGGAAAGAGCTGGGTGCACAGAGTTTATTCACAAGATGATTCCAGGAAGCACACGTGAGGAAGCAGAAAGTGAGGTGCAACAGATGAGCAAAGAGGAGGGAGTAATAGGTACTGGCTGTGGCCGGCGAGTGGGGCTGAGTCATTCTGGGACAAGTCCACCGGAGGAAAGATTATGATTTTTGGAAACATCACCCCCACGCCAGGAGCGCAGGCTGAAGCATTTGCCCTCCGAGTCCGTCCAACCAGCCCCCAGCTGTCAGCCTGCTGAGAACCACCCCCTACGCCCGCCTCTGAACTCAGGGAGGCCCAGGAGATGAGGGCAGGGCATCTATAGCACCTGCCCGGTGGGCTTCAGGCACCACGCTGGAAATGCTCCCTGGCCCGTTGATTTGGGGTCCCGATTTTCAGACGCTCAGAATGCTAAAGAAAAGTCTGTCCTTCTGAGGGTGCTTCTGCAGCACCGTCCGGATGAGGAAGACCCCAAGTATATGCTCCTGCCCCCGCCCCCAGCGTTCTCCCTGCTCATCTCTCCTGCTATAACGGGAAGGCCAGGAGGTGGGCACCATGTTGCCTTCTGGGCAACACGCCTCATCCACAGGAAGCACACAGGTGTTATTTTGTAAAACAAATGTGTAAATGAATGAATGAATGGCCTCCTAAGTATCTAACTCAAGGGAACAGTAGAACAGGTGCTGAAATTCCAAAAGATTCTCCCTTTATACGCAAGAGTCTGAAAGGAGAGATGAATGAGTTTTCCAACCACTTTTTTTCCATGTCACTTTAGAATTGGACAGCACATAAAATGAGTCATTAAAGTGGTTCAAGAAAAGAACCACTAAAAGATACTGAGTATTTCCCAGGATTCCTTACTAACTTCTTAATTCCTTTTGAATAATTTGCTGTACATTCTCTCTAGGAAAAGGACCATGCATCAACATTTCTTGAGGGTCAATTTTGAGGGTATACAGGCAAGAAGCACAGTCATCCTATATTTTAGACACACTGGGGTGATTTTCTGAGAGTTTGTCCCATGATCAGATTTAGAGTTTGGAATTTCAAATATTTATAATCTGTATTGCCAAGTCCATTTGCAAAGGTCAGAAGATGGCATGAGGGTCACTTACAATATTAGTTCAAGACTATTGCTGTCCAAGAAAATATAATGAAAGCTACAAATATAAGTCCCATAGTGATATTACCTTTTCCAGGAGATGCATTTAAAAAAATAAAAAGAAAACAGGTGAAGCTACATTTATTAGCATATTTTCTACGAACCAATGTAGTCCAAATATGATCCTTCCAATATGTAAATATTTTGGAAATTATTGAGATACCTTACATTCTCTTTTTTTGTACTGAGTCATTGAAATCTGGTGTGTGTTTTGCACTTAGAGCACATCTCCATTCGGACTGGACACACTGTAGGTACAATAGCTGTGTGTTGTGAGTGGCTGCCATACTGCATCAGAGTGCAAAGCTAGCTCAGCTTGTGGTGGACCCTGATGGATGGTGCAGTGGACACTGGTTGATAGGGTTCAGGATAGAGAAGGGAATACCTTCCATAGATGGTCCGTAGGTTGTAAATTCCTCTTTGTGTGTGCCATGCACCTTGCCCACTCCCAGTGCAATGTAGGTGTTCTCCATTGGCATTCGTATTTGTGTCACATGGTGAAGAAACTGTGGTCTGGAACATTCTGGAAACCTGAGCTTAGATGAAGTGAAATGACTAAGAGAGGAAGCTTTGGGAATAGAAGATATGGAATCCTTGGAAGAAGAACAAGTTGGTCTGTGTCCAGCCCTGCCTTTGGGGAACCACCTACCCCCAACACAATATAGCCCGGGCCAAGAAATGTTCCAATTTCCCACTCATGAGATGTTTGTCCTCTGTTCCCCTAATGGAAGAAGGAGTCTGTATTGCCTTCCTATGCCTGCTCTAACAAATCACCACAAATTCAGTAGCATAAAACAACATAAAATTTACTGTCTTCCAGGTCTGGAGGACGGAAGTTCAAAATGGGCTGAAATCCAAGTGTCAGCAAGGACTCGTGTATTCTGGAGGCTCTCGGGGGGATTCTATTTCCTGGTCTTTTCCAGCTACTTGAGTCTGCCTGCCTTCCTTGGCTAACGGTCCTCTTTCATCTCCAAAGACAGCAACGCTGGTGGCGTCTTTCTCAAATCACCTCACTCTCATGCTTCTGCCTCCCTCTTCCTCATTTATAAGAACGCTTGAGATTCCACTGGGCCCACCTGGATAATCCAAGACACTCTCCCTATCTAAGGTCAGCTGACTAGCAACCTTCATTCTGCCTGGGACTTTAATTCGCTCTCTGCCAGGTGAGGTAACATATCCACAGGTTCTGGGGATTAAGCCACAGGTGTTTGGGGAAGGGGCATTATTTTGCCTTCCTCAGCTTCCTTCTAGCATAATTCTCTTTTGTTGTGAATGTTGCTGTGTTTCAAGACCATAAGTTCTGAAACAAAATGTCCAACTAAAGCAGTAGATGTTTTCTTCTAGAGCACAGGTTACGTTTAATCTATTGGGAACTAATACTTACTATTTATTTTTCATTCTCTTCATAGTTTTATAATTACTATCACGAACTACTACGATCTCTTATAAGTCTAACAAAATTTTTGTTTTAAAATAAGTAGCTGATTTTCTGTTGAGACAACCGTCTACATACTATCATCTTCAACCTCTCCATTAAAGTCCTTTCCAGCATATCTTCATAAAACTCTCTCATTCAGAGACTGGCGAATGTTGCATGAGAGCACAGGATGATTTTTCCCATAAGACATGGAAGAAGAGATGCCAAGAAACATTATAGCACTTTTATTCACTTGGTAATGTGTCAATTTGGGGAACAGAACAATATACTCAACACTTAATGTTCTTACCATTAACAACCTCTTCTCCAAAGCTTCCACTATCAGAAAGGTGCATTATTTTTTAAGATTACGTGAATGGGTCATTGAATTTTAACTGAGTGTAACTTTTCTTCTAGGCAAAATAATTCATTGCCATTCAATTGGGAATTCCCTCAGATACCTCTATCATGGCAGATATGCAAAGAATGGAGAAAATTCACACATACTTCACAAGTAAAAATAGATATACATCCAAGCAATTAAGTTGATTTAGCTAAAAAAAAAAAACCCCACAATTTTTTCCCTTGAGGGGTTAGAGGTAAATTAGTAACTAGAAGTCAAATAGAAAATGAAATCTGCTTTCAAAACAAGTATCCACGGTGACGGGAAGAAAAGTTGATTTTTCTTATTTAACATTTACATTTTTGCTTTTTCATGCTAGTTACGCTGTACCACACAGACTATGAAGTAGTACATGGTTAATACATTTTAAAAATTTTTAAGTAGAAAACTAAATTGAAATATTCCTAAAAGTTGTGTTGTTTTTTTTTAATTCAATGTGCTGTACGGGCAGCACACTTGCAAAAGTGTATTTTAAGAACTAAAGAAGGAAAATTCATTCCCCACAGATACTTATTTAGCTCCAGGGATGCTCACAGAGCTGGGGAAGCTATTTTCTACAAAAGAGCTTAAAAGTACACATTGAAGAGGTGTAGATAGACGGCAGGATGAAACGGAGCCCACGCTGACCTGCAGGGTCGCAAGGAAGGGGCGCCATCTTGTGCTGTGTGTTCGGAGGACGCAGCCTCCTTGTAACTCTCACCAAGGACGCACGTGTCCAAGGACTGCATGTGCTGGTTGTGCCTCCACCTGCTAGGCAAGCAGACAGACTGCTACAAAGAAGATGAGGACCCGGGAAGTTGCAGTCCAAGGAGAAGAGCGTATCACAGACTCATTCGATTCTTTTGACAAGCATGTGTGACAGTGTTCTCTACAGTGGGCACCTTTCTGAGAATGGGGGACACAGCTGTGAACAAAGTGGATGAGAGCCTCAGTGATATGGAACTCACATTAGGGTTAAGAGGAATGAGGTGCCATAGAACGAGAAAGGAGAGAGAGAGAGAGAGAGAGAGAGAGATCACCAAAGTTGCTCTACAAATGAAACTTGACCTGCATGAGGAAAACAAGTCCTCTGGACCCCAGCAGGTGGGTCTGAGGTCTCGTTAGAGGATGGACATGGATTTCAGTCAGAGGAAGGAGTGCGGGTATCCACAGTCTGGGTGTTTACAGATTCTTTTCACTGATCTCGGGAGGGCACTGGTAATATTCCAAATTCTTTCCTGTACTGAATATTCCCAGCAGGTTTTACCTTTTCTGATTGCTGAGAGCCCTAAGAAGTCCTCTGAGGATGAGATCTAGGTCATTGTAACAAACTTCCCTGGAAAACACTCTACCCCTACTCTTCAAAGATGTTAGCAATGCTGCAAGATCCCCACTGTTTTTTCATTCAACAACAAAAACATATTTACCCAATGCTTTCTTTGAGCTTGGTAATACTCCAGGCACTGAAAGTTCAGCAGTGATGAAGGAAAACAGTGACCTCGACTTCACAGAGGTTACACTGAAGCCAGAAGAGGAGAGATGGTGTTGGTGGAGGTGGAGGTGTTGGTGGTAGACATGGAGGTGCAGGTGGTGGTGATGGTCATTGTGATGGCTTTGGTGTTGGAGGTGGAGGTGGTGTTGGAGGTGGGTGGTTGAGGTGGTGGTGGACGTGGTGGAGATGAAGGTGGAGGTGTTGGTGGTGGGGGTGGAGGTGGGTTGGAGATGGTGGACATGAAGGTGGAGGTGGTGGTGGTGGGGATGGAGGTGTTGGTAGTGAAGGTGGTGGGATGAAGGTGGAGGTGTTGGTGGTGGGGATGGAGGTGTTGGTAGTGGAGCTGGTGGAATGAAGGTGGAGGTCTTGGTAGTGGGGGTGGAGGTGTTGGTAGTGGGGATGGAGATGTTGGTAGTGGAGCTGGTGGGATGAAGGTGGAGGTGTTGGTAGTGGACGTGGTGGAGATGAAGGTGGAGGTGCTGGTGTTGGTGGTGGCAGTGGAGGTGGGTTGGAGGTGGTGGACATGAAGGTGGAGGTGTTGGTGGTGGACGTGGTGGAGATGAATGTGGAGGTGTTGGTGGTGGGGGTGGAGGTCGGTTGGAGATGGTGGACATGAAGGTGGAGGTGTTGGTGGTGGGGATGGAGGTGTTGGTAGTGGAGGTGGTGGGATGAAGGTGGAGGTGTTGGGTGCCGTGGGTGGAGGTGGTGTTGGAGGTGGTGGAGATGAAGGTGGAGGTGTTGGTGGTGGATGGAGGTGTTGGTAGTGGAGCTGGTGGGATGAAGGTGGAGGTGTTGGTGGTGGGGATGGAGGTGGTGGTAGTGGAGGTGGTAGGATGAAGGTGGAGGTGTTGGTAGTGGACGTGGTGGAGATGAAGGTGGAGGTGTTGGTGGTGGGGATGGAGGTGGTGGTGAGGGTCATTGCAGTGGTATTGGTGGTGGAGTTGAAGGGGGGCCAAAAATAAATAAATAAATGTACAAGCAAAGCAACAGAGAGCAGTAAATGCTAAATAGTATGTGGAATATGGACACCTTGATGCAGTGGACCTGGGTAAGTACTCTGGACAGATGGTCGAGAAAGACCTCTTAGAAGGAGTGACCTGTATCAAGGTCTCCAAAGCCGAGGGGCCTGACAAAGGGCACCCTATGCCCCATGTTCATGAGTGAGGTTTTATTGAACAGGTGTAAAGGCCCAGGTATGTTAGAAGTAGAGCAGAGACTTTCAGAGAGAACATTTATGATCAGAATACAAACAGGCTGTCTCCCGTATCCTCTTATTCTGACATGCTACAAACATTAGGGATTTATTGTGACAATTTTTCCATCAGATCACCTAAACTCCACGGAGGGGAAAAGATTCAGATGAGACTTTAGATTTCTTTTGAGGTTCGCTTTGTGTCTCTCTACTCAGAAGTCTTTCCGTAGGCCTCTAGAAAGTGTTTTTGTTCCTATTAACTTGCTCTTAACAGGAAGCCTACTTCTTCTGGCATCTTTATATTCTTAAGAATATCTCTGCAAAAGTCTATGTCATCTACAAAAATAGTCTTTTTCTAGCAATTTTCTAACTACTGATTTAGCTCTCCTCCTATGTGTTTAAATGAGGAACCAGTAACCTAGTCCTGGGGAAAACTGAGAAATGGAAAGAAAATATAGACTTAGCATCTCACTCACGCTTCCCTTTTTCCCTTTGTCTTAGTCCTCGCTCACTTTTCCAATCTGTTTTCAACTTGACACTACTATTGCCTGGCAAAATACTAATTCCTAACCTAGTAAAGATAATTACTAAGGTGTTCCACAGCAGATACTATTGGTGACCCATCCAGGTACACTCTTTGCCACTTCACCCTTTGGGGTCCCCACTCCTCAGCTGACCCATCCAGGTACACTCTTTGCCACTTCACCCTTTGGGGTCCCCACTCCTCAGCTGAGAAGAAAATTGGATGCTAGCAGCTCAGAGCTACACCAACTGCTCTCCACCAAATGGGACATACCTGGCAGGTGACATTCCTCCCCAGGGGTGGCTCAAAGGAATGAGGGATGTGAGTGAGTTCCAGTTACGTGTTACCACATAGCAAAGCACCCCAGAGTCACAGCCATCACATTAGGCTCATGAATCATGCGGGCTGGGAATCTGGACTCGGCATAGTGAACGTAGCTGCCCTGTTCCGTTATGTCTGGGGTCTCAGCTGGAAGCCTCAAATGCCTGGCAGTGGCCTGAAGAACTGGGGACTGGAATACCGAGAGGGTTCTTCATTCACACGCTGGTGCCTGGGCTGGGAAGGCTCCAAGACTGGGCTCAGGTGGGACTCGATAGGAACACCTGTATATGGCCTCTTCATGAAGCTGGGGCTTCCTCACAGCATGGCGGCCTCAGGGCAGTTGGACTTCTTAGGCAGTGAATTAAGACTTCAAGATTGAGGGTGCTGGCAAACCAGGAGGGGGTGCTTTGGACTTTTATGATCTAGCCTCAAATATCACATAGTATCCAACGAGTACACAAAAAGACGTTCAACATCACTGATTCCCTAGGGAAATGCAACTCAAACCCACAGTGAGAAGCCATCTCACATCCATTAGGATGGCTATTACAAAAAGAAAGAAACCAGACAGACAAACAAAAAACAGAAAATAACAAGTGCTGGTGAGGATGTAGAAATATCAGAACCCAAGTGCATTATTGGTGGGAATGTAAAATGGTGCATGTGCTAAGGAAAACAGTAGGGAGGTTCCTCAAAAAATTAAGAATAGAACTACCATATGATCCAGCAACCCCATTTCTTGGTATATACCCAAGAGAAATAAAAGCAGAGTCTTGAAGAGAGATTTGCACATCCATGTTCACAGCAGCCAAAAGGTGGAAGCAACCCAAGTATTCACTGATGGACAAGCAAAATGTGGTCTATCCATGCCATAGCGTGTTGACACCTGCTACAACATGATGAGCCTTGAGGACATTGCACGAAGTGAAATAAGCCAGGCGCAAAAATTAAAAACACTGTATGACTGGCACTTATATGAGGCACTTAGAGCAATTAGATGCATAGAGTCAGAAAGTGGAATGGTGGGGGCCGGGGACTTGGGGAGGGGGATGCTGATTTATTGTTTAATGGGTATAGAGTGTCAGTTTTGCAAGATGAAAAGAAGTCTGTAGGTGGACAGTGGTGATGGTTGCACAGCAATATGAATGCACTTAATGCCACCAAACTGCGCACTTAAGAATTATTAAGATGGTAAATGTTCTGTTATGTGTATTTGACTACAGATAAAATTTTTTTAAGTCCTATACTGTCACTTTCACTATATTCTGCTGGTTGAAGCAATCACAGTTCTGCAGATATTCAAGGGGAGGGGATGCAGTCCCACTTCTTGATGGGAAGGGTGTCACAATATCGCAGCTGTGTTTTAAAACCACCATGACTATACAATGGAATATTACTCAGCCATAAAAAAAGAACGAAATAATGCCATTTGCAGCAACATGGATGGACCTAGAGATTGTCATACTAAGTGAAGTAAGTCAGAAAGAGAAAGACAAATGATATGATATCGCTTATATGTGGAATCTAAAAAAAAAGGGTGCAAATGAACTTATCTACAGAACAGAAATAGAGTCACAGATGTAGAAAACAAAATTGTGGTTACTAGGGGGGAAAGAGGGGGAGGGATAAATTGGGAGACTGGGATTGACATATACACACTACTATATATAAAATAGATAACTAATAAGGACCTACTGTATAGCACAGGGAACTCTACTCAATACTCTGTAATGACCTATGTGGGAAAAGAATCTAAAAAAGAGTGGGTATTGGTACATGTATAACTGAATCACTTTGCTGTACAGCAGAAACTAACACAACATTGTAAATCAATATACTCCAATAAAAATTTAAAAATTAAAAAATAAAACCAGCAGGAGGCCCGAGGGGCCGGCCCCATGGAGCAAGGTGGGCGAATCCGTAGAAGCACGTACGCTCCAGAGCTCCCCAAGGGATCAAGCTGAGGCGACTTCATCTGCAATCAGACCCCCTCCACTTTTTCGCCCTGTCCCTCCCGCTTCCCTCATTTCCTGGGAAGTTTCTCCTTACAGACGTCCATCAGTAAATGGCTTGCCCATGACTCCGTAACTCAGGCTATGCTTCTAGGGAATCTGACCTAAAGCTGACTCTGGGACGGAAACTCTTACTAAAAAATCAAAAGATCAGTGGAACTTCAGATTTCTGCGGGGCTATTGGGACTATGTTTTGAAACAGGAAGTCTTTTCATCACCTCTTTGGAGTAAGCCCTGAAGGATGCCAGCTAGCCACACGACCTGTGCTAATCCCTTAGCTGTATTCCTCCAAAAGCCACGTCGGCCACTCTTCCTTTTGACGGGCTGCTCTGAGAACTCAGCAACTCACTCAGGGACACGGCTGGTGAACCCCAGAAGGAAGCACTGTTGGACGTTTACGTGTCCCCCCAGAGTGACCCACTGTCCTTGTTTGCTCAGGACGAAGAGGTTTCCCCAGATACGAGCTTTGCAACAGCAATCCCAGGAAATTTCCACACAAACCAGGCTGCGTTAGGTGACCGAGGGCCAGCTTGCACTCAGCCCTCAGGATGTCTAGGACTTTGTAACCCTCACGTTAACATGGCTCTGCACGCATGGACTCGTTCCCTACGGCCGCCTTAACAAAGAGCCACAAACTGGGTGCCTTAAAACAACCTAAATTTATGGTCTCCGTTCTGCAGGCTAGAAGTGTGGGATCAAAGTATCGGTAGGATTGATTCCTTCTGGGGTCTTCCTCCTCTGTTTTCACATAGTCTTCCTTCTGTGACCAAGTTTCCCGGTTTTATTTATTTATTTATTTATTTATTTAAAGATTTTTTTGATGTGGAACACTTTTTTAAAAGTCTTTATTGAATCTGTTACAATGTCGCTTCTGTTTTATGTTTTTTGGTTTTTTGGCCACAAGGCATGTGGGATCTTAGCTCCCCGACCAGGGATGGAACCCGCAGTCCCTGCATTGGAAGGCAAAGTCTTAACCAGTGGACCGCCAGGGAAGTCCTTAAGTTTCCCCTTTTTATAAGGACACCAGTCCTATCAGGCTAGAACCCACCCTAATGACCTCATTTTAACTTGATTACCTCTATAAAGACCCTTTCTCCAAATAAGGTCACACTCTGAGGTACTGGGGGTTAGAACTTCCACATATGAACTTCGGGGGTGGATGAGAGACACAAGTCAGCCCTTAAAAATGCATAAAGCCAAAGGCCAACAGGCACAAAATCAATATGCTCACATATCTCCCTCCCACGAGCTTCAATAATCTTCTTGGACAAAACACACTCAACAGAAAGATAAAGGGTGAGTTCTACTGCACCACTGACACCAGTGACTGCAGTACCTCCCATCGGGGACATCAAGAAGGGCAGCCACTTAGCGTGTGAGCTGAATCAGGCTGTGGGAATTCGGGGGGAGACCTGGCAGTCCTCAGTACCTGCTGGAACTCCCCACACCCTGGAACGTACGGCTGCATTAAAAATTAGCTCAACCCAATCAATGAAGTGCGTTACTTCCGGAGTTACCTACACCAAAGCAGGCTCAGTTACATCTGGAAGGAACAAACATCCTCAGCTCACTAGAAAGGCAGTAATTCAAGAGTCCCCAGAGTACAAAGGAAAGCACACATGGCCTTCCAACAGTGGAACACTGGTTATCAACTTTTTGCACGGGAGTACTTTGAATTACAATCTAGGAGACCTTGGATGCATTCCTGACTTTGATATTTAATATTAAGTAGCTTTTTTAAAACCATTTTTAAAACTGAAGTATAGTTAATTTACAATGCTGTATTAGTTTCAGGCATACAGCAAAATGACTCAGAGATATACACATATGTGTGTGTGTGTGTGTGTGTGTGTGTGTGTGTATTCTTTTTCATACTCTTTTCCATTATGGTTTATTACAGGGTATAGAAAATAGTTCCCTGTGCTACACAGTAGGTCCTTGTTGTTTATCTGTTTTATATATAGTAGTGTGTATAATATTAAATAGCTTTAATCATGCCATCTTCTTCCTGGTGTCTGAGTTTTCCTCATTTGCAAAATAGACAGCAAGGAATCTATGTTCATCCTTAGTTCCAGGATACCGTGAAAAGAAGGTAAATGTCAATAATATACATTTTTAAGGAAATTAATCCTTTCAGCTTAGTAGCTCGCCATTGAGTAAACGTTTGTTTCAGTAAATGTTGACACAGCGATGGCCTAAAACCATGCATTCATCATCAAAAAACGAGTAGTTCACCCCCAGTTCATGAACAGGATTTCATTAAGTCTACATTCCAATGGCTCATGTTTTTTTTTTACAAAGTAAGTCTAT
The DNA here is from genome assembly GCF_965194825.1 of Balaenoptera physalus. Taxonomy (NCBI): domain Eukaryota; kingdom Metazoa; phylum Chordata; class Mammalia; order Artiodactyla; family Balaenopteridae; genus Balaenoptera; species Balaenoptera physalus. The sequence goes on from NC_138903.1 coordinate 4,616,755, forward strand.
TAAATGAATCAGTACTATGATCAAATAATGAATTGGCAATTACATAATGTCATATCCTATGGACATTAAAAGTGCGCTGGGAGCGGAAAACTCCAGCATCTATTACACTCAGCCTGTGTTAGACATCCCTCAACATCCATGGGCAACAGGTAATTACGTACTTTTTACTGGCACTACAGAAACTGGTTGTCATTCAGATGGATGGAGCAACCAATTTGTTCTTGTACCGTGCCATTACATCAAATTCCATTATACCCTGACAAAACCTAAGAATACAGAGCCATTTTTCCATTAAGCAAAACACTAATCAGAGGAATCAACGTTTACACACCTAGAGTAGAATTCAAGCAAATGCCACGGCTAGGGTTTTCCCCCCCTCGTACAGAGCATTTACTGACTCACAAATGCTGACTATGCACCATCCGCTTTTGCCCCAATTCTAATTTTTGGCCCCATTCTATGACAGATTTTAAAAATATCTTATGCACTTGATGCGGAGGCTGTTGTGTTAACTACCTGATGTGTCTCCAGCAGAAACAGAAACCAAGAACCTTACCTGATGTTATTAATAGGGGTCACCAATCGCTGGTTGTTAAATTCCCCATAAATTGTTTCAGACCGAGTATAGAGGAAACGGACCACCATGAGAAAGGTAAGTATTTTGAGAAGAAAGGTTGTCTAGAAGACAATTCTGTTATCAAGTATAGATGTCAGTCAAATGAATGTACAGGGTAACAGCCAGCTGCCCAGGAGAACGCTCAAAGTAGGAAACTATAGGCTGTGTTTTCACGCGGCCAATGAAAGGTGAAGTTGTACCATCCTGGTGATGCACGCAGATGCCAATCAGATACTCTAAATGGAAAGAGAAGTGCATCCTTTCTTCCTATCAGGTCAGTTGCCTTTTACGCAGCTATGTTCCCCACTGCGTTTCCTCACTTGTTTTGCTGGTACCAGTGACTAAATTCCTTCCAGGAGTCTAAAGTAATAATCATGTTTCCCTCCAAAAGATTCTGTAATATCCTTTCCTCTGAGGAATGACACTTGTTTGGGTACTGAAACTAAAATTTCCAAATCTAAGAATTCCCTCTCTTTTCAATACCTGTTATGACTCAAAGACTTGGAGAAATATAAGAAATATACATGTTGGAAATTTTTTTTTTTTTTTTTTACTTCCCAGCAATTACTGTTCATTTAACTAGTGTTTGAGCACTGCAAATTCAAATTCAAAATAAAAATGAGGTAAGAAATGATTTTCATCAATTGTACCTCCCACCTCCATCCCACACACATGAGTACACATTCATGCAACCTTGATTTTGAATAAGTGTGTCTGCTGGATTCGGTTGCAAATAACAGGCACCACACTCTCTCTCTCTCTCTCTTCTGCAGCAAACAATTAATATAGAACACGTGCTTACAAATCACTAGTTAGGTCTCTACAAAGGACTCCGAGACCAAAATTACAAAAACAACCCTTCTCTTGGGATCTGATGGCTTGGCCACAGCTGGGGGACCAGGTGTCTTGCCTGTATAACCAGGTGTCTGCCACTGCACCTGCCAGACTGCCCCCGGCATGACCGTTTTTCTCCCCACCTGCCTCAGTTCCTAATGCAGGTCTTAAGAGAATGCCTCTGATGGATGGACCTGAGTCACATCCCAAAACCAAGCTGCAAGGGGGTCTGGGAAATGTAGTTTTTGGCCTTCCAGCCTGTGCTTTACAGGATGACATACTTGAAGGATATACGGAATACCTGCTGAGTCCATCAGTTATCCTTAGCTTCCCACGTACCTATGTGTGCAGGCTTTTTCTCTACAAAAATGTTTGTTACCTTCTCAACAGCATCGAGTCTAAGGGAGCCATTTGTTCTGGAATTTGGGATAGTTTTAATCAGTTTGCCCTTTAAATTGTGTTGTGTTTAACCAGGCAGAGCTGTACAGTGAAGGCCTGACACAATTCTATATTTATTTGAACTCCTGTCCCTTTGGGCACACTTTCAGAGGACATGACTCTAAATGATTCACCCTCACAGAAGAAAGAATATGAAGCAATTTTTTTAAAAAAAGCCTACAGCACCAAAAATGTTCTCCGAACCACATCTTAGGCTTCCGGGATTTCAACAGGGCAGGGAAGTCTGCAGCGCCGGGGTAGAGGAGGGTCCACGACCTGAAAAGCCTTCCTTTGGGGCTACTGAGGAAGGATTAGATTGCCCTGCGAGCACCGTGTAGCAGGGTCTGAGGCGGGGACGGGGAGGAGGTCTCAGCAGGCAGCTGACGAGGGCCACTGATGTGGCCAGTTCAATAAGCCGTATCCACAGGCATCCATCGGGGAGCTCAGAAAGCCCCTAACAGACAGGCCCTTCCCAAGGGCTGAAAGGCGGTGACTGAGGCTGTGAAGGAATCCCTCGGCCCAGCCTTCAGGCTGCAGCCAAACCTCCTGGGTAAAAGCAGTTTGTTAGACTAACGGTTCTCAAGTGCCGCCTCCCCAGATCCTGGGCTGCGGCTGAAGGACCTGCCCCCTACCGCCCAGTGATGCTGAGGAAGGTGGTCCAAACATCTACGGTACAGAAACTGGACACCACCGTGGGGAAGGATGGAGGAAAGTAATTGAGGCTAATGCAAAGGAAAGAACAGAACCTGCTCCAGTTTCAGATTTTTCTCTAAGAGAGAAACTGGAGTTGAGTTGACTGTGGTGCAAAAGGCATTGTTCTGCCACTGGCCTAGATTTCAAACCTAAAGCTACTGCACGGAGTATCTGAGAACCTACCAACCCCTCCACACCCTTATACAAAGTAAGCACGTATGATGTCTAGTGCCTGTTTTGCATGGCTTCTGCCACTATCCTTTCCTAGGCATCTGTTTTGCATAGTTCAAGTGTAAATAAAAGAGCAGTGTTGTTGTGTAAATGACAGAACCCATTAGGTTTCTCTCTGAATCTGCCCATCTTCCATTATCATAAAGAAGATGAAATTTCCGCCACTGAAGGACCATCTAAGGCATCTGATTTAGAAGGTTTACCCACGGTTCTCGGCTTGTCTTGATGGTGTATGTTACAAACCTTTCAGCAGAATGCACTGCCCAGGTTTTACTTAAGATTCCATCAGATATCATTTAAATCAGCAATCACAAACAGGCACGCAGGCCTGCTTCCAACAGTGGTAAGAGCTGGCTGGGTATAGACAACAGTGTCTATTTTCCTTCCAGGGCATCGAGGCTTATGTCTCACATTGAAGATCAGGAGATCCTCTGCGTTAAATCACTGGAGGCTATGTGCACGTGTTCATAGCTGTTTCTCAAAAGTCTGATTCTTGGTTCAATCACAGCTTTCTCTTTTCTCAGGGCATCCCAAGAATCAGGATCAAAAGTAACGAAGGGTGTGAGGATCTTGAAAATAATTTTCTACGGTCAGTGTCACAGTGCAAAGTGTGTACTGAATATCTTACTAGGTGGAAAAGGACTATTCCACATGAAAACCTAAGGGCATGTAACATTTACCCTCAATCACTGGAGACGGTCTAAATCCATTCCACACGGCCCGGGATCATGAAACCCCCCCGGGTCCCGTTCTGCATGTAATAAAGCAAGAAAGCAACGGGCAGAGAGGATGCAGCTCACAGAGAACTCTGGGTTGCAGCGTTTTGGGAGAAAGAGCTGTGACCCACCTCACTGTGCAAAGATGAGGTGACGGTCCTATCACAGGACACTATGCTATGTGTTGATGTGAGAAGATGACACTGAATTTTGCTGTGGAAGTTCCTCTCTCTGCCATTCAGCATGTGTTCTGGAACTAAGTATGAGACAGAAAACGTAACTATACACACACATGTGAATCACGTGTGCTCAGTCCAATGCAAGAGCAAGTGTATGGGGTTCAGAAGATGAGTTTCAGTTTAACTCTGCTTCTCACGGTGTCATTTCAGGCCTCTGGGTCTCAGTTTTCTCATGGGAAACAGATGGAGTAGAATTTATTTAGAACAACTGGGGAATCTTCAAGGTTTTTTGTTTTTTTTTTGTTTTTTTTTTTTTAATGTCTTCACCATTTAAAATACTGTCCAGCCCAGAATTCAAGATTGCCGGAATGGCTTCCTTTCAAATCTTATTGCCTTAATTTTGTTTTTTTTTCTTTGATGAAACAGTGAAATATATTTTCACAGGACTATTTCTTGTTTACTTGTCATTTCCCAAGCAGCTTGGCACCATTAACCTACCTTATCCTAAGTCTGGTACAGAGCGTTCTGCAAGTCTACAAACTCTGTTGATAAGAGGTTTCTATATGAACATGAACCTTTAAGAAGTAATGTAAAAGCAGAAACTTATTTTAAATAATAAAGATAAAGAGAGAATCTGCAAATAACACAGGACTGCAGCTAATGTCAGATGACTAGAATTACAGTTTTGGCTCTGCCACTTACTGTATGTATTAGTGAATTCATTCATTCATTCAGCAGATATAAACTGACTGGTCCTAGGGATATGTACTGTAAGCTTCTTTGCCATAAACATCTTTGCCACAGAAGCATCTTTGCTGCAAACATCTTCACCGCATAACTAACTGGCCGTTAAGGCAATTCTGCCGTAAAAGATAAAATAACTGGTTGACAGTTTGGTTTTGACAATTCGGTTTCATTTCTCCACTGGCACAGCACTCCCATGTTTATATCACATAATCTGAAAGACGCCAAGGGCCTCGAAGGCCCAGAGCTGAACCCACATTTCCCACAGAACTTAGGAACATCTGTGGAGGGACATGACGATATACCAAGAACACACAGCAGTGCAGACGTGTTCACAGCTCAGTACGGACCTCAGGTACAAATCTGCATCCTAGTGTTTGGGAACTGACACCTCTCTTAATGAAGAAAGAGATTTTAGCAAAAAAAAAGAAAAAGAAAAGTGTGATGCCAAACGCGGAGACAACCAATAGGCAAAAAAAGTAAAATACTATGAATGAAGGACGTGGAAGACCAGTCGTTCATTCCAGGGTCAGTAGGCTCCTTTAGAGCTGATCTAAGCCAACGCCACATCCTATTACAAACACTCCACAACTCAGGACAGCAAATGCAATTTTCTGTAAGGAGCAGCTTCCAAGCTGAAGTGGTTAAAGGATGACAAGGCTCATGTCTGCTCATCAGGAATCTGGGAAAAGCATCTCGTAAGTAGATGGGAATGTGCTTAGTTCAGTCCTGACGCTTTGCTCCCACAAGACGCTGTTTATAATACTTCTGTCATCACCTGAATTATAAATAAATATGCTCTGATCCAAGGGCTCTTAAATTGGGCGTTCCCAGCTTAGGGTGTTTGCAAAGCTATCCCTTGGTGAATGGGAAGAGATGTTAGGATTTCCATTTCAGATCTAATGAGTAGGCTCAAAGTGGAGGTTAGTGTTGGTTTAAATCCACATTAGTGCATCTGCCGTCATGCAGTTCTGTAGATGGTCCAGGAGGTCCTATGTCAGGGACGGAGGTGCCACGCTTGTTCTCCTTTATTTTTATTTTCAGCAACTTGCGACCCTTCACCATTTTACAAGTGCCCGGGCGAGAGAATTTAGTAATGATGCTACCCAGTGTTGATGAGATCGGCCCTCACGAAATGCATGAGGGCTCCTGCAGAGACACCAAGACTACGCACAAGTCACACAGCACAAGCCGACAATGGCAAGTGCTGAAGCGAACACATCTCTTAGCTCTCGTCAGCACACGCGCAAATGAAAAGCAACGGCTTTCATCGAGCCTGACGAAATCTTAGCTCTCCGTCCAAATGAAATTCTGAATTTTCAAGAAGGCTACTGAAAAGCATTATTTGCATCCACTGTTGTGAATGAGGAATCCTGACGCTAAGGTACACTGCACGCAGAGACTAGAGCGTGGTCTGACGTGTATATGATTTATTAAAAACAGATACGCTCGTGGGGATTTTCCTGTTTATCCATGGGGGCATGTGGCCACAAAAGTTTGGAGAATGTTGTGCTAACCACTCCCCGTGATCTTTATGAGGAATGTAATGATGAGTTGTCATCTTTGAATTTCACAGCTGTCTTTGAGTTTAGGTTGAACCCTAGGAAACTAACGCTATGCAAGCACTTTTGGTCTGCAAAAACAGCAGTTTCCTGAGTTCAACTTAATAAATACAACACCCGGAGTCAAGGTCGATGAATATTTGAGGGTCTTGTTTATAGAGTCCCTGAGCTTGGTGCTAGGTATACAATGGCTAACAAAACATCTCGTCCCCATCCTCATAAAGCCTTGACTCTTCTCGGGAAGTCACACAATAAAGGTTATCACTTTTTACATCACAACCTGTCTCAATGCATAAGGAAGAAGTGGTTCAAAAATTTCTACTCTGGTGGTTGAGAGTTTTACATCAAATGAGAAACAGTTTGAGGCAGGTGCAAACTTCAATGTGTTCAGTGCCCACTAGAGCAGAACTACTTTCAAGGTTATCTGTAAAGGGGTGTTATGAAAACAAATTTAGTCATTCACCAGCCTTCCTCTCCACCCACCCAACAAAAACTGGAGAGGGATTGTCCAGATGATCAATGTTTATATCAGCCCAGAGGCCAATTCCAGCCCACCACCTGTTTTTATAAATCAAGTTTTATTAAAATATGGCCATGCCCACTTGATCTGTAGGTGAAGAATAATCTTTCCTCTACCCTTGTAGGTTCTGTCACTGAGGACTGTGAATTAAACTGATAAAAAGACAGAGGAACAGTAGAAGGGGTTTATTTATGCATATAGAGGCCTTCACAGAAAAGAAATGAATTCTCAAAGAAGCAGTTAGACTTTGGGACTTTATCACCCTTTGTCAAAATGGTATATAATTATGCAAAGTGACTAGGAAATATATGAAGGGAACTAACAGAATATGACGGTTATTTTAGCGAGGTCTGTTCGTGCAGACTTATCTTGGTATCTTGTCTCCAGTGATGAGAATCACTCTCTTCTTTCTGGAACAAGAAGGCACGTTTCTTGCAAGAAATTTACGCCCGGCTTTCAGGCAGTTAAAAAGCGGGCAGTGGACTCTTCCTGTGTCTGCTGTTTCTCAACTGCTTTCAGCTCAAAGTAATCCATATGCCAAAGCGGCATATTTTGGGGTCACATAATCCGGTCCCCTTCAGTTTACATATTCTCTGTATTGTTTTCATGCTTCATCACAAGTAGTTAAGACAGAGACCAGATAGCCCACAAAACCCAAAATATCGATTCTCTGGTCCTTTCCTGAAAAAAGTTTGCTAGCCCCTATTTATATAATGGCAGAGTACATTGCAAGAGGAAAAAAAAAAAAAAAAAAGGCAGGTGGATTACAGGTAAGGTGCTAATCCAAAACAGAACAACTGGAGCTCAATAAAACATATGTTTATACTTTTCTTAAAGTCTTCTATCACCCTTCTAGGAATGTATGAAATGACTTTTGATCATGTATAAATGATCATTTAAGATTTTCCAAGATTTAAAGTTCCAAATGTTTTTCTGTTATTTAAAAAAACCCCAAAAAACCGAGTGTGTTCGGGTCTTCCCATAAAGCAGAGAAACAGAGAAACAGGCATGTGGTCCATGTTATATTTTATATCAGGGCTCTCTGGCCATCAGCATCTAACTGTAAAATAAACAGCTATCCCAAAATACCTATGCAAATATGAACTCATTCTTCTGATGTAATTTGCATTAAGCTGAATCATTTCCCAGAATAAATTCAAAAGGTATTTCATTTTAAACCCTCATTATTGCAGTTGTTCTAGAAATAGGTCTTTACATAAAAAGGCAGGTCCTTTATTAATTTATACAAAATTTTTCACAAGGCTGATAATTGAAGTTCTGAAGGCAGTAAGTTCAATTCTTGTGTCGCCTGCCTTGATAATGGATGAACTGTTTACTTTGAAAGGAACAGTAAGAAAATGTTAACTTTTTTCCAAAGAAATTCTCCAAAGCATAATGGAGTACAGATATAAACCATTTTCCTCTGGGCTCTACTAGGTACTCGTGGTCCAAGAAATGCTTATAACTGACGGGCTTCTTCCCTGAGTAAGCTTTATTCCTTACCTTTATTTTTGAATGGATGGGGTCCTAGTTTCTTAACTCATTAAAAAGACTTTTCTCATGCGTGAGCAAGTACTAAACCAAGGGCCCCAGAATTACTAAATCTAAGACACAAAGAGTTGAACAGGACTAGGGAATCCCTAGGTCTCTTATTAAATGACTGGAGGTTGTGAATTTAAAATCCAATCATTTGGCTATTCTCTGATGAAGCCACATGTGTTTTATGACATAGCCTTATTCTGCAGAAAATGAAGCTGATGACATTTTGTTGACGTTAGAAATAGACATTTTCCTGCATCAAGGTGGAACCTCCCTCCAAGGAGGACCTTAATTTCTTAAAAGTGACAAGGGGTTCGCTCCAAATATAAAAACTATTGCCAAGTGCACTTGCCGTTCTTGTTGGTATATGTTTCATCTGCTTGGATTGATGTCTTGAAAGAAGTTTTCCTGTTTGTTCTTTCAATGGCAGAAAAATCTAGATGGCTTCTTGGCAGAGCAGGAAGGATAAATGAAGATCTTAGGAAAGCAGAAGTCCTTGACGCTGGCCCCACATAAGAAACTCCTGAGAAGTTTTTAAAATCCCATTGCCCTGGCCACACCTGAAACCTCTGTGGGTAGGACCCAGGCATCAGTATTTTTACATTACCCAGGTGATTCCAATGTGCAATCAAGTTCCAGTTCCCCAGGGGAGAGGAAATCAACACCATCAAACTTCAAGGCCATGGAAAGAACAGGAACAGACACATGAGAAAGGAACTCCTCCTTGTGTGTTTTAGTCACTTGATAACAGTGGTTTGTCAAAATACATCTTCAAAAACATTGGTCTGAAACACACATCTTTACCCTTACTTGGGGTCTACCATGGCAAAGAGTGCTGAGGGTCGGACCATGAGCCAGACTCGTCAAATTTGGGAACTGCAATGTGGTAGAGTTGGGATGAGCTTGCCTTTTGGGAAAGAGGCTGCAGGATTTTATAGCCACGGGTTCGAAAGAGTCAAAAAGATGGAGGTCAGGACTTGAACTCAGTGACATGACAGAGTCTTGCCCAAATCGTACCACCCGTGTTTCTTATGGGCAGTTCCCCAGAAAATACATCCACGGCAACCTTAAACCCAAACTGTTCTTTTCTGAGAGACAACACAATAATTCCAAAATGTTAATTGCTGTTATTTGACAAAAGTTTGAAAATCGAGACCGTGCAGTGAGCTAGCATGAGATGTTAAAATTCATCTCTGAAGGAATAATTTCTCCTCGGAGCAAGCACACTGCTAATGTAGAACACAGTGTGCTAACCGCTGGCCGTGCCTCCCTGGTTCCATGTGGGAAGGAAGATGGCATTAAATTTCGCTTAAACGGCCCCCGAAAAGGCAATGTACCACGTGTGGGTGAGCATTTTATTATCCAGAGGAAATTCATCTCACAGGCACAGAACCCACAACAAGGCATATCATGGTTGATAGTATCTGGCGTCCTCATTAACAACTCCAGGAGAGCTGCCAGCGCCTGAGCGTGACAAAGGAGACTGACATCGCAGGCTCTGGCTGAACGCGAAGCGGCAAGGCCCTTCCAGAAACGGCGCTTCCCAACACCGTTTCAAGATGCCCTGCCTCTTCCCAGCCCCGCCAACGAGAGCCGGCATCAGCCGCAGGAGAACGCCACGTAACGCGCTCTGGACAGAAGACGGGTTTGAGAGTTCATACTGATTCCGCTGAGGGGAGAGCCCAATGTGCCCGCAGTCTCAGAAAACAGAGTTTTGGAAACACAAGAAGAAATTAAGCGTGACTCATCGAGCTGATTACCCAGGACACACACTGCAAATTGTTACACAAGACGCATTCACAGTACAATGAAAAGCCTGAGACTTGCCAAATGGAAATGTGACTCCAGCTTCTTATGTTCGCATCTCCTGAGTCAGAGAGACTGCATGCATGCTGAAGTTTCTCCTTTTCTTTTTTCTTCTTTTTTATAAATTTATTTATTTATTTTTGGCTGCATTAGGTCTCTGTTGCTACACATGACCTTTCTCTAGTTGCGGTGAGCGGGGACTACTCTTTGTTGCGGTGCGCGGGCTTCTCATTGCGGTGGTTTCTCTTGTTGCGGAGCACGGGCTCTAGGCGCGCGGGCGTCAGTAGTTGTGTCACACGGGCTCAGTAGTTGTGGCGCACGGGCTTAAGTTGCTCTGCGGCATGTGGGATCTTCCCGGACCAGGGCTCAAACCCGTGTCCCCTGAACTGGCAGGTGGATTCTTAACCCCTGCGCCACCCGGGAAGTCCCTGAAGTTTCTCCTTTCTGTATGAATGTGACGGGAGATACAAGTGTGTCCTTAGTTCTTGGATGTCTGTGATGTTCTCTGGCTCTCTTGCTCTCTCCCCCACTCTCTTTTACCTTCCTCTTGAGTGTGACAGGACCGATCACTGTGTCTGTGAACTTCTCTCTGGCTTGGCATGAGTCATCTCTTTCCCCTAGACTTTAACTTGGTACCCTGCACACTCAACAAATATTTGTTGGATGGATGCATGAATACAGCAGTTAAGTATCCTTTTTTCTTCTCAATCTATGTTTCCAATCTGTTTTACCCTTACTGACTTAATGACCTTTACGTTATTTCTGGACCTTCCTCAAGATTCATGGCTTAGCTCTCTCCCATCTGTGGAGACCTCATCAGTTCTCATGGATGAAGTTATGAGCAGGAGAATGTGTGGGTGCAAAGACTTACTAGAGGCAACAAAGACAGGAGGAGGGAAGGAACCGCCTGCATGGGGGGATGTGATTATACAGGTGTAATAGGGAAGAACAAACCTGACTCCATATTAGATATGTTCCTTTATATTCTAACCTTTGTGCTCTGTTGCCTGTCCTTAGTCACACTGGCTCTTCACCTTTTGTAAAAGAATGTTGCCATATACAGGAGAGCCCTTTCTCAGGGCTCTGACCTTTAAGAGTATAACACTTTCCCATTCATACAGAGATACAAATTTGCAGGACAGAGAATACCATTTGTCTTGTTGGAGGTTTATAGGAACAGCGTGACCTGACCTACCTGGACAGATGCAAGAGTAAAGGATTCCAGCACCAAGAAGTGTGCAACACCTATGCACGCTTGCCTTTAAAAGTGCTTTGCTTAGAACTACCATACGACCCAGCAATCCCACTACTGGGCATATACCCTGAGAAAACCTTAATTCAAAAAGAGTCATGTACCAAAATGTTCATTGGAGCTCTATTTACAATAGCCAGGACATGGAAGCAACCTAAGTGTCCATCATCGGATGAATGGATAAAGAAGATGTGGCACATATATACAATGGAATATTATTCAGCCATAAAAAGAAATGAAATGGAGGTATTTGTAGTGAGGTGGATGGATCTAGAGTCTGTCATACAGAGTGAAGTAAGTCAGAAAGAGAAAAACAAATACAGTATGCTAACACATATATATGGAATCTAAGGGAAAAAAAAAAAAAAGGTCATGAAGAACCTAGTGGCAAGACGGGAATAAAGACACAGACCTACTAGAGAATGGACTTGAGGATATGGGGAGGGGGAAGGGTAAGATGTGACAAAGTGAGAGAATGGCATGGACATATATACACTACCAAACGTAAAATAGATAGCTAGTGGGAAGCAACCGCATAGCACAGGGAGATCAGCTCGGTGCTTTGTGACCACCTAGAGGGGTGGGATAGGGAGGGAGGGAGGGAGACTCAAGAGGGAGGAGGTATGGGGGGGATATATGTATATGTATAGCTGATTCACTTTGTTATACAGCAGAAACTAACACACCATTGTAAAGCAATTATACTCCAATAAAGATGTTTAAAAAAAAAAAAAGTGCTTTGCTGAAACTCTTGGGAGAGTTCAGGGTTTTTTGGGCACGAGCCACCCGTCTCCTTGCATGGCCCTGCAATAAACCTTTCTCTGCTCCGAACTACGATGTGTCAGTTTGTTTGGCCTAATTGTGTGTGGAGCACACGAGCTTGCTTTCAGTAACACAGGCAGTACTGGGGAAGTGTGAGCAGCTTTCAGTAACACAGGCAGTACTGGGGAAGTGTGAGCAGCTTTCAGTAACACAGGCAGTACTGGGGAAGTGTGAGCAGCTTTCAGTAACACAGGCAGTACTAGGGAAGTGTGAGCAGCTTTCAGTAACACAGGCAGTACTGGGGAAGTGTGAGCAGCTTTCAGTAACACAGGCAGTACTGGGGAAGTGTGAGCAGGGAGGACCTGAGACGGACGTCCCTGAGCTGGGAAGTGACTTCCTAGCAGCGTAGGAAGGCTGGATGTGAAGCGCAGGTGACCGCAGTCAGCAGGGAGAAGCAGCACCTGTGCAGGCAGCAAGGCAAGGCTGGGGTCTGGCTCACCAAGGCTGGAGACGGAGAAACAGTGTGGCATCTGCTTCAGGGCTATGGTTACCATGCGCCAGATTCCACAGGCCTTGCTCAGCCCGGTGCTGACTCTGTACCCCACCGGGGCAGACCAGGATCGCGTTGTGCCTAAAGAAACGCACAAGGCAAAAGCGTATGCTACGATCTTCCAGCCCGTGACTACGTGTACATGTGCAGCGATCACTGCGCTTTGACTAGTCAGGGCTTTTGGAATTTAATCTCCTTCCATCGCCTCACATGAGCCGTGTCTAAAAGCAAAGCCAGCTGGTCCTCCTTGTTTGTGGAGTTGGCACTGGCAAACTCTCGTATTCGCTGACATTTATATGTAACCCTGACAGCAAGACTGTGTCACTTTCATAGTCACGTACAGACACGAGCAGAGCAGTGAAAAGTTCGGGTCTCCCAACATACACGTTTCTAGCTGAGGTCCAATGACTCAAGGCTCTGCCCTTTTGTTTCAGCTCTCACACTATAAACAACTTTTTTTTTTTTTAACATCTTTATTGGATAATTGCTTTACAATGGTGTGTTAGTTTCTGCTGTATCACAAAGTGAATCAGCTATACGTATACATATATCCCCATATCCCCTCCCTCTTGCGTCTCCCTCCCACCCTCCCTATCCCCCACCCAGGTGGTCTCAGAGCACCGAGCTGATCTCCTTGTGCTATGCAGCTGCTTCCCACTAGCTATCTATTTTACGTTTGGTAGTGTATATATGTCAATGCTATTTTCTCACTTCGTCCCAGCTTACCCTTCCCTCTCCCTGTGTCCTCAAGTCCATTCTCTACATCTGCGTCTTTATTCCTGTCCTGCCCCTAGGTTCTTCAGAACCATTTTTTAAAAACAACTGTTCTTTTCTGCAGTACATTCAGAGCCAAGTTTTGTTGCAATTGTGTGCTTTGTGTTGGTGATTCACTAAGACGGCCCCCAAGTGTAGTGCTAAGGTGTTGTCTGATGTTTCTAAGCCTTAGGTGGCTGTCTTGTGCTTATGGCAAAACTACGTGAGTTAGAAGAGCATCATTCAGGCACGAGTTATAGTGCTGCTGGCCGTGACTTCAATGTTAATGAATCAAGTGTATATTCAATAAGGTGTCTTCAAAAGGAAATACAGATAAAACGAGGTTATGCATTGATTGGGTGATGACAATTTTGGGACCACAGGGTCCAGGGGCCCAGCCCTGCATTTCCCTAGGGAGATGTTTAGTACTCAATTTATAGACCATCACGACTATGAATAACGGTAATCACCTTCGCTTCATTTTCGCAATTGTTCTTGGGAAATTTCCCCCCCTCAGTCAGGCAAAACCCACATTTCATCATTATGCCTTCTTACACATCCAAACAGCTGCCCATTTTCCACAAGTCTCACTTCAAGGGGTCTCTCCCCACCTTCTCTTTCCATTCTCAAAGCTCTCCCCTCGGGACTTCCCTGGTGGTCCAGTGGTTAAGACTTTGCCTTCCAATGCAGGGGGTACGGGTTTGACCCCTGGTCGGGGAGCTAAGATCCCACATGCCTTGTGCCAAAAAACCAAAACATAAAACAGAAGCAATACTGTAACAAATTCAATAAAGACTTTAAAAATGGTCCACACTAGAAAAACCTTAAAGAAAAAGCTCTCCCCTTTTGCGGGCACTTACTTCACAGCTGAATTCTCTCTATCATATATTAGCTGTTCTCCGCAATCCCTAACTTCCGCTCTCTGTAGCCTGGACAAGCCATGGCCCCTGCCTTCAACGTCCTCACCTTTCCTTCTTCCCAGGGAGGTGTGACCCCGTCTGCAAAGTCCAGCTGAAGGGCCACCTCCTCCATGAAGCCCTCTGTGATGCTTACATTCCATGATGAGCCCTTCTCCCCATAATCCCAGAGCTCCTGCAGCCCCAGGCACTGGTCTGATGAACCAGTGGAGCCAACTTCCTTGTTAATTTCCACAGATCACAAGGCCAAATGCTCCTTAAGGGCAAAACAGTAAACCCGTAATGCTTCTTGAGATCATCCATAGCACTTTGCGTGGTTACTGATTAAACTTTTCTCCAGGTCTAATCGCATCAGGACTTCTAACAATTAGGGTTGCCTTCTGAATAAAATACAGGACGCTCGGTTAAATCTGAATTACAGATAAATGACAATTTTTTTTAGTATAACTCTGTCCTGAATATTTCATGAGATATACTTGTACTAAAAAAAATGACTCCTTGTTTAACTAAAACTCAAAGTGGGCATTCTGCACTTTATTTAGGTAACCCACCCAACTACAGATTTAATCCCCAATACATTCTTGGAATGAGCTACTTTCTAAGGAACTACAAAAGTAGCAGATTCTTGCCTTCCAGGTGTGAAGAGGGGGCATAGGGAATAAAGAGATTTAAGCCATAGGGAGGAAGCCATACTCAAAGGCAAATGTATGCAAACAATTCTGTGAAGCTAAGAGCTGAGGAAGCACAAGATATAATTCAACTCAGGCTGCATTACTGATGTAGGTTTCAAGGACATGGCCTTAATGCTGACTTTTGAGAAGACATGGATTTTCAGAGAAACGGGGAAGCCAGGTGTATTAGTCACCTGCGCCTGCTATAACAAGTACCACAGATGGGGCGGCTTAAAGAACAGGCATTTATCTTTCCACTCCTGGAAGCTGGAAGTCTGAGATCAAGGCGTCAGGAACACTGGTTTCTCCTGAGGCCTCTCCCCTTGGTGTGCAGACGGCCGTCTCCTCCCTGTGTCCTCACGTGGTCGTCCCTCTGTGTGTGTCTGTGTCCTCATCTCCTCTTCTTACAAGGACACCAGTCCTCTTGGAGTAGGACCCACCCTAGTGACCCCATTTTACCTTAATTACATCCTTAAAGGCCCTATGTCCTCCAAATACAATCACATTCGGAGGTCCTGGGGGTTAGGACTTCACTCTATATGAATGGGGGGTGGGACTGTAATTTAGTCCATAACACCAGGCGGAGGTCCTCGGAGAAGACAATATTGTAAAAATAATCATTCAAGTTCATTCATGTCTTACTTTTCCACTTCAGTGCCATCGATTCATTTATTTTTACCAATTATTCCAAAACTATATTCCCAGGTTGTCAACGACAGAGCCTGACCTAGTCACAAAGAACTATTAAAATGCCCTGCTCCAAGGGCCGGGGTGGGGGGGAGTAAAAAGAACCCTACTTCTCAGAGAAAGGTGTGAACAGAATTACTTCATCATAGTTATTTAAGGCAGTATTCATGCAGGTTATGATGGCAATTCCTTACGATGGAAACTTCTATCAGTAATACCATTCTACGCAATCAGTATAAACTTAGAAAAACAAATGTAAACAATGTTGGAGCCGTAAGACTAACTCTCAATTCCCAGTAAGGGAACATAGGTACTGTCACATACTTGGAATATTGGTGGTTTTTAAAAAACGTTTTGCTAACTTTATTCACAACAAGCACCCCACAGCCCACCCCCGCCCAAGTAGGACATAGAAACTGTTCTTTTTTTTTGGCTGTGCTGTGCAACTTGCGGGACCTTAGTCCCCAACCAGACACTGAACCTGGGCCCCAGCAGTGAAAGCACAGAGTCTTAACCACTGGCCCGCCAGGGAAGTCCCCACAGAAATTGTTGTAATGCAGTGTTTTATGTATTTCACGACCAGAGCTTCCAAGCCTTCAGCTCTCAATTACTTAAGTTAATCTGCCTTGGCCCTCATTAGAGTAAGATTTGTGAAACAGTGCTTATTTCCTGAAAACAAACTGAAACGATTTGTGGAAATCATTCTCTGGAAAGGCTCCCCTCCTCTTGCTGGTACCTGGAGGAACTCATTCTTCCCCAAACCAAATCCTCAGTTATTGCATTAAAGAATGCATTGGTTTGCTTCTTTGTTCTAAATCTATTTACATACAAAGTCTTGAAATAGCATGAAAGAGTGAATGACAAGTTTAGAAGTTCCTTTTCCAAAGGCCGCCTTGGAAAAGAGGATCTGCTTGGTTCTCAGGAGGACACGAATCCTGCAGCACATTTTCCAGATGGGACTCCTTCTTTACGAGATGCCGGCCACCAGAAGAGGTGCGACGAGAGGGTAGGGATTCCACGATAGGATATTCGTCTGTCCCAAGGATTTAGGCTCTGTTAGTTGTGAAAGTGACTAAAAATATTTCATGTTTGCAAGAGAAGACAAGACAAAAAATGCAGACCATTTAATGCCTTACCACTTCAACCAAATATTGTGTATCACTGCACATTTTTTATATATATATATGTATATATATATATATATATATATACACACATATATATATACACACATATGTCATTTATATATGATTTCTCTGGAGGAGTAAAGCCAATTGCCAATGTAAAAGTGATTTTTAATTTTAAGTTCCAGAATCCCCAGCTGCCTGGCATGGAAACTATAAGGAAACAACACACATTACTGGTCCCCAAGGAGTGAGTAAAATCTCCAAATTCCTCAGGGCGGTGAAGGATAGTGCTGGGAGGTGGGCTCTTCGCACCTGCCATCATAGAGTTTTCCCTAAGAGGGAACTCTTGCCTTTCCTTGTCGGGTGTGGTAGATGGAGGCCGCTGTCACAGCAAACACTTGTGTTGAATTCCACGCCTGCTTATATTCTAGGTCGCGGCTGGACTTCTTGTTTTTCTTTAGAAGCAGATTATCAGACAGGTTCTCACGCGTGGAGCTGTCACCACTGACTTACACCTCGATCCCCCCCTCCCTCTAAACTGTCAGTCATCACAGAGAGAAGACACTTCCGGGTGCCTTGAGAGTCTGGAGGAGCCTTGTGTCCGGAAACAGAATTGGTCGACGTGAACAACAGATGAAGTAAAACAGTACTGTGGTAAGTTCTAGATTTAACATCGTTCAATTAGAAGAGGAAGTGTTTTCCTTTGTCTGAACGGAGACCTTTTCACCTGTGCATCTTCTGTTAACACAGGGCAGAGTGAACAATGTAACGTGTCTATTCGGCAAACCTGCATCTGGCTGATGCCCGAGCCCTAGCGCAGGGGTCCTGGGATTAGAGCCATTTTAGAAGCTGGATGTGTAATTTCACCCTGCGATGGGGTTAATCGGCTTTGTCCCCAAAGCATGACGTGGCTGCAGGCTCCTTTCCCCATGTAAACCATTTTTACTCCTGCAGTTAAGCTGCAGTTCATTTTTTATTTTCTGCTTCACAGAAGATGCTGCGAGGGTCCTAAACTTGGAGTTAAATTTTTATTGTGACCCTGGTGTCTGCAGATGTAAAATTTTCTAGCTCTGAGCTATGCTGGCCTTTGTCTCTACAGAATTCCAGGAATGGTAGACGTGACAGGACAGGGAACATCTAACAAATTAGGTTCTTTTGTGGACTTCTGCAAAGTACAATGACTGAAAGTCCGTTGTTTGCAAATTTCTGCTAAATATTTTACGAGCTGTTTTTTTTTAAATAAATTTTATTTTAGCGCACCACAACTACTGAAGCCCGCGTGCCTAGAGCCCGTGCTCTGCAACAAGAGAAGCCACCGCAATGAGAAGACCGTGCACCGCAACGAAAAGCAGACCCTGCTCGCCGCAACTAGAGAAAACCCACGTGCAGCAATGAACACCCAACACAGCCAAAAATAAAAACAAATAAATAAATTAAAAAAAAAAAATAGTAGGTGCTCCGATTTACAATAGCCAAGATATGTAAACAACCTAAGTGTCCATTGACAGATGAATGGATAAAGAAGATGTGGTGCATATATACAATGGAATATTACTCAGCTATAAAAAAGAATGAAATAATGCCATTTGCAGCAACATGGATGGACCTAGAGATGATCATACTCAGTGAAGTAAGTCAGACAGAGAAAGACAAATACCATATGATATCACTTATATGTGGAATCTAAAATATGACACAAATGAACTTATCTACAAAACAGAAACAGACTCACAGACATAGAAAACAAACTGATTGTTACCAAAAAGGAAAAGGGAGAAGAGGAATAAATTAGGAGTTTGGGATTAACAGATTCAAAACAGTATACATAAAATAGATAAGCAACAATGATTTACTGTATAACACAGGAGTATTCAATATCTTATAGTAACCTATAATGGAAAAGAGTCTGAAAAAAATATATGTATATAACTGAATCACTGTGCTGTATACCTGAAACTAACACAATATTGTAAATCAACTATACTTCAATTTTTTTAAAAAGAGCTCAAGAAAGGCCAAAAAAAAGTAGGTGTTCACTCTATGTTAGTTAATACGCTGAGATTATGTATTAAGGATATTCTTGTAGAAGACTCTGAGAGAGCCTTCTGGCGTCCTTCCCTTATTATGGCCACCTGTAATGGGACCGGATCCAGGAGATAAAGAGCCACAGGGAACCCCTGGACACAGGAGCCCACAGCTGTTCAGGGACCCTGTGAGCGCTGGGCGTCTTCAGCTACAATCCAGGGGACCACGTCCTTTGGAGGCACCTGCTTGAATGCGGAAATAGCACGTGGCTATCTTTCCACTCACCACACCCTTTTTCTTGCCAAAATGCACGTCAATATCGACCGCGTTCATCTGTTTTTTCAAACATCAGAAGTTCTAAAACACATTGAAAAGCCAAACCCGCTCACTGGTTTTCTGGCCTTGCGTTAAAGAACCTCTGTTATTGCTGAAAAGGCTACATTTGATGGGATAAAGGATAAAGGGTTCATTCTCCCGCTTATCAAATGACACAACCCTGGCTGCCTTTTAATAGCTAAAGCAGGGTCGGCCACTGTTTTCTGTCAAGGGCCAGACAGGAATTATTTTTGACGTCATGGGTCACATGGTCTCTGTTGCAATTACTCGGCTCTATGGTTGTAGCGTGGAAACTGCCATAGGCAGTTTAGGCGACGCGTACACACCTGGGGGTGGCAGGACGCCAGTAAAGTTTTATTTGTGGACACTGAAATTTTAATTTCATGAACTGTTTATGTGTCGTGCAATATTCTTCTTTTGATTTTTGGAAGGCAGCTATGCTCACCACTATACCACCCCTGCACATGGTTCTTTTGATTTTTTTTTTTCAGTCATTTAAATACAGATATAACAACCGATCTTAGTTCATGGGAAAGAATGCTGAAAACAGGTGGCTGGCTGGATTGAGGCTGTGGGCCACGACTATCTATATGACAGAATTCACGTTCCTTAGCATGAGATTCCAGGGCCTCTGAGGTCTCTCGCTCCCACTTTCCCAAGGACAGCAGTCTTCCCTACCCTTTCATCTTCACTCAGTCTAACCCTGTTCTTCCAGGGCTGGCTGAAGACCCACATCTTCTGTGAAGCCTGTCCAGCTCCCTCTAGCCCCTCTAACCACATTTATAAACATGCGTAAGAGCATTGTGTCATAAACCCCTTATAAGGACATGGAGAAAGACCAATCATGGTCCATTGCCCTCTCTTAGTCTTTGTTTCTTTGCTTATGAAAGTGACATCATAATGCATATCTGATAAAATTGTTGTTACGGGGATTAAAAACAGACAATACACTTAAAACGCCCAATACAGTTTTAGTATGGCATAGAAACTCATAAAATGGAGCTGCGATATAGATAAGAATGATGGTGCTGATGATGGTGATGGTGATGGTGATGATGATGATGATGAATGGTGATGGTGATGATGGTGATGGTGGTGATGATGACAGTGTTGATGACGGTGATGGTGGTGGTGGTGTTGACGGTGGTGATTATGATGGTGGAGATGGTGACGGTGCTGGTGATGATGATGATGAAGGTGGTGATGATGATGATGATAGTGGTGATGATGATAGTGATAATGATGGTATGATGATGATGGTGATGATGGTGATGGTGATGATGATGATGATGATGGTGGTGATGATGATGATGATAGTGGTGATGATGATGATGATAGTGGTGATGATGACAGTGATAATGATGGTATGATGATGATGGTGATGATGGTGATGGTGATGATGATGATGATGATGGTGGTGATGATGATGATGATAGTGGTGATGATGATGACAGTGATAATGATGGTGATGATGATGATGGTGATGATGGTGGTGATGGTGATGATGATGATGATGATGATGGTGGTGATGATGGTGGTGATGATGATGATGATGATGGTGATGATGGTGGTGATGGTGATGATGATGATGATGATGATGGTGGTGATGATGGTGGTGATGATGGTGATGATGATGATAATGATGGTGATGATGGTGATGATGGTGGTGATGGTGATGATGATGATGATGATGATGGTGGTGATGGTGGTGATGGTGATGATGATGGTGATGGTGATGATGATGATGATGGTGATGATGATGGTGATGGTGGTGATGATGATAGTGTTAATGATGGTGATGATGGTAATGGTCGTGATGGTGATAATGGTGGTGATGATGATGGTGATGGTGATGATGATGATGAGTTGTAACCTTACACAATGACTGCAGCTGATTATGCAGCTTTGTAAACTTGAACTATCGATACACTTGCATGCTAAAGCTGACTGTGCTTATATCACATGTAAAACCCTTTTCAGATTAAAAATGTTCTAAGTCCCAAAACATGTCTCCCTCTCAAACTGCTACTTCAGGCTTATATGGGGGAGAATTAAGATATTAAAATCTATGTTACCTTAGAGTAGTGGTTCATAAATAGGGCGATTTTGTCCTCCAGGGGACATTTAGCAATGACAAGAGACATCTCGGTTGTCATACCTGGAGGAGGGGAGTGCTACTGGCATCTAGTCAGTAGAGGCCAGAGATGCTATGAAACATCCTACACTACACAAGAGAGACTCCCACAGTAAAGGATTATCTGACTCCAAATTATAATATTAATGAGGTTGAGAAATCCTGTCCTAGAAGAGAGGGAGAAATGGGGAGAGGGAGAGGGGGGGAGAGAGAGAGAGAGAGAGAGAGAAACTCCAAAGTGCATACTCTTCTCTTTAAGTAGATTTCTTGGACAATCTAGTCACCTTCTGTTCTTAATTGCTATGGTCTAGAAGGGACCCTTTTTTAGAAAAAGAGGGGATTAAACACTAATGATGCAAGGGTATACCAGATGACCAAGAATTTTAAAATTGTTCCATGAGGGTGGATACAGGAATTGCGCCAAATCAAAGGATGATGTCTTGGCAGCTGGACAACTTTCTACTAGGGATACAGCAGTCTGTCCCTCATGGGAAGAGATGACATAACATTAGAACAGATGTCAACCCATTCCTAGACAGAATTGGGAATAGGAAACCAAGACAAGTTTTCTCTTAACATGACTGTAAAAACATTCAAGGAAACACTCTGGACAAGGGAAAGCCGAATAAACGAGTACTGGTGCATCTAGAAGCCCAAGAGCAAAAGCATAGTTCCTTATAAGCAGGCCATCCACGGTCGAGCTGATGATTATCACCTCAGTACCACTCCTATGCCGCCATCTTGTTTGTGTGGTTATTTAAACCTGTGTCGCTACTTCACTTTCCATATGCCTGTTTTCTCTCTCACACTGGATGACACACTAATTAAAGGAAAAACGCAGGCTTTACACTTACTTGTACGCCTCAAGGGGCACAGTGTGACCTGCCTTACCGTTGAATCTGTTCAATAACACACTTGGCAATAATGATTCGCCACTCCTCTGAAAAGCAACCAGGACAATTTTCCTGACAGTCAACCATCATCACAACTTCAAAGTCACTAGACGTGAAGCATCACTCTAAATAACTCTACCTGAATGTAAGAGGCAACCACATCAACACAAAGACCCTGGGTAGGTCAGGGAAGGGGGTGCAATAGACAAATACTTGATTCCAGCATTTTAAACATTTCTAGGGAAAGATAGCTGGTATCTTGGAGAGCGAGAGCTGCATAGATGCTGAGGAATACTCTTTTCTGGCCCTGAGGTTTTATAACTGGGAAACTGAAATCTCAAAAGTTAAATTAGATGTTTAAAGCTGCACAGCTCTTATGAGCCAACTAAGACCAGGGGCCAGTCCACAGGTCCCCAGTTCAGCCCTCTCTCCTCAGACCAGGGCTTGTCAACCCAAGCACTATGGGCACGTGGACCTGGATCGTTCTCTGTGGTGGAACCGCCCTGGGCACTGCAGGGTGTTGAGCAGTATCCCTGGTCTCCACCCACCAGATGCCAGTAACAAACCCCCTCCTCCCAGCTGAGGCAACCAAAACTGCCCCCAGACATTGCCAAATGTCCCCTGGGGAGCGGAACTGCCACGGGTTGACCATCACTGTCCGACACCTATCTTACCTTGATTTTAATAGCTAAAAAATGCTTCTAAACTAAGTGACACATATTTTAACACTGTTACGTTTCTATAATCCAAAGGCTTTAGCAAAAGAGCACAGTCTTCTTACAGGGAAGTCCTGCCATGTTAGCTTCTTTTGGAACCCCTTCCTTACGTACCTTTTTCGGTAATACCTATACGTATATAAAGCCTTTGTATCACCCTTTCACTTCCTAAAGAATAAGTGGTCTCACTTTCTCTCTCCTCATTGAACAAGGCAGGGGTCTCAACGGCGTACAGATAATTAGAGAAGGATCGAGAAGGAAAGGGTCTATTTATACAAGCGTGGGTATAGAGCAGCAGTACTCAACAGGGAGCGCGTCTGCCGCCCAGGAACCAGTTGGCCAGTTGGCAATGTCTGGGCACATTTTTGGGTGCCACACTGGGAGAGGGTGGGTGGCAGGGGTGCTGCTGGCGTCTGGTGTGGAGAGACTAGGCATGTTGCTAAGCATCCCACGATGCACCAAACAACCTTCAACACATGCAGAAAAGAATGATCCACCCTCAAATGTCAGTACTGCGGAGGTGGAGAAACCATGGTCTGGGGGAACTGCAATAACCAAAGCCAGTGGCATTCCAGGTGGTTTCACCCTCTGGGCCTAAGTGGGGGTGAGCACTTGCACTGGAACGGTAGAGACTGTGTAGGCTCAGCCGTCCGGAGAGCAGCAGGGGCTCTTGGTTGAGGGGCTCAGCCAGCACGAGGTGCCCAGGGAGGAAAGCAGCCAAGGGGATCATCTCCCTTCCCCCTTCTCCCTGCTGCCCTGTCCAGCTGGGGCTCCCAATCGGCCAGACCCCCCAGGAAGCCAGAGCCACAGAAGCCTTGTTGATGGTGTTCATGCAGGTCGGCCTACCAGGGGCAGAGAGCAGGGCAGGGATGAGGGAGAGCTTGCCTGGAGGGAAAGTGCAAGCCCTTCGAGACGCTCAGATTTCTAAAGAGTCACTCACCTCCTTGCTGCTGGAGGCTCACTTGTGATTCCTGTATGCAGCCTTCCCCGTCCAAGTCCTTGGGGTCCTCTTGGTCGACCTTGTCCTTGAGTCCATCCACCCAGAGCCCCCTTCCTCACTCCACCTCCTTTGCAGAGCTCCTTCTATCCGCTGTCCCCATGTTTCTGAGATCGGTATTTGATGTGCATGGAGAAGCCAAGTCTAACAGTCATGAAAGGGATACCCTGGATATCAAACCGTACAAGTGTCTTTCTTCGAGAAAATACGGGACTTGACGTGAGGGGACTTGGATGTGAGTTACAGCTCTGACATTCGCTGGCGTCTGAATGTCTGATGCGTCCTGGCTGAGTGATCACAAGTTGCCTAATTCTGGAGTGTACTCCTTGGTGCAATCCGGATAATACTGCTAACTAGGCTGAGTGATCACAAGTTGCCTAATTCTGGAGTGTACTCCTTGGTGCAATCCAGATAATACTGCTAACTAGGCTGAGTGATCACAAGTTGCCTAATTCTGGAGTGTACTCCTTGGTGCAATCTGGATAATACTGCTAACTAGGCTGAGTGATCACAAGTTGCCTAATTCTGAACTGTACTCCTTGGTGCAATCAGGATAATACTGCTAACTAGGCTGAGTGATCACAAGTTGCCTAATTCTGGAGTGTACTCCTTGGTGCAATCCGGATAATACTGCTAACTAGGCTGAGTGATCACAAGTTGCCTAATTCTGAACTGTACTCCTTGGTGCAATCCGGATAATACTGCTAACTAGGCTGAGTGATCACAAGTTGCCTAATTCTGGAGTGCACTCCTTGGTGCAATCAGGATAATACTGCTAACTAGGCTGAGTGATCACAAATTGCCTAATTCTGGAGTGTACTCCTTGGTGCAATCAGGATAATACTGCTAACTAGGTTGAATGATCACAAGTTGCCTAATTCTCACTGGTGCGCTCAGGATGATACTGCTATCTAGCAATGGTAAAGATCATCCAATGACATCTGCACAGCAATCAGCCCAGAGACGGAAACAAAGAAACAGCAAACCGTAATGACTATTTTCATGGTTGTAACGAAGAAATGATGTCCAGAAAGGTTCTTAAAATACAAAAGCACAGTAATGATACTTATTATTTTTAATAGCATTAGACCCAAAATCTAAGGTATACTGGACTATTTTGAAACCATTCATCAATAATATTGGTAACCTTCCCCTCCGATTATACTGAATTGACAATTTTTCCCTCTGATTATACTGAATTGGGCACTTATTCCCTCTGGTAATTTTTTTTTTTTAATTATTTATTTTATTGATTTACTTTTGGCTGCCTTGGGTCTTCGCTGCTGCACGCAGCCCTTCTCTAGTTGTAGCGAGCGGGGGCTACTCTTCGTTGCGGTGCACGGGCTTCTCATCGCAGTGGCTTCTTTTGTTGCAGAGCACGGGCTCTAGGTGCGCGGGCTTCAGTAGTTGTGGTTCGCAGGCTCTAGAACACAGGCTCAGTAGTTGCGGCACACGGGCTTAGTTGCTCCGCGGCATGTGGGATCTTCCCGGACCAGGGCTCGAACCTGTGTCCCCTGCATTGGCAGGCGGATTCTCAGCCACTGCGCCCCCAGGGAAGCCCCTCCCTCTCGTCATATTGAACTGTTTTCTTCACTACAACCCTTAGGAAGCCATCTCTGTGTTTTCCCGGTTAGGGCATTTTATCCGTGAAGGCTGCTAATCATATCCTTTCCATTATCTTCCAATGGCCCCACGGCCCAGGACACACTTCAAACAGCTCAGCGTGAGATCTTTCACCATCCAGTGGCTTGGGGGTGAGATGCTGCTTCTGTACAGATAAGCCAGTTTGGAAACGCCTGGTTTACCACTACAGTTGAGCATCCAGAAGGCTTCTGGATGTTGACTCTCCCGCTAGGTAGCCCTCCCAGCTTCCTACCAGGACACGAGGTCACTGACGTCAGCAGACACAACCTTCCAATAACTCAGTGAAAAATTTTAAGCACAGCTCCTGGGGACAGTGAGTTGCACGGACAGAAACTAGGTGAAGACAAGAAAAGGAGGTAACGACGTGATTATGGATGCCCTCTGGGCCTGCACTGAAAACTGCGCTGAGTTTAGAGAGATGGTGAGATTCTACACATGTGTTCGGAGCAGAAAGCCCCAAGGAAGGGTGATTCTTGTCAGTGCCGGCTCCTGCTAGAGTTACGACATACTGTGGGGTGCGCTTGGGAAGTGGAGGCGCTGCGCGTGGTGGAGAACCTGGAGTGAGCAGGAGTGAGGGCTGGCGAGGACCTGAAACTGCTGGGGAAGAGCCTGAAGCTGCGGACGGGCTGGCAGCGTCAATCAAGGGCAGAGCAGGGTCTGCGTATCCCAGCCCAGTTCCAGATGGGAAAAATGAGAGCCTGTGCCCAAAGACTTGGATGGTCCCATGTGAGGAAGTGTGGGACCCTCAGATGGAGCGCACACACCTCCAGGGGCTTCTACTGTGGGGAAAAGGACGAAACCTGACGTGAAGGCAAGTCTGTAAACGGACCAACCCCTTCCTGCTCCTCTGTGTCCCTGGCTCACCAGGTTTGTCTTTTTTTTTTTTTCTTGTATTTCGCATAGAATTTCTTTTTTCCCAGCTTTATTATGATACAATTGAGATATAACTGACACATAACACTGTGTAAGTTTAAGGTGTACAGTGTGTTGATTGGATACCTTTATATATCGCAAAATGATTCCCAAGATGGATTTGGACCCCTATCTTAACCACTCACCAAAATGAAGTCAAAATGGAATTAGGATTTAAACATAAGACTTGAAAGCATGAACTCCTATCAGAAAACACAGGGGAAAATCCCCTTGACATTGGTCTTGGCAATGATTTACTGCTTTTGACACCAAAAAGGCATAAGCAACAAAAGAAATAAATAAAGTGGGACTACATCCAACCAAAGGGCCTCTGCACAGCAAAAGAAGCAATCGACAAAATGAAAAGACAACCTGCAGAATGGGAAAAAATATTTGCAAATCATACATCTGATAAGGAGTTAATATCTAAGACAGACAAAGAATTCAAACCACTCAATAGCAAAAAAGCCCAAAGCAACCTGATTAAAAAATGAGCAGAGGACCCAAAAGGACGTTTTTCTAAAGAAGACATGCAAATGGCCAACAGACACATGAGAAGTTGCTCAACGTCACTCATCATCAGGTAAATGCAAATGAAAACCGCCATGAGATGTCACCTCCCACCTGCTCGAATGGCTATCCTCATCAGGCTTGTCTTTGCATTTCCGTGAATGGGCTAAGCAATCTCCGTTTCCTTGCTCCCTAGACAAGAATCCTCTCCTCTGAGTTGTGCACAAGGCTCATGCCCTGACTTCACTGGTCTCTACTCAAACTTCACTTCCCTGTTGATCCCCTTGCAACTCCCATCCTCATCTCTGTGCATCACTCCCCGTCCGTTATGCTTTGTATCCTTTTCACAGCACTTAGCAGGACCAGCTGTGCTATGGATGGATTTTGTGCCAATTTCCATGGAAACTTCATGAGGGCCAGGGTTGTTTTGTTTATGGTTACAACCCCAGAAGACAGTATTCCCTCAAACCAAGCAAGGACCCCATAAAGAGTCATTAAATGATCAAATCAGACCAGGAGCAAGGTCAAATCCCAGATAATCTCACCAATGGAAGGAGAGACAAATTGGAAACACAGGTCTAGCCACGGCAAACCGGGCTGACATAGGTGAGGCAGGAAAATCTCTCTCCAGCTTCACCACGAGACCAGGGACGGCTGAGAGGGTGCAGAATACCAGCTCCTGAAGGGAACAGGGCATAACAAGGAAGACAGGCAGAGAAGTGGGAAGCGGGGGCAGTGTTCGGTGAGCTGTAGGCGCCTGTCCTGTGTCCACACTCCACGGGAGCAGGGGCCCTGCCCCGTTTGTTCGCTGCCCCCTCCCCGGAGGCTGGCTCGGGGTTTACCCCTATCAGATGCCGGCCAGTGTGTTGCATGGATGAACGGATGAAGGTGTAGCTGAGGACCCTAGGGGCCTGTGGTCTCCGGCACTATGGCAGGCAGCCTCTACATCGGGGCCAGGTGGGATAATTCAGTCACAGATAGGGGCGCATGCCAGATGGGCCTCTTCTTTGATTCCAGGGAAGGGAGGTTCTGTGGGGTGTGAAGGAGCTGGTGTCCTGCAAACAGCTGGAGTGGCATTTCAACGGGGCAGAGACTGACAAAACCTGAGTGCTCATAACACACGCTAGTCTACGTTTTGGTCTCCACAGTTCTGATTATTGAAACCATAGATGCAACCTTTGAGGGTGCAGTCCACAAGACCACCCTCTCTTCTGATGCCCACCTCCGGTTCAGAGGGCCTCAAGACCAGCCTTAGGATTAGTAATCTGCCAGGAAGACGCACAGAACTTACTGAAAGCTGTCGTACTCGTGTTACCACAGCTACAGGACACAGATTAAAATCACCCACAGTCACAGGGGCAGGGGGCAGAGTCCCAGAAAGTTCCACACGAGAACTGCCAGCTGTCCTCCCCCGAGGAGTCTCGGGCAGCATCACCTCCTCCCGGCAACGGTGACTGACAACCGGATATGCGTGGCGCGTGGCCAGCCAGGGAAGCACAGCCCAGCCTGCGTGTCCATCAGGACTGGGGCTCCATCAGCTAAGCGTGGTCGACCGCCCATGTGGCTGGGCTCAGCCTCCAGCCCCTCCAGGGGTCCTGCATGACCCACACGCACAGTCCCCTCTCCCAGAAAAAACTTCTGTCTGCAATTTTATGTAAATCATTCCAAATCATTTTCTCTGCTTATATTTGCAAACATAGTTTACAAAACATGTTTCAAACCCTCCCTTTTCCTCTTAATGTCATAAACACCTTCCATGTCAAAAAATCATTTCTATGTCATAACTTATAACATGAATGCATCAGAATTAATTTTGTCAGCCCACTAAGGTTGGGCATATAAACTGTTCCTTTGTTTCATTTCTATACGGGAAACTTTAACAAATATCCTGGGGCCTATATTTTTTAGACAAACCATGAATAATTGCTTAAAGTTGAATTTCTAGAAATGGAATTACTGGGTCAAAGTGATCGATATATTTATGTACTGTTTAGATTATTAGTGACTCACTGCTTTTACCCCTGGATTAACTATACACTGATGTGTATATGATTTGAATTGGAGAAACTAGCACTTATCTGTATAAGATAACATATATTTAATACCTACTACATTTTGGATCTACAGAGCTTACCAAGTTATGGAAAACTCACTGTGGAAAACCTTAGAAATTGCCATCAAGGAAACATTGCTTAAAGTGTTTTAAATTTCCAAGAGCCTTTTTTGGGGAAAGACCTTCCCAGTCCTGGTTTTACCATAGTCTAGGCATGTTAATAATAATCTTTTTACAAATATATCAAGATTATTGAGACAGTCATATAAAAGTTCTCTTGCATAAAAGATTGATGTTCTAATTTTCAAAAGTGCATTCTTTTCCATCTCACAGACTCCAATCCTTCATCAGAAACTTTCTTGAAAACACATTGCCTAAAAAGTATTGGCTACCTCTATTCTCCTGGGCTGTACACAATCTCCAAGTTTGAGATCCTTTCACGGATGATGAAATTCCAAATATGTGGTATGTCACTCTACATTTAAAGAGAAAATATTTTAAGAAGCAATGACTACGTTTCATTCCAAATTCTCTCACCTGGGAGCCTGAAAGTGTTCCTAAATGGTATTAGTTTTATTCCCTCCCCCAATATCCAAATCATATAAAAGTCACACGAGTGAAGTGTTTTAAAATACACGTCAAGATTCCTCCCCCAGCAGCGTAGTTCTAAATAGGGAAAAAATAAGGTGAGATACACACAGGACATAGTAGAGAACCAAGAAGCTAAAACAGCCTAAAAAGAAAGAAGGACAACACATTTTTGTTTATCTGCTTTAGCAATTAACGTCTGTAACCTGCACACAGAACCGTGGACCTAAAACTCTGACAGTGACAAAAGAGATTCGCTCAGGGAAATATTTCATTTCCTTTTGCGAATGCAGCCAGCTGCAGAAATCTGTTTGCTCTTTTTAAAAATAAATTTATTTATTTATGTCTTCGTTGTTGTGCACGGGCTTTCTCCAGTTGTGGCGAGTGGGGGCTACTCTTCGTTGCGGTGTGCGGGCTTCTCATTGCAGTGGCTTCTCTTGTTGCAGAGCACAGGCTCTAGGCGTGCGGGCTTCAGTAGTTGTGGCACGCGGGCTCAGTAGTTGTGGCTCGCGGGCTCTAGAGCACAGGCTCAGTAGTTGTGGTGCACGGGCTTAGTTGCTCTGTGGCATGTGGGATCTTCCCGGACCAGGGCTCGAACCCGTGTTCCCTGCATGGGCAGGCGGATTCTTAACCACTGCACCACCAGGGAAGTCCCCCAGAAATCTGTTTTGACAGGGACTCTCAATAGCATCTCTTTAGCCTTGTAGAGTGTCACGCACATTTTATTTTTAGTGCACTCAAAAAAAAAAAAAGTTTGGGTGCATCATTGAATATATTTAAGTTGCATGCAATGGCCAGACAAGAACAATGGTCACCATCTGAGACACACACACTGTACCAGGAGGAAGCTTAGACAAACTTTTAGGCACAATTGTTTGCTTACATGTCTCCAACATTGAATATAACATGTATTTAATATGTAGTACATTTTGCATCTATAAAGCTTCCCACGTTATGAAAAAAGCACTATGGAAAAGCCTAGAAAGATACCTCTCCCTTTATTTCCTCGGCACAGTGCATTTTCACAGACTAATAAACACATGCATATTCCGTGTCCACATTATAAGGATGCTCAAAGAGTTCACACTTGAATTGAAAGAACTCACAGGGATCCGCCTGGATTCTCTACTCTGTGACCTCACCTGGATATGAAAAGAATTGTCTCACAATGTGTTGACAATCTACCAGGGATTTTTTTTTTCTCGTTGTAATACAAAAGTAACTTTGTATTTAAAAAATTGTAAACATACAACTAAAGGCATATAACATAAATTCATAAATTATCAATCGTGTTCCATTCCTGTATAGAGTAACATAAGCTCCCAGTGTCACGTGTTTTCAGAAATGTGTCGTTTAAATGAAGTCCCCTTAACTGTGTTGAGACTGCTTTAGGCTAAGACAGAGCACTAGCCTTTACCTTTCTCCATGGCCATTCCTAAGCAGTTCATTTTGAAGGGATGCTGTGAATAGTTACTCACTTTCCCATAGGTGTTTTTCTGAAATCTGCCTTTATGTGCCCAAGTCATACGTGCATCATTTGCTTTCAGCCATTATTAAAAAATTAAAAATAAAAACAGAGTAATGATAAGCTTTTTGCTGCTCTCTTGCTTCAAAGGTTTCAGCATTTTAAAGGAATGGAAGGCAGCTATACTCACCACTATACCACCAATGCAGACATAGTAAACAAACTTATGGTTACCAAAGGGGAAAGGGCGGGGGGGAGGGATAAATTAGGAGTTTGGGAGTAACATATACACACCACTATATATAAAATAGATAATCAACAAGCACAGTATTTTGTAATAACCTATAATGGAAAAGAATCTGAAAAAGAATGGATATATGTATAACTGATTCACTTTGCTATACAGCAGAAACTAACCCAACACTGTAAATCAACTATACTTCAATTAAAAAAAATAAAAAATGGAAAAAAAAGTAAACATGTAGGAGAATACAAAATGTATGAGTTTTTCATAGCAAATATAATCTTAAAAAAAGAAGGAATGGATATGTATCTCTCCTCAGTGAGATATGTTTCCCTTCGTAGTTGTAGAACATTTCAGCTGTAAGCCCTTTTGAATGAGTTAATGAATGCACCCTGCCCCCCACTTCTGCACACATACACCAGCTTCAAGGGATGCTTTGGTGACCTCTGGTTGCACTTGTCTACCTTAGAGAAAGGAGAGACGGAGAAATGGCAGGAGGAAAGGAGGCAGAGGGGGAGGAAAGAAGAGGAAAGAAAGGAAGGATGTGACTATATAAGAAAATATAATTATCTGGACCGCACACTGGAGCCTTGGTAATATTCTGTATCACAGCCCCTTGTCTATGTGCATCAGTCTAGTCTCCTGAATATATGTGAAGACCCTTGAAAGCTGAGACCATCTCTTGTCTATTTTGCTAACCCCACCTCACAACAAAAGAGGCTTTCGATTAAGTGTCTGATTAAATGAACCTCTTTTAAGTGGAAAACATTCAAAAGCTTCTCATAGGGATAATTCTGACTCTGATACAATGTTCATAATAGCATCTCTCTGTTAAATGATCACTGCCCTGGGTTTTAATCTGTGATTTTACTTAATATTCCTAATCTCTGCAGCAGGGATTATTATTATTGCCATCTTTCAGAAAAGGAAACCGTAGCTCCGTTTAAGAGACTTTCGGGAGCTCAGCCAAGGTCATCCAGCGAGAGGCTGTCTGGGCAAGGATTTTAACTCATTTTAACTTGAAACCAAAGCACTGTACTGCTGTATCCCTCACGGACATGCATTTCTCAGGTCACCACACTGGCTGTGCTTCTTCAGGTCACTCCTCCCATGAACACATACAATGCTATCCCTTCACTGTAGTCGTCCCTCCAAACAGAATCAACACGATACGTATATATGCATATACATGTGTCTGTACATCATTTATATATATATATCATTTATATATATCCTTTACATATATTTCATATATCCATATACATATCTTTCTATGTATCCTTTAAATATATATATCCTTTATATGCATGTATCCTTCATATTTATAGGTATCATTTTTATTTATATATCCTTTATGTTGTTATACCTTATATATATCCTTTATATATATATTCTTTATATATCCTTCTCTATATATCTTTATATATCCTTTATATATGTATATCCTTTTTATATGTATCCTATATATATCTATATCCTATATATATATATTCTTTAGATATTCTTTATGTATACATATACATCCCTTTATATATATCCTTTAAATATATATATATCTTTTATATATTTATATCTTTCATATTTATGTGTATGCTTTATATATCTATATCCCTTATGTTTATATATCTTATATATATCCTTTATATATGTGTGTATATATCCTTTATATTTGTACACATAGCTATATTCTTTATATATACATATAAAGGTGATTTGTTATGAGGAACTATGGAAGCTGAAAAGTCCCACCATCTGCCCTCTGGAAGCTAGAGGCCCAGGACAGCCAGTGGTGTAATTCAGTGTGAGTCTGAAGGCCAGAGACCCAGGACAGGCAGTAGGGCAAGTGCCAGTCCGAGAGCAGGTGCAGGCCAATGTCCCAGCTCCACCAGGCAGACAGAGAAGGGCACATTCTCCCTTCCTCCACCTTTGTGTTCTATGAGGGCCCTCAGCAGACTGGATGAGGCCCACCCACACCGAGGAGGGCCATCTGCTTTACTCTGTCTACCAAGTCAGCGCTAATCTCTTCTGGAAAACACCCTCCCAGACACATCCAGAAACAACGTTCAGCCAAAGATCTGGGTACTCCATGATCCAGTTAAGCTGACAAGTACTCCATCACACCTATGTCTACCCGTTTCTACCCAGTCATCAATCTGGCATGCACTTTACTGGCTTACACATGTGCATACACACACACACATGCACACACGCATGCAGACACACACGCAGAATTATCCTGGAAAACTGGATCAACAAGTCTGGGACTCAGGCCTTGCCTGTTGAACTGTGGTTATTATGATGTGTAAGCCGTGCTAAGCCTGACCACGGTAAACTCTATGTCCTGCTTCCCGAAACCATTCACTCCACCTTTTTCCGTTCCATTCTTCTCATACATTCCCAGATTTCTTTGCAGCTAAGAGTAGTCACAAGAACCAATCTACATGATGAGATAAAAAAAAATAATAATAACAATGGGATGATTCTCCATCTTATTAAGTTTAGCAAGAGGCTCAGACTCAGCACATTTCTCTCAGCTCTTTACACTTTACCCCTTTCTTCCTTCTTGGAATGTGGATGTGATGTCTGGAAGTGCAGCAGCCACCATGTGGTCAATAAGGCCAAGAGCCACATGATAAAGATGGCAGAGGAGGAAGAAAGACGAAGCTTGGGATGCTGATGCCATGGGGGTGCTGCTGAACTAATCCTGCAAATCCATAACTTTGTTCACTGATGCAGCTAGTGTTCTGATTTGATTTTGACATCTTTTACTCAAAAGCTTGTCTACTTTGAAGAAACTTTAATGTGTGAATTAGTGTTAATATTATCCATTGCTTTCATTCAATGCTGACTGAAAAACATTTATAAAACAAGGTTGCAATTAATAAAATTACTATTTCTATGTCTATGCAGAGTTTCTCCAGGAAAATGAAACAAAAAACATTCAGGATCCACCAAAAAAAACACACACACACACAAAAAAAAACCCTTAACATTTTGTTCATTCTATGTTTATGGAAAACATGCATTAAAATATCTTAAAAACATGCAAGAGGCAAACAAAAATGCCAGCTTTTCTCTCCTTACATTTTATTTATAGCACTTTGATTCTAAATTAAAGACTTTCTACATTGTGCTGACAAGTTAGCAAGTTTGAAAACACCATGTTAGTAAACAAATAGCAAAAAACCAAAAAGAAAAACACACACACACACACACACACACACACACAAAAACAAGAGAAATCATTGAAAAAAATTCTCTAAAAATAAACTAGGGATGGTGTAAGAGGCACCAAGCTGTGGATTCAGACTTATAATTTGTGTTCGTTCAAAACTAACACGGTGTGGCTTCAAACTTCGATGTGCAATGCCTCTGTAGTGATCTGAGTGGCAAAATGTTAATTACCTCGAAACAGAACTTAATGATCTGGCTCTTAGAGAACTCTTGGGTGGGGTGATCATTGTAACTGTAC
Organism: Balaenoptera physalus; assembly: GCF_965194825.1. Classification (NCBI taxonomy): domain Eukaryota; kingdom Metazoa; phylum Chordata; class Mammalia; order Artiodactyla; family Balaenopteridae; genus Balaenoptera; species Balaenoptera physalus. Next base: position 4,651,341 of record NC_138903.1, read on the forward strand.
AAAGTCACCTGAGACCTCGTTTTGTGACCACTCTAATGAACTGCCGAATCACCCCAAGCAAGGAAAGGCTCATGGGGTGACGGGTAGTTTGGGGACAAGCAGGGAAGACAAACAGAACTCTGTCCCCTGGGTCAGTGCATGCATTCGTACCAGATCACCGCTAAAGAGTAAACCACAGCCCTTTGGCTAAGATTTGCACCATCTCACCTTTAACCAGTGCCAATCCTTAACCTTCCCTCTGTAATGTTTCTTGTTTCCTAATAAGCCTGATAAGGATGTGTTAATTATGGAAGATGCCAGAGATACCGGCCCTTATCAATCTGCTCTAGACTCGGCTTTGATTTCCCACTGCGGCGTCTCTCTCAGCTTTTTGCACCTAAGCAGTTGACAAATGCATACTGAATGAGGAAATCTCAACATCTAAAATCAGAGTGCTAGAAATATTGTGATCCTGTAATTTTCAGTAAAAGCTATGAACCTCCCAGTGACATGGGCATTTGTAAGCCCGTCTCAAAAACCAAATCCCGTTCCGTCCAATTTGGTGGACATTCGGGTCCTACTGTGTGTCAGCCGAAAGGCAGTGCGGCCCCCCAGTGCAGATCATCGTTTATCTGAAATGCTGAAACATACATGACATGCCATCAGGACCTGCAGAAAATCTCCTTCCTCTTCTCCCTGCTCAACATAAGTAGAAAATCTTGATGCAAGGGTACGGTTCTCGTTCAAATTCAGAAGTGAAATGACGCTTCTCCTAAATTCTGTTGCATTGCCACCTGTTTGGTTTATCTTGTTGCCTTCGTGAATTCAGTGATAGAATTAGAAGACATGAACTTTTAAACCCAAATGAAAATTTAAAAGAGAAGACTCATGAAAACGGAGGGTTCTCTCTGCATCCTTTGAATCTCAGACGTCTTTAGCTCACACCGGTCTACATGCCAACTCTGGGGCTCTGAGTGGGTCCCCAAAGTTCCTTCCCTGCCCCCACTGGTCTTGTCCTACACACGTCTCAGCCACTCCCTTCTAGGGTCGAACGCTTTACTTTTCAATCAGCAATGGTGCCTCTTCTACATAATATAAATTTCATACATCCCACCCTAGACCATATCCTCCTATTTTCCTGCTGTCTCTCTCTGGAGCCCGAAAGTTTATAATCATTGCACCCAAGGAGAACCTTCCAACCACTGATCCTACCATCTTTCGTTTTTCCTCACAGCCTTCAGCAACTCTTTTTCCGCTTTCTATTCTAACTCAGGGTCAAACGTTACAACGTCCTTTCCACATACCCTCTGCTCTCTTGCCCCGTCCTAAGGGGGTGAGTTTGGGGCCAGCGGAGCAGAAAAGGGGGGTGGCCGAAGCACCAGAGGAGTGCGTGGGTCTCAAGACGAGCATCCCTGGAAGTGACCAGGGACCAGACGGTGCAGGGCCCTGAGAGTCAGAGTCAAGCTGAGCAGACAGAGCCCGGTGCGGCAGGTATGAGCTGAGACGGCTCACAACAAGTCCTCGCATTTCAGTGGGCTGACGCGACGAGGAGGGGCAGCCGATGGTGGAGTGTGCACTTCTCAGATGCCAGAATGTTCCAGGAAACAGCAGCTCTGTTGTGTTTGAGATTGAAATCTCTTGGCAAATATTATGATCCCCAAGTCGAAATATGATGCAGGACATGTCTTAGAAAAACAAAATGAAGAGGACCTTCAAGATGGCAGAGGAGTAAGATGTGAAGATCACCTTCACCCCTACAAACACATCAGAACTACATCTACATGTGGAACAACTGCTACAGAACACCTACTGAACGCTGGCAGAAGACCTCAGACTTCCCAAAAGGCAAGAAACTCCCCACGTACCTGGGTAGGGCAAAAGAAAAAAGAAAAAACAAAGGCAAAGGAATAGAGACGGGACCTGCCCCTCTGGGATGGAGCTGGGAAGGAGGAAAAGTTTCCACACACTAGGAAGCCCCTTCACTGGCAGAGACGGGGGGTGGGCAGTGGGGTGAAGCTTCGGAGCCACGGAGGAGAGCGCAGCAACAGGGGTGCGGAGGGCAAAGCGGAGAGATCCCCACACAGAAGATTGGTGCCGACCAGCACTCACCAGCCTGAGAGGCTTGTCTGCTCACCTGCCGGGGCGGGCAGGGGCTGGGAGCTAAGGCTCGGGCTTCGGAGGTCGGATCCCAGGGAGAGGACTGGGGTTGGCTGTGTGAACACAGCCTGAAGGCGGCTAGTGTGCCACAGCTAGCCAGGAGAGAGTCCGGGAAAAAGTCTGGAACTGCATAAGAGGCAAAAGACCATTGTTTCGGGGTGCACGAGGAGAGGGGATTCAGAGCACTGTCTAAACGAGCCCCAGAGATGGGCGTGAGCCGCGGCTATCAGCGCGGACACCAGAGACAGGCATGAGACGCTAAGGATGCTGCTGCAGCCACCAAGGAGCCTGTGTGCAAGCCCAGGTCACTATCCACACCTCGCCTCCCAGGAGCCTGTGCAGCCCGCAACTGCCAGGGTCCCGTGATCCAGGGACAAGGCTGTCCGCTCTCACCACAATTATTCAACATAGTTTTGGAAGTTTTAGCCAGAGCAATCAGAGATGAAAAAGAAATAAAAGGAATCCAAATCGGAAAAGAAGTAAAACTGTCACTGTTTGCAGATGACATGATATTATACATACAGAATCCTAAAGATGCTACCAGAAAACTACTAGAGCTAATCAGTGAATTTGGTAAAGTGGCAGGATACAAAATTAATGCACAGATATCTCTTGCATTCCTATACACTAATGATGAAAAATATGAAAGAGAAATTATGGAAACACTCCCATTGACCATTGCAACAAGAAAAATAAAATACCTAGGAATAAACCTACCTAGGGAGACAAAAGACCTGTATGCAGGAAACTATAAGACGCTGATGAAAGAAATTAAAGATGATACAAACAGATGGAGAGCTATACCATGTTCTTGGACTGGAAGAATCAACATTGTGAAAATGACTATACTATCCAAAGCAATCTACAGGTTCAATGCAATCCCTATCAAACTACTAACGGCATTTTTCACAGAACAGAACAAAAAACTTCACAATTTGTATGGAAACACAAAAGACCCCGAATAGCCAAAGCAATCTTGAGAAAGAAAAACGGGGCTGGAGGAATCAGGCTCCCAGACTTCAGACTATACTACAAAGCTACAGTAATCAAGACAGTATGGTACCGGCACAAAAACAGAAATAGAGATCAGTGGAACAGGATAGAAAGCCCAGAGATAAACCCACGCACATATGGTCACCTTACCTTTGATAAAGGAGGCAAGAATATACAATGGAGAAAAGACAGCCTCCTCAATAAGTGGTGCTGGGAAAACTGGACAGCTACATGTAAAAGGATGAAATTAGAACACTCCCTAACACCATACACAAAAATCAACTCAAAATGGATTAAAGACCTAAATGGAAGGCCAGCCACTGTAAAACTCTCAGAGGAAAACATAGGCAGAACACTCCATGACATAAATCACAACAAGATCCTTTTGACCCAACTCCTAGAGAAATGGAAATAAAAACAAAAATAAACAAATGGGACCTAATGAAACTTAAATGCTTTTGCACAGCAAAGGATACCATAAACAAGATGAAAAGGCAACCCTCAGAATGGGAGAAAATATTTGCAAATGAAGCAACTGATGAAGGAATAATCTCCAAAATATACAAGCAGCTCATGCAGCTCAATATCAAAAGAACAAACAACCCAATCCAAAAATGGGCATGAAGACCTAAATAGACATTTCTCCAAAGAAGATATACAGATGGCCAACAAACACATGAAAGGATGCTCAACATCACTAATCATTAGAGAAATGCAAATCAAAACTACAATGAGGTATTACCTCACACCAGTCAGAATGGCCATCATCAAAAAATCCACAAAGAATAAATGCTGGAGAGGGTGTGGAGAAAAGGAAACCCTCTTGCACTGTTGGTGGGAATGTAAATTGATACAGCCACTATGGAGAACAGTATGGAGGTTCCTTAAAAAACTAAAGATACAGCTACCATGTGACCCAGCAATCCCACTACTGGGCATATACCCTGAGAAAACCATAATTCAAAAAGAGTCATGTACCACAATGTTCACTGCAGCACTGTTTACAGTAGCCAACACATGGAAGCAACCTAAGTGTCCATTGACAGATGAATGGATAAAGAAGATGTGGCACATATATAATGAAATATTACTCAGCCATAAATGGAAATGAAATTGAGTTATTTGTAGTGAGGTGGATGGACCTAGAGTCTGTCATACAGAGTGAAGTAAGTCAGAAAGATAAAAGTAAATACCGTATGCTAACACATATATATGGAATATAAAAAAAAGAAAATAAAAATAGTTCTGAAGAACCTAGGGGCAGGACAGGAATAAAGACGCAGACGTAGAGAATGGAGTTGAGGACACGGGGAGGGGGAAGGGTAAGCTGGGACGAAGTGAGAGAGTGGCATGGACATATATACACTACCAAATGTAAAATAGATAGCTAGTGGGAAGCAGCCGCATACCACAGGGAGATCAGCTCGGTGCTTTGTGACCACCTAGAGGTGTGGGATAGGGAGGGTGGGAGGGAGACACAAGAGGGAGGGGGTATGGGGATATATGTATATGTATAGCTGATTCACTTGGTTATATAGCAGACACTAACACAATATTGTAAAACCAATTATACTCCAGTAAAGATGTTAAAAAAAAAAGAACAAATACAGAGGAAACCTCTTTTACCTTCTATTTCAATGTCCTTTATATTCTGCTTTAAAGTGAGACATTTCTGCCTATGATTAGATGATTAAACGTTATCCTTTTCATAAGGAGAAATTGAGTCACTCCTCTAGATTCAATACCTAAACAATGTGACCCAAACATTTGGTTGTAAATATGCTGGTACACTAAGTCCCCTACATACGAACAAATTCTGTTCCTAGAGCGCATTCATAAGTCCAGTTTGTTCATAAGTCCAACAAAGTTAGCCTAGGTACCCAACTAACACAGTCGGCTATATAGTACTGTACAGTAATAGGTTTATAACACTTTTCACACAAATAATACATAAAAAACAAACAACCCAAAAATAAAGAAAACACTGTTAATCTTACAGTACAGTATCTGGGAAAGTACAGTAGTCCAGTACAACAGCGGGCATCCAGGGGCTGGCATCGAGGGAACAGGCAGGAAGAGTTACTGACTGGAGGAGGGAGAGGAGGCGGGAGATGGTAGGGCTGAAGGATCGTCAGCAATAGGAGATGAAGGGCAAGCTGCAATTTCACTCGTGCCTGACACTGATGGAACACACGTCCACATCTTTGAAACTTCTCAACTTGAAGGTTCCTGTGTAGGGGAGTTAGCTGTAGCCAGGTGATTAATTTCTCTCATCTTTCCTCCGTTCTTGTTTTTTTCTCTTTGTCTCATATGTTGGTATGACAGAAGGCAAGGGTTACATGTCTTAATCTGTGCTTCTCTTCTCCAAACTCTGAGCCTCAGGTAAATTCCAGTGCCCCATGCAGCCATATGTCTCGTAAACAAGTGGCGTGAAAGGGTTTGATCTTTGAGTAAAAGGTGTGGGTGGCAGAATTTGGAAGGGCAAAGGAGCAAGAAGAGTGGATTCTCGTGCTTCCTTGGGTAGGTTCCATTGTGGCCGCCATGCTCCTTTCCAAGATGGCGCTACATTTTAAGCTAGAGTAAATGTTCCCTCCTTGCCAGACGAATCCTTCAAAACCAATTCTGTGCCTGTGTCTGCTCTCAGCCTTCTGGTAGCAGTCAGACAGACACGAGCTACGGAATTAGTGTGTCTAAAAATATAACTGAGTAAACACACAATGTGAAACACAAAGGAAGCGAGAATTACGGGCACATTTAAATGGGAACAGCAAAACTTAAATTACAGGTCTGAAAAGCGTGATCTTTTCTTTGAAGCCTTTGTTCCCCTTTTCTTCTTTTAAAATGATGCTAATTCCACGAAAACGGAATGCAACACAAAGCCTTTGAAAGGGAAAAAGGAGGAAGCCCAGCACTAATTCAGTTTAATTAATGCCATCCTGTTCTTTAGTCTACAAACAATTACTGAAAGTGCAAGATGGCTATATAGGACTTTCCTCAACTATTCTCTGTTCTTTTACAAAACCATTTTATCACGCGTCTGTTGCTACCAAGAATGGAACTCTAAATTATGCCAACGGCATTTCTGTGCTTTCTATAGAATGACCTCATTTTTACAACTAGTCTGGAGGAAGTGGGGAACGGTGCCCTTTGGCTTGGCTTGCCCAGGACGAGTCTGATAAACTCTCCACCAACATCTCTAAAATCATGCTTTTATTTATTTTTTTTTAAAGTAACCGGCACCATTTCTTCCAACAAATGGTTTTAGCCATGGCCACCAATGGATACTAAGAAAACGATTCTTTATAGTGCCTCTAACTCTACAAAGAACTAAAATTACTATGTTCTGGGCAGTAGGATGGCAGGACCAGAAAAGCTCCTTTGTTTTTTTCTACGAGGTGTTTGGTAAGTGACTTTGAGAACTCTGGGAAGTAACTTCCTCTGCTTAAAGGAAAAGGAAGTCCTCGTGTCCCTCAGCAGATAAAGTTCTCACTGACAGGGTGACACTCAGAGCTGTGGGACCCTCAGTTGGGCCTAGTGCTTCGAACCCTCTGCAGCCATCAATTTGATTCAAATACAGTCTCTCTTCATCTCACTCTGCGGGCAACTCCAGACCCAAACAGTTCTCTTCAACCTCTCCAACTCAGATGCCCTCACTACAGCACAAAGTGATTCTTGGGGTGTGTAGAATAACACGTGAAATCTCGTTGAGATCTTACATTTTGTCTGAAAATTTCAAGTAAGTTTGTCATTCCATCCCATAAGAATATCCCAATATGAAGTATAATATAAAATTAAAATTATAAATGACAAAAAATTGACACCTCCATGAGGCAGTGTCAAAAATTACTTCCCACTTATCATGCAATAAAACTGATCCCTCCCCAAAAACGTGTGATAAATTTCTTCCCACTTCCCATACCTGACACCTCAAAAAATGTAACCATGATTATCCTATAACTTTGTGTACTCCAAATCACTCATGCCTCAGGGATACGTGGACCCAATTTGAAGACCCTGGTCGTACAGAAACATCACTGTATTTAAATATTTATTTCTGGCCAGTGGTGTCAATCATGTATTGCACAGATCAGAAACCAGAGGCCAACGTCACGTTACACAGGAATTACACTGTATGAGGGTTGCCATATTTATTTAGCAAATATATAAAATGCAGGAAACTCAAATTTGGAAGTCAGATAAACAACAAATTGTTTCAGTGTAAGTATGTTCCACATTTACGTGAAATTCAAATACAACTGGGCACAGTGTGTTTTACCTAGCAACCCTATTTTGTACTGATCTACCCCCAAAATGACACTTTGCCCAATGCACAGCCCCTTAGGGCTCGTCCTGTCCCAAGCCCTACATAAATCTCCTCTCGTATGACGGGACGATGCATCCTTCCCTGTGACGGGGCTGTGTGTCCCAGAATGCACCGGTGACCGAGCATTTCCTTCTGCCCCAGGGGACTGTTAACAACAGAACTTCTTAGTTTCCGAGGGGTGTGGGAAGGAGCAAACGGACGTGGTGGAAGGGGCACCGGGTGAAGGGTAGAACCTTCTAGTTCTTCCTCAGGGCAACGATGACCACAGCCCACCTGTGACCCTCCAATGAGAGCAAGGCAAGGAAGGTGGTCCCCTTGATGAGGTGAAGTGGAAACTAGCAGTCTGGGGGCTGTCTTCTCAAGCTTGCATCCGTCAAGGTCCCAGCACTCGATCTCTTGACCTTGCTTTTTCCTTCATTTTTTCTCCTGGAACTTCAGTGCGATGCTCAGCTCCGGTGGCATTCCGAGACCTGGCGGATGGGCGCCATGGTCCGCACTGGATGGCAGCTCCCTGAACGCTGGGTGGAGCTCTGCACACATGGAGCCCTGGCCTCTGAGCTGACTCGGCCACGCCCACCACGGCTGGGTGTCATCGTTTGCTGATCCGAATGACTCTTAGAAGGAACGACTGTCAAGAGTCGTCAGTTTCAGGCTTACACAGCTGGAGGGCTGGTGGTCCCGTTCACAGAGACGGAGCATGCTGGAAAAGGACCAGGTGTCCAACTTCGTATGCTTAGTTTTAGACTCGTTGAGCTTGAAAAGATGTTGAAGAATCTGGGTAAATGGATCCAGAGCTCAGGAGATGGCGTGGCAAGTGTCATGTTGATGGGCACAGAGGGAATGGGTTACATCCTGACTCTGCCGCATCCTAGGTATGGACCTTGCCAAGTTACTTCATCTTTACTTGCCTCTGTTTCCACATCTGTCAAAGGGGAATCACAGTATCAGGCCCTCCCTCCTCGGGATCCTATGAGGATCAGGTACGTGGAACGCCTGGAGTAAACACTCTGTTATCCTTTCAGGCAGATCATCCACAGCTGCTTGCCCAGTGGAGCTGCGGGGTTGGGTAAGATGGCCTGGGCACAGGCCACAGAGGCAGAGGAGGGGAGGGCCCAGGACAAAGACATCTCTAGCACATAAAGGTCTGGCAGAGGCGGATGAGCCTCCAAAAGGGACACAGAAGGACCTGTCGGTAAGGAAGGATGAGACAGGAGAGAGGTGTGCCACCGGGGAAGTGGCCAGCTTGCTGAGAAGTCCCATAAGAACGAAGCTCTGAAATACAGGTCTGTGTCAAGGAGCAATTCAGAATTACTGGTTTCCCTTGCTGAGAACTGTTTGGGTGGGGTGGAGGGGCCAGCAGCCAGGCTGAAACTGGCCCGGGAGCGAATGGGAGTCAGCAAACGGAGAGAGCAAGCATGGACCTTGAGAAGCTTCCTCCCGAAATGAGGAGAGGGAAGTACTAAGGATGTGAAGGTTTGAGCTCGTGTTATATTTAAAAGCAAAAATGTCTAACGGTAAGGGAATAATTAGGTAGATTTGTTATACACCCTGGGATGAAAGCGGATGAAGCCAGGAAACTCAGGGCTTTTGCCGTTTCTGCTTCTATTCCTAATTGCTACCGAGAAAGTCATTGTAAATCAGAAGATTTAAGGGAGGCAGCTCTCATGTGCGGGGATCTTGAAATGTGGAGAATCTCAGCTGGAGGGGACCTTTGCAGCTGGGGGCAGGACCCAACCTGGGGTGCCCGGGAGACTCGGCCCGAGATAAACAAGATAGATCATTTTGCTCTGCACTTCTTTTCTTCTCAGCTGTGGTGAGGAGATTCAAAATCTCCCTTGCTATTTAAAAAAACATCTTTACTGTTTAAAATGCGAGCTTAAAGATATTTAACTCTTATGTGGCTTCATGCCCAAAAGCTCTTAAATTAGTAAAAATTAGTTCCGTGAACACCTCATGTAAGCTTTAATTAAATACGTGTTCATAAATAACGGTATGTGTGTGCGTGTGTTCATGTGTGCACCGTGCAGAAGAACTTCTTAAAGCCAACTTCCAAAGCCCCGCCTGTCTTTGGTCCTCTGCGTGGCAACTTTGTATGAACTCAGCTTTGCAGTCAGAGAGCGGGGCCGTCCAGGCAGGCTGATGACTTCATACTGAACAGGTGAAGGCAGCTCGCCTGCGCTCCATCACGTGTTACGATCAAGCGCCTGAGCGGTGATGGATGGTTCTTGCCCGGAGGCCCTGTCCCCCGCAATTACACACGTGAGGCACGAGTTTCTGCAGCTCCTAATCGTGCAGGCTGGCGTGCAAGGATTTTTCTCTTCTGCCACTTTCTTGGAAAAGCACATCTCATACGTCGTACTTGCTAAAGGCCATCCTTTCGTCTTTGCAGAGTCGAGCATTTGTTCTGCCAGAAGAATTAGAGGTGGGATCCAGCCTCGCCAAGGGGAGGGACCCTTTCAGGTCAAGGGTCACATGAATTATGTCAATTTAAGAACGACCTTCATAAAGCAACTTTTTTTTCTTGCACACCAACCCTGCCAAAGCTAAGAGGTGCAAAGGTGAACACTAAACCTTTATGCAACTGTCACATTTTACTTTCAAATTCCTAAGCGCAATTATCCATTATGTCCCAGAAAATTGGTAATAACTAAAAAAAGCAGATAACGGATAAGTACTCCGGCAGACCAATTATAACGTATGCTTAAAATTATCTTTCTGCAAACTTATTCTCAACTTTTGGGTTCTTTTGATTTATTTGAACCATGACTTTTTGTCTCTAAGTTCTGTCCCTCGTTTTAAGGAATCTGGTGAAATCTTTACATTTAAGGACGTGGAGGAAACGCAATTTCTCTTCCACTGAAATGAGAGAGATTTTTATCCTTATCAACAGTCTTGCCAAAGTTGGGAGGAAATGTGTTACTATCTATGAGAGGCTACCTTAGAGGTGTCACAAAAGCCATAGCATTAGAGAAAAGAATCTTTTATTCTAGCATGAATTTCCCAGTACTTAAAAGACATATTTATTGTTACAACTTGGAGATGCTATTCCATGAAAAAAACATAAATAAAACTCAAGAGTTCTAGATAGCTGTTAAAGAAGGAATCCCACAAAGATCTTTCCAGGGATTCCCTGGTGGCACAGTGGTTAAGAATCCGCCTGCCAATGCAGGGGACACAGGTTCGAGCCCTGGTCCGGGAAGATCCCACATGCTGCAGAGCAACGAAGCCTGCGCGCCACAACTACTGAGCCCGCGTGCCACAACTACTGAAGCCCGTGTGCCTAGAGCCCATGCTCCACAACAAGAGAAGCCACCGCAATGAGAAGCCCGCGCACCACAATGAAGAGCAGCCCCCGCTCGCCGCAACTAGGGAAAGCCCGCGTGCAGCAACGAAGACCCAACACAACCAAAAATAAATAATAATAAATAAAATAAATATTAAAGAAATCTTAAAAAAGAAAAAAAGATCTTTCCAAAACACAAAGATTTGTAAACCATCATTTCTACGTATGGCATCACTGACATTGAATTAGCTCTTCCTGATACATGGTTGTGTTCACTGAACTCAAGAAATAAAGGACATTGCGGTGAAGAGGTCTGAAAGCATGGAGACGGAATCTTGGGCCTCTAACATTTAGCCTCTTTTTATTTCGAAAATAAAGGTTCTAAAGCTCTTCTGGGGGGCTCAGCTTGATTCATGGTTTACAGCAGGCGTTGGCACACTACAGCCCAGGGACCAAACCTGGGCCCTCTACCCTGGTTTTTGAATAAAGTTTTACTGGCACAGAGCCACACGCATTGCCTTACGTACTGTCTATGGCTGATCTTCTGGCTACAGTGACAGAGTTATTATGACAGTGATGGGTGTTGGTGAGAATCAACGAGGTCAGGCCAAAGTGCCATATTTACAAGAACCGAATTACAGGAAATAAGAAATTGTTCATCAGCCACAAGCTGGGGACGGACCGGTGCAACTCTAGTTTCCTGAAACTTTAAAATGACAAACTGTATCTCATACAACCTAAGCCCCATCAGGGAATTACCTTGTGGGTAGCAGGGGAGGGGAAAGTGGTCTGCTTGTCATAAGGGAGCTCACCTGAAGGCGTCTATGAGAAGCGACCCAACAACTTGTTAAATATTTTCCTCTGCAGTTTCCGACACGCAGTGCCTGTCAAATCACAGAAGAACGGTTTCCTCTTTGCTTTCTGTCGGGAGGGTTCTCATGAGAGCGAGTACCCCTCCCTCAACTTCTCCTTCCACGGGGCTGGGGTGCTCCGGGCTCTGGCTCTTTTGGATTCTTTCTCTCTCCCTGGGCTGCCCTGGTGATCAAAGCCTGCCTGGCACTGTCTCCTAGCCCCACTGCACCACGAGCTGTCTGCACCAGCCCCCAGGGAAGAAGCTCTCAGCCTGACTGGCCTAGACTCTGGAGCCAGCTCTTCTCTGCATGGGAGAAGGTCGTCCTTTTCCATTAGGGGGAACTATCCCAGTCTTAGGTGCGGGACTGGAGGCAAGGAAACCCGTGCAACTTGCTTTGGTCCCAACTCAAGGTCTCCTCTGGGCTGGGCTACAAGAGTGGCACGCGTAACTTTGGATGTGGTCCATTAGGGCTCCCTGTTGGGGTTTGGGGCGAATGAGAGTCGAGTACTCACTTTCCAGCCACGGTGTTCCCTGCTTCTGTTTGGTGGGGAAAAGCTGAGGAGACAACTTAGCATCCCTGGATATATACGGGCCGAGATTGGAGGGATGCTGCCACAGGCCAAGGAGCCAAGGATGGGGCCATGTGAAGCTGGAAGAGGCAAGGGAGGATTATTTCCTAGAGCCTTCAGAGAGAGGAGGACCCTGCGGACACCTTGGTTTTGTGACTCTTGGCCCCTGAACTGTGAGAATAAATCTCGGTCGCTGAAGCCACCCCATGTGGATCACTTTGTTTTAGCAGCCAGAGGAAACTAGTACACAAAGGAGCATCTCATCAAGATGCTGTAGTAAGTGCGTGCTCACATGCCTATCTAGGTACCCAAAATCCCAACGCAGGGCTTCAATATCACTACTATTACGTACTACTTATCGAATTCTTGCACTTTTCACATATGCTGGGGACAAGGAGGGCTTTTATATAGGACGTACATTTTAAGACTTTCATACATATTCCCAAATTCTGCTGCCACCTACGCATCTGCAGATAGTCTTAATCACCAGGACTTCTAAAATATGTGATAGAATAATAGAACATTTCCTCCTTTGCCAATTAGCTTGTCAGCAGTTACTTTAGTATCTAAAATATTTTAACGGTTTCTTTCATCTCGGCAGAAAGTCTTTTCACCCAGGGGGCTGTGACTCAAACATGTACTTCAGCCCAGAGGTGAAACTATTTCACTTATTATCCCAGATTTTTGTGATTTGGGTTTTTGTGATTGTGGATCACAGGCCTGGAATTGAATGAAAATTCTAACCAAACGCTTGAATGTAAAGTGTTGAGGAAGCAGGCAACATTCACCCCAAATGTTAGACATTCAGCCAGAGAGGTGAGGAATCAAACCTTGACATTCTGGAAGACCGTGTTTTTATGAGGAGCAGAAATATTCAGTGGGTAGTTGTTATCTCTACTCGCAATACCTAAAACGCAAGAGTGTGAGGTTGGCATTTCAGCAGAAAAGAGCAATCGCCTTTCAGCACAAGTTTTAAACTCTCTTAATCGGTACCACATTTTCAACACTTCACAAAGCATCCCACACACCAGCCACTGGAGGCAGACATGGATATTTTATTCTCCCTCATAGACCGCTTAAACACATCCACTCCCTTCCATTCAAGGCTTTATGACCTAAGGCCATGCCTACGTCACTTAACATGAACAGAGACGGGGAAAAATAAAGAAGCAAGAAGTCCAGATTCACTTCCTTCGATTTGGTCATTTTTGTGGTACAGGCTTGTCCGTTCCAGGCTCCTGCTACTGTCCTGAACGTTTTACAGGTCTTCCTCCACTTACAATGGGGCTATGTCCATATCAAGCGTCGTAAATTGAAAATACTGTAAGGAGAAAATGCATTGAATACACTTGACCTAGCAAACATCAGAGACTAGCCCAGCCCACCCTACCTGTGGTCAGAACACTGGCACTAGCCTAGAGCGGGGCAAAATCGTCTATCACAGAGCCTGTTTTATACTAATGTGCTGAAGGCCTCATGTGATTTATTGAACACTGTAGTGGAAGCGAGAAGCAGAAGGGTTCTAAGCGTTAGGGACGTTCACCCTGTGATCCCAGGCCGACGGGGAGCGGCCGCTGCCCAGCATCGCGACGGAGGACGGGCTGCCGGTCACTAGCCCGGGAAAACACCAACGTTCTCAGTCTGAAGCACGGTTTCTACTGAATGAGTATCCCTTCCGCCCACCGTAAAGTCCAAACCCTGTACGTCGGGGAGCGTCTGTACTTGTTTCTGTTGACTAAGTTGATCCAACGCTGACACGGAGCCCAACGCATCTTGGGCCAAGAGCCGCCCCTGGAGGTGTGTGGGCTTCAGGTTCTGTGCCCGGGCACCTTCCTCAGAGTCTCCACCCCCGAGGCTCTTCGGGGACCCCCCCCCATCCCGTTTACCTCCCCAATCATCGCCCAGGAGCCCGTCAGGCTGATCCTACTGTCTCTCCTAGTCAGGCAAGTGGAACGATTTGATCTGAAGAGTCTCGGGAGACGAGCGCCGACCCACGAATGGCCACTGCCTTTAACGTAAAAGGAAACGATACACTTGGTGCCCTGCTCCAACCTCTGAGACCCGGTCTGTTCAAAGAGGAACGCAGCGGGTGGCACTTCGGTTCTGGCATTAGAAAGACCTCTAAGCTATATGCACAACAGAATATTTGGGATGACTCCACGTTATGAGAAAAATACACTATAGGTTCTGACAGTGTATTGTATGTGCATACTGACGGGTCTGGAAGAACACAGACCCGATACGGTTATTACTCCAGAAAGGTGAAAACTTGGAAGAAGGACTGGGATAAAGGCTGAGGATGAGGAGACAGTGATTTCCGACGTACATTTGCATTTTTGTATGTTTTGCACTTTTTGTCATTAAAAACAAATATTTAAACACGTGCCTTAAAACCTATTTGTATTTTACCTGTTTTTAAACTATAAGTACTAGGAAACACTAATTTAAAAAGTGGGCAAAGAAGATGAAGCAACAATTGATGAAGGAACTGTGGTCAATAACACCAGAAAATCAAAGAAATGCATATTTAAATGATGAAAATGTAAAAAGTAAAATCTATGAAGATTACAAGTGTTTTTTTTTGAGTTTGAATATTTTATTTTATTGAAGTATAGTTGATTTACAATATTTTATTAGTTTTAGGTATATAACATAGTGATTTGATATTTCTGTAGATTATATTCCATATAAAATTATTATAAAATATTGGTTCTATTCCCTGTGCTGTGCAATATATCCTTGTAGCTTATTTATTTTACACATAGTAGTTTACATCGTTTAATCCCCTACCCCTATTTTGTCCCTCCCCCTTCCCTCTAAGAGTTCTTTTGATTGGGGTGCCAAGGGTTGTCAGGGTGTCAGGCATGGCTATGGGGAGTTCTATACCTTACTGGGGAAAGCATAAATTGGCAAAACTGAAAGAGAAATGCTGCAGCAAAGAAATCATACACTTATGTACACCCTTGAACTCAGAAACTCAACCTCTAGGAATTTATCGGAATGAGATAAACACAGATATAAAGAATCATTTGACTACAAGGTGATTGTAGCAGAATTGCCAACACCTTAAATGTCCAATGAAGTGAAAGAGGTACGAAAAACTTTGCAATATTCACAAGTGGAGGGACGTCTGACCAATGACAGTGACAGTAGAGGGTATTAGAAGTGTACAGAAAGATGGGAATGATATATAAAAGACTAAAAAAACCCCAAAACCCACAAAACAGTTTTACATAATGATGCCATTTCGTGGGGAAAAGAAAAAAAATTCTCCAGGTGTTGCTACATTGAAGCGAGTATGGGAAACGTGTACGTTGATCATTCCAGGGGCAGGATCACAGCTCATCTCCACTGTGTTCCTTAGGCTTACAGTTGTCTTCTCGCTTTACAAAGAACACCTACTAATCTGGGGCTTTGAAACGGAGATGATATTTTAAGAGTCGCATCACACAGACTTGGTCTAAAGTCAGCACACCCAACAGGGCAGAGTTGAGAGCAGGGTGGCCTCGGACGGGAATGGACATACACCACACAGAGTTATCCCATTTTGTCTCTAAGGTGGACCCCAAATCTACTAGTCTAAGCAGTAACCACTTAAACTGGGCTTTCAAAAATGTTAGCTCATTCTAATTGAATGTAAACCCAGTGAAAATTGTAGACTGTATCATTCTTTTCTTTTTCTTCTTTTTTTTTATACAGCAGGTTCTTATTAGTCATCCATTTTATACACATCAGTGTATCCATGTCAATACCAATCGACCAATTCAGCACCCCTCCACCCCCACCCCCCCACCGCTTTCCCCCACTGGTGTCCATACGTTTGTTCTCTACATCTCTGTCTCTATTTCTGCCCTGCAAACCAGTTCATCTGTACCACTTTCCTAGGTTCCACATATATGTGTTAATATACGATATGTGTTTTTCTCTTTCTGACTTGCTTCACTCTGTATGACAGTCTCTAGATCCATCCACGTCTCTACAAATGACCCAATTTCGTTCCTTTTTATGGCTGAGTAATATTCCATTGTATATATGTACCACATCTTCTTTATCCATTCGTCTGTCGATGGGCATTTAGGATGCTTCCATGACCTGGCTATTGTAAATAGTGCTGCAATGAACATTGGGGTGCATGTGCCTTTCTGAATTATGGTTTTCTCTGGGTATAGGCCCAGTAGTGGGATTGCTGGATCATATGGTAATTCTATTTTTAGTTTTTTAAGGAACCTCCATACTGTTCTCCATAGTGGCTGTATCAGTTTACATTCCCACCTGTTGGTGCAAGAGAGTTCCCTTTTCTCCACACCCTCTCCAGCATTTGTTGTTTGCAGATTTTCTGATGAAGCCCATTCTAACTGGTGTGAGGTGATACCTCATTGTAGTTTTGATTTGCATTTCTCTAATAATTAGTGATGTTGAGTAGCTTTTCATGTGCTTCTTGGCCATCTGTATGTCTTCTTTGGAGAAATGTCTATTTAGGTCTTCTGCCCATTTTTGGATTGGGTTGTTTGTTTTTTTAATATCAAGCTGCATGGGCTGTTTATATATTTTGGAGATTAATCCTTTGTCTGTTGATTCATTTGCAAATATTTTCTCCCATTCTGAGGGTTGTCTTTTTGTCTTATGGTTTCCTTTGCTGTGCAAAAGCTTTGAATTTTCATTAGGTCCCATTTGTTTATTTTTGTTTTTATTTCCATTACTCTAGGAGGTGGATCAAAAAAGATCTTGCTGTGATTTATGTCAAAGAGTGTTCTTCCTGTGTTTTCCTCTAAGAGTTTTATAGTGTCCAGTCTTACATTTAGGTCTCTAATCCATTTTGACTTTATTTTTGTGTACGGTGTTAGGGAGTGTTCTAATTTCATTCTTTTACATGTAGCTGTCCAGTTTTCCCAGCACCACTTATTGAAGAGACTGTCTTTTCTCCATTGTATATCTTTGCCTCCTTTGTCATAGATTAGTTGACCATAGGTGCATGGGTTTACCTCTGGGCTTTCTATCTTGTTCCATTCATCTATGTTTCTGTTTTTGTGCCAGTACCATATTGTCTTGATTACTGTAGCTTTCTCGTATAGTCTGAAGTCAGGGAGTCGACTCCTCCAGCTCCGTTTTTTTCCCTCAAGACTGCTTTGGCTATTCGGGGTCTTTCGTGTCTCCATACAAATTTTAAGATGATTTGTTCTAGCTCCGTAAAAAATGCCATTGGTAATTTGATAGGGATTGCATTGCATCTGTAGATTGCTTTGGGTAGTATAGTCATTTTCACAATATTGAATCTTCCAATCCAAGAACATGGTATAGCTCTCCATCTGTTGGCAACATCTTTAATTTCTTTCATCAGTGTCTTATAGTTTTCTGTATACAGGTCTTTTGTCTCCCTAGGTAGGTTTATTCCTAGATATTTTATTCTTTTTGTTGCAATGGTAAATGGGAGTGTTTCCATAATTTCTCTTTCAGATTTTTCATCATTAGTGTATAGGAATGCAAGAGATTTCTGTGCATTAATTTTGTATCCTGCAACTTTACCAAATTCACTGATTAGCTCTAGTAGTTTTCTGGTGGCATTTTTAGGATTCTCTATGTATAGTATCATGTCATCTGCAAACAGTGACAGTTTTACTTCTTCTTTTCCTATTTGTATTCCTTTTATTTCTTTTTCTTCTCTAATTGCCGTGGCTAGGACTTCGAAAACTATGTTGAATAATAGTGGTGAGACTGGACATCCTTGTCTCGTTCCTGATCTTAGAGGAAATGCTTTCAGTTTTTCACCATTGAGAATGATGTTTGCTGTGGGTTTGTCATATATGGCCTTTATTATGTTGAGGTAGGTTCCCTCTATGCCCACTTTCTGGAGAGTTTTTATCATAAATGGGTGTTGAATTTTGTCAAAAGCTTTTTCTGCATCTATTGAGAGGATCATATGGTTTTTATTCTTCAATTTGTTAATAGGGTGTATCACATTGATTGATTTGCGTATATTGAAGAATCCTTGCATCCCTGGGATAAATCCCACTTGATCGTGGTGTATGATCCTTTTAATGTGTTGTTGGATTCTGTTTGCTAGTATTTTGTTGAGGATTTTTGCATCTATATTCATCAGTGATATTGGTCTGTAATTTTCTTTTTTTGTAGTATCTTTGTCTGGTTTTGGTATCAGGGTGATGGTGGCCTCATAGAATGAGTTTGGGAGTGTTGCTTCCTCTGCAATTTTTTGGAAGAGTTTGAGAAGGATTGGAGTTAGCTCTCCTCTAAATGTTTGATAGAATTTGCCTGTGAATCCATCTGGTCCTGTACTTTTGTTTGTTGGAAGATTTTTAATCACAGTTTCAATTTCATTCCTTGTGATTGGTATGTTCATATTTCCTGTTTCTTCCTGGTTCAGTCTTGGAAGGTATACCTTTCTAAGAATTTGTCCATTTCTTCCAGCTTGTCCATTTTATTGGCATAGAGTTGCTTGTAGTAGTCTCTTAGGATGCTTTGTATTTCTGCAGTGTCTGTTGTAACTTCTCCTTTTTCATTTCATTTCATTTCAATATATATCCTATTGGTTCTGTTTCTTTGGAGAACCCTGGCTAATATGGTCGGTAAGGTCTCATCTCCCACCCCAAGTTGCTAATAGCTTGCAGGAGCCTCCCTACCAGGATCCTATTAAGCAAAATTTTCTTTCATGTATTTTTTTGTTTACAGAAATTGCTTTCTGTTCCCCTTAGGGTAATGTCCAAACTCCATGCATTAGCTGTCTACATACCAATGATCCTCAAACTTTAACAGTTTAACACAACACATACTTATTATCTTATAGTTTCTCTGGGACAGAGCTCTTGTCGTGGGGTAGCTACGTCTTCTGCTTCAGGATCTTTCATGAGGCTGCAATCAAGGTGCTGGCCAGGGCTGGGATCTTATCTGAAGGCTCCAATGGGGAAGGATCCACTTCTAAGCTCACTCACATGCTGTTGGGAGGATTTAGTTCCTCACGGGCTGCTGGCCAGAGTTAGCCTTGCCATTTGGAACCTTGCCATGTCTCCAACACAGACACTTTTTTCCAAGAGAGACAGTCTGCTGCAGGATGGAGTCCAGTTTTATACCCTAATCACGAAAGTGATTTCCCATCCTTTGCCATATTTATTGGTCAGACATTATTCTGAGTGTTTCTGGGAGGATGTTTTTGGAAGAGATTAACAGTTAAACAGGCAGACTGAGTAAAGCCGACTGCCCTCCCTAATGTGGGTGGGCCTCGTCTGATCAGGTGAAGGTCTGAATAGCTCCAAAAGGCTGACATCCCCCCTGTAAGAAGGGAAGTCGTGACTAACTTCAATCATACCTTCTGTATTAACACTCACTAAAAATGCCAGGACATTCCGATTGCCCTTGATTTACTAGAGAAGAAAAGGTTTGAAGCACCAGTAACTGGGAAGTATTTGGATTCCTTGTGGGAGAGGATACACCTCAAAACAGAAACCTGCACATAATTTCACTCTTAGTGAGTATGATATACAGGAGGTATGGCTGGAGTCATCCTGGAATAATATTGCTAGATTGGGGTTTTAGTCACGCACCCGGTGGCCTCATCTCTTCTTCTGTTGGGTGTGGCCATGGAAATGCCTATTGTTGAGAACTTAGAATCCCAAGGGGAGTAGAGTGGTGTACTCAGCAGTACACTTATTTGTACAGCCCCCGCTGAATTAGGAACAGTTTTTCTTTCCTGAATACTTTTCTCCTTGGCTTGTATTTTTAAGTCAATGTTTTGTTTTGGAATGATTTTAGATTTACGGAAATGTTGTAAAGATAGCAGGGAGATTTCCCATATATCCTTCACCCGTTTACCGTACGGTTAACATCTCACATAACCATGGCATGCTGGTCAAACCAGGAAACCGACCGTGGGACATCACTGTTCACTGTACTTCAGACTTTACGAGGATTTTCCCAGTTTTTTCCAACAGTGATATTTTTCTGTTCGAGGACACTACAATGCATTTCGTTATCATGCCTTAGTCTCCTTTGCACTGTGACAGTGTCTCAGAATTTCCTTGTTTTTCATGATCTTGACAGATATTTTTTAGAATGTCCCTCAATCTGAGCTTGTCTGATGCTCTTCTGAATATTAAACAGGAGCTATGGGTTTTGGGGAATAAATCCTCAGAGTTGAGGCACCCCTTCCCATTGCGTCATAGGATGATTTCCACATGACTCACCAGGGACGACATAAACCATGATCAGCTGGTAAAGATAATTAGTGTCTGTCGAGTTTCTCCACTGTTAATCACTCCATGTTTAGTGCGACCATGGGATTTAAAAAAAATGCATTCGTTTTCAAAATGCCTAAAGTCATAGCTATTTCTTACTTCTACAGAGTTTCTTTTTTCTATTTTCAATTTATTTCTAATTCAATTTCATCTTTGTTGTTTTCTTCCAGAAAAAAAAAAAAATTCTTAAACACCACATTCCTCATAGAATTCTGCTGAAACCTGGAGGCTATTCTTGGTTGATGAAAGGAAATCTGTCTTCTGAGCATCTCTAAGGTACGAGGGAATGCCATAAATATTTTATATACGTTTCCTACTTACATTTCACAAGAGCCCTCTACATTAAATATTAACAGACAGTTTTTTTTTCAAATGAAGGAACCAATTTTCCCAAGGCCCCAGTTAAAGACAGAAAGTAATAAAACGGGTAGGAGAGAACCCAAATGCTTAAGCCAGAAGGTTTACGATCACCCACAAGCTGTTCAAATTTGACTCTTGCCTCTGTACTACATAGACTCCCCGCCCCACCCCAAAAAAGAACAGGTCTATGCCCTGCAGCATAAGCATTTCCTAAACATGAGTGCCTTGAACATTTGCTCCTGCAGACCCCATGCTCTTAAGTGGTCTCCCCAGATACCACTTGTCCTGCAAGCTTAGCTGAAGCCCACCTCCTCTGGTGAGCTCTCCCTGACTAGGACACCCACAACAAAGTTTCCTCCTTGTGCTCAGTGTGCCCCCTCTAGCACTCAGTGGCCCTGGAGGACGTCTGCCCTCCCCTGCCGCCAGCTTGTCAAACAGGGTCAGCCACCCCTGCACCATGCCTTGGGCAGGATACGTGTGCCAGCCCTGACGAGCAGTGCCTGTGTGCTAACAACCTCCCGGGAGAGCCCTCCAGCTTCCTGGCTGGAGCCCGGCACTGCACCCTGCTCAGCACACCCCAGCTCCCCTCCTGGGGCCTCCCCTCGCATTTGCCTATGTGCTCATGAAAAAGTTCGCCAACCGCAAAGTTAGAGGGGGCTTTCTTCAAGACTGCCATCACGTCTGATGCCAACAGCAAGCCCTGGTGGGTGCATGTCCCAACACCACTATCAGTTCAATAATTCGCAAGAAGGACTTACAGGACTCAAGGAAGCTGTTGTGCTCATGGTTATGGCTGACTACCAGCTAAGTGATACAGATGGAAGTCAGCCAAGGGGAAAAGCTTATAGGGGAGTGTCCAGGAATGCTGCGAACGTGGTCCATCCAGAGTCACAGATGGGTTACATTCCCAGCCAACACGTATGGAGGACTGCCAACCAGGAAAGCCCACCTCAGACTGTGTCCAACTTTTAACTGTGGCTCCATCACATAAGAGTGATTGACTGATCCCATGACTGACCCCTCAGTCCAGCCACTCAGGATGTCAGGCTGATACTGCACAACCAAGGCCCCCGCCCTATGTCACATGGTTTGGTTTTCTGGCATGGCTGGTCCCCCCTATCCTAAATCACAGTTACACTATCCAGTGACCCAAGCCCCGCAGGCAGGCAAAGACGCCCTGTCAGGCAGGACATTCCAAGGGCTTAGAGCTCACCTCCCAGGAGCTGAGGGGCAAAGGCCAGATCTGCTTCTGACCAAGATTAAATTCTTGACTACACAGTCTTGGAGACCTTCATCCTCTTTTTTGACTTTTAGCTCTGCAAGCGTTTCTTATCATAACCAGAATATGTGGGCATACGTACATCCAAATGTTGACAAGGATGTTTCCCCTGGTCCATGCGGGGATCATAAGCAATTTTTTTAGTTTCTCATTTATACTTTTCTACTACATCCATATTTTCTTCAAGAATGGTTGCTTCTATCATTAGGTTTGGAAAACAGATTTTAATGAGGCTTTTTTCCACATGTTGCTCACCCAATTTGCTCACTATGTGCTCCATGATTTATCCCGTCAGTGAGTCATTTATATAAAATAATATTTTCAGGGATATATGCTTTTTTCCTCCTCTGAATGATGTGGAAAATAACTAAACAAAGATATGTTAAGGATAATTTAAAGTCTACTCATTAATTAGAACAATGTATGTTTTAAAGTACAATCCCATATATGGAAAACAGTAGAGATTTCTCAAAAAACTAAAAATAGAGCTATTATATGACCCAATAATGTCACTCAGGGGTATTTATCTGAAAATAAATACCTAACACAAATGAAAAATGAAATCACTAACTTGAAAAAATACATGCACACCAATGTTCATAGCAGCACTATTTACAGTAACAATGAAGTGGAAGCAACCTAAATGCCCATCACAGATGAATGGATAAAGAAGATGTGGTACACACACACAATGGAATACTACTCAGCCATATAAAGGAACAAAATTGTGCCATTTGCAGTAACATGGATGGATTTGGAGGGCATTATGCTAAGTGAAGTAAGTCAGACAGAGATAGAGAAATACCATATGATATCACTTATATGGGGAATCTAAAAAATACAAACAACTAGTGAATATAACAACAACAAAAAAAGCAGACTCACAGATATAGAGAACAAACTAGTGATTACCAGTGGGGAGAGGGAAGGGGGGGGACAAAATAGCAGAAGGGAATTAAGAGATACAAACTACTATGTATAAAAAAACAAGCAACAAAAATATATTGTGCAACACAGAAATCGCTTGCATTCCTATACACTAATGATGAAAAATCTGAAAGAGAAATTAAGGAAACACTCCCATTTACCACTGCAACAAAAAGAATAAAATACCTAGGAATAAACCTACCTAAGGAGACAAAAGACCTGTATGCAGAAAACTATAAGACACTGATGAAAGAAATTAAAGATGATACAAACAGATGGAGAGATATACCACGTTCTTGGGTTGGAAGAATCAACATTGTGAAAACGACTATACTACCCAAAGCAATCTACAGATTCAATGCAATCCTTATCAAACTACCAATGGCATTTTTTCACAGAACTAGAAAAAAAAATTTCACAATTTGTATGGAAACACAAAAGACCCCAAATAGCCAAAGCAATCTTGAGAAAGAAAAATGGAGCGGGAGGAATCAGGCTCCCTCAGCTCCCTATAGCTCCTTGGGACTATACTACAAAGCTACAGTAATCAAGAGAGTATGGTACTGGCACAAAAACAGAAATATAGATCAATGGAACAGGATAGAAAGCCCAGAGATAAACCCACGCACATATGGTCACCTTACCTTTGATAAAGGAGGCAAGAATATACAATGGAGAAAAGACAGTCTCTTCAATAAGTGGTGCTGGGAAAACTGGACCGCTACATGTAAAGGAATGAAATTAGAACACTCCCTAACACCATACACAAAAATAAACTCAAAATGGATTAAAGACCTAAATGTAGGGCCGGACGCTATCAAACTCTTAGAGGAAAACGTAGGCAGAACACTCTATGACATAAATTACAGCAAGATCCTTTTTGACCTACCTCTTAGAGAAATGGAAATAAAAACAAAAATAAACAAATGGGACCTAATGAAACTTAAAAGCTTTTGCACAGAAAAGGAAACCATAATCAAGATGAAAAGACAACCCTCAGAATGGGAGAAAATATTTGCAAACGAAGCAACTGACGAAGGAATCTCCAAAATATACAAGCAGCTCATGCAGCTCAATACCAAAAGAATAACCCAATCTAAAATGGGCAGAAGACCTAAATAGACATTTCTTCAAAGAAGATATACAGATTATCAACAAACACATGAAAGGATGCTCAACGTCACTAATCATTAGAGGAATGCAAATCAAAACTACAATGAGGTATCACCTCACACCGGTCAGAATGGCCATCATGAAAAAATCTACAAACAGTAAATGCTGGAGAGGGTGTGGAGAAAAGGGGTGGGAAAAGGGGTACACTGTTGGCGGGAATGTAAACTGACAAGCCACTGTGGAGAACAGTATGGAGGTTCCTTAAAAAACTAAAAATAGAGCTACCATATGGCCCAGCAATCCCACTACTGGGCATATACCCTGAGAAAACCATAATTCAAAAAGAGTCACATACTACAATGTTCATTGCAGCTCTATTTACAATAGCCAAGACATGGAAGCAACCTAAGTGTCCATCGACAGATGAATGGATAAAGAAGATGTGGCACATATATACAATGGAATATTACTCAGCCATAAAAAGAAACGAAATTGAGTTATTTGTAGTGAGGTGGAGGGACCTACAGTCTGTCATACAGAGTGAAGTAAGTCAGAAAGAGAAAAACAAATACCGTATGCTAATACATACATATTGAATGTAAAAAAAAGAGAAGAAAAATGGTTCTGAAGAACCTAGGGGCAGGACAGGAATAAAGACGCAGACGTAGAGAATGGACTTGAGGACACGGGGAGGGGGAAGGGTAAGCTGGGACGAAGTGAGAGAGTGGCATGGACATATATACACTACCAAATGTAAAATAGGTAGCTAGTGGGAAGCTGCCGCATAGCACAGGGAGACCAGCTCGGTGCTTTGTGACCACCTAGAGGGGTGGGATAGGGAGGGTGGGAGGGAGACGCAAGAGGGAGGGGATATGGGAATACATGTATACGTATATAGCTGATTCACTTTGCTATACAGCAGAAACTAACACAACATTGTAAAGCAATTATACTCCAATAAAGTTGTTAAAAAAGAAAAAAAAAAAAAGAGAGAGAGACATGGAATGAACAATGGTTCAAACATACCAGGTGGGCTTTGAGAATTGATTTCAACATATATTGTAGCTATTATAAAGAAACAAGTCAATAAATGCTACTTAATCTATTACTCAATTTTAGTACCTGGTGATGCTGAGGTAGCATCAAAAATTCCTACTTCTACATTTTAATTTGCTTTTCAACAAGTATACTTTAAGATACCTATGTCATCATTATTACACGGTGTGTGCGGCACAAGAATAGCTCAATAAATGTTTGTTAAATAAGTGTAGTAAACAAATAAATGATCTATGAATAAAAATATATATATATTGTTCAACAGAGGAAATATAGCCGAAATTTTTTAAGTATAAATGGAATATAATCTTTAAAAATTGTGAATCACTATGTTGTACACCTGAAACATATAATATTGTACATCAACTCTACCTCAACAAAAAAATAATAAAGGACAATAACATAAATGTACACAGGTAAACCACATAAGCATTTACAAGGTGCACAAACATACATATATACGTAAAAATAATTAGACATAGGGGCTTCCCTGGTGGCGCAGCGGTTGAGAATCTGCCTGCCAACGCAGGGGACACGGGTTCGAGCCCTGGTCTGGGAAGATCCCACACGCCGCGGAGCAACTGGGCCCGTGAGCCACAACTACTGAGCCTGCGCGTCTGGAGCCTGTGCTCCGCAACAAGAGAGGCCACGACGGTGAGAGGCCCGCGCACCGCGATGAAGAGTGGCCCCCGCTTGCCGCAACTGGAGAAAGCCCTCGCACGGAAACGAAGACCCAACACGGCCAAAAATAAATAAATAAATAAATTAAAAAAAAAAATTAGACATGGCTGTAGACTTCGAAGCATTCTGTGGGTTGTGACGTGTAAACATGTAAGACTCCTCAGCCAGCGTGGTAATGGGAGTACTCTCCTTCGTGTCTTGTCTAAGTTCCCTTGTGCCCACTCCATGATGTCACTTCTTGGTCCAGGATGCGTTCTCAGTGGGGACTGGAGCAGCCCTAAGGGGCAGAGATTGGTCCTTAGGGCCACAGCTCTCACTGTTTTTATGTACAAAGCACAGACAGGCATGCAGCACGTGAACAGATACACAGTGCAACCGTGGTGTGAAAAGTTCACGGGAGGGAAAGGGTACCATCAGCAAAGAAAACGTCTGAGACCTGGAAGCAACTCCTCCGTGAAGTCTTCCCGGATGCACTGGTCTTCAGTCTGGACTCGTGACTTGGCCCTCCCACTTCCTGAACTTGGTTCAGGCATAACCACCGCAACGTGGAATCGAGATTGTCCACATGGTGGTTAGCTCCCCTGCAGCGTGACGTCCACCAAAGCGTCCTTCGAGTCATCTCTGCATTTGCAAGAATACAGCCCTGCCTCTCTTACAGGGTGGGGGCTAAATAACCGTTTCATGACTAAATGAACAAACCAGCTAAGAAACAAAGGTTAAGGATAAAAACAAGTCACAAGGGGCACCGCCCCTACCTCCGTGCCCGTCCGGATGCCTGAGAGCAATACAGTGTTTGGTAGAAGCATTCTTCATGCTAAAAAGAATAAACATGCCCTTGTAAATAATACAACAACAAGCAACTGCTTTTGCACAGTGGAAACCTACTTTCAAGGAGTCTGAAATATGCTAGGAATTAATAAAACATTTAAAAATGTACTCTGTAATTTGAGTACAAAAAGGAAAATCGATGAATGATTCTGAAAGAGAGAACAAGTGGAGGCAATTATTATAATTTTGCATGTATTGAGAACCTGTAACAGTCTTGATGCTGTCAGGCTCACAAAACCCATTCCCCAGGCTAGGAAGCTGTAATTTTAACCACCAGTAGAGATGTTGGCTGCCATTGTTGGACCACTGTTTTAATTTGGCAGGGTCTGCCACTGAGACATTGAAAAAAAAGTCAAATAAAATAGCACATACATTCTCATTAAGTTGCCTAATTCCATGAAATGTGTTTGATTGAAATCCTATAGCCCCGTGTTGGAGTCTAGACGAGCCTTCACACACAATGAACTCCAGGCGCTCACAATTGTAGGTATTAATGTCCCGTAGTTCTGTCTCATTTTCAATCAATCCTTCCCTTTGGACTGCAGACAATTTGATCAAGTCCAGTGTTTGGATTAGATTCTATTATTTCTGCGACATGAACCTTTGTGCTACACAATGCAGTCACTCTGGAAAGTTCTTCTTTAGTTAAATGTGTCCCAGAGTGCACATCTAAGTGAGGACAGTCACTCAGAAATGCAAACTTCTACGCCATGAATTTCCGCTAGTGGGAAAGTTTCCTTCAATTTTGCCGTGGCCGTTGCAAAGGGTTGTCTTGGTTTTATTTTTTCCTTTTTCTAGTTCCATACAAGGTTGATATTTAGAGTCTTTAAAGTTTGCTTTATATGGTTATTGTTGGTCTCATTCTATGTTTTCTGAAAACTCCATCCCTAGTCCAACTCTATGTAAATAGTTTCATCTCTGACTGATAGGCGATGATGTCTCACCTCTGTCTTAATTCTTAATTCTAAGAACAGATGTTTGCACACCGATTGAGTTAGGAAGCATTTTACGGGCATTAAGTTACCCCCGCAGGACAGAACAGAAGACGTGGGGGCTGTGATCATCCCCAATTGACAGAGCAGAGCTGGTGCTTCCGAGGAGGTTGAGCTGCAGGTACAGGCAGAGCGGACGTGGCCAGCTCAGACGTGGTCACTGTCACCTGCAGTGGAGAGCATGTGCCGCAGGGCAGCAGAGCCTCTGTTCCACACGGTCACTCGGGGATCCAAGAAGTCACACTCCCTGCGGCTTCAAGGCACAGCCCGCAGGGTCCCCAAGGGTGTCAGCGCTGCCACCGGCTGGGACATACAGGAAGGAATCTCGTGCTGGGTCTGGCACCCTTCACTTCTGCTCAGCTCGGCTTCTGCCTGGGAGGACTGGGTCACACGGGCACACTCCCGGCCAGGGAGGCTGGAAACGGGTGTGCAAACCTGTACAGGACCGAACCGAGGCATCACGGAGGACTGACCATCGATGCTGATTGTCCGCCGCTGCCTGAAGGCCCTTTGGATAGATTTAACTGAAATGGATAACTAAATGGATCAAACGGACCATTTCCTCATTGCAAACATTTCTTTTTTCCTTTCTTTTTTTTTTTTTTTTGGCCACACAGCATGCAGGATCTTAGCTCCCCGACCAGGGATGGAACCCGGGCCCTGGCAGTGAAAGCGCTGACTCCTAACCACTGGGCCGCCAGGGAATTCCTGCAAGCATTTCCTGAGACAGGACAGGGCCATCGCCGTGTTCAGGCCAGTACTCTACCTGCCAGGGTTTGCCTTCCTCCAGCACAGTCAGGCTCTTTGTCTCTTGAGAGCAGGAGTGACCCCGAAGGGGTGAACTGTTCAGTGAGAGGCTAAGGGTTAGGGCACGTGAACAGCATGAGCCACGTCAAGGGTGTACAGAGTTGGGGGACAGGATGTTCACTTGGTTTTGCACTGGGCTCCCAGCCCCAGAATCCTGGCAGCACTGCACCAGCCTAGGGACCCACGTCTTGTAGTTACTTGTAAGTAGGTACCTACTGGGACCCACCCAGTAAGAGTGGCAGCCCCTTTAGGTCATGAGAGACCTTTAGAAGAGAGAGAATCATCTGTCCACACACAGACTCCCACACGAATGTTCACAGCAGCATAATTCACAACAGCCCAAACACAGAAACAAACCAAGGTCCATCAACTGACGAATGAATGAACCGAACGTGCTCCATCCCTACAACAGGGGCACTATTTGATCACAAAAAGGAATGAAGTTGTGACACCAGCTGCAACAGGGATGAGCCTCAAAAACAGGGTGCCGAGTGAAAGAAGTCAGGCACTAGAGGTCAGACTGTAGATCCCACTTATAGGAAATGCCCAGAACTGGCAAACCCAGAGAGACAGAGAGGAGACTGGTTATGCGTCAGGGGTGGGAGAGGGGGTATGGGGAGTGAGTGCTGATGGGGACCGGGTTGCTCTGGGGGAGAATGAAAACGTCCTAGAATTGACTGTGGTGACGGATGCACAGCTCTGTGAATCTACTCAAAACTACCGAGTTGTAGAGTTTACGTGTGTGAACTGCATGCTCGGGGGATTACATGCCAATGAAGCTGTTATAAAGACAAGCATTGGGGGCTTCCCTGGTGGTGCAGTGGTTGAGAGTCTGCCTGCCAATGCAGGGGACACAGGTTCGAGCCCTGGTCTGGGAAGATCCCACATGCCGCGGACCAACTAAGCCCGTGCGCCACAACTACTGAGCCTGCTCGTCTGGAGCCTGTGCTCCGCAACGAGAGGCCACGACAGTGAGAGGCCCGCGCACCGCGATGAAGAGTGGCCCCCGCTCGCCGCAACTGGAGAAAGCGCTCGCACAGAAACGAAGACCCAACACAGCCATAAATAAATAAATTAATTAAAAAAAAAAAAAAAAAGACAAGCAATGAAGTGCCTGATGGGGACGTGCAGCGAGCTTGCCCCAGTGGGGCACTTCTTCCTGGAGACTCCGGGATGCCCTGGGATTCCCACAGCAACCTCCACCAGCAAAGCGGCCGTCTCCTAACCGTGACGCAATGGCATTCCCTGAGACAGGATTACACACAACATTCCCCTGTACATCATCAGCTGCTTCCTTCACATGCCAAGTGCACAGATCCGGCACACCCAGGGTGCTGAGAATTTCTATCGATGTTCCCACCAAGGTCCCTACACAGGGTTCACCCAAGACAGTGTTTGTTTGTTTTAGAGAGCAAAACCTTTTGTTTATTTTTGTTTCTGCTGAGGTTTAGTACCTTTTTTTGTTGTTGTTGAAGTGTAGTTGATTTACAACCTTGTGTTAGTTGTGTTAGTTTCAGGTGTACAGCACAGTGATTCAGTTATACACATCTGTATCTGTATAGATATAGATATTCTTTTTCATATTCTTTTCCATTATGGTTTATCTCAAAATACTGAATATAGTTCCCGGTGCTACATAGTAGGACCTTGTTGTTTATCCATTCTCTATACAAGAGTTTGCATCTGTTAACCCCAAACTCCCAATCCATCCCTCCCCTTCCCCCTCCCCCTTGGCAACCACAAGTCCGTTCTCTACATCTGTGAGTCTGTTTCTGTTTTGTAAATAAGCTCATTTGTGTCATATTTTAGATTCCACATATAAGTGACATCATATGGTATTTGTCTTTCTCTTTCTGACTCACTTCACTTAGTATGACAATCTTACTCTAGGTCCATCCATGTTGCTGTAAATGGCATTATTTCATTCTCTTTTTTATGGCTGAGTGGTATTCCATTGTGTGTGTGTGTGTATCACATCTTCTTCATCCAGTCCTCTGTCGATGGACACTCAGGTTGTTTCCATGTACCCAAGACAATGTTGAACTTTACCCAAACCCTGTGCTCCTGGAAAACAGGGAAGGTTAAGGAATTGCCCCATCCTCTGTGTCCTGGAAAACCGCTGACTGCAAAGAACCTTCCTTCCCCACCTGAGTTAGATAAAACTCACAGATGTTCCCTTTGGGCACCTAGGACAAGGCCCGACACAGACCCTCCAGGTTCCCATCCTCTGTCTCATAAATGATGTCCTGAGTGGTCTGTCCCCACTGATGAACTGGAACGAAATGCTTGTGAACCAAACTGGGGTTCAGCGTCTCCCTTTGCCCCCCAGGACCTTGAACTTTGCCCCCCCCCAGTCTGAGCCAGCAGCCTCTCACCCCAGCACAAGGTGCTCTTAGGAAAATATTCTCTGGTCTACATTGGATCATGCCACCCTTTCACCCCACTTCCCTTTGCCTAGTTCTTTCTAGAATACAGGTCAAGGGAATCAACTTTGCTCCTCCTATAAAAAAAGAGGATCCCCTTTTGCTAACTGTTGCTTGCTGACCTTCTAGATAGAATGTTGTCCCAAATGCAATAGCCGCCCTGCCCCTAATGCAACAGTCTCTTTCCCTCCTTCCAAAAATCCTTTTTGAATAAAAGTCTCTCCTTACTAAGTCCGGATGTGTTTTTCTTTTTTTGTTCTGACAAGCACAACCTGTGTGGGACTTTCAGGGTTAAATTCACAAAGGGTTCCTCCCAACGTCGATGCAAGTTCCTACCCTGGCGTGCTTTTTCTCAACCCTGATGGAATCGACTTGTCAATATGTCTCCTTGCTTCATCTGTTGGCATCCCCTCAACCTTTCTGTTTTCTTTCAACAAGCTGAATGACCCCCCAATAAACAGATTCTCAAAACATAGTAATGCTTGCACAAGTTGTTTCACGTGGGGCTTTTGGAAGAAGGCAAGGGTGCTTTCTGGTAGTGACGGGGCTGACAGTGTGTAATGAGCACTGTGGCCACCTGTAACCACAATGGGTCACAGAGGACACACCCTGGGCTCTCGCATCCCCGCTGAGCAGGGTGTGTAGGGAACCATGTCCCCTGTGAGTTGGATTCTTCTCTTGGGCCTTTCTTCTCCTTCACCAGCTGATCTGTGCCCAGAACTCCTCCTTTTTGGCTGAGTTACTTTTTATTTGGCACTTTCTTGAAACAGTGAGTGTTTCTCAGTGCATTTGTAGCCAGTGGCACCCTGGCCATCGCTGAGAGATGTGGCGGAAATCTGTTTCATCACACGGACCGCTGGAAGGGGAGACGGGGTGGTCTGGGAGGTGAGGACGAATTCCTTCGGCAGGGCACACTCGCTCCCTGCTCAGAGCTGGAGGTGAGGAGTGATCTTCCACCACACCGGGGCGAGGAGGGGCCAGGAGCCCCCGTATGGTGCGTGGAAATGTTCCCTCAGGGAAGTCATTTGGGTGGCTGGTTTTGATCCCTTCATGCTGGACATTTTGTGGGCTGTTCTGAAGAAAGAAACAGGTTCTACAGCCATCATTTCAGTCTCCTGGAAACTGATTCCATGCATGAGGGAGGAATTGAGTATTTGGTGATGGCTGGCCAGGTTCTTCATCTGTCCTATTTTCCTCCAAAGAAAACACAATTATTCCCACCATGCAGGGATACGTGACTGGCATTAACGTGCCTGCTCTGGTACTTTCCCGAGAACCGTGCTCTAGGACGTGGACGGGGGACCTACATCTATATTACAGGCAACGGACAGCTTTATTGACTAGGCAGGTGCTTCAGACAAAGTCTTTTGCACAACATAAAGAGCAAGTTACTCTTCTCAAATGACCGTAATACTCTTAGTGAAAACCTCTTTCAGTTGAAATAGCATTAGCATACATCTTATTTTCTGGAAAGTGTACTGGAAACTGCATGAGAAAGGCACATTCTATATGTTTTCTGGAGAACTAAGCTATTGGATAAAGAGGGAAACCAACTTGTTATGCAAAGACCTGATTCCCCACTTTGGGGGATTCAATGACTCAATTGAAGAAATGGGTCTGGGGCTCCTCTGTGTTTAGAATGAGGCACTGTTCAAGTAGCCAGGGATACAATGTTGAGTAAGACATGGTCCCCTCCCCCAAGACATTTCTAACCCGCTTTTACAAATATTCCAGTCAAGAATTCCCAACTGCCATGCAAATTTTTGTTTTTGTTTTTGTTTTTCCTCGTAATACCATGCAATTTTAGGGCCTGGATCTGAAAGCACTGACAAGAAACAATGAAAAGAAAAGAGTGACATCTACTTGGACCCAGACAGTAGTCCAAAGAATCATAAGCTAAATGACTTTGTCCTCTGTGTGATGTTTTCTTGATTATTTAAAAAACCAGAAGTCGATGCATGTTTTTTGCACTAAACGGTCACAACCCAAGACTCTCTTCTTTGATTTAAGGCTCTTTGGGTTCACTGAAGTGTCATTTGGAAAACTGCTTCCTGACGCATAATGTTATGGTAATGATACCCTAATGCCCGTGTAAGGGCTCTGCCAAGAGAGCTATCGATTTATCTCCTTCCAAGTATTGTTTTAAAACAAGAGGCAGCTGGGGGTCAAGAGAGAGACTCTGGGTTATAAGAGGCTTAATGCAACCCCAGGAATTTTTTTTTTTTTTTACACACTTGAGAGGAGAAAGGTTGTTCATAAATACTCATTTGCAGAAACAATTCGAGAGACGCAGAAAAGACACATTTCTCTTCCATCTGAGCATAGGATTATACCCTATGTAACAATGTAGGTGAGGGAAAGAGTAGAAAGTGCTAGAATATCGGGGTTATAGCTAGAATCCAAGAGACCTGGATCAAAGCCCAGCCCTGCCACTCACTGATTATATCCATTTGGTTTATAAATTGGAACTTTTTGAACTTAGTCACCTCACATAAAGCAAAATTACCTGCCTCAAAGATAGTTGTGAGGATTCAATATAATATCACATGCAAAGGCCAAGGAACAAAGCCTGGTACGTAGTATAAACTCAGTAAACTGTACAGATCATTGTTACTGTTACCGTTATATAGGAGTTAGACACAAAGTATTTACACATAAGGTGCTGGGTAAGATGCTTGCTCTCAGTACTTGAGACGGGTGTTGTGATGTGATCATTAGTTTTATGTATCAGTTGACGAGGCTATGGGGCCCCGTCATTTAAATGCTAGTCCACATGTGGTTTGTTTTAGATGTGATTACATTGAAATTAGCAGACTCTGAGTAAAGCAGATTACCCTCCATAATGTGGTTGGGCAGGGGATGGTGGGATGGTGGATGGGTCATATCTAATCAGGCGAGGGCCTTAAAAGCAAAGATGAAAGTTTCCCAAAGAAGAAGCAATTCTCTCTCAAGGCTGCCACATAGAATCTCTGCCTGAATTTCCAGCTTTCTGGCCCACCCTGCAGACATCAGACCGGCCAGCTGCCACAATCACATGAGCCAATTCCTTAAAATAAATCTCCAGATGGATACATACATACAAATACATCTATCTATAGTTATAGATGTAACTACTATATGTAACTGTATGTAACTACTATAGATCTTTATCTATACAATAGCTAATTGTAATTCTATTGAATCTCTCCATCTATCTATCTATCAAAATCTGCCTCCATCTCTCTATATAGCAAGAGACAGATTTAGCTATAGATAGCTATAGATAGATAGACACAAATTCCCTGATCTATACATCTGTATCCATAGAGATCCTCTTGGTTCTGTTTCTCTAGAGAACTTGACTAATTCAGGCTGGGAGACCGACAAGTAAATAGACAATGTGAATGCTCTGTGGTGGGTCTCAGCACAGCACAAGGTGCTATGGGAATGTACAGAACAAAACTGCTCTTTTTGAAGCCCGGATTGAATAAGCTGCCCGAGAAGACGGTTGAAAATGAGATCAACCTTTAGGGGGTGGACACAAGGGTCGGAACCCCCAAGGACACAGATGAGGGACAACTAGAGGATTAAGAAGATAAAACAGTGTGATGTGAGAGAGCATGAAAGCCCAGGGGGAGAGCTCTCCGAAGGGCAGGATTCATCCTATGGGAATACCACAGGGAGTGTGAGTTAAGAGACTGGGAGGTTTGCATCTGGGATTTCAGGAGGGTCTTGGCACTGCATGAAACTTAGATGCAAGGCAGGGCCATGGAGGTGGCTGGAGGGGAATGATGGAGAAGGTCCTGTGGGTGAGAAGAGCCAGAACTCAGTGAGTGCCGTTCCCCAGAGGTGCTCAGGGCAAAGATAAGCGGCCACGCAGTGGGGAGCAGTGCAGGGTAACGGCGGCCTCAGGGAAGGGCCGGATGGTGGAAGAGACGGCGGGTGAACAGGCTGAGAGAGCACAGGTCCTCGGTGTAAAGGTAAATGGCCTGGAGGTGGGAGAGCAGCGAGAGGCTGGGTCAGGAGCCAGGGCGGTGGGCCAGAGCTCAGGAGACGCAGGCGGGCGCGATGACCAGATGGGCCCAGCTGTCCGGGGCTTCTCAGGAAGTCCTGGTCCACTGGTCTCAGCCTCAGATGCACGCTGGAACCACCCGGGGAGCTTTACAGATACTGCTGCCAGGGTCCCACCCCCAAAATGCTGTTGTCACTCGCCTGTCTCCCTCCGTCATGATTTATGTGCCAAAGACTATCTTTCATCATCACCAAAATTGTGCTCATGCATCCCCGTGCTGGCTGACGCTGTTGACTCACTCCCAGGATCTACTGAGACCAGCAGCTCCCCGGGGACATTGCCCTGTACACTGACTACGTTTCTTCAACCCCCGGCAGGGCTCCAATAGACAGCCTGGTCCCCAAAGCGTCTGTGAAAAGGAGGCAGGGGAGTCCATGTGGACACGGAGGGTGTGGACGCCTCCAAAATCACACGAGGGTGAGTTACCCGATTACCAACCAGCCAGCCACCCACAGAAACTCCCCTGAAGGCATCTGCTCTTGAAGTGGACGTGGGCGTTGCACCTCATGGTCCACAGATGGCCTGGTGTTCCACCTCCCCCAAGCCCACAGGGGTCACTGTCTCTTGGCAGCTGTATCAAGGGTGACTCTACCATAGTGAGCAACCAAGGGGGTATGAAAGAATGTCCCCACGGGACGCCCATTCTAGGAACAAAGGCAGATCTCCCAGCTCTTTGGAACAGATATCTTGGCAAAAGCTAATTAGCCTCTAAACCCTAATCACAACTAAGGCACACAATCTACTGCATCTGATAACATGAAAGGTACAATCATAGTTTCTAAGCACAAAGCACTTTCACCTGTTTAAGCAAATCTGAACGGAAAAAAAATATATCATTTTATAAGTTTTCTACTAAACACCCGTAGCTCTAGACAACAGATTCTGACTTAGCTCAGCGATGAGGTGCCATTCACCCAACCTTTAGCCATACTGTAACACCAGGTTTTGGAAGGCACGCTGCTACTTAAAGCTAGAAGTTGATACAGTACTTGCTTAGTGCTGTGGAACACTGCAGAATGCAAGAAGGGGCCTGCAAAGGGCCTCTTAAAATAAATATTTCCTTTTCGGCAGAAAATATCATTGTAGGGTCCCCATGGGTAGGGGAGTGGGCACTGCACAGTAGATGGGCTGACACTGCATCTGAGAGTGGAAAGAATATATCCAGCATGCAGAATAGACTGGGCTTCTCCTATTGGGCCGTACGTGCTGGGCCTCTTTGCATTCACCTTCTAAAATGAAACTTCCCCAGACAATAATTATTCTTGTTTTCAAAGAAGAGAATAACCATTGCTCTCTTGGTGGCTCCAAACTCAGAATTTCAGGGTCTAATTTAGACGTACTCACTTAACAAGCCAAGCTTTTATCCATAAAGTAAGACTAGAGGAAAAGAGAGAATGATTTTTATGATGGGTGGGGTCAATGGACGTCACAGAAACTTCTAGATGCAGCCCCAGTCTTGCACCCCTAGGGTCAAGGCTGCACCACCAACAAGATGGTGGTCCAAGTTCATGGGGCCACTTGGTGGATCCATTTACATAGGTGGTGCTCCTGGAGCTTTACAAAGCAGCTCCTATATAATTCTGGACATTAACATGCTCAAGGAGACTTGAGAACAGCCCTTTTGAAGTAAGGTTCAGCATCACTGTCTCAGCTACTTCCTTGGGGAATTCTGAATGTGGGTTCCATTAAAAAAACAATACAGCATCAAAGGGGCATCCTACCACTGCTTCTTTGGAGATTTCACTCCCACATGATACCTCTTGGATGAGAATCAAAGCTTTTCGTGTACCTACCATTCTAGGAGCCAAAATACCAAGGTGAAAACCCTCCCATGTGATTGTTTGAGCACAGAATACAAACAAAATAATTAGCAACTCAAAGGGCATTTCAAACACGCGCCAGCACGGAACCATGCGAAACAGGGAAGATTCCTGTTTGTAAACTCCGACTACTCAGACAGACTTTAAGGATTCATATCCTAGGCAACAGAAATGTGCTCTGTAAAAGAAATCTTTCCAGAGGCTTTTCCATCTTTGCCACGGTTAAGCTTACATGTAAATAAACGAGGAGTTTCTTACCTGTCTACCAAGTGGTCCTTCTGCAAATCAGCTCCCTGCTCTCCAAGTCACTCCACGAATGAGGAGAAAGAACCAGATCTCATTGTGGGCACCACAGGCTGTCCTCCTAGTGGAAGGGCAGTAGAAACTTCAGCATCAAGCCTTCAGAATGTAGACGCCAAAGTGTCAAGTGCAATTATCTAAGAAGAGAGGGCCTGGTGTAAAACATCGATGCCCCGCAAATAGGAAAATGGCATCTTTGACTGAGAGTCAATAGTACACACATTCATGGAGTTTCTTCCCCAGAATAGAGACTGTTTCTATGTTGGCACACATCTTTTGTACCTTAAAGAATGATCGATGGAACATATTTGAGACACTGGAGTGCGTTTATGGCAGTCATAGGATAAGTCATTATTTCCATGCGCTGTGGTTTGAGTTTGTGACTTTGGACACATTGATCATTAAGGCAAGGGGAGATACAAGTATTGACAAACTCTCAGCAGCACCTAAGCTATGACATCCCAGAGGTGGCTACCTGGGGCCTCTGCTTGGGGCCCCACGTGATGGGGCTCCCAGGTCAGTGATTCGAGGAACCAAAGGCAGGTAGACTCTCCATCACCTGGGGCTAGAATGCTGAGGCCCTTACCCTGCCAGGCCATAAAAAGCCCCACCACGGCAAAGAGAGTCAGCACAATGAAAAAGGCATGGGATCTGTATGGAGAATATGAACCTGGGCTCTGCCATTTTGCAGTGTGGTGGCCACGGACTTGGCAGGAATATGGAGAAGGACCTCCTGGAAATTCTTGGATTCCAGGCCCTCGAGACCTCCTGTCCTGGCAAAACAAATTCTCCACATGGCCCAGCCCCACTAGCCTGGACACCAAAGTTTAGGGCCAGGGTACTAGGTTGTCGTGAAATGGTCCTTTCCCCTGATGAGCCCTCATGCAACAGGTGGCCATTAAACATTGCTTAAAGGATGTGAGGCATTCAGGAATATCCCATGGCTATGGTTTCCAGAAGATTCCAGTAAGAGAGGAAACTCTGTCCGCCTTCTTTATTTTTCAAGCCCAATTCTGTAGAGTGCACTGCAGTCCTCTGTACATCATGAGGTGTGACATCCTAGAGGCCCTTTGGCTTTTCAGTGATCTCTTTGATGGAGCCCAAGATGGTCTTCATGCTGAATTCCATCTTCAGTGGGCAATATCATATAAAGTTCTTTCTGAAAGAAAAGGGAAAAGAACCAGAATCAAC
Organism: Balaenoptera physalus; assembly: GCF_965194825.1. Taxonomy (NCBI): domain Eukaryota; kingdom Metazoa; phylum Chordata; class Mammalia; order Artiodactyla; family Balaenopteridae; genus Balaenoptera; species Balaenoptera physalus. Next base: position 4,689,570 of record NC_138903.1, read on the forward strand.
AATGGAAACGTATCTGTTTTACTCTGTGTTATTTAAATTACTGGAATAAAGAAAGTAACCTTAAGTTTAATTTTAGTTTTAGTTTGCTTTTAATAAACTTGTCCAGATTGAATTTACCACTAAAGAATGAGAAAATAGCAATAATTGACTCCATTTAGGTCAAATGTTGGTAATGATGTTTGATCAAAGGCAGATTATCTAACAAAGGAACAAATGACAGTGATCCTCCCAGATTAAAAACAACAACAAAGAAGACATAACAAAACCAAAGGGAAAAAAAAAACTTTCAAGAATCAATTCTGGGCCATCTGAGCCAAGGAATATTTTTACAGATTGGGATGGTAAGTCATGACAGTACTATGAAGCTACCTAAAGCAAAAAGGTAAGGCTTTTGATACAGCTGAAAATGTGAACTGTATTCCACAACTTTGGTTTCCTGTCTCTTGATAAAGCAGCCTGCATTCAATCCTTTCCCAAGTCCATCCGCCAGCCTCATGACCTCTGAACTTTAGATGTCCAGGATTGCACCTCAAAGTAACGCTAAATAGGATTGCTTGCTAAAGCTCTGGACTAGCTCATTGCAGACACTGCCAGGATCACATATCAAGGAACAGGCAGAGGATAAGTATCATTAGACATGAAACAAAGACTCAAGACTCATGGCTGAGAGTTGCTTCTAGCTTAATACTAAGTTATTTAACATTTACTGTTATAAAATGTTATAACAATGTTATAATATATAAAATATAATGTAATAATTTAATGTTATATTATATAATACTGTTATTGTCCAAAGTATGTCTTCTTGCAGCTAAATCAGCAGGCAATTGGTACAATTTGACCGTACCAATCAATACACTGTGATTAAAATATTTCAAAATAAATACAATGCAGGATTTTTGGAAAGTGCCATTTTTTATTTTGTTTAGTTCTTCAGTCATGGTCACTGCCCTCCCCAGCCCTGATCTAGATAACACTAACAAAAATATGTTCTCCATGACTCAGCCTGTTCTAGACATACTGATGAAGAGATCAGAGGGAATTGTTAATTACAGGGTTCTAGACTGTAAGTTTGTTCCACAAACTCCTTGCAGATAAAAATGAAAGTGATAAATTAGCTGTCACCACTTTGGAGATAAAGACAGTGGCATCTCAGTGTCATGGGCATCGCTTTATAGGCACAAATGGCATATTTAAGGAATGAAATACGAAGGGGGGAGATATGCACAAACGAAAAATAAGGTCGCTGAATTCATCATGGGTGAGATATTCCTTGGTGTAAAAAATTGGTTGTGCAGCTGTGATCCTGCAGCAGTGCCTGTATAGAAATGTTTTAAATGTATTTTTAAATGCACATGCTCCTAGAACCATTTTATTGAAAGATGAAACACAGCATCTGGTCTCCTGCTCTGTCACCCTTCTCATAGACAGATTCAAGCATCTCCAGATGAGTAATATCCATGAATTCTGAGGTTAGTGATGGAAATTGATACTCCATCCCTGCTGAGAACCAGGAGTGACTGCAAGTCCAGGACTAACTAAAGGCTGGACCCCAACAGTTCAGGCTGGTCCTCACTAATGGTTTCAGGGTGAAAGGCACATCTTTAACATTGGTACCACTGTTATAACTCTTCATTTATTTTTATCTTGTTTATTATTTTTCAATATACTTTTAAAATTTCCCCATAAAGTCTTTTCACCAATTTTTTTTCTATTCATTACTAATCCTTTATATTTTGGGGACTTTTGCAAAAGATATTTTCTAAAAGCGTGTGATCTAATAATTGCCAGCATATAGATATACAAGTGATAGTGAATATTTATGTTGTATCCAGCAACCTTGATAAACCCTCATCGATTCTAACAATTTATCTAAATATTCTCTGAGATCTGAGGTTTTCAAGGTAGACAATGAATAAGCTCTGAAGGATAACAGCCTCTTCCTTTATAATATTCATACATTTCATTTTATTTTTTCTTATATCATTGAGCTGTCCTTTAGTACTGCCAACACAAAGCTGAATGGGGGTTGTAATAGAAAGCATTCTTACTCCTGATCTTAAACAGGAATACTTTTACCTTTTCACTATCAAATATAATACTGAGTTTCAACTCAGTTTTGTTTTTTTTTTTTGATAGATATTATTTGTCAGTGTAGGAAAGTTATTTTCTATCCCTAATTGCTAAGGATCTTTGTTTTTAATAAGTCAGGAAGAGATATTGACTCGATCAAATGATTTTTCTTCATCAGTTAAGACAATCATACAGGTTTCCCCCTGGTAATTAATAGATTGATCTTTCTAATGTTGATACAGGTTTGCATTACTAGGATGAATCCATTTTTTTCATGATTACTATTCTTTATAGCTTGCTAGATTGTTAATATTCTGTTTAAGGTGTCTGTCACTATATTTAATAGGATTTATTCTCCTTGGATAATTTAGTTATTAAAGTTAGGCAGTCTCAAAAAAATGAGTTAAGTTTGTTTTCTTTGTTCTCTGGAAGAGTTGTAATAGTTTGGAATTACTTGTTGATTGTGAGATTTAACACATAAAACCATAGGGCACAGGATTTTCTCTGGGGAAAGTTATCGTTTGTTTGTTTTTGTTGTTGTTGTTGTTTTTACGACTCAGTTTTTATAGTTTATTTCTTCTTGAGTCAGTTACATTTTTCTAGAATTTTGAACGTTTAAGTTTTCAACTTTATTGCTATAAAGCTGAAAATGCTATCATTTTATTATCTTCTTGACCTCAGAAGCATCTATACTTTAAAAAAATAGTTTATATTTGTTCTCTCCCCCCACCACCTTCTCTTTTCCTCTCCTCCCCTCCCCTCCCCTCTCCCACTCTTCCCTTCTCTTCCCTTTCCTTCCCTCTCCCCTGTCTCTCTCCTATTCAGTCTTGCCAGAAGTTTTCCAGTCTTACTAATTTATTCTTTCTGACTTGCGGAAGTTTTATCTGTTGTTCTTTTCCTAACTCCCTGCGCTAGATGCTCAACTCATTGATTTCCATCCTATTTCTGTCCTCATATAAACATTTAAGGCTTTAAATTTCCCTCTCAATACTGCTTTATTGCATTCCCCTTTAAAAAGTATATAGTGTTATTATTGTTTATCTATATTTTCAGTTTCCTTTATGACTTCTTTTTTGACCCACACAGTTGTTTTTTTTTTTTAAGTGTGTGCTTTAAAATTTCTATATGGAGATTTTCTATTTATCTCTTTGTTCCTGATTTCTAACTTAATGCATTATGGGGAGAGAATGTGACATGTCCTATGAGTGTGATGAGATTTATCTGATAATCTGCTTTATGAACTGTGTTCAATTGTCAAAATTATTCCTTATATTGTATTGAGATACATATCTTTCATTTGCAGGCTGCAATGTCCTTTCACTAACATGAAACGCATGATTTCTTTTCATTGTATTTTCTGTTTTAAAAATTTCCACAATATAGGGCAGCTATTGAATTGCTGAGCAATGTAAAAAAAAATTCATTCAAGTATGTTGATAGAGTGCTTAGTACATGCTCATTACGGCTGTACACTAGGCATTAAGAATACAAGGATGACAGAGACTAACACAGTGCTTGTTCCCATGGACTTAACTTAGCATCTAGATGGGCAGAGAGATTAAGTGCTCACGTAGTTACTTAGTTACTGTTGTGTTAAATGTCACAGAGGGAAAGTACAGTGTGCGATGACGCAGGTTCTTTCTGAGATCAAGCACAGTGGCTATAGCATGCGAGTCATCGCTGGCTGTACTCAGAAGTCTCGGCACAGAAACACCGAAGAGTCACCCAGTAATATGACTCATCAAGTACAGGTGTATCCCTCTAGCCTGCTGTGTCTCTCCTCCTCACCTCCCTCCTTATCTCCACCAGTTCCTAGTGATTTGTCCTCTTTTCCTTTTCTCCCACTTAACCGTTCCTTTTTTGGTTCCTAACCACCATAGTGGTCTTTCTCTGAAAACATGTTACGTACTGGATGCTCGGGACAAACCTCCACAACTCTGCAGGTATGATCTGTTCAGTAGAGTTTCTGATGTCACTCACACTCCAGCAATTGGTTTTTTCCAAACCCAAAGTTACATGGTTTACCAAATTTTGCTCTTAACTGAGGATGTGCATATATAAATATGAAAGACTATTTTAAGTAGTTACCGTGCTCTCTGTTATTATAATGAATGCAATCACAAAATGAGGTCCAAAGTAAGGTTATTTCCATTTCTGTCATGTTCAACATCAACATTCATTTATATTGTAGTTGTGTGAGGTGTGAGATTATGTGAGGTTTTGTGTGTGTTTTTGTTTGCTTGGTTGGTTTTGGTTAGACTGATTATGCTGAAGGCTCATATTGCCACGCAGTCAATTAAAATGTCTGGTTATTTTTGTTTTTACCATCGATCAGCCCTGTCCCCGCAAGCTGGTACTTGAGTGGCTGGTGTATTTGAGCAAAACGTGGCACTTTGCTGCTATCGGTTTCCATCTTGCTAGATTCATTCCATTGACCCAGGCCAGCAAGTCTCCTCTGGACCTTGTTTTTTCTTTTCCCTTTTTCATTCCTGGTTTCTTTTGGTCTCAGTTGTGTCATTCAATGTATTGGCTAATCACTACTTTGCACCCCTGATCAGCAGGCTATCCCTTTCCTTGTCCAAGTCTCCCCAGTTGAAATGGTCAACAGGAGAGGGCCAACAGGAGAGCCAGAGAGAAACATACTATGAGAAACATACTCCAGCTGGACATCCATCCCTTAATCATCAATTTCAATCACGTTAAGTTGATCTTGGTTGATCCCAGTCCTCAAGGCTAGGACTGAAAACACTGTCAAAATCCTGCTCAGATGGAGATCGTGTCCTTCAAGTCAACTGCATTTCTTGTATTTATTAGTCAGTCCAGTGAAATGAGTCTTGTCTGGCAGGACCTGTTAATGATGAGCCCACCGTGACTCACAGTGATCTCCACTTTCTTAGTTAAGTGCTCACCAACCGCCTTTTTAAATACTCCATCTCCAAATGACCCTCAGGGGGGACATTAAGCTCACGTTCCCTCAGCGATCTCAAGCGAGTTCTAATCACCAGCTCCAGCCTCCTCTTCTCAACTGTCCCCGCTTGACCTCTTCCTGGTATTTTATATTGTCAGCCACCCCATCTTTCTTGGTCACACATTTGTGCAATTCATCTTCTCCTTGGTCTTTGAAAAATCAGAACGTGTGTTCACTTTCAGTCTTGGGGATGGAAATCTCTGCTGTCTTATAATGATTTCTCAACATTGCCAGTGATGATTAGTCCGGACAATGTGTAAGCTCTTTTGAGAAGCAGCTTATCCAGGCTAGAAAATCTCTCCTCCATAACTAGGTTTCCCTTATAACCTCCTTGTGGTCTTAGGATTTTAAGGTTCTTCTAAATGTTAATTTCACAATTACCTGTAATTACCTGACTTCTCAAAGTCAGAGAAGAGGAAGCAAAAATGAAAGTCCAAGAGATACTCTCCCTTGTGAAAAAACTAGTCAATGGTTCTTAACACTATTTAGGTGATGGTACACCCGGCATTTAAAATACTGTCTGTTTATACAGCAGAAGCTAACACAGCATTGTGAAGCAATTATACTCCAATAAAGATGTTAAAAAAATTAAAAAAAATAAAATACTGTCTGTGAAACGCCTTGATATAATGAAACACTATGATTATTGGTAGCTATTTTCATCTTACAATCAATTTGGCCAGCCGAAGGTATAATATATGACAAGAACTCTAAAGCAGGGGTCCACAACCCCGGGCCGCAGACTGGTAGTGGTCCATGGCCTGTTAGGAACCGGGCCGCACGGCAGGAGGTGAGCAGTGGGCGAGTGAGTGAAGCTTCATCTGCCGCTCCCCGTTGCTCCCCATCACCTCCATTACCGCCTGAACCATCGCTTGCGTTACTGCCTGAACCATCCCCCACCCACCCCTGGTCCGTGGAAAAATTGTCTTCCATGAAACCAGTCCCTGGTGCCAAAAAGGTTGGGGACCGTTGCCCTAAAGAACATATAAAAACTACAGCTATGAACAAATACATATACCTTCCCAGCACAAGATATCAAAGTCATCCCATTCTGGGGTTTTCTGCTAACACAGACATACCTCAGAGATGTTGCAGGCTCAATTCCAGACCACCATAATAAAGTAAATATCGCATTAAGAAACTAAGACAGATTTTTTGTTTCCCAGTGCATGTAAAAGTTATGTTTACACTACACTGTAGTCTATTAACTGTGCAATAGCATTATGTCTAAAAAACAATGTACATACACCAATTTAAAAATACTTTATTGGGACTTCCCTGGTGGTCCAGTGTTAAAGAATCCACCTTCCAATGCAGAGGATGTGGTTTGATCCCTGCTCAGGGAACTAAGATCCCACATGCTGCGGGGCAACTAAGCCCAGGTGCCACAACTACTGAGCCCACATGCCTCAACTAGAGAGCCCGAGTGCCACGAACTACAGAGCCCACACACTCTGGAACCCGTGCACCACAACTAGAGAAGAGAAAACCCACACACCACAACTAGAGAGAAGCCCATGCACCGCAATGAAAGACCCCACGTGCCACAGTGAAGATCCTGCGTGCCACAACTAAGACCCAATGCAGCCAAATAAAAAAATAAATACATATTAAAAAATAAAATGAAATAAAAATACTTTATTACTAGAAAATGCTAACCATCATTTGAGCCTTCAGCGAGTTGTATTCTTTTTGCTGGTGGAGAGTTTAAGATGTTGCAAGAATTACCAAAATGGAACACAGAGAGTCGAAGTGAGTAAATGCTGTTGGAAAAATGGTGCCAATAGACTTGCTCAATGCAGCATTGTCACAAATCTTGAAAATTTGTTAAAAAGCGCAATATCTGTGAAGTGCAATAATATGAGGTCTGCCTGTAATTGCTTGCTTCCTATTTATTTATTTATTGAACAGAGGAGGTTAGTACTTAAAAATAAGAGAAGGCGGGGACTTCTCTGGTGGTCCAGTGGTTAAGAATCCACCTTCCAAGGAAGGGAATGCAGGTTCGAGCCCTGGTCGGGGAACTAAGATCCCACATGCCATGGGGCAACTAAGCCCATGCGCCACTACTACTGAGCCCATGCACCCTGGAGCCCGTGCACCACAACTAGAGAGAAGGCCGCGTGCCACAACTAAGGCCCGACACAGCCAAATAAATAAATAAATAGATAAATATTTTTTTTTAAAAAAGAGAGAGAGAAGGCAGAGGATGCCAAACAATTAGGAAAAAGAATTATGAGAGGAAGTATTTTAAATTGAGACTATTTTGTTATTCAAGTTAATTCTGGTGAGTTGTGAAAAGACAATGGCCATCACATAATTTTAGAAGCAAGGATCCAAGGCAAACTTGGTGTGCACAGGACACCTACTAAGCTAGGTGGGTCCCCAAAGTTTCCATTACCTACTTGAGACAAGCAGTTACCTGAGTGGAGCTAGTTCTCACCTATTGTTCTACTTTGGGAATTAGTGGCTTTTCTGAAGGAAAAAGTCAGTAAAATCCATTATTTATTTCTCATACCCCCCGATCTCTATTTCATAAAAGGATTAAAGACAATGTCAGATTCACCTAAACAAAGACAAATGTTTGCAGAAGGCAGACAGATGTGAAGTGCTCCAAAGCAAAGGAGAAGTAGTTAGATGCCATGGGATGGAGAGATTTTTGATTTCTCAAGTTTGTTATTGCCTATATATTTCCCCCTTACAGATTACCACTTAAGTCCTTAAATAATTAATGAGTGTATATTCCTTTTTTCCAGGAGTATCATGGAATTGGCACTCAGGAATGACTGTCAAACCATAGCTTAGTTTTGGGGACAAAAAAGCAAGAGACACATCAAGAGATGGAAAGGACACTGGCAGCTATAAAGAATAAATAAGAACTCTAATTTCCTGAGCCCTGGGCGTGGGGGGGGCTGTGTGTGCGGGGGGAATGGCTAGAGAGTAACACTCGGCCAGCCCTGAGAAGAACCTGTGAAGGCCTCCCATATTTGGCTAGCAAATCCGAAAGGACACAGGTAAGGTCTTCTCTCTGAGTTCTGGCTATAATATTAACTCAGAGGCCCTTTTGTTACTTTTCCTATTTTGAGATGCCTTACCTCATTCTTGGCTTAAGACTTCCTAATACTTCTCTTGAAAATCTCTGCAAAACTTTTATAGTCCTTAGTTGCTTATATGCCCCTCCTGTCATATTAAGTCCATGGTCTCCTGATGTCTAAGTTCATTTAAAGGGCTTCTTCCTGATTTCTTTTGAAATGCCAGCCTACTTGTATTCACTACGATTATTTGCCATTGTACTGTCATGTTCTCATTTTTGAGAAATGCCTGTCCATTCTCTGTTCTTCCTCCACACATAAATAAATGAGTTCTTTTTGATTGTCATCTTAAACTTTTTTTTTTTTAAAGAAAGCCACATCTGTCTCTGAAACTGAGACTTCCCCATAACATCCCTGTAAGCCCATGAAAAGATTGTGGATTCCTCCCTGGTTATGTGACCCTCATGTTATTCCTGTCAAATCTTCTTTTGCATTATCTTCATTTTTTCCTGCTGTATTTCCCCTTCTGTTTGTGAGAGTACCAATTATACCTACCTTGCACACTCTATGTCAGTGTCTGTTGTCTCCTAGCATTTTTTTCCTGTCAGCACTTTGCATTATAATACGTCCCTGCTGACAGTTAGCAGGGGTCTCCCTGCCTCAAAAATCCAGCATTTTTTTTTGGAAGGGTGAAAACAATCACGCTTTCTGCTCACCAAGATCAGCACTGCAGGGTCGTTACCATCGGTAAATTCTCCTCCATCATGACATGTGTGTGGTCTGCACCTCACAAAGGTGCTGCATCTGAATGTTTCCCTGACTGATCCTGCTTCTTTTCTGCATCCTGCCCTTTGGTCCCCACTTTGCCTTTTCAAGCAAGGTTTTGCCTTTGGGGCTTTACCACCTATGCTGAAGAATATATTGGAGGTGTTCCCTCTCCCTCAGTATGTTCCCTTCACACTGCCCAAGTTTTACTTCAATTGGCAGCGTTTCTTCATATACTGGGGTTCAGCATCTGTGTGGTTATTCACCTCATCAAAGATGGGATTTAATTTTAATCTTTTCTTTCTCTTCATTGTTTTCCATTCCTTTAGTCAGGAAAGGAGAAATATCAATAACTAGGTTTATCAATGGAAAACTTATTTTTGTTTGTTCCTAAAATTGTGAAGGATAAAATGAATATAACATGCTTGTTCTCCCTATTGTAACTGCTGTACAATTTCATATGGATTTCTTATATGTTTTTAATATTTTATTTTATTTTGGCTGCGTTGGGTCTTCGATACTGCACACGGGCTTTTCTCTAGTTGTGGCGAGCAGGGGTTACTCTTTGTTGCGGTGCACGGGCTTCTCATTGCAGTGGCTTCTCTTGTTGCAGAGCACGGGCTCTAGGCACCTGGGCTTCAGTTGTTGTGGCGTGTGGGCTCTAGAGTGCAGGCTCAGTAGTTGTGACGCACAGGCTTAGTTGCTCCGCAGCATGTGGGATCTTCCCAGATCAGGGATCGAACCCGTGTCCCCCGCATTGGCAGGCGGATTCTTAACCACTGCACCACCAGGGAAGTTCTCTGTTTTTAATATTTTACTGTGTGGTCCATTTCCCCTACTAGACTACAAACTCCATCAGTATTGGTCCATCTTGCGTATGTTGGTTGAGCGAGTTGAATCAGCCCAATTAGAGAAAAGGTCTCGTGATCTGCTCATTTCATACAAGTCCTTGGGGTAGAAGGAGCAATATAAATTTGGTCACATTTACTTTTGTATACAAAACTGACACTATTAGGATGACTGACATCATTCTATATGACTGTTATTCCCCTCCATTTTCAAAATGAGCTGCTATCAGGTCTACTTCAGATTGACTCCATCTGAATATGAACAAGTGCATTTGACATTATGAGTGTAGTTTGGTCAGGTTCTAGGAAGGACTTTTAATTTCCTTTGTTTCACTTTCCATGGAAGCCTTTCTTTCATGTCCTCCTGTTTATTTTTACAAACCCAGAGATACCTGCTGGACCACGAATAGACTCAGCTTGGTTATACCTTGCTTCATATTTTCGGCATTCTCTTCCATCGTCCTGTAGATAAATAATATCAGAGAATTCGGGAACAGGAAGTAATCTTAGAATCTGTCAACTCCCGCTCCTTTACTTTACAGGTTGAGGAACAGAGGCCAAGATGCTGCGAGACGCATGTAAGTTCTCACAGCTGGTGAGCAGCAGAGCTCATTTTCCTGAGATCCAGCCTCATGTTCTTTCTACTACACCCCCCTTCCTCTGTTTTGAACTTGAGCATCAGCTGAGTAGAAAAGTACGTCTGATGTAACTGCAATTGTGTCCTTGGAAATATACAGCATCACCCTCGCACTCAACAACTTGTTGGCAGGGATCCAAACTTCTGTCTTACCTCCCAAGTAAAAATAAAATATAATGTATGTCATTAGCACAAATATCACATTTAGGTAAATTCAGGGCACACTGAAGACTTCATGCTCCTGGTGATGAACGTCTTTTTTTCTTTCACGTAGATGTCCTTTCTTTATGTTTACCACAGTTTCAAATTCCTCTCTTTGCAGAAGGTGATATACTATGGCAGAATATTTTTACTTTGTCACTCACTTTTTTTTTCTATTTTAAATGATTTCTTAAAAATATATCAAATAAATGGTGAAAATAATGGTCTGAGGAAGGTTATCTAAGCAGCTGATTTTGGCGGTCACAAAAAAGACACTTAACTGCAGGGTAGGCAAGAAAAAATTCTTAAAGACAGACCAAAATTCAAGTGCAAGTGATTTGGGTTTGGGTGGCTAGCTGGATAATAAGAGCCAAAATGCAACTCCATCTGTGGGAATCGAAGAGAAAAATACTTTCCTTGAGCACAAGAGTACCGGCAAGCCGTGTACTGCAGAAGCATGATGTCGAAAGGGTAAGGGACTCATGATATTGTAGGCACTCCCACAAACCTAAGCCCGATGGCTTTGGCAGCAAAGCAGAAGAGAGAAAAGCCAAGCAGAGGCAAACGCGAACAAAACAAGCAACAGAAGCAGCCATCCACGCCACCCTTATAAGTACAAAGAGGCAATAAACCTGTCAGCGGGGCTTTCCATGCAGAGTCTCCCCAAGCCAAGATGTAGTAACAATCAAAGGAGGTTTCCAGGCTTACATTCTTTATGCCTGGTGCTAAGCTTCCTGGGACAGCCGCACATCCCATGTCTCCTATCTGATGGTCTCTGCCCATTTTGGGGGCACACCAGTCCTAATGTTCTAACTTGACGTCTTCAGTAGGACAGGCTGTCCCTGCAATTGCCCGCCCCTGTGGCACTGCCATTTCTAGCGAGGCGAGGTCTCCCTCTGCTTCCTCCCCACCTCCCCTCGGCTGCTAAGAAGAGACCCAGTTGCTACCCTCTCCCTCTCTGGAGCTTGGAAAATCCTTCCCTTGTTCTGATGGACATGTTGGAAACAGTTAGCAGGGGGTGGGGGGGGAAGAGTCAAACCTCACAGAGTGCTTTTGGATAGGAGAGAGAGATTAGGAAACTGGAACTTAGTTTTCTAACGATGCCTCTTTTTAGAATTTTCTGTTATTTGACTAGAGACTGCCAAGGTTGGTTCTAAGGAGTGGTTTTTCTCTTCACTAGAGACTGAGCTGGGCACTTCATGCTAAGAAAAGACATGGTGCTTGTTCTTGAAGTGCCCCCAGGCCATTGGGATAGACGGACAATAGACAGTGCTCAGGGATGTTAAGTAACAAATGGTGGCACGCCACCAGAGCCCAGAGGGGAGCAGCCAGTTCAACCTGGGGTTAGGGAGGGGCGCTTGAAGGAGCGACCTCTTGAAGGGGCTCAGGATTTAGACCTCTGTCTAAGCATTTCTCAGGAAGGAGAAAGAACAAAGTTGGGAAATAACACCATGTGCATGTGTGTATATATGTGAACCCTTGCAGGACATTTGGTCCTGTCCAGAACATCCGTAAGACATTTGGTCCACGCCAAAAGGTCCTTGATATTTGGTCTGTCCAAAACATCCTTCAGCATATTTGGTCCATGCCAAATGGCTTTGGACAGGACCAAATATCAAGGACCTTTGGGCTTGAATCAAATGTCTCCATGGATATTTTAGACAGAACCAAATATGACGAAACATCAAGGACTTTTTGGCATGGACCAAGTATCTCCGTGGATATTTTGGACAGAACCAAACATGAGCAAATATCAAGGACCTTTTGGTGTGGTGCAAATGTCTATGGCTGTTTTGGACAGGACCAAATATGACCAGATATCAAGGACATTTTGGTGTGGAGCAAATGTCTTATGGAGCAAATGTTTTATGGATCCAATGTCTTTTTAAAAGAATATTTAATTATTTTTTTGGCTGCATCGGGTCTTAGTTGCTGCACGCAGGATCTTTCATTGCAGCGTGGGCTCTTCATTGTGGCACACGGGCTTCTCTCTAGTTGTGGCACACAGGCTTCTCTCTAGTTGTGGCATGTGGGTTTTCTCTGTCTAGTTGTGGTGTGTGGGCTCCAGGGCACGTGGGCTCTGCAGTTGTGGCGTGCAGGTTCCAGAGCATGTGGGCTCTGTAGTTTGTGGCATGCGGGCTCTCTCATTGAGGTGTGCGAGCTCAGCAGTTGTGGCGTGTGGGCTTAGGTGCCCCGCGGCATGTGGGATCTTCGTTCCCTGATCAGGGATTGAACCCACGTCCCCTGCACTGGAAGGCGGATTCTTTACCACTGGACCACCAGGAAAGTCCCTATGGATCCAGTATCTTAAGGACATTCTGAAGAGGACCAAATGTCTACTAAGTCAGTGAACATAGGGTGTGAGTTGATAGGAGTCAGTAGACTTTCACTGGGAGTCAGTAGATTCTGCAGTGCAAATGTGGGTGGGTTTGGAAGTGGGTGGGTTTGGAAGCAGGACTAAGACAGCTGAAGTCCTCCTTTGCCTGCTGCCCCGTGTCCCAGAGGAAACAGGAGCTCTGCCCCCAGTTTCTGCCGCTCTGAGGACAACCACCACGCAAGGCCGGCTGCTCCCCTGGGTCCGTGCTCTACCTTCCACCAACCGGCTGAACAATCTCCATTTTCATCTAGGACTTGGTTTTTCCTCCTCCTGCATTATATCCTCATTTATTTATGTATTTAATGAAAACAGCAGTGAGGAACAATGTAGAACTGACGTTGAAGTCAGGATTTTGGCTCCCGACTTTCCATTGTGTGACTTTGAGGAAATGACTCAACACCTGGGGGCCTCAAGTCTTCCCAAAAATGAAGCGGCGATTACAATACATCTCCTGGGATGAAATGAAGTCATCTATGACCAGACATAACAGGTGACCAGCGAGAAGAAGCTTATTGCTGCTCCCAAGTGAACGGTGATAAACAGAAGCGCTAGACCCGGGGTCAGTGAGACTTTCCCATAAAGGGCCAGAGAGCAAATATAAGGACCTTTGGGCTCCATTTCAGCTATATCTGCAGCTGTGGCAGGAACACAACCATGGACAATAATAACTAAGGAATGGGCAGGATTGTGTTCCCACGAAACTTTATTTACAAACACAGACAGTGGGCCGCAGTTTGCTCACTCCTGTTCGATCGATAGAACGTTTCCTTTGGGTCATGATATCCGGTTTATGTTATTAGGCAGTTCGTCTTAGTTGCTATCACACATATAACATCAATCCAGCAACCCTGTGGGGAAGGTATTAACTGCCTTTCCTTTCGCAACAAAAGCCTAGTGATGCTAAGAAATGGACTGAAACTGACATGACCAAGCTGGCTGGAAAATGAAACCCCCTTGTGCTTAATCTCCGTGCCCGGGAGCCGGTTCCCTTATGGTGTTTCCTTCCTAACTTGGTGCTTAATGCTTCTTGACGACGCTGATGTTCTCTGAGGAAGATAGATGTCCATCCTTCCTGTGGCTCTGATATTTCTAATCCAGCCTCTTTCTTCAGGCCACCTCTAGGCAGGCTGGATTTTGCATTTTTCTTTGCAGGCCCTTTCAGTGCACGCCTTCTGGGCTTTCTCTCCTCTGTTCTGTGTGAATCCATCATGCCCTACCTGCATGGCACTCACAAGTTTTATTCTCTTTGCTGGTGACTCCCAGTTTTTTAAGTTTCCACATTAAGTGGTGACTGCCCCAGAGCAGACTTCTCAGCCCTTAATTTAATTCTGCCTGGAGAGGAGATGTACGGTGGGGTCTTGGCAGCTGGGGGAGGAGGTGGTGTGCAAACTCTCTGATTCGTAGGGGCTCAACGGCCCATCTCTGCCTCGGGTCTGAGGCTGCAAATAAAATTCGCTTTTGGGACATTCGAAGGCAGAAGAAAATACAACGTGAACCCAATTTACTTTCTTCTGACACCCCTAAATCTGTAGTGCATATTTCCTAGTCTTGACCACCCTCGAGGGCCGGCAGCCGCCCGGGATGTGCGTGTTGTTGGAAAGCCCAAGAGAGAACTCTAAATTCAGAGCCAGACGTCACCACACAAATATCAAAAAGTAAAGGTGAAGTTCAGACCACAGCCCTCGGCAACTTCCCAAGTTTTCTACTTCCTGGTGCAGTTATGCCTTTCACATGCTGTCAAGGGCGTCCCTTCTTCAGGGGACAATTTATTGTATCTTTATGAAAGTACAAGTTCACTTCTTTCTGTCTTCTTGGGCCCAAGGGGGCAGTCGTAATCCGCCAGAGGTTTCGCTGTGATGAAAGTCTAACTGGGAGAGTGTGTGGGTCCCCTGGGCCGTTTGGGGTTGGAGCCGGCAGGTGTGCTCTGGATGCGAGAGCTGAGTGACAAGGGACACACAAGCCCCGGCCAGCTGGTGGGGCAGCTGGGTTGCTGCCACCGGTGGCTGGGGTGGGGGGGAGGGGGGGACTCCCAGGATCTCTACAGGGACGAGGCCGCCTCCAGAGTGGCCAGCCTGGGGACAACTTCCTGAAGTCTTTTGACACACCAAAAGCACTCTTAAAATAGAACTTGGAGATGTACCAGGCCCATTAATTTTAAAAAACACTAGCCCTTTAATAGCCAGAAAGCGATGACATGTAACAAGGATGTAACGGCTGGAAAGGCACTGATTTCTCCATTCTGTGGATTCAGTGGGCATGTTGTTATTAAACCACCCAATTTTTGTTCAAGTGTTTCTGGGATTATGCTGGCGAAGCAGAGCCCTTGGGTAAGCAAACTGTGGAACTCAGCAAGTCCTTAGATAGAATTCTGGTCCTTGAGGCAGGGTTTTCCATGGATTTACAGGCAGTGTTCTCCTGGTCAAACCCTGGGTTTCCTGGAGGACAAAAGAATTTGGGTGGTTTTCTAGCCTGCGGTGAAACAATTCAATTAATGTAGCAGGAGAGGGGTGGGTATCTCTCTGCATGTTACTAGTTGACTCTGATTCAGGGACTCTTTTACTTATTTATAGGAATTTAGAGAATGGTAGGAAAACCCTGAACTAAAATTTAACCCAAGTAAAACTCCTTAACACATTTCCCGTTTAATTTTTCTGCAGAGCACTTAGAGCACTATATATTTTACTCTTCTTTAAAAAAAAAAAACTTGGGCTTCCCTGGTGGCGCAGTGGTTGAGAGTCTGCCTGCCAGTGCAGGGGACACGGGTTCGAGCCCTGGTCTGGGGGGATCCCGCATGCGGCGGAGCGACTGGGCCCGTGAGCCACGGCTGCTGAGCCTGCGCATCTGGAGCCTGTGCTCCGCAACGGGGGAGGCCGCGATGGTGAGGGGCCCGCGCACCGCAATGAAGAGTGGCCCCCACTTGCCGCAACTGGAGAGAGCCCTCGCACAGAAACGAAGACCCAACACAGCCATAAATTTAAAAATTAATTAATTAATTAATTAATAAAATTTTTTAAAAAATTGGGTTGGCCAAAATGTGCCTTTGAAAAAAAAAAAAAAACTTAACAGCTTTACTGAGATGTAATTCACATAAAATTCACCCATTTCAAGTATACAAGTCAATGGCTTCTGGTAGATTCACAGAGTTTTGCAACCATCACCACAGCCAGTTTTACATCAGTTTCATCACCCCACAAAGAAACCCTGTTCCCTGTAGCCATCACCCCTACCCATCTGTGCCTCCAGTCCTAGATAACCATTCATCTAATTTCTCTCTCTGTGGATCTGCTGTTCTGCACATTGCAAACAGACTCACACAATATGTGTTCTTTTTGTGCCTGGCTTCTTTCACTGAACATAATGTTTTCTTGGTTCATCCACACCGAAGCATGTCAGAGCTTCATTCTTTTTATGGCTGAATAATATTCCATTGTATGGACAGATCATATTTTATTTATCCAGTCATCCATTGATAGACGTTTGGGTTGTTTCCACCTTTTGGCTCTCGTGAATAATGCCGCAATGAACATCTGTATTCGAGTTTTTTTTGTGTGTGTAGATGTCTTCATTTCTCTTGGGCATATACCTAGGAGTGGAATTGCTGAGTCATGTGGTTATGCAATTTTCCCCACAATAACAGAAATCGGGGAGACTTAATGGTGAGAGGTAGACGGAACAGGGTGGAATTCAGGAGGTGCTGCAACCTTGCGCTTTGAGATGGTGGCTGAAGTGTTGTTATTCCCAATTCATTAACCACTTACTTTGCAAAGATTCAATATTTAATGTAAAACCATACTTAATGGGAAACCATAAAAAACTAGAAGACAACATATGAGCCTATTTATACGATCCAGAAGTTCTTTTTTTTTTTTTTTTTTGTCTGCGTTGGGTCTTCGTTGCTGCACGCGGGCTTTCTCTGGTTGTGGTGAGCAGGGGCTACTCTTTTGCAGTGCTCAGCCTTTTCACTGCAGTGGCTTCTCTTATTGCGGACCACAGGCTCTAGGGCACACGGGCTTCAGTAGTTGCGGTGTGAATGCTTCAGTAGTTGTGGCTGCAAGCTCAGTAGTTGTGGCTCACGGGCTCTAGAGTGCAGGCTCAGTAGTTGTAGCACACGGGCTTAGCTGCTCTGCGGCATGTGGGATGTTCCTGGATCAGGGCTCAAACCCATTCCCCAGAACTGGCAGGCGGATTCTTAACCACTGCGCCACCAGGGAAGTCCTAACCAAGATTTTTTTTTTTTCTATTCTCAAGTCCCCTCGTATGATGCCATTGGTGGTCCAGGCCCCTGATGTTTTTTTAGGCTTCTAAAAAGCAAAGGAAGGAATCTTTTCAGTACACGCCATTCTTTTATATTTCTCTGCCTAGGCAATGAGCACATACCTGCTGGGTTTTTTGAAAGGGAGATTGGGGTAGATAGGGAAGAGATTTGTGGAGAGCTTGAAAACTTCAGCAAGACTTCAAAATAGCAACAATGTTAACAGGGATGATCTCCAGATGGTAGAGTTACTGGTGATTTATAGTTTTACATGATGTCCTATTGGTTCCAAGCTTTTTACGATGAGAATGGATGACTTGTGTTACAAACAATAAATGAATAGAAGTTATTTTCTTTGCATGCTTCTCTTCTCAAGTGGATGGAGATTGTGCAGAGAGCAGGAACTCAGCCTCCCATTTTGTGTCTCAGCCTGGTGTGTGGAGTATTTGGAGATGCCCTAAAATAGCTGTTGATCCAACAGGGTAAGTCAAATTTCAATCCTACTCTTCCATCCATCTAAAAGTGTAAAATTATAATAATGATGCACAGTCCCTCTCTATAGCTCTGCTTTTGTGCATTCTCAGTCAGCAACAATTCTGAGAGCAAAGACGACTAAAAAAAATCCTTTCTCACACTTCTCCTGCAGACTTGGATATGCTACTTATTAAGAGTAAGTAATAAGTAGCTTTTCTTTGTTTAGTGAGTGCTTCTGTAGCACACTGTATAATTCTCAAGGAAGCCTAACATATAGGCATTATAAGTGGGACTGTCCCCCTTTACAGATGTGGGTAATGTAAATAGATTAAGTAATTTGCCCATGATGATATACGTGATAAAGTATACTACCAAATTTTCAACTGTTTAAACTCTCTCCCTCTCTCTCTCAGAAATATATATATTTCCGAAGTCTCCTTTAAGGCCCAAGTCACTATTATGTATCCACCCTGGAGGAATTATGCTGTAGGGAGGCCGTTGTGTTGATGTAAATTGTTTCTTAATCTTTGTCTGTCCATCCTCCTCACCGAGCTTAGTTAAAGCCTTTACATTTCTGACTTCAGTGGGTGCCGTGGCCTCCTAACTCACTTTGCAGCCTTAATCTCAGCCCTCTCCACTCTGCCTTGGGCAGAGGTCTGTGCTGGGTCCCCCTGGAATTCCTGACTATTCCTGTCTGGCCCATCCCTACGTTGTTCACCAAAGTGCAGATCCTCTGGGAAGCTTTCATCAACCTGTATTAGTTTCCTCCTGCTGTTGTAACAAATCCCCACAAATGCTGGCTTAAAAAACACACAGCCCTTGGGCTTCCCTGGTGGCGCAGTGGTTAAGAATCCGCCTGCCAATGCAGGGGACACGGGTTTGAGCCCTGGTCCGGGAAGATTCCACATGCCACAGAGCAACTAAGCCCGTGCACCACAACTACTGAGCCTGCGCTCTAGAGCCCGTGAGCCACGACTACTGAGCCCGTGAGCCACAACTACTGAGCCCGTGAGCCACAACTACTGAAGCCTGCCCGCCTAGAGCCCATGCTCTGCAACAAGAGAAGCCACCACAATGAAAAGCCCACACACCACAACAAAGAGTAGCCCCCGCTCGCTGCAACTAGAGAAAGCCCGCGCGCAGCAACGAAGATCCAATGCAGCCAAAAATAAAAATAAATAAATAAATCTATTATTAAAAAAATCCCAACACAGCCCTCATCGCAGGATATTATAACTGCTGGCTTATCTTTCTCCCTCTCTTGAGTGGGAACTCCTAGCAGAGAGGGGTAGGTTGGCATATTTGTAGAGGAATGAATGAATGTATTACTGTGCTTATTTTTGTGTTGACTCGCATTTTTTCCACCGGTTGAAACTGGGTTCAACGAACTTTGTAGGATGTGAAGAGCTCACCAAAATTTTCTTTTCAGGCAGTTTTTGGCATGCATCCCCACAGAGATAAAGTCACTACAACCAAGATTTATAGCTTCTTTTCTCCGTAAAGCTTTACGACTTTTTTAGCTACTTCAGTTAGAATATCTAGAAATTGGTCTCCGGGCAGCTGAGCTAGGTCGTAGCTAAGGAAACTGTCTGAACGGGTTTGCCAGGGAGTCCACTGGTTTATCCTCGCTGTCCTGCTAACTATTACTGATGCCCCCTTTCACTCCCAATTTTGATGATAAATTACAGTCGGTCTACAAATATTAATATTTTTAACATCAAATACATCAATTTGCTTGGGGATAAAAAGAAAAGGGGGAGTAAGTCAACAAAGTATCTGTAACAACCCTAACTACACACTTGTTACTTCCTTTAAAGCTTTCAACAATCCCCATGATTCCTGAAAAAGTTAAGGACAAGAAGAAAATTATTACCGATTTTCTTCTAAGAAGTGACAGGTGTTCAAGCCAGCCTCAAATGTCAGTATTTCCACTTGCACATTTTGTGTTGAAGGACTGAGATTCTTTCTTACACTCTTGTTGGCTAAAGACTGCCAAGAAGGGAACTCAATTTCATTGACACGTGGCTGCAGAACTCTCTTACTTCCCGGGAAGTACAGAAAATGTTAGCTTTGGACAGGGTCCAAATGGACGGGCAACACGGGTGCAGGAAGACCAAGGTGAATGGAAAACCAACTGCATCCTTGAAGGGAGAGACGGGAGGGGAGGAAAGCCAGTCTCAGAACTTAGGAAGAGAACACATCTGCCAACGACCCAATTTAGCAACGCAGATCTCGCGCTGAATCCGGGACCAGACAGGGCAACGCTAGAGAATAAAGGAAAGGAAATGGAGAGAACACGTTCAAATATGAGACCGGGTATGGCGGGTCCGTGCAGAAAGATGTTCCTTGAGTTCATGTGAAAATGAATAAATGCAGCTTAAAATATCTGGAAACAGTGGGAGGGGGGTGGTGTAGGAGATCAGGAATAATCTATTTCAAGAACTGGACAAATTTTCTTAAAAAATGACGACAGTGGGGAAAAAAAACTAAGACAAAAAGACATTTTTCAAAGATTCTAAAAATCACTTATTCAAACACCCAAAAAATGACATGATGAATGTTTATTGTGAGTCAGATCTATCAAGTTGGAGCCAGGCAGCATTACCGAGAAGGCTGCTTGTGACTTCCGAATGATTAATAAACACAGACTTACAAACAAAGACTGAGATGAAATTGTTCATCCAGCACTAACCTTTAGCCCATTTTTCACAATTGCCTATACAACGTACACAACCTACCACAACGTGAGGATCATAAATAAAGGCTTGTCTTTTGTTTCCTTTAATAAACCATATATCTATATCTGGTCTCCTGACAGAGCTATTACTCCACATTAAACAGAAACCTAATAATATTTGAAAAACAGTGATTTTATATTTTGATGATACCCAGATCTTCTGCTACATGTGTGGAAAACGGAATTATTGCTAGAAACATTATTTAAGGATTAGGGTATGAAAGAAGTATTAAGAGGTCAGAAAGTTCTTTCTTCAGAAAGGAGCTTATCTCGATTCATTCAAACAGCTTCATGCCAGTTTGAGGTCCTTCCACCAAATTTAAATTGCTAAATGAGAGACCCTATGTGGCCCGACACGGAAAGAAGGCAAAATCTCATAAGCACGGGAGATAATTCCAATATCTTCCCCGAAGTTCTGGCAAAAAGAAAAAAAGGAAGGGAGCCGTCAAATTATTCAGTCTGAGTGCTTATGATGTGCGTCCCAGTGCTAGATACAAAGTGGAAGAAATTGTGGCTCTTATCCCCATGGAGGTGACAGTCTTGCTGGGGCCAGCAGGGGGTGGTCGGCGTGACCTGCCGGGACCAGCACTCACTAATAAGACACAGACTTCTGTGTCCAGGGCTATGACTGAAACCTACATGAGCTGACGGCCATTCAGAGCAAGTACTGTTCAATTCAGCTGTTTGCAGAAAGGACTATTTCGGGCTCTTCCCTGGTGGTCCAGTGGTTAAGACCCCGCCCTTCAAACGCAGGGGGGTGCGGGTTCGATCCCTGGTTGGGGAGCTAAGATCCCACGTGCCATGCAGCGTGGCCAAAACAAACAAACAAAAAAACTGACACACAATAAACTGCATGTATTTTAAAAAAAAGGACAATTTCGTGGAGAGGATCACGTTTGAGGGTCACGTTTGAAATAGACCTTTAGGAGTTGGAAAGATTCTACAAGGAAGGACATGGAAAGAAGAAAGGTCATAATGAGCAGAGGCACTGAAGTGAGGAGAGGGGGAACTCTTTAAAATTTTTTTAATTTTGCTAAAGTATACAAACCATAAGATTTACTCTCCTCACCATTTTCAAGTGTACACTTCAGAAGTATCAAGAACACTCACACTGTTGTGAAACCATCCCCAGAATATCTTTCATCTCGTGTGAAACGGAAACTCCACGCCCGTTACACAACACCACCCCCATCTCCCCTCCCCAGTCCCTGGCACCCACCCTTCTACTTCCCGTGTCTGTGAATTTGAACGACTCCAGGTGCCTCAAACTGTGTAAGCGGAATCACGCAGCATTCCTTGGCTTATTTCACGTGGCATCATGTCCTCAAGGTCTGCCCATGTTGCAGCATGTGTCAGAATTTCCTTCCTTTCTAAGGCTAAATAATATTCTATTGTATGTATATACCACAGTTTGCTTACTCGTTCATCCATTGAGGGACAATTGGGTTGCTTCCACCTTTTCGTTATCGTGAAAAAGGCTGCTATGAACACGAATGTGCAAATATCTCATGGAGACCTTGCTTTCATTTCTTTTGGAAAATACTCAGAAGTGGAATTGCTGGATCGTGTGGTTATTCTCTTTTAATTTTTTGAGGAACTGCCAAATTGTTTTCCACAGCACCTGCACCATTACCCATTCCCATCAACAGCGCACAAGGGTCCTAATTTCTTCACATCCCTGGCAACACTTACTAGTATTACTTACCAGTATTTTTTTTTAATAATAGCTAATATCCCAGTGAGTATGGGATGGTATCTCACTGTGGCTTTGATTTCCATTTCCCTGATGATTAGTGATGTAGAGCATCTTTTCACGTGCTTTCTGGCCATCTGCATATTTTCTTCGGAGAAATGTCTATTCAAGCCCTTTGCCCACTTTTTAATCAGGTTGTTTGTTTTCTGGTTGTTGAGTTGGGGGGTGTATCTTTCAATACTAGGTGATGGTTCAGTAAGGCTGGGTCCCTGAGTCCACGAGAAGCTGCGTCAAACATTAAATCTGGAAATGTGAGTCTGAGTCAGACCATGGATGGGATGGGTTTGAATGTCTGGCCCAAGATGGACTTTCGATTTCATCGGAAGCCACAGAGTCCGAGGGCAAGGGCGTGTCCAGACTGTTCCCTGACTCCGGAGTTTTAGTCTAATGACAGTGAGGGGGCTGGAAGGAGGGAGCTGAAATAGATGACAGTGCCTTAAACTGGGGAAAGGTATTTCGAACATGCCATGGTCGCCCCCTAAGAGCAGGCTGGCAGAAGGCACAGAAGGGCATACTGGCCAAGACAGAGGGCTCCAAAGCCCGAGGGTCAAATCCCAGCTCCGTCGCGTAAGGGCATGCCTCAGTCTCCCCACAGGATCACCGTGAGGGTCAGTGACGTCATACACAGAGTACACAGCAGTGCAGACACACACCACCTCAGCTATTACAACACCAGCCACAGACTGGGGTCAACGCCTGAGGCTGTGAAGGTAAACGTCTGCTTGGCAAACTCCCTCTCGTCACTGAATGATCTTCCCAACGATGAGGCATCGCAGGAGACACCTGTGCTACCCACCCTACCCTGCTCATTTCACGAGATTCAGCCATAGGATCACAGCAAGCGGGGGACTTAGCTTCAGCCGCTCCCCATTTCCCCCTGCAGGCAAATCATCTGGCAGAGAAGCAGGCGCAGAGGTCCAAGACCTGATGCCAGCTTTGGGACTGACTCTGCAGACAGACTCCAGGGTTAGTTCTTTAATCTCTATTCTGGATTAAGCGAGGGTCGTCACGGAGCTGCCGGATGTAAAAGGACTGAGGGGATTTTTATCATTAATGAATGATTATCTTTGAAACCCCAGAAAGACATCTAAAAGCCAAAGTCTGACAGGTACACAAGGGCTACAGACGTACAATGAAATTTTTAATTATGATAACTCAATGGGAAAAAAAAGCAATCTCTTTCAAATAGAATCCCAAGGCAATGAATCACTTCTAAATCGAGTACTTCCTATCTTATCTGATGTTGCCTTAATGTTGGCACAGCTTAAATTTAGTTCAAGGAACATTTAGACGATCGTGGCAAGACTCGGAAACCCTCAGAAATAGGCTGTCCTCTGTGTCAACACCAGGCGGCTAAGCTAACAGCCCATTCTCTCTCTACACCCCATTAAAAGCGATTTTTGATCTCTGATTTCTTTCACTGGAGGTAAAAGAAAACGCTTACATAACCGCTTTATCTGTACTGCTGTTTCTTGCAAATTCTGGGCCCAAAGTAACAAAAAGGGAGATAAACATTAAAATGGTGTTCTTTCTTCACCATGACCCAAGATTTAAAATGACATAAAATAAAACCATGCCTTAAAATGACAATCAAAAAATGAATCACACCTAAAGACAAGTCCTGCATTCCAAGGTTATTACCCAAATAACCTGACACTGTGGTCCTGAAACACTGAAATTAACACTTGGGGGCAGTGGGTATAAATAATTTAGGAGGAAGAAAACAATTCGTCTTTCACTGAGGAGTTTGCAATGTAGCCTAATACCAGTCAGGTCAAGAAAAAAATCGTTGTTTAACTATTAACATTTTAAAATACGTGGTTCCATGAAGTTGTTGAGAGGTAGAAGCAGAAAGAGGCATCCTTGAAAATAATGAAACAGATTTTTAAAATAAAATCACATATGACCTTATTAAGAAAAATAGAATCCCCCTCCATCACATGTGAAATAACTTCAGAAAGATGCAAAGCAAGGTAAAAAAGCCTTAGAATATTCACACAAAATCTGATACAGGCAGAAATAAAAAACATTTACATCACGTAAATGTTGGGTATTGTGTGCCTCTGAAGTTGGGATTTGGAGAACTTTCCTTAGTGGAAGGGGTTTGGAAGAGTCTTCCTGTTGTGATTCAAAAGAACACAGGGTCGTGGTCCTAAGTTATGAAGGAAACAAGAACATTTTGGTAGTTTGAGGAAAGCTGTGAGGGAGTACCTTCGGGGGCAGGGTAGATACTTAGGATGGTGAATAATTTTTTTTATTCTCTCTGTAAAAAAGTAGAGCAAAGACAATTTGAAGAAAACATGTGCATCATCTACCACTGAAAAGGAAGCACACTAAAGACGGTACTTGTTTAACTGTAAGGGGTAGACCGTTAATTCTGTGGCCATATAGACAGAATGGAAAAACTGCAGGCAACAGACTCTAAAAAATATGAATTACTCCAGCAAGTGGCTATAGATGGAGAACCAAAGTGAGCGTATAACTAACCTTGTTGTTAGGAATATCACTGGCGTGGCGACATTACCCACTTTGGAGGGGACTTAGGAGAAGGCTCCATCTTCTCTGACATTTATTTGGACTGGGTGAGAACAATATCCAAATTTTTAAAAAAGAAGAAGAAGAAGACATTCCAGATGTGTAGAATTCAAGCTGGAAGAGTTTTGTCCCCTGGATGTCCCAAGGTCGAATTTTAACGTGTTTCTGTAGGGAGGCTCAAACGTTTGGGATAATGAAAAAACCATCATTATTGAATTTCGCCCTTCCCTTCCCCTCCCCTCCCCCGGGTCCACAAAGGCAGTGAGGTAGAGAGCAAACAGCAAGGGAGGATGCAATGTGGGTAGACGCGTTCTGAGGGACCCGGGCAAACTCATGAGCAGGGATCGTGCCCCTCCTCACATCTGCGCACTGAACGATGATTGACAAGGAATTTAAAGTTCACCCCAGTCATGTGCTGACGCTCACATCCTCACGGCCGCCATGCTTCCCAGCAGCCTCTCCTCTGGAACAGTCCCTGAAGACATATTTGTCGAGGACCCACTGGCATTTTTAGAGCAATTGGAAAACAACTCAAGATGCTCACGGTCTAGCGTGAAAGAAGACAAATCACCTCCCGTTTCATGGGGTACCCCTTCTAGGTCTTAGGATGTCTTCCCACCCAAATCTGCTGTCCCCCAAGCCCCACGTCCTCCACTCCTTCATTCACTCTTCATAGGCTCTGAGGGCCAAGGCTCTGCACCATCTTGATCACACGCCACGCTGTGCATGCTGCCACCAACCCACCATGTGGACGCTGCACCCTGAAGTCGGAACCCAAGTGCAACTCGCTCCGTCCAACCACATTACAAGCCTTGAATTTGACCCACTGCTCTGTCAACAAGGCGTAGAGCCTCACACCGTCACACAAGGAACAGTTGTTGTCTCAAGGGATTCCATGGGAATGGCCCTAAGTCTTCAACCAAAGATGCTGCTGATGGAAACAAACAGCACAGCAGTCTTGCGGGAGTTTCTCAGACCTGCTGGAGAGCTTTAGACGAGACCAATGCTGGATCCCACCTACAGAGATTCTGAGTTGGTGCTGTGCAGTGGGGCCTGGACATCAGGATTGTTTAAAACCTCCCCAGGCCCGTCTGACATTCACCCAAGCCTGAAGCGCACCGCTCCGCCAGCATCTGACCAGCCTCTGGTCCCCGCCCCCTCTCAGGGATGCAGGAGGTCGGGTTGCTAATGCAATGCTCGGTAGAGCTCAAGGGCAACCCTAGAGGGTGGGTGCTGTTGCCACAGAGAGCCTGGAATAGGGATCTGATTAAATGTTTTAAACAATGCCAGTGCCGAATTAGCAATGCAACCGTGATCGGTGCTTCGGACCCTGGCTATGAAGCCTCCTCACTAGAAACTGCTCACTAGGTGGATAAGGGTCCAGAGAAAAGAGCCCTTTGGACCCGCTGTTAACACGGTCATGATTTAACCTAACGGTCCAGGCAGCTGAGGACACTTCTCCCTCGTGTTTGGAAGGCCCCCGGAGACCATGCGAAATGCACACAGATGCTGAGGAAGTACTCACGAGAGGGGCAGAAATGTCTAGTTTTCTTCCAAGACCTTTACTTTCCTACAGTTGTGTTGCCTGTGAAACAACAGAACGTTCTCTTAATGAAATCATGAGTTTGGTTTTGAGATTTTGTTTTTGTTTTTATTTTTTTAAGATTTTTTTGATGTGAACCCTTTTTAAAGTCTTTATTGAATTTGTTACAATATTGCTTCTGTTTTATGTTTCTTGGTTTTTTGGCCGCGAGGCATGTGGGATCTTAGCTCCCCGACCAGGGATCGAACCCGCACTCCCTGCATTGGAAGGCGAAGTCTTAACCACTGGACCGCCAGGGAAGTCCCGAGATTCTGTTTTACAAATTCAAACATTGACTGAGGATGGTCAGTGAGAAAGAGCTTTTCACCTACTGTGTCTGGCAGTGGAAACACCCAACAGCTTACGGACGCTGACAATATTGTTGCCATTTTGTTGCCTGTCTGCCTCCTTCCCTCCCTTCCTCCGCTCTCCCCTTCCCTTTCTCTCTCTCTCTCCCTCTCTCCCTCTCTCTCTCTCTCCTGCCCTCCCTCCCTCTCTCTATCACAAGTGAAAGCACCTCTTCTTAGCCATCCTTTTCTCCCGTAATGACTGCTTTCAGGACTCAGCACCACTCTCCTCACTGCATCAGCAGGAGACGTTCTAGGGCATGAAGTGAGTGGGGAGGGGCACGTGGGAAGGAGGAGCGGGTGGGCGGCAGCCCCTCACTTGTCCTGCAGCGCTCGCTCCCTGCACTTCCTCCCGGGAGGGAATCAATCGGTCTGCGGCTTCGTTTCTCTAGAGCATGTTCCCGCTGACCGTGTCTAGAGCGATTCTTTGGATTCTTCAAGAGCTCCAAAACTAAACACATGATTTCAAAAGAATCCAAGTAGGAGCTACCATAGAAAGGACTAGATTGCTGCGATCTGATTCCTAAGAATCTGTGACTTTTAGGAAGGTGAGCGCTCAGTCTAGGATATAGGGATTTTCATTCAGGTAATTTGTGTCTTGAGAGTGAATACTGCAACATCAAGCATATTCTACCAGCTGGGGAATAAAAGTGTGTGTGTGTGACAGAGAGATTGACTTATGCGTACAAATATACATATCAAAGCATTTATTAATTTCACAAAGTTGTCTAATATAACACAGTCTAAATTGAGCAATTCTCTTCTATTTCTGATGCTACTTCTAATTCTTCTCTGTCCCTCTGGGCAAAACCACTTAAACCTTTTATCTCGGTTTCCTTTGTGGGAAAATGGGGATAATAGACACCCCTTGGCCATCTCAGAGTAATGTTTTGATGCCGGCCGTTATTTGATTATATGAGAAGAAAGCTTTGGGCTTCTGGCAGTTAGGTGCTCCATAAATACTATTAGCAAGCTCCGGAGATTTTATCTTTTGAAACTGACATGTATTTCTCTTCTAAAACTTCTTGTCTTTAGCCCCTGGACACATGTTCCCGATAGCTCTCTTTCCAGAGATCCACTTCACTCCGCAAGAGCAGCAAAGGTTCTCCCCACTCAGAGAGCTGCTGCTGAGTCTGAGGAGAGGCGTTTTGTTTCTTGGAGTCAGGGGCAGACAAGCTGCTGGTCCCGAAGGAAGACCTCCCAGTCAGGGGTGCTGGGAGGGATTAGGAAGTAAGGAGATGGTCCTGCGGAGGTGGCTGTCCACCTGGAGGGACACACGGTGCGGAGAGTAGAGAAAGTGTGCAAAGTCGGTGGCGCGCAGGTGATGTATGGAAGGGGGCAGGGGACAGCCATTCAGACCTGCACATTCAGGGGAGCTCTTGTTGATGCCATGGCCCTGTATGTGGAGATTATTCCACAGAAGTAGCCAAGCTCCTAACCTTTTTTACATGTAACGACCTTTTCTACAAATAGCAAACGTTGGCGAGGGTGTGGAGAAAAGGAGCCCTCCGACACTGTTGACGGGAATGTAAATTGGTGCAGCCACTGTGGAGAACAGGATGGAGGTTCCTTAACAAACTAAACACAGAGCTACCATATCATCCTGCAATTCCACTCCTGGGCATGTATCAGGAGAAAGCTCTAATTTGAAAACATACATGCACCCCTACGTTCACTGCAGCACTATTTACAATAGCCAAGACATGGAAGCAACCCAAGTGCCCATCGACAGAGAATTGAATTAAGAAGATGTGGGGGGTGTGTATGTGTGTGTGTATATATAATGGAATATTACTCAGCCATAAAAAAGAATGAAATAATGCCATTTGCAACAACGTGGATACACTTAGAGAACATTAAGGTTAGTGAAATAAGTCAGACAGAGAAAGACAAATGCTGTATGATATCACTTATGTGTGGAATCTAAAAAATAATACAAATGAATGTACATGCATAACAGAAACAGACTCACAGACATAGAAAACAAACTAGGGGTTACCAAATTGCGGGGGGGGGGGGGAATTACGGATATGGGATTAACAGATATAAACTACTATGTATAAAATAGATAAGCAACCAGGATTTACTGTATAGCACAGGGAATTATACCTAGTATCTTGTAATAACCTATAATGGAATACAATCTGCAAAAAAACAAAACCCTGAATCACTATGTTGTACACCTGAAACACAATTTGTAAATCAACTATATTTCAATTAAAAAATGTAATGACCTCTGTTGATCTCAAAGGCATCTTCTTCTGCTAGAAGTGTTATACATTCAACAATATGGAGAAACGTCATTTGTGAAGATAGATGCGTGTGTGTGTGTGTGTGAGAGAGAGAGAAAGGACAGAGGGAGGGACAGATTTCCTTGCTCTGTGAGTAGCATTCACTCTTACTTTTCCTCCTCAGTTCTGTAAATGAGGACTGAATTATCAAGGGGGCATAGAATTAAATGGTTGACGCTGTTAAGTGCTCAAAGATTAAAATAAAAGTACAATTCACAAGACTTGTTCTTGATTAGTTTTCAGGATGTGGCTGGGAACCAGGAAGTAAAAAGACGCCAGTAAATTCTTGACCCCGTGATAACAGGGGCTCCCTCTGCATCAACAAAATTGGCTTAGAGAATCCCATAGGTCATGCAGCAGTCCTGCAAAATAATGACTGACACCTGGACTGATTTTCCAAATGACAGAATGGAGTGATTTTTTTAAAAAAAATTATATTCCTAGAATATGGAATCCAGTCAATCTGACATAAATGTCAAGGGAATAGGCCAACAGCCAGAAATGAAATTAGAGGAAAAAAGTTAGGATAGCAAGTAGGTGCTGGTTTCCTTTGCTATCTTTAGAGCAAAGACGGTAATTTGGTAATACCGGATTTTGGAATTTTTTTCATGGGGGCAATTTCTGTTTCCTCAGCTTTGTGGTGTATCGCCAGCAAGCTAAGCTGATGAGAACAGAGTGCTGGCTGTGGTCTCTTCCAGGATATTTAAGCTCTAATCCATGCCCACAACGAGTCATTTCATGAGTGTCTGGTCACAACATGAATCAGGAATTTGTAAAATTGGAAAGCAGGAGTGACTCTATTCAAATCTATTGGAGTGTCCGTTCAAAGCATCTAACTTGGTAATGATGGGTTACATCATAATCTTTGGTGGGAAACAGACTCCGAGAATCTTAAAATTGCAAAGGATCTTTAAGCTAATCAAACACTACGTCTCAACTAGCATGACTGCCCTCCTGCAACCTCACAGGTCCTATTTCCATTCAAGGATATTTTTTTTTTCAGTAACTCTGATGTACCCCAAAGTTGTGTTGGATGCTAGGAATACAAAGGTGAGTAAGACATGATTAATCTCTGTCCTTAAAAGACTGACAACCTAGTGTAGAAGACAGCCAAAATACAAATATCTAGAACATTCTAGAAACAGGACGGAGTACAAAGGAGAGGCATTTAAAGCAACGCTGAGGCATTTAACCCATCTTGGTGTATCTGGAAGGTTATCATGTGTCCAGGGACGGGAAGTCAAGATTTAACAAACTGCAACATTCCAATGGTAATTAACAGCAGTTTTAAAAACCTGTTTTCTAATAATAAATCAAAATCTGCCTCTGTATAACTTTTACCCCCTTGGTCCCATGTCTATCCTCAGGGGTGACAAAGAATATGATTAAATCATCACCTCCCTTTTCTTAGTACTCAGAAGGCAAAGATTAGAGAAGGCATTCCAAATTCTTGACTGGAATCGACCTTAAGCTCACTGCTCTACGGTGACCAATCTCAAGGGAAGTACACGTGGGAAACTTAAAACTTCCCCGTCATGAAGATGCTCGCGTAGTTCCCAAACCACCACTAGTGGGCGCTCCCGCCCACAAGCCGTAAGTCATATACCTTTGGTGGGTTGGGACAGGAAAAGAGACTGAGTTACAGAGAAAACATACAAACGGCCAACAGGTACATGAAAATCATCAAGGAAATGGAAATCAAAACCACAGTGAGACACGAGCTCACACCTGTTTGGATGGCTCTCATCAAAAAGCAAGAAATAACAAGTGTTGGTGAGGGTGTGGAGAAAAAGGAGCCCTTGCATGCTGTTGGTAGAGATGTAAATTGGTGCAGCCACTGTGGAGAACAGCATGGGGGTTCCTCAAACTATTAAAACTAGAACTACCATACGGTCCAGCAGTTCCACTTCTGGGTATACATTCAAAGGAAATGAAAACAAGATCTCAAAGAAATATCTGCATTCGTGTTCAATACAGCCTTATTCACAATAGCCAAGATGTAGAAACAACCTAAGGGTCCATCTATGGACAAAGGGATAAAGGTACGATACACACACACACACACACACACACACAAATATTATTCAGCTATAAAAGAAAAAAAAAAAGAAATCCTGCCATTTGCAACACCATGGATGGATCTTGAGGGCATTATGCTAAGTGAAATAAGTGAGACAGAGAAAGACAAATACTGTATGATCTCACTCCTATGTGGAATCGAAAAAGAAAATCCTAAGTGATAGAGACAGAATAGAGCGGTGGGTGCCAGGGGCTGGGGGTTATGGGACATGGGGTGATCTTGGTCAACGGGTAGAAACTTCCAGTTATGAGACAAAGACGTTCCAGGGAGGTACTGTACAGCACGGGGATGGTCGTTCACAACGCTGTCTCATGGACTGCAAAGTGCCTGAGGAAGCCAGTCTTCAGCGTTCTCAGCACAGGAAGAGATGACAAGTATGTGAGGCGACGGAGCTGTTGGCTAGCCATACTGCGGTAGGCATCTCACAACATACATACACGGGCGTCTCACAACATACATACACGGGCATCTCACAACATACATACACGGGCATCTCACAACATACATACGTGGGCATCTCACAACATACACACTCCAGGCGTCTCACAACATACATACACGGGCATCTCACAACATACATACACGGGCATCTCACAACATACATACACCGGCGTCTCACAACATACATACACGGGTGTCTCACAACATACGTACACCAGGCATCTCACAACATACGTACACCAGGCGTCTCACAACATACGTACACCAGGCGTCTCACAACTTACGTACACCAGGCGTCTCACAACATACATACACGGGCGTCTCACAACATACATACACGGGCGTCTCACAACATACGTACACCATGCGTCTCACAACATACGTACACCAGGCGTCTCACAACATACGTACACCAGGCGTCTCACAACATACGTACACCAGGCGTCTCACAACATACGTACACCAGGCGTCTCACAACATACGTACACCAGGCGTCTCACAACATACGTACACCGGCGTCTCACAACATACGTACACCGGGCGTCTCACAACATACGTACACCGGGCGTCTCACAACATACGTACACGGGCGTCTCACAACATACGTACACCGGCGTCTCACAACATACGTACACCGGGCATCTCACAACATACGTACACGGGCGTCTCACAACATACGTACACGGGCGTCTCACAACATACATACTCCAGGCGTCTCACAACATACATACACCAGGCGTCTCACAACATACATACACGGGCATCTCACAACATACATACACGGGCATCTCACAACATACATACACCAGGCGTCTCTCAACATACATACACCAGGCGTCTCACAACATACATACACGGGCGTCTCACAACATACATACACCAGGCGTCTCACAACATACATACACGGGCATCTCACAACATACATACACGGGCATCTCACAACATACATACACCAGGCGTCTCACAACATACATACACCAGGCGTCTCACAACATACATACACCAGGCGTCTCACAAAATACATACACCAGGCGTCTCACAAAATACATACACGGGCATCTCACAACATACATACACCGGCGTCTCACAACATACATACACGGGCGTCTCACAACATACATACACGGGCGTCTCACAGCATACATACACCAGGCGTCTCACAACACACATACACGGGCGTCTCACAACACACATACACCAGGCGTCTCACAACACACATACACGGGCGTCTCACAACATACATACACCGGCGTCTCACAACATACATACACGGGCGTCTCACAACATACATACACGGGCGTCTCACAGCATACATACACCAGGCGTCTCACAACACACATACACGGGCGTCTCACAGCACACATACACCAGGCGTCTCACAACACACATACACGGGCGTCTCACAACACACATACACCAGGCGTCTCACAACACACATACACGGGCGTCTCACAACATACATACACGGGCGTCTCACAACATACATACACCAGGCGTCTCACAACGTACATACACCAGGCGTCTCACAACGTACATACACCAGGCGTCTCACAACCTACATACACCAGGCGTCTCACAACATACATTCACCAGGCGTCTCACAACATACATACACCAGGCGTCTCACAACATACATACACCGGCGTCTCACAACATACATACACCAGGCGTCTCACAACATACGTACATCAGGCGTCTCACAACATACGTACACCAGGCGTCTCACAACATACGTACACGGGCGTCTCACAACATACGTACACCGGCGTCTCACAACATACGTACACCGGGCGTCTCACAACATACGTACACGGGCGTCTCACAACATACATACTCCAGGCGTCTCACAACATACATACTCCAGGCGTCTCACAACATACATACTCCAGGCGTCTCACAACATACGTACACGGGCGTCTCACAACATACGTACACGGGCGTCTCACAACATACGTACACCAGGCGTCTCACAACATACGTACACCAGGCGTCTCACAACATACGTACACCAGGCGTCTCACAACATACGTACACCGGGCGTCTCACAACATACGTACACCGGGCGTCTCACAACATACGTACACCGGGCGTCTCACAACATACGTACACCGGGCGTCTCACAACATACGTACACGGGCGTCTCACAACATACGTACACGGGCGTCTCACAACATACGTACACGGGCGTCTCACAACATACGTACACGGGCGTCTCACAACATACATACACCAGGCGTCTCACAACATACATACACGGGCGTCTCACAACATACATACACCAGGCGTCTCACAACATACATACACGGGCGTCTCACAACATACATACACGGGCGTCTCACAACATACATACACGGGCGTCTCACAACATACATACACGGGCATCTCACAACACACATACACCGGCGTCTCACAACACACATACACGGGCATCTCACAACACACATACACGGGCGTCTCACAACATACATACACCAGGCGTCTCACAACATACATACACGGGCGTCTCACAACATACATACACGGGCGTCTCACAACATACATACACCAGGCGTCTCAGAACACACATACACGGGCATCTCACAACACACATACACCGGCGTCTCACAACACACATACACCAGGCGTCTCACAACACACATACATCAACATACTGGCATCAGGCCGTAACGTCGTATGCCTTCAACCTACACCACGTTACACGTCAGCTGTATTTCCATACAGCTGGAAAACACACACTGGGAAGCACAGCTTATGAGTCCTCCTCGTCTTCCGTGCCCCGTTTCAATAATCAGATCACCAGGAACTGGATTCCGCCGTGAGGCCTTTCCTGAATTCACAGTCAATACAACACTACAGAGGGCGGTCCTGCGGCCTCGCCCATGTGCTACTCCCACGCTTGGCTTGGTAACCCAAAGGCTCCTGGTACAAGGTTTCCATGACTGCGGAGGAGGACGTGACGGGGCATCTGTCCTCTGTCCCAGGAGCACCCTGTCGGGTGCTGGATGGTGGCGACGTCGGCACTGGGGCCACGGGCTGAGTATCCTGTCTATTGGCTGTGTGGGCAGAGGGACACTGGAGAAAACGTTGGAAACAATTATCACGCATCAAGGACTAGGTGTTCGGCTGGCCAAACCCTGGCCCTCGGGACTCTGACCGCAGGGCAGTCCAGGATACTGTATCTGTGCTCGAGATACCGCCAACAGAATCCAATAATGTCCACCCCTGTAGCGGTACTGCTCTGGTCCCATCCACCATCCACCATAACCTCTGGCTGTGAGCGCTGCCCACACCCCCAGCTGACAACCTAGCTTCAGCGCTGACCTCACACGTCCTCTGGATACAAGTCACATGGCTTTGGTCTCCTGCCCCAAATCCTCTACATCAGCCCCACTTCACCCAGTCAAAGACTGTGACACCAGACGTTTTCATTTCATATTATTTTGGAGGCGTTATTATTTTTGTGGATCCAGAAGAGCATTTTCCCTGCCGTTTAAACAAAGAGAGCGCACCAAGGACTTCAGGTCTGTTTGAAGAGCTCTGCTCACGCTACTTCAGGAAGGGCCGGGAATAATTAGTAACCAAAAGGTTCCTGGTCTGAAGGCTCTTAAGAGCATACAATTAGCGTACATCGCAAACCACGGCACAGGCCCCCTGAGGTTTATTGTCAAACCTCCCTTCTCAGGCCCCTGCATCCCCTCACAGAGGGGACCACGGGCCCGAGAAGATTGCAAGCCCTCAGTTCTACGTCTCAGTTGCTATCATAACGTTGAGTTTGCCCTCAGCTAAAACAGCTTTTGCCACCAGGGCTGCAGGACATGAGAACAGATTTCATTTTACCTGCTGGGCAACTGCAGAAAAAGCAAGTCTCTATTTTGCCTGGGCGCCTGAGATTTCTTAAGAGTTCTTCGCAAAACTGGATGCTATATAGGACCGATTTTATACACGCCCACCTGTACACACACCAAGGCCTGATGTACGCTCAGGGTACAAACCCACCCATTTCCTTTTCCCCGAAAGAAAAGAAACAGGAGTAAATGTGGAATATTTGTTTTACTTTGTGGTCTTCAGTTTAAACATATATAATTATCAATAAGGAAAATAATATGTAATTGTGCTTTTTACTCATAATCTCCAATGTGTCTCGTGATGAGTGCACTTTTGGTGTACTAGGCTAAACATCTTTCAGGTATTACACATCAAACGTAACTTGAGAAACTGAACAGATGCTTTTTTGATATCTCAGCACTCTGGAGAAAAACCAAGTGCTGCCGAGTGACTAAAGAACACAAAAATGTACCTTTTACAGACCAGACCACACATACTCATTTCTGCCCTGGTGATGTGGCCAATTAACCATGGAACACACAACAGGCACGTGGTTTTCTTCTACCCTGAGGCTGTCTTTATTTTAAAAAGACAAAAATGATGATTAATGCTAAGTTTCGAGAGACCACATCCTTTCATTATGAGTTTGCGCCAATAACAGCAAAACTAGCATAAAGCTGCAATTGAAATAAAAGGCAGTGCCTTATTTGTATATATATTAAAAAAAGGATGCTTATTTGAGCAGAATACCACTTGCAGGCAGAAAAGACTAAAATCCTGGCCGTGGTGGAAGCAATAGAGCCTCAGAGCCTCATCAAGCACCCTCAGGTTCTCGTGGCCTCTCCAGGGAGGCTGGTGGTCAGGAGCGGAGTCAGGAAGCCCCTGCCCTGGCCCCCTCACCAGACACAGCACATGGGATGGCCGCGTGGCTTCCCAGAAACCATCAGGCGCGGCTCAAAGCGGCTGCAGGCCACTGTCCCCTGGCCAGGCCAAGCTGGGGGTACGGCTCCGCGTCCAGTTGCTAACACACACAGAGGGCTGCGCGCGTTCCAGCTCTTGACTGGACGTTAGGCGCTGGGTGGCCCACTCACTTTGGTCCACTGGCTGCCACCTGGGGATGGCCATCACCAGCCGAGAAGGCGATGGCCAGCTTTCCAACAGCAGAAGGGCCCAGAGGACCAGCACACGCCCCTAACCGCAGTTCACCTTTGTTGGAGCATCTTCTTACTATTGCTTTGGGTGAGGAGCTGTGTCCTGATGGCAAAGAGCAGTTTAATATGAAAACTGGTGGGGAGATGAACGTGTTGTCTTAAGCCCTCGTAAAGGTAGCACCACGTGTGTGTGTGTGTGTGTGTGTGTGTGTGTGTGTGTGTTATGGTCACGCTGTCACATTTAAATGCGCCTTGCCGATCGCCACCGTGGTGCTGAAACCACAGGAGATGTTCTTCACCTTTTGGTCTCAGTGGTAACGGGGGACGTGGTCAATCAAACCGTCTCACATGGGAGACCGAGGGAGGAAGGTGGGGCGCTGAGCACAGCGAAGGGCTTACAATGACAAATCACTGCAGTTCTGCAGAGAAAGACCCCAAGGCTTTCGCTGAACGCAGACTCAGTGTGTGTCAGCTGACTGGCACATCTATGGAGAACGCTGATGAACTCTTAGGCTAATTTAAGTAAAGACGGGCAGCCTTTATTTCCTATCTCAGCTCAGCGTCACATTCAAACAGAAACCAACTCCGACCTCCAGAGAAGTCTGAGAAATAATGTAATACTTTTCTTCTCCAAAGTCCATCAAAAAGGCCAATATTTTCATCTTTTCTAGCTGCAAGTGGTATTGTACTCAAATAAGCATCCTTCTGTTATAAAAGCGGTGCACTGCTTTTTATTTCAATGGCAGCTGTATGGGAATGTTAATTTTGCTATTATTGGTGTAAACTCATAAGGAAGAAAAGTTAACTCAATGGGCCACCAGGACTGGGATCTAATTCCTTAGCAACCTAGAAATAATTAGATGGAAGGGCTTGTGCTACAGATCAAAGACCCTCGGAGACCAAAAACAAATAGAGTCCCCACACAAATGCCTTTAAACACCCTCTACCTCCTTATGTTGTATCAAACTGCCATCCCGATTACTTAACAGGGCCAGGGAAGATGTGTTCTGCATAACTGTCATGAACCACTGCTTAACCCTTGATGTTTGGAATGTCTAAGGTAAACAGTTTTGGGTTGCAAATTTGCTTAAAATTATACACAACCACACAGATATCTGTTTAATCATGTCTCCATGATTTATTATTGTGGACAGCAATTTTATACTCATCTTGTCAAAATCAGAGCTATAGATACAGATGTGCAGATTGGCTTTGAGGGTGGAACCAGCAATGTCTGGGTATAATTTTGGAGACCTTTGCTGGAACATCGCATGCACAAAATGCCTGTAATGCCTCATTTTTTGCTACTTGCTGAAAACTCACAGAAGCAAGTGAAGGATGCGCTACTGCCTAATTTTCAAGACAATGTAATATGGCTGATTTTATGCAAAATTAATTACAGAATTAAAGACTGAAGCATTCTTTGCAGGTGGTTTTATCATTCACCTGCAAAATCATTTTCTCTCCTGTCATTGTCAGCGTCCTCAGAAGATGATGTCAGCATCACCAGTTTATCCTCATCATTCCAAACACTTCAACCACATAATTAACTAACTGTACTGTAGGCATCAGCTCATCAACGTTAGTGCATTCTTCTCCCTTCCTTCTGGTGTGATAAAGGAGAAATCTCCCCTGTTCCTTCATCCACCTATGGTGAATCATATTTGCAAGGGCATGGTCCAAAATCTACAAATGTTTGATCCATAACCAGAGGAGTTCTGAGGGCAAAGGTGACACAAGACATGGTTGTTTCAGAGCTTTCCGTAATATTTCTGAGGAGACTGAGATGTCCGTTATTTTGTTGCTTCCTCTTTGCAATGAAGATATTCATGGTATACTATTGTATACCATGGGGATAAGATTGGAGTAATGGAAAGACTTCCACTTCTGGCCAAGAAGGAATAACAGGGACTGGATTAACTCTCCCACCTGAAAAAACCGTTAAAACAAACAAAATATTGGAAATGGTGATTTTCAGGGTGAACCTGGACATGTGACAATGAAGAACCCTGAGACACAGGAAACAAGATGAATGCTGTGACTGCCGAAGGCTTTGGAGAGTTTCCAGGAGGCAGTGCAGAGATGGGGAACTGAGGCAGAGCCTCTCGGAGCGCAGGAGATGGACTGATACTCCGGGGAGACCAACGTGACTGGAGTCAGTGGAAGAGAGGACCAGACAGGGGAAATCTGTGCAGAGAGGGAGCGTCCCAGAGACCTTCCCAGGGCCGCCCTGAGGACCAGCACGCGAGGGCGAGGAAACTCCATGAGGCCAAGGAAAGAATCACCTGAAATAATGAGAGGGAACAGTGCTCGGTGCTCACCCAGGGCTGGCAAGAGTGCCTGTTTCCACCAGCCAGACTGTGATGCAGGGGGCACTGAGTATTCACAAAGGTCTTGCCTTAGTAATGGGGAATAATTAACCCCATACTGAGCATTGCTCTGAACCTTCCTATCAAATCATAAAAGTAAGACCCCAAAGTTGCAAATTGTTTCCAAGTAACCTAACAGAAAACAGTATACCTCAAGAATATTTACAGGAATGCAAAGATATCTAGTATCTAAACAGTTAAAAACAGAATGTCTAGCATCCGATCGAAAATTTCCTGGCACGCAAAGAAGCAAGAAAAAATAACGCATGACTGAAAAAAAAAATCAATTGAAGCTGACCCAGAACTGATGCAGAGATTAGATGTGATTTTAAATCTCAAAGATTTAACTCTATATTCCCTTCTCCAAGTGTTGTGGTTTTAAGTTTATATATAAGTCTATGATCCAATTTGAGTTAATATTAGCATGTATGCTTATTGGTATGTATTGTTCGTAGGCATGGATCGAAGTTCATTTTTTTAATATGAATATCCAATTGTTCCAGCATCATTGGTTGAAAAGACTACCCTTTCGTTACTGAACTGTCTTTGTATCTTTGCCAAAATCAGTTATCCATATATATGCGGGTCTATTCCAATCCATTGATTAACTATCTTAATGTTGACATAACACTCTCTTGATTACCACAGCTTTACAATACATCTTGAAATCAGGTAGTGTTAGTCCTCCAACTTTGTTCCTTTTTTCAAAGCAGTTTGGCTATTCTGGGTGTTTTGAATTTCACCGTGAGTTCAGAATCAGCTGGATAATTTTAAAGAAGAAGCCTTTTAGGATTTTGAATGGGATTGTGTTGAATCTATAGATCAACTCCGGG
The DNA here is from genome assembly GCF_965194825.1 of Balaenoptera physalus. NCBI lineage: Eukaryota > Metazoa > Chordata > Mammalia > Artiodactyla > Balaenopteridae > Balaenoptera > Balaenoptera physalus. Next base: position 4,729,138 of record NC_138903.1, read on the forward strand.
AGAGCTGACATCTTAACAATATTGAGTCTTCCAACCTATGAACAATGCACAGTTCTCCATTGATTTCATTCTTTTATTTCTCTCAAGAATGGTTTTTTTGTTTGTTTGTTGTTTTTTTGTGTTTTGTTTCAGTTTTTGGTTTACTGGTTTTGCACATTTTTTCTCAAATTTATCCCTGAATATGTGATAGGTCTTTCGCTGAAGTCTAGTTGATTTACAAGGTGTGCCAATCTCTGCTGCACAGCAAAGTGACTCAGTTATACATATATATACACATTCTTTTTTATATATTCTTTTCCATTATGGTTTATCAGTGGATATTGAATATAGTTCCCTGTGCTACACATTAGGACCTTGCCTTTTATCCATTCTAAATGTAATAGTTTGCATCTACCAACCCCAAATTCCCACTCCATCCCTCTCCCTCCCCCTGCCCCTTGGCAACCACAAGTTTGTTCTCTATGTCTATGAGTCTGTTTCTGTTTTGTAGATAGGTTCACCTGTGCCATATTTTAGATTCCACATATAAGTAATATCATATGGTGTCTGTCTTTCTCTTTCTGACTTACTTCACTTAGTATGATCATCTCTAGTTGCATCCATGTTGCTGCATATTTTGTTCTTTTTTATGGCTGAGTAGTATTCCATTGTGTATATGTACCACTACTTCTTTATCCATTCCTCTGTCAATGGACATTTAGGCTGTTTCCATGTTTTGGCTATTGTGAACAGTGCTGCTGTGAACATAGGGGTGCGTGTATCTTTTCTAATTAGAGTTTTGTCTGGGTATATTCCCAAGAATGGGATTGCTGGATCATATGGTAGCTCTATTTTTAGTTTTCTGAGGAACCTCCATACTGTTTTCCACAGTGGCTGTACCTACTTATATTCCCACCAACAGTGTAGGAGGGTTCCCTTTTCTCCACACCCTCTCCAGCATTTACTGTCTGTAGATTTTTTGATGATGGCTATTCTGACCAGTGGTACCTCATTGTAGTTTTGATTTGCATTTCTCTAATGATTAGTGACGTTGAGCATCTTTTCACGTGCCTACTGGCCATGTGTATGTCTAGTTAGGAGACATGTCTATTAAGGTCTTCTGCCCATTTTTCGAGTGGGTTCTTGTTTTTTGTTGTTGTTGTTGTTGAGTTGCATGAGCTGTTTGTGTATTTTGGACATTAAGCTCTTGTCTGTCACATCATTTGCAAATATTTTCTCCCATTCCATAGGCTGTCTTTTCGTGTTTTTTGTTTGTTTGTTTGTTTATGATTTCCTTTGCTGTGAAAGAGCTTCCAAGTTTGATTAGGTCCCATTTGTTTATTTTGAATACGTCATATTTTTGATGCTACTGTAAATGGTATTGATTTTTTATACACATTTTTGATTGTTCATTGCTAATACACAGAGATAGTAGTTAACTTTTTGGATAATGAACTCTGCTAAACTCAACAAATAGTTCTAGTAGCTATTTTGTATATTGCATTGGAGTTTTGATCATGTGTCTTTGCTTAAAGATGGTTTCATTTCTTCCTTCCTAATCTGGGTGCCTTTTGTTTTCTTTTCTTATGGCACTGGTTCGGATCTCTAGTACAATGTTGAACGGAAGTGGTGAGAGTAGACATCTTCATTTTGTTCCTGAACTTGCTCAGTTTCTCCATCAACAATGATGTCAGCTTTAGGTTTTTAGTACACGTCCTTTATCAGATTGAGGTGGTTCCTTTCTACTCCTAGTTTGCTGCAGGGTTTTCATCCACACTGGATGTTGGATTTTTTAAAAATCCTTTTCTACATTTATTGAGATGGTCATTTTGTGTGTATGTAGTTTGACAATATTGTAAATTATGTTGATTGGTTTTCAACTGTTTCTAAACAATCTTATATTGTGGCTTAGTACTGTGACGTAACCTAGCCTGCTCTGGCTGTGTGTGCATTGTTACATAATGACAATATTCTGTTCTACTGTGACTCGCATGACTGCGTTATAGTTCTTTACTACCAGGGTCACACCTGCGTCTGAGCACTGCCTTCAGAGGTGACGGAATGGAATAGGAGTAAATCTGCTCAGTTACGAAGGGCTCCCTTTCATGGCTGTGTGATTCTGGTTTGTATCCTAGGGTGTTAACCACTGGCATGATTTCTTCATTGCCTCCTTGGGGGAGGAAGGCAATCTTCCCCAATACTCAGCTGACTGTTACAGTTGTTTTTCTTACTGTGTTTTTTTTTTCTTGGCAGCCATGGTCAGCCCGTGAGAGCTTCTCCTCTTCTCTGGGGTGTATTCAGGGTTCACTTACTCTCTGGTGTATGCACCCTGCTAGGTGTTAGCCTTCTCTCAGTCTGCTCTATATATTTATGCCACTCACTGGAAGTTTCATTTTCCAAAATTCCACTTCCACATGAAGTCGTCTCTAAGCAAGGCTTCTCTCTACGTTTTTCACGCAATCTTCCGTGACTGTAAAGATACTCCAAAATGCTGAGCATGACGGCATAAAATTCAGATGCACAACAAGTGACCGTGTAAGGGGGCAAAGGGTTACCATCGTGCGGACGTAATGAGAACTCCCCGCTGGGAAGCCTTGGACACATCACTTCATCCGTCTGGTCCTGACTCTTCTGATCCTTAACTCCTTGGCGAATGGGGTATCTTGCAGTTGGGATGAACCTTGAGCTTTCAGAGGTCTCCCAAGTTTCAAATGCCCTATTTCAAGAGAAACCTGCATCTTTGAACCCCAGAGGAGACAAGCTTGTCATTTCAGCCTTCCCTTTATTTAAAAAGGTAATCTGTGCTAATTCTCCAGTGCACAGCACTTAAGTCAATGCATCATAGGAAGACCATTAGGTGTAAAGTGATAAATATACTATGTCAACTTTGAAAATTGATTTAGCACTTTTCGCTATAAAAGCTTCAGATTTCTCAGGTAAGCAAATAGATGCTTTCGCTTAATTGTTTTACATCATCAGGTATCCGTCCTCATGATGGGGGCCATGTCGTGTACTTAAATGTGAAAGGGAAGGGAGACCAGACACCCCTCTCTGAATGGTGATTTCTGTTGAGGTTCTAAATTAGCGTGTCAGCCTCCCACATAAATCCTCGGGGTCGCAGACAACAGAGACCGTCTATTCTTATATTGGATTGGGAGGTCTATATCATGTAGGCTCTCAGAACTATAAATGCGTATTTGTTCTGTCCACCTAGACCTTCCGACAGCACCACCAGCCTGCAGGCCATCCAAGTCCCTATATGCATCACGGCAGCATATGAAGGGGGAAAGCCCAGCAGGTTCAGTGTCCCCTGTTTACAGAAAACGTGGTAAGTCCTGTTGGAAAACAGACTCATAATCTGAGGCCTACAGACTCACAACGCCCTTGCCTGCTCTCCTGAGGTCCTGATCATTCATTTCTTCCCCCGAATCTTGGTTCCAAACCCTTCTTACACAGTGTGTCAGATATCCAGCACCATAGCTACATTTTGGAAATTGGACACAGCACAAACTCAGTTCACCTTCCCGGGACTTGTCATTGTACTAAGATTCTGCATGGCACCCATTCCTTCAGTCTCCGCCAGTGTTTTTCTAACACAAATGATGTGCACCGCACCTCCCAGCCCAGGGGACATTTGGCAATGTCTGGAGACATTTCTGGTCGCCACAGCTGGGGTGGGTGCAGCTGGCACCTAGGGGGTGGAGGTCAGGGGTGCGGCTCAGCATCCTACGGTGCCCAGATGGTCTCCCACAACAAAGGGTAATCTGGTCCAGGTGTCAGTCATGCCGAGGCTGGGAAACTCCAGTCTATCTGACTCGGAAATCAGAGATTCTCCTCCAGGACTGAGCTCTGACCCGTAACTCTACACAACTGGGATGCAGATACCTAAATCTTTCCAGCCTTTCCGCAAGAAACCTGATTACCCTGCCAATGCTCACCAGCTGGAGACTGACTTCATGTTTTTCCTGGTTTTCCGGAAACTCCTTCGTGCATTCCCTCAGATCTCCATGTTGCCCAAACTATGCGTGAGCGTGACATGCTGTGTTAGGATGCCCAGCTTCTCGTGCCAGAACCATTCCCAGCAGACTGGCTGCAGCTCATCCTCCCACGCCAGCCCTGCTGCCCTCTCCCCAGTTCCCAGCAGGTCCCCCACCTGAGCTTGCTTCCCTGGGATGCAGGAGTGGCCAGGGGCCAACAACTTATAAAGCCAGTTTCAGACGTCCTTTCAAAGGCTGCCTGCCATCAAGTGAATACGTAAACCTTTGCTGAAGAACCCATGCATGTAGGTGTCATCTAATATTTTCACTGATTTCTTTGAGCCTATGCTAAGAGAACTTTTTCACACTTCATTTGCAAAGTGAGAGAATTATGTATATCTTCCGAAGGAGGAAAATATATAGCTCCCTTTTTATCCAAGGTGAAATCCATAAACATGTATTACTGAGCAAAGACACCTCAACAGAGACAAGAAGATGCAAATGACTGGCAAGGTACCCTATGTAACTGTAACAGAAAAATCTGGCTTTTCTGCCCTTTCGTCAAATTATTCTGACTAATCACAAGATCCTACAGACATGTGAGTCCTACAGGCTGGAATGAGGTCTCAACTTATCTAAAGGGTAAGACAGCCACGTCAGGACAGAGGATGCTGGAGGAGCTGATCTTTGCAAAGAAGGAAGGGGAGAGAGCTGGGTCAGGCCAGGCAGACAGGAAGAGTGGAACTAGAGAAATAAGCTTCACCAGAGGAAGAGAGCAACAGTGTGGTTACTGGTCTTAGTTCTACAGTCACAGTCACGGAGCTGCTGTCGGCCCAAAACGAAATGAGAAAGAAGGGACACTTGAAATTCGCATACCTGCCAGGCTGGGAAGATTCATAAGCATTGTATTAGTTTGCTCTGGCTGCTGTAACAAAGTAGCACAGACTTGGGGGGTTAAATAATAGGTATTTACTGTCTCCAGTCCTGGAGGCTGGAAGTCTGAGATTAAGGTATCAGCAGGGCTGGTTTCTCCTGAGGCCTCTAACCTTGGCGTGTAGATGGCGCTCTCCTCCCTGTGTCTCCTCACAGGGTTGTCCCACTGTGTGTGTCTGTGCCCTAATCTCCTCTTCTTACAAGGACACCAGTCCTATGGGATTAGGGCCCACTCTGATGACCTCATTTTAGCTTCATCCCTTCCTTAAAGACCCCATCTCCAAACACGGTAATATTCTGAGGTTCTGGGGGTTAAGGCTTCAATGTACAGACTGTGCGGGGAGGGTACAAAATTCAGTCTGTATCAACATACTTCTAGTGGTGGTTCCATAGTCTGTTTTGAGGCAAGGGGACACCTGAAGAGTGACGAACAGAAAAGACGCGACGTAAGCAGTGGGATCCTCCCAGGCTAGAGGGCGCCTCCCAGGTACACCCTAGGAGGGTGGGGAGCTGAATCTGTCAATGCCTCTCACTCAGCACAGGGTGATGCGGGTGGTGGGCACTCACTGACTAGTGCGGTCGGTTTCAACTTCCCATTCATTTTCTGCACAAAACATTCTAAGTTCTATTTGGAGGTTTTTTCCCCATGGTAACCCAAAGAGGTCAGAGTCATGCAACTGTGTATAGGAAGGGTACCCAAAAGAGAAGAGAATGTCACTTCTACCTTTGGTACCTTCTGTACAAACTTCTAGCTTTAAAATAAGTAAGTCATGGGCATGTAATGCACAGGAAAAACAGAGAGAGAGAGGACATCATCACCACCTTGGGCACCTTTTGTACTAACTATTAGTTATACAATAAATAAGTCATGGGGATGTAATGTACAGAAAAGAGAGAGAGAGAGTCATTTTTAGCCCATAATGTGAAGACATACATCTCTTAGAGATTCTGGGTCTAATTACTGTTGTAGGGTCATGGGGGTACTTCTCATAGTTTCAGTTTATGCAAATATACACAGACATACATATGTGCGGCACTGTAAGAATTACAGTACTGGCCATGTCCTCATCCCCTTTTTTTAATCTTCAAAATCACATTTCTGGACCCAGGCTGTGAAACACAAAATGAAACAGCTCCTGTCCGATGGGTTGCCACTCTGCTGCTCATGAAAACTTGTAACGTCCAACTGGGATTTTCATTTTTTACATCAGCAGGGCTAATTCTCTATGACCAGAGAGAGGGTTTTAGTTTTGTTAGGGAGTAAATCCTTTTGCTGATTAGGAAGTTACTAGATGTCAGAATATGATGCTCTCTTGATGGATTCAAGTAGGTTATGTTTATGGGGGCAAGCATGTCCAACTGAAAGACAACAGCAATTTTGTTCTTGGCACGTTACTTTGGAAGTCTGAAATAAGGGAGGTGAACTTCCTTAGGACAAGGTAAACTCACAGTTGAAAACCACTCCGATAAATGTTGTGATTAAATATACAGAGAACAAAAAACTCTCTAAACATGAATGCACATAAGACGCACAAAGCCTCCCAAGACGTCCTAGTTTCTGGATTCTCTTCAGACTTCACCGGCATGCACATTTTTTCACTTCTTTAGATAAAAACTTACACATATATGAGCAACTGTCTGTAATGACATTTGTAATAAAAACAGTTGTAAGCTCCTGTTTGTAACGACATTTGTAATAAAAATAATTGTAAGCTCCTTTCAAGCAAGGGCTCTATGAATACGTTAAGTGTCGAATGAATGCATAAAAATGCAAATAATGCATGTGTGAAACGAGGCTGGCATGAAATATCAAATATAACCACATTCGTGCATACCGGTTGAAGAACTAGTGCTTCAATGTTAAGTGTTAGAAAAATCAAGTGAGTCCATTTTAACGTTAGGGAAGACACGTATGATTCCTGAATTGTTCTCGGTTTAAACCAAATATTTATTTTGTTTTAGAAATCCTTAGAACCTTAAAATGCATATGGCTAAGTGAAAGAAGCCAGTGTGGAAAGGCACCACATGGTATGATTCAACTAGATGACCTTCCAGAAAAGCCAAAACTATGGAGAGAGTAAAAAAAAAAAATCAGTGATTGCCAGGGGTTAAGGGGGAGGGGGAGTGAGTAGGCAGAGCACAGAGGACTTTTATGGCAGCGAAGCTGTTCTATTGATACTGTAATGATGGATACATGCCACTGTACGTTTGCCACAGAACACACCACACCAAGAGCGAGCCCTAATGTAAACTGTGGGCTTTAGTGAATAATAAGGTAATGATATTGGCTCACCAACTGTAACAAACACACCACCCTAAAGCCAGATGTTAACGACAGGGAAAACTGGGAGGGGGACATCTATGGGAACTTTTTGGACTTTCACTCAAGTTTTCTATAAACCTAAAACTCTCCAAAAAAGTCTATTAATTTTTAAAAAATCCTCTCCCATTTTTGGCTTTCTTGCTCAGCAGCCTGTGACCCTGCATCCTCAGCAGGAGCTAATGCTTGGAAGTGCTCTATTCCCACTCTCACAAATGACACTGGTCATCCTGCCCCAGACACCCGGGGGTCTGTCCAAGAGCAATTATGTCACTTGACCAGAACTTTAAAATGAGGTTCAAGTGGTCAGATGGAGAATGGTGCCAAAGTTATTGGGTGACCAGAATCCTACAAGCAGGTGAATCTTCCTAATAATTGGAACTTATCCACCAGCCGCTGAAAACACCTTCCCAGGTTCTTCCTCACCTGACACGTAAGAGCTGAGCTCTGTGCCATGACAACCGGCAGCAGCCAGCTCGTCCATTCTCACGCTTCCTCAGTGCCCTGTTCTCACAGACGACCGCCCTCACGGGCTCTGACACGGTCCTGTCCCTTCCCACCTGCATGCTGCCATTCACCCCGGCTCCGGCAGCATGGGACCGGTCCTCACTGCCTCTCCATGCCCCATGTCTCCGGAGACCCCGCTCAGATCCTGCTTCTTCAAGGAGCCTTCCACGCCCACCCAAGGTCATCCCTCTGACCCCACCCTGTTCTGCAGGAGGCCCTGCACTTCCTTTGGGGTTTGCACACATCCTGCCTCTTCCTCATGGGACTTTGGCTTATATCCTACAGAGCTGCTTAATTCTCCCTGTTCGTGCCCTGGACCAAGAAGAAGGTAAGTTCCTGACTCAGGGACCTTTTCTGAGGCTGTTACTAAGAATTCCTGAACGTCCACCCTTCATACAGGAGTTGCCTAAGTAATATTGGTGATTTTTAGTGTATTGAAATACAGTCTACCAAAATGTTCTACAGGATATATATTTGGTCAAGAATGGATAAAAAGTATTCTTATTTTGAAGTAATACACAGTCTGCAAAAATTAGGTTGACTGGCGTCATCAGCCACTTATGCAATTATTTTATGAGATGAACAAGCATGGAATATCAGTTTGAATTACTGGGTTTTCCTTAAAATGAAAAAATGTGAGTCTACTTTTAGTTCTTCTGGTGGTTGCCTGCACCCACTTAAATATATTTGTCGTTCTTTTACTTGTGATGAATGTAAAAACAGTGTCTACTGAACACCTGGAGTTAAACATGAGAAAAATCAGCATGCTCTTTCTTGCACTTCCACGTTCAACTGCATTTCCTCGGATGATGTCTTAATTAGTTACATTATCATCTCTACATGGTCATGGTTGACAGCATTTATTTTCTTCTCTGGGACCCTGATTTCCACAGGTTTCACCTTAGTTTTACACTTAAACACATCTTTTAAGTTTACCATGAATCTCTTAGACACGGCTTCTCTTGGTTGGTAAGAATTCCACCTCTTTCTGTTTGTTTTCTTCATGAACCTACATTCCCTGCACTGGTGTCTGTTTGGACATATCTACTTGTATCTTTTAAAATGTATGGACAGTTTTGGTTGCATTCTGGGACATACAGTCTTTCCTTCAGGTCTTTTTATATATTGTTCCACGTTCTTCAAGCATTTCCTGTCTGACGTGGAGAAATCTTAGCTTCCTCGGTTTTTTTTTTTTCTGAATATCTGTAGAATTTTTTCCATAACTTAAAATCACAGTAATTTCTTTGTGAATTAATCTATGTAAAAAGTGCCTTCGGTTTCACCGTGCTATTTCTGTCTCCAGGTTCAAATTTCCCTGTATTTCAGAACTTTAACCGTGAACTACACCTTTGACTATTTTTTCCTGTTCATTCATTTTTGATTCTGGCAGGGCACCAGTTTAAAGATGGTCCATCTCTTCTCTCTGCCTCTCCTACTCACTTTTCATTCTCATTTATTTCCGAGGCTGCCCACCTACTTTTCATTCCCATCTAATGTACTATCAGCTCCTCCTTAAACCCTTGTATCTCTTCCTTAACTTCTCATTTCAGAGAAACACGATTTTCCTTAATTGCTTTGACTTCTCGGACATCTCTTTGTTCATCGTCTTTGAGGCCTGTGGTATGTGCCTTCATCCATCGTGTCCTATTCTTTTTTTTTTTTCCTTGCAGCATCTCTTCAAAGGCCTCTGGCCAGCTACCAGCTTCTAAAATCATATTATTTCTCATGTTTGAAGGAGGAGACATCTATGAGGACCAGATACTAGACTGAGCAAAATCTGGGGGAATGGGCAGAAGGGTGATGGGCCGCTTGAGTTTCCGGCTGTGGCTCCGGGGCTTTTCATAACTGCACCGGGCCAGTGGGTGAGTGCTGACAGAAAGCTGTCTGGGCTCAGCCTGAGGCTGTGCATTTCGCAGAATGTGTCACAGTGCTTATCTCACCTTGACCTTACTCTCTTCACCAGGTAAGGATGAGTAGTTGCTTGGCTAGGTGACCTCTTGACTTCTCTACTTTGCCAAACCCACGGTCTGCTTTGAGCAAAGGTGGCCTGTTGGCTTTTTCCTTACTAATTCTTCCCCCACCCCCATCCTATGCCAGGATGGAAGCATGACGTAGGGAGGCTTCCAAAACCAGCCCGCGCACCTTGACCCTACTCTTCTAAGCACGGGGCCGTTGCTTTTCCTTTTAATGTGCGTTGCCCACTTTGGGTAACTCTTTTGAGTTCTGCCGTTTCTGCCCGAGTCATGCAGAAAAAGACGGCTTGTCTTGGTGTCCCCATTACCTTCATCCAATTCTCATGCATTTGGCCATCTTTCTGCATGTACTGTGATCCAGAAGATGCCTAGTTTCATCAAAGATGACATTTTTTTTGTTTCTTATTCTCTTGGTTGTGTTGGGTTGGTTCAATAGAAGAAATGGGGTGGAAGTACGTTTATGCAACCATTTGAAACTGAAAGAGCAATTCCTTCCTTTAGAGCCACCTCTTATTTTTCTCCCCAGTGAATTTGATACCATAAGGGAGGGGGGGACTTGAAGAGAATGTCTAACATACTTATATTCAAAATGTCACATCTCTTCTGCATAGGTCTGCCTGTCTCTGTCTCTGTCTCTGTCTCTCTCTCATACACACAGAATATTCTATGAGGATATGATGGCACTTTTTAATGCTCTATGTGGACAGTCTGCATAAAAATACTAGTGATGAGGATGAATGGAGAATTAATTCCTTATGGAGAATTTTAATTCTATCAGAGGAATGGTATGTAGCCATAGTAATTCTTCTCTTTAATTCAAAACAATTAGGTTGCATATGTTGATACCCACATTCAATTTTCTCTAAGCTATTTTGATTGAAATGTACCAAAGGAAAGACAGACAGATAGGTAGATAGACAGATAGATAGATAGATGATGGAAACATAGATGATAGATAGATCGATCGATCTCGGTATGTAGATGTATATATAATATTTATTCCTGTTCCTACGATCATTTCTATTTTCTCCTTTTCCTTCCAATTTTCTCCGTAGAAGGCATTTTCTCTGTCTGAGCTCAACATGCTCTTGCGCAAAAGTCTGTAGGCCCAGATTAGCACAGCAGATATTTACATGAAACAGCAGGGAAGGATCATCTGGGGCGTGTGACTTAAGTTGGCAATAGGAGAAGGATTCCAATTTGTTGTATAAATCATCCTCAGAGCCCCCAAGAGTGCCACACATAGGGACTTCTTTTCATTTTCAGTGTTTAAGATCACCTTTTAGACACAGTTAAAATGAGGCAAAGTGTGTAGATTTCTGAAAAGAGGTTAAAGAGAGATGTTGGTTTTGATACCTCTTGCTTCTGGTAGCTGACATATTTCAATAAAATAAAAGGTTTAGAAGGAGAGGGGGTTACTCCTGCTCAGTGGGTAGGGAAAACATTCAACATTGAAAAATAAACCAATATAAATCTCAAAATTCATACCACTATGGTTGGGTGGAAATTAATAGATATCATTTAGTAACTTTATATTATCATGGATTTGTAGGGAACTAAAACAGGGCAACTTTAGGGGAAAAACTCATACACTTAAGGGAGGAATAAACCCTATGTTTAACTCTGAGCTCCATATATCCCATAAGGATGGATATTGTTTTTTCCTCTGACTGCCCTTTCTTTCTTAATGCAGAAAGGTTTCTTTTGAATATTTCACAACAGACATTTTTTTTAAGGATGGCATATTTGAGTCAGCCATCACCATGGCTTATTTGAGAATTAATCTGATACTTATAAGTTTATTTTGGAACTTTCTTAAAATAGTGTGTAACAATGTTAGTTTGGAAACGACGATCCAGTGGTGAGTTCAAACAGTTTATGAGTGCTGTTGTGGGTAAGTGTATACATTGGGGGTATAATATTGGCATTCTTCTGGGAAAACTCTGAGTCTGGTAAGTGGAGAAAATGGCGGAGAATGATGTTTCTTTTCTAAAGTTTCTGCAAGCCACCATCCAATTTGGATTATGATTCGGGAGACTAGCCATTCCAATCCTAAAAGGTGTATGTCAATTTCTTTCTGCGAGCTCACCCCCTCCGAACCTCAAGGTAAGGAGAGCGGGTTGAGGCACAGCAAAGGACATCACACAGACATCTACCATTTTAAGATTTTATCCAAAAAAGGCTGAGCACTCAGCATGGGAAATCTCAGGACACTGAACTGTCCGCCCTCTGGGTTGCACTGCCACCGAGGACATCAGTGTGGAGACAGAGTTTTTTATCAAGTAGGGCTGCAGAACCAGCCCCATCTCTACTGCCCCAGGAAAAGTGGTCCAGCATGGCGTCACCCTCATCTTTAGACCCCGGACATAAGCATCTGTGCCATCCTGGAGCTTGGAGCGTGCCCTAGGAGGTGGCTTAGGGCAGGATGTCCCAGCCCAATCTTGGCCCGCCGCTGAGAAGAGCCAGCTGAATGCTGCTACTGTAGGGGTGGACACAGAAGGACACACCGCCATGGAGAAGGATCCCCACAGAAGGGTTAGAAAAAAAGATGAGGGTGATGTGCTTCCCTGCACTCTCCTGGAGAGCCCAGGGCACCTCATTTTACAACCTGATCTCGCTGCCTTTGTGCTGCCCACGATGGCGGCAGGCTCGCTTCCGGCACCCGATAATTAAATAAAAGGAGCTGGCACTCGGGGAGGCCATGAACGCCCACGGTCAGCCGCCAACCTCTCCAAGGTCCCATGAAGTCCCCACTCAGACCTCCTTCCTCTGCTGCCGTGCCTCCTACTCAAAAGCCTTCACTGTCACTAACCCTCCTCTTCTTTCCTTGCATCGACATGCGATTCCCGCTGATGAGCGGCTCTCGGCTAAAAATGAGGAGGAAGCGCTCTGGTTAAAGAGGTTAAGAGGGGAAGTCGCGTTCTCCAGGGCATTTGCGTTTTTACAAGGGGATTCGTGGACATATGTGGCAGCATCACCATGGAGCTCTGTGCAGAGAGACAGGGCACGAATGAGCCTGGTTCAGGGCAGGCAGGGATTGAGATTTGGGGTCAGAAGTATCTGTCGGGGGCTTAAACCATACACGCACGTGGCTGCTTGCTCGGCTGTAAAAAGACATCTGTTCTGATGAGCAGGCCGTGAACAGCTAGGGAGGACGGAGGTCTGAGAGACCTTCAGTTACTGCGCTGCACTGGACCTGCAGGATTAAATGCACTTCCGGGGTAAATGCCAAAACACTCCATGAGTCCTTTCCTCTGTGCTGGCCCTCCACCTGGCCGGACTCTCAGCCTGTTCTGTCCTTCCCCTTCTCTCTGGGGTCTCATGTTTTGAAAGAGAAATTTCAACTCTGTCCACCAAGCAGGGTTCCTCATTCCCTGTAGGATCAAGACAAAATTACTTCACAGAACTCTACCATCTGGAGTTCTGAAGTGTGTCCTTCTCTTTCTAACCACTTTGAATTGTTCAGTCCACAGCAAACTCCAACAAAGACAAGAGACTCCCTCCTGGATCCTTTTTGCTTTGGAGAGATCACCCCCTGTCTTTGCTCTCCTGATCAGTAAAACTTCTCGGGAATCTTCTCCACTCATGGTGCCAAGCCCTTCACCTTAATCTTCTCCAGTCTGTCCTTGGTCCCCAGAACTGATCCTGTCCAACCTCAGGTAACTAGACCTTATGTCCACTTCTCTGCCCTGATTGTCCTTGGTCTCTTGGCAGCGTTTGAAGGTGGACTTTCAACTTTTATGAAGTTCCAATCACTTCCCTTTGACCTGTTTTCATTGGACACCTTCTCGTGTTAGGACCCAGATTCTCCTAAAGCTATGCATTTTCCTCTAAGCCAAGCTTTGGCTTATCTTGACAAACTATCACCAGAAATAGACTATAAACCATGAAGTGATTTGAACTCCTTCTCTTTTACTTTGTCTCTTCTGTTGGTTCTTCTCACCAAAATCACTTATTGCTATATAGGCGAATGCTATCAATATTTTATTTTCTTTTATTTTTAAAGATTTTTTTGATGTGTACCATTTTTAAAGTCTTTATTGAAATTGTTACACTATTGCTTCTGTTTTATGATTTGGTTTTTTGGCCCCAAGGCATGTGGGATCTTAGCTCCCTGATCAGGGATCGAACCCACACCCCCTGAGTTAGAAGGCGAAGTCTTAACCGCTGGACCGCCAGGGAAGTCCCTATCAATATTTTATTTTTTTTTATTTTTTATTTTTTTAAATTAATTAATTTATTTATTTGTGGATGTGTTGGGTCTTAGTTTCTGTGCAAGGGCTTTCTCTAGTTGCGGCGAGCGGGGGCCACTCTTCATCGCGGTGCGCGGGCCTCTCACTGTCGCGGCCCCTCCCGTTGCGGAGCCAGGCTCCAGACGCGCAGGCTCAGTAGTTGTGGCTCACGGGCCTAGCCGCTCCGCGGCATGTGGGATCTTCCCGGACCGGGGCACGAACCCGTGTCCCCTGCATTGGCAGGCAGATTTCTAACCACTGCGCCACCAGGGAAGCCCCCTATCAATATTTTAAAATGCACATATTTTACATTAGAAAATGGACTGAGTTCATCGATTCATTTGGCATACTCTAAATCCCCAGTTGAGATCTTTATCCATCTCTTGTCCAAATTACCTAACTTGCTACAAATACAGGAAGCTCCTTTTATGTGAGCTAATTAGAGGAATGCGTTTGGGTGTTGCTAAAAGGTACGGATAACACTGGAATCTGGGATTTTATCATACAGCCAACTTCCACCAAGCCCTTGTCTTTTGATGGCTTCTGTAGTTTCCTCCTTTTGACTATTATGACTAGTGCTGCAATGAACATCTGTGTACAAGTTTCTGGGTGGGCATACTTTTTCATTTCTCTTGAATACTCACCTAAGAGTGGAAATACTGGGTACTGTATGGTCAACCTACGTTTTGCTTTTTAAGAAACTGGCCAAGCTAACTTTCACTGCCTCCTGAATCAAGCTTAAATGCCGCTTCTGTCGCAAGGCCCCCTCCTTGACCCTATGAGCCCCAACTTAAATTAGGTGCCCACTGCTGTTCTCCCTCAGACACTGTTCTTCTACCTCACAGCCGTTTATAGCAATCTGCAATTGAATCTTCCTGTGTGTGGTTCCTTACCATGTCTCCCACACTAAACTACACATTGCCTGGGGGTCAGAGCATGCCCATCTGGTTTACCATCACTAGGAAACAAAAGAGTCACTGTTTTGTTTTGGGTGCCCCTAGTTATCCACCCCCACTAGGGGCACTGGGTGCCGCTAGTTATCCACTCCCCCTCCCCCCCAGAACTCTTGGGATATGCTTTGAGCTACTCCTTCCAAAGAGCTCTGGCCAGAGAAAGGCAGGTGAGTGTTCATAGCTAACAGGAGGGAGTGGACAGCACGTGGATCTACAGGGACTGTCGCAAGACCAGAGCTGTCTATCTGAGACCATCATCAGGACTCGGGGGACAATGCCGCCAACAGGCTCAAAGCTGACTTCCACCGTCCTGGAACTCAGGAGGCAAGTTCTCACTGGATGCTGTCAGGGTGGCAGGCGTGGGAATGGGGTGTATGGACAATTACACGGTCAACTGCAGTTTGGAGGGAAAAAATCAAGGTCCAGAAATGAAAGAAGTAGTCTCAGGGAAAGGACTGAGAGATGAAAAGCCTCAGATCCTAATCCTTGAGAGGACTTTAAAAACCCGCCCTAATAATAACCAGATGCTCTTCTGAAGGGACCGTGAGCCTCGGGATAGGATGACTATCCTTGAAACCACGTGCAGATGATCGCCGCCTTAGGTCCGGCCTTGAACTGGCTAATGACTTGCCCCATGGACATGACTGTGCATCAGTGCGGAAATGAGCATAGAATAAACTGCTCATCACTGGGCCTGATGAGTGTTGGCCAAGAGACAGCACTCAAGAATGACATCTCACAGTGTTTTCTTTCCCGAAGGGAGCATGAGAATACTGACAACCCCAGTAACGAGGGAGCCGTCTCAGGCACAGATAAGAGGTAGCATTCAAAGGGCTTCATATTTTCCCACTTAGTGGGCATCTCAAACTTGCTTAAGGAAAATATTCTTCTTGATAAAAATGGATGGTGCGGCTAAGGCTGGAGGGTGTCCTGTGGGCTGCCTTGAACAGCGTGGGTCCATGTTCAAATGCAGGGTTGCCTGGGCCCAGGCGGGACCCGTACGAGGCAGGTCTGCACCTGGAGAGTGGTGATGGGACACCAAACATCCCTGACACTTTAATTACTAAAAGTCTTCTTTCTTTCCCTGTGGTTAAAGGCAGCAGTGCTGGGAATGATGAAGTCTCCCGGAGTGTGCCGTGAGGATAACTTGGACCTTCAACCCTCAGCTCCACGCCTGGCCTCGCAAGTTATGCGACGTAATCGTGCCTCAGGTTCCCCAGAGGTAAGACTTAGAGGGAATGCACAAAGGACTCTCAGCCACTGCAAGGAGTGGATTCAGACACAAAAGAGCAAAAGCAAAGGCGCAGAGATGTGCGTTCATAAATATAAAGTGCCTAGCTCATGATCCGCACCCGACACGTTACATGACCTACTTATGCAGAAATATGGAGTCTTCTGCAATTTTCAAGTAATCAGCATATGTGAATATTTTGTACTAATTAAAAGTGTTTTCCAGGGGCTTCCCTGGTGGCGCAGTGGTTGAGGATCCGCCTGCCAATGCAGGGGACACGGGTTCGAGCCCTGGTCCGGGAAGATCCCACATGCCGCGGAGCAATTACACCCGTGCGCCATGGCTGCTGAGCCTGCGCTCTAGAGCCTGCGTGCCGCAGCTGCTGAGCCCATGTGCCTGGAACCTGTGCTCTGCAACAAGAGAAGCCACCGCAATGAGACGCCCGCACACCACAACGAAGAGTAGCCCCCGCTCGCTGCAACTAGAGAAAGCCCGCGTGCAGCAACAAAGACCCAATGCATACAAAAATCAATCAATCAATCAATAAATCTGCTTTCTTTCCCTTGTTTCCTTTATAAAAACAAAGTGTTTTCCATGAGTTTTTCATGGAAAAAGTAGTCTCAGGGAAAGGACTGATAGATGAAAAGCCTCAGATCCTAATCCTTGAGAAGACTTTAAAAACCCGCCCTAATAATAACCAGATGCTCTTCTGAAGGGACCGTGAGCCTCGGGATAGGATGACTATCCTTGAAAACACGTGCAGATGACTGTCTGTCTCCCCGCCTTCCTCCTGTAGGTAAGCGCTTTCCCACAGGCAGGCAAGCTGAGCTGAGCGGTCCTGGGCTCTGCCTGCACAGAGGGCACAGAGCATGCACCCTGAGCAGAGGTGAGGAGGGGCTCACTCCAGGGACCTGGTTCTGCTGGCGTTCCATCCGGGCCCTCTGCTGAGCCCCTGGTTCTTAGGTCCCATGGTTCTGGGGATTTGTGACTTCTGCTGTACTCGATTCCAGGGCGTCGATCTCTCCCTGGATGCTATCAGTGTGCCTAGCTTCCAGTCTAATGGAGAAATCTTAATCCTTTTTAGGTGCCTGTACCCTGCCTCCAAGTCATTCCTGTGGCCCAGCCGGCGCTGGCTTCTCGCCTGTCCTGACGACCACACAAGCTCCCCAGGTCCTGAGCCCTCGCTTCTGGTGGTGCAACTCCCGCCTGGGCATGACTCACTGATTACAGGGACTGCTAAGGCTTCTCCTTTTTGTTGGGTTAGGCGGAGAGGACCCCAAGAGGTGAGCCTGGGAATACGGGAAGAGATAATGGCCGAGGAGTTCAGGGAAATGTAAAGCGAAGCGCAGACTCAGGGAGAGGTACAAAGTCCAAACAAGATCAAAACAAAGGAAGCCACTCCTCAGAAGACCAAAGACCACGGACAAACCCTTAACAGCAGCTAGGGAAAAGAGACAGATCACCTTCAACGGTAGGAGCAATAGCTGGTTGTTCAGTCAAAGCTATGAAACTCAGGCAACAAGGAAATCCTATCTTTAAAGGGTGAAACAAAACTAATCTCAAACCAGAATTCAGGATCCAGTGAAGACATCCTTAAAAAGAGTGGTGAAATAGACATGTTCAGAGAAACAGCTGAGAGAATTTGACATCATGAGACTCATATGTAAATATTAAATGGCATTACTCATTGACTAGAATTTCTAGAAGGATGATATGAAAGCTTATTGATAGTAGGAATCCTTTTGGTTTCTGACTTTTAAACGGAATGCCGATTTTACCACCAATTAGAGCACTGACTTGGCTTACAGAGAAATAGGTATTCTTTATAATAAATATCTATCCTTATCTGATTAAGACCTTGAATATGGAACGCATGCCAATTCTTTCCCAAAGTGGATTTTGAAAACATAGCATTTTAAGTGACTTTGCACAATTATATGAATACACCATCCCTCTGACGAGGTTTTCAATAAGCCAATGTATACTACAGCATGTTTCCCAAGGTCTCATGTTTATTAAAAGAGATGTAAAATGACGTCATTTGCAGCAACACGGATGGACCTAGAGATTATCATACTAAGTAAAGTAAGTCAGACAGAGAAAGACACATACAGTATGATATCACTTATGTGTGGAATCTAAAAAAATGATATTGTACAAATGAACTTATTTACAAAACAAGTATCCTCACAGACACAGAAAACAAACTTACGGTTACCAAAGGGGAAAGGCAGTGGGAGGGATAAAATTAGGAGTTTGGAATTAACATATACACACTACCATATATAAAATAGATAACCAACAAGGACCTACTGTATAGCACAGGGAGCTATACTCAGTATTTTGTAACAACCTATAAGGGAAAAGAATCTGCAAAAAAAACATATATACATATAACTGAATCACTTTGCTGTACACCTGAAACTAACACAACACTGTAAATCAACTATACCTCAATTAAAAAAAAAGAGAGATGAGAGAATATTACGATTCTTAAATACTTCTTTATACAGTAATTTTCATCTCCTAGAGAAATACACTGTTAACATATTGGTAAAACCTGAAAACATTTTAATGTAAAAATACTCATTTTCATATACAGTGTTGTAGAAAGCCATGTGGAACTTGGGAAGCATGGGCATTTGCAGTCAACAAAAGCAACACTGTAATACCATGCTTTAACACCAAGCGGGCGGCTTCAGAGTCTCTAAACAGCTCTGTGACAGGCACCCACCACGGTGCGGGGGCCCGTCCTGCCCCTTGTCACGCAGGCTTGATGCTAACCTGGTAGTGAAAAAAGATCTGGAAGCAACACAAATATTTTTATGACTGAAGTGCAACAAGGTAAATACCCTGAGATGTGTTCTTATTCAGTTTTATGTGACTATGGAGCCTGGCATATAGTAAGGAAATAGCAATGCTGAATGAGTTCAATCTGGATCACAGCTTTTCTGATGAAAATAGTTACAAGGAAGAGAAATATCCATTGACCAATGAAGGTGAGAGAAAGCAAGTACTCCACTGTACAAGATACGATCTGTTAAAGAGAATCACAAGAAACCAGAACATTTTGAGGCATCCTGAAAACCTGCTTTCAGACAGCGTGAGCTGCTCAGACAACAAATATCCCTGGTAAACCCAATACCTCCAACCAACAAGAACTAGTGGAGAATATGCCACATGGACGCTGATACAGGAATAACTGCAGCTGCCATTTTATAAATCTTTCATGACGTGCTAAGGATTCTCATCCCACGTGTGACCTCAATCAATTCTTTACACCAACACTGCCAAGTACTCAGTAACCCCACTTCACAGCTAAGGCATCTGAGGTGGAAAGGGGCAAAATAAAGTGACACCACCAGTCAGTAGCAGAGCTTCGATCTGAATTGAAGTCGGCCTAATTTGAAACCCCTTGCTCTTCAATACTCATTTTCCCTTTACAGAAGATAACGATGGTGATGGTAATAATAATAATAATAGAAATAATTCTAAGGACTGTTGGTGCTAGACTTAGGTCAGAAAGCCTTCCTATAAGGCCAGGGAGGTTTGAACTTTATCCTGTGGAATAGTAGAGTGTAGGCAGTACACGATGTTAAGCAGAGGAATTAACACCAACAGGCAAAAACTCATTATTCTTTGCTATAAAACTTGTTATCGTGTGCAAATTTGTTTTTAAAATGTGGAAACAGCATTCAAAGCATGCCAAATTCAGCATCAAACCGTCGACGATATTCAAAGGTATGTGCACTGAGGTTTCTAAACACTGACTACCGTGGCAGAGCAGAAGTAATTCCTATTTCTTAGTAAGTCAATTGTCTTAAGCGTTACGTGGGTGTCTTCCAGACCTTTTCTCTTTTCTATAAATCACTTAACTCTAACTGAAGACTTATTAGGTGGAAAAACTCTAATAAGTAGTAATTAGTAGGTTCTTAAAAGTGTTCACATGTTTCATTTAAGTGGGATGAAGAAGAGAATGACTGTGTCATCTCTCGGTGGCTGTCATCAGTACCGAAAATCCTGAAGGACAGGCAACATACGAGCAAACGGGCGCAACTTAGGGCACAAAACGGTGTAACTTCTATTAATCCCTGAAGGTCCTAATGGAACACACTTTAAATGAGCTAAGAAAGTAAGACAACTACTCTTTAAACTTTCTTGGCAGCACTCATTCTGGTCTAAATTTTCATTATTATACCTCTATGAAATTGATGGACTATTCAGTGGAAAAACACCACTGAAATGTTGTATTGAAGCAATCAGACTCACGTAGAAAAATAAGAAAGAATATGTGGGCTTTGACCACACATCCATATTCCTCTTTTGTACAAAAAAGTACAAAGTGTTTGTCTGCAGAGTTGGCTAAAACCACAAAAACACCACCACCACATTTAAGACCAAATTCACCCTAGAGAAGAACTGACCCTGATTTACATCATTTAGAGGCATTAAACCTGTTTGTCTTATTCATGCAAAATGGCTTAATGATTAGAAAACATCAACACAAATATTTTGGAAGAATGAGATACCAAATCACATACGTGACCATTTCACTGAGAGCCTTTCTTTGCTGTACGCAAAGACAGCATGGTTCACCTAAAATATGTAAATGCCTACTGTATATACAATAGATAACCAACAAGGACCTGCTGTACAGCACAGGGAACTATACTCAATAATCTGTAATGACCTATAATGGAAAAGAATCTAAAAAAGAATATATATATAAAATCAAATCACTCTGCTGTACACCTGAAACCAATACAACATTGTAAATCAACTACATTTCAATAAAAATTTTTTTAAATATGTAAATGCCACTTTACAGTTGGGTTAAAAAAAAAAGTCAATCATGTATGTTTTGCATTTATGTTTTACATTTGTTAGACGATAATTTTTTTTTTAAAAAAAGGTAAAATCATACTCCCATACAAATAAAACATGAACAAGTAAGTGTCAAAGCTTTTATTCAATTAAACTCACTGGTGAGGGAACCAGTAAGATGTTACAACCGATTCTAAGGAGAATTCAAAGAACAGACACATATACAGCAATCAAGAATGTTGAAATGAATTTGCTGAAATAATGTAAAACTGGTCAACAGCCAGAGACAACCATGCACAGACAATCATTCCACCTGACAATCACACACATCACTATCACCTTTCTAAGACTCACAGAGTTGAAAATTAGCTCAAGGACAATCAATAGCAGAGAACACATGGGGCAGGCCGGAGGTGGGGTGCCCACCAGTGGAAACACCCTGTGATTGTATTTTTCCCATTTTCAATGCCTCTCACTATATTCCCATCACAAAAGGCTGAGTAAATCTACTATAAGCAGTTAATCATCAAAGTGTAATGTCCAATAAATTGTTCCAAAAATGGGCTACGGCTCTCGGTGGTACCAAGGATGCACTCTGAAATCCAATTCTATCTGCATCAAAGAATGTATTAAAAAAATAAATGTTCTTAAAGGAAATGATTTCTCTGAGGCAGAAAACATTCTCAAACGTGGATATGCCCCTCGATATAAGATGTAGGCTACCATCATGTTCACACAGAAAGGAAACAATGGAAGATACAGTCCACAGTCAGTCTCTCAGTAGAGGTCCACAGAGATTTAAGGGCACGTAAGGAATGTCAACATTTGCTGATAAAGAGAATGATTTATGAAAACCTCATCCATCATGTGGATTTCCCACTCAGATTACAAACCAAACAGAATTACCATTACCACCTCACTTTTATCAGTTGCTAGCGCATGTTAAGATGAAACACTGAGGAGAGCGATACAGTACACAATGTATATAAATATAACAAATATGTACATACACATATATACATAAAAGCATATACATACGTGTATATATATTTTACATTTTCCAGCCAGGGTTGAGAACAACGAAGAAGAAAAAGAAATGAACCCAAATTATTCAAATACTAAACATGACTATTCAAGCGACAATTTCCATCTGTGTTCTGGGCTCTCTTCTTCTGCTTCCTGTCTGTCAAGTTACAGTTCATTGACCGTTTAGAGAGCGTGGGCCAGGCCCTCGTGGGATGGGAAGGCTTCACAGGCTGAAGGACTGTTCACATGGAGGTCTGGGAGCTGGGCTTTCCTCTGCCCTTCTCCTGGGCAGCGTGGGCCACACGCGTGGGCGCAGGAGCCTCTCACTCGTAGGGCGGCAGACCAAACAGCTCGGGCTGGAAGTCCTGCAGGGAATCCAGCACGAGGGTGGCCTTTGTGGTCAGGGCTCGGTTTAAGTTTCCGTCGGGAACCATGACCACCTGCATCCCAGCTGCGAGGGCGGCCTCCACCCCGTTGGGAGCATCTTCAAAGACCAGGCACTGCGGGGTGAGGAAGAAAGAGAGGATGAGACGGCCTTCTCTGTAACCACACGTCTAGACTGGGCCTCCATCGCCCGCACCACCGCCAGCTGAGTCAGCTCGGTGTTCTGTGCGACACAGAAGCGGAGTGGAGGCTGTCCCCTTTATGGTCTGTGGGCAGGAGAGGGCGCTGGCCCTTCTGCGGTCCGAGTGCGTCCCACCACGTCACTTTACAGGGGAGAGGTCCATCTTGGCCCCAAAGTGCTACCGAAATGTGGCACAGCTGAGTGGAAAGACCGGATTCTCGGTTTACAAATTTATTTTATTTGAATCATAAGAATCTGTTCAATCCATAATTGACCATGCTGAGCATGCGAGGAAGTTGTGAAAAGTAAGAAAAAATATGCTTTTTAGGTGTAAAGTGACTTAAGAGCTGGCAATGTTTCAAGTACTGCAGTTTGGAAATTAAACCGTTAGGCTGTTTTAGTGAAAAACTCACCCCCGGGGGGTACCCGTCACGCACCAAAAATCTCCCGAACACAAAGACTGAGTACCACGTGCGGTACCTGTTTCAGCTTATTCAGACACCACCTCTAAACGGGAGTGTCTGTGCCCCCGTTCATGTCAGGAAGCTCCTCAACGTGCCATCCTGTGACCATCGCTACCGCGAGTTCCACGTCAGGACTCGCTCCAGATGCGAGGCAGAAGTCTACCCAGTGGTGAACGGGCGTGTCACCTTCTGGTCACCTTCCCTCCGAGGAGAGCATCCACTGAGAAAGTTTCCCTTGGCTCCTGGAACTCCACACTGAACGTGAAAGCAGCTTTAGTCTTTTCCATTAAGATTCTGTAGGGCCGGACATGTATGAGGAGGGCTCCTCCCGGCACCTCTGAGATGCTCTCCTGTGCCCCTTCTTCTCCACAAGTGCCCGAGGACGCCCGGCGGTGGCCCAGGTTGGACCCTGACAGTCTCCCCCTCACGTCCTCCCAGCCCCCAGCCCCCCGCCACTGATCACAATGACTCCCCCAACCCCACTTCATAGGTCGCTGCGGTCCCAGCCCCACGTGCTGGTGACCTGGAAATGGCTCCTGGGCACCAGCTGCCAGGTGCGGCCTGACACTAGAAGGTCTGCATCCTCTGATGTCTTTAAGTCAGTGGAAAACGCACAACACACAACAAACACAAACACACGCTCTCACACTCTTACTGCTGGTCTGCTCTGGAACAGGTTCACTGACTTTTTTTCTTTCCCTCCCTCCTTCCCTTTCTCCGGGAGGCTGAGCCATTCATAAGCTGACTCCCCCAGGGCCGAGGTGAGGACCGAGTGAGTTAGTACTCGTCATGACAACAGGTCGGCACTAGGCACTGCACGGAGTGGGCTGATGCCCGGGACACAGCGCTGAACTGGACGGTCCTGGGCACACGGAACACGCAGTCCCACTGCCTTCCCGTCAGGCCTCCTGCAGCCCCCTGGCTTGTTTCAAGCTCTCTGCCTCTACCCTGAGAAGACGGTTTCCCTCTCAGAGGGGGAATGACTCCGCTTAGGCCGCCGAGGTGCCGTTTCTTAGTTATCTCATTCAGAGAGTTCCTGCTCGTGACGTTCCTGTCCCTGACTTTTTACAGTTACGACCTGACCGTCTTCTAAACGTCCCTGTTGTTTTACCTGGGACCATGGACAGGCACTTAAATGTCACCTGCTGACACGTCGTTCTTTAAATACGTGAGATTTGTAGGCTTTGTGCCGGCCCCCTGTGAGCTTTCAGTGGGGTGGAGGAAGAGACTTTGTTGGTTCCTTGGGGTAACGGTGCCCGGCTCCAGTCGAGAAAACAGCTTTGATTTCGTATTTGTGGGAGGCCCCTTCCAGGGAGCACGTGGGCAGGTGTGAGGGAAAAGTGGCGGCTCAGAAACCGCGGCACGGAGCGGAACAGGGGCCCGAGACGCCTGCCCTCACCTGAGAACAGGGGTACGTCCATTCGCACCTGACAGCTCGCCCACGTGCCCTTTAAGCTCCAGGAAGTACAGAGCAATGTCCACATGCCCTGTCCACATGCCGTTTAAGCTCCAGGAAATACAGAGCAATGTCCACATGCTCTGTCCACATGCCATTTAAGCTCCAGAAAATACAGAGCAATGTCCACATGCTCTGTCCACATGCCGTTTAAGCTCCAGGAAATAAAAGGAGGAATGGTGGCGTGATGGGGAAAAGCTCCACAGGTACTTACGGCTAATACAGGCGGCGTAACTGACACACCCTGTTTCTGAAGGTTTCACTCCTTCTGCAGGCGGGCACCGTTTATTGGTTTCTGTTTCCAATTTACCCTTTGTCCCCACCTAATTCCAGAATGAATCACCCCAACGCAGCAAGGAGATGTGAAACGCGATGTTTAGGACGCGTGCGGCAGCGTAAAGGGTGGCAGGCGTCAGCGAGGCCAGCCTGAAGGACGACAGGGAGGAGGGGATGTGTGAGGCTTGTGCAGCAGGAGGGCCGCTGGAAGTGTGTCCAGGCAGATAAGTAAGGCTGGGCCCTCGAAAGGACTCAGGGCAAAGCCGGGCAGACAGGACGGGGAGTTTGCACAGAGCCACCTGAGGCTGACTGTTCCCAAAGGTCAAAAGCGATTGTAGTCTGTGTTGTAAATATGGTCGGAAGAACGGCAGAAACCCTGATTGTACACATTGTGTCAGGAGCTCCTAGAATTCCTTTCTTTTGCCTCCTCTCCCGCGGCCTCCTCCTTGCCTGGTAGATCTCAACAAACGCCTTCCACGAGCACCAGCTGGACTCTTCCCATTGGCCAGCAAGAAATCGAGAAGTGCGGAGAAGTTAAACGAGAAGCTCAAGTTTTTAAAAGCAGATTGTAATAGGGAAGAACAAATATGACTCCATATTGGATCTGCTTCTTTAACTTTAGCCTTTGTACGCTATTGCTTTAGCTTCCAGTTAAGAATGTTGCGTGTAGCCTGAAATACACAGGAGAGCCCATTCTCAAGGCTCTGACCTTTAAAGGTGTAACACCTTCCCATTCATGTAGAGATAAAAATTTGCAGAACAGAGAATACCGTTTGTCTTACTGGAGGTGTACATGAACATCGCGACCTGACCTATGTGGCCAGCTGCAAGGACAAAGGATTCTGGCACCAAGAAGTCTGCAGCTACCATCTACGCTGCTTCTTCAACTTGCCTCTCAAAATGCTTTGCTGAAACCCTTGGGGGAGTTTGGAGTTTTGCGGGGCATGAGCCGCCGTCTGCTTGCAAGGCGCTGCAGTAAACCTTTCTCTGCTCCAAACCCCCAAGTTTGTGTGCTGTTTGGCCTCAGTGTGCGTCATCGGGCACACACACTTGCGTTTGGTACCGGAATCGGCCAGTCCACTGGGGGCTGTATGACGAGGACGGGGCAGGAAAATGCAGCAGCAAACAAGGGGGGCAGCGCAGTTTACAGGAAACTGGACCCCTCGGTCCCTCTGCCCCGGCCTTGCCCTCCTCACACAAGCTGAACAGAGCAGCCAAATGCAGGACAGGAACCACACACATGACGCGGATCCCGCCGAGGTCAGCACCAGCGATGGGTCCAGGTGGCCGACCCCAGCCCTGGCAGCACACGGACAGCACTGCGGTCTCAGTCATGGGACAGCACCAGGGATCGTAGGGCTTCCCCTCCTTCTCACAAGGAGCAAAATTACAAAGCAGGACAACTAGATTTTGGAGCACCTGTGAAAATGCCTCAAAAGGTTTTCATGTGCTCATTATGCTGTACCCTGATTCCTAAGACCTAATGGTCTTCTAAGGACCACTCATAGGGAAAGGTACCCAGAACCTAGAATCGTGGACACTGTATGAATAGTCACCGCACGGCTTGTCTCTCTACTGAAACCAAAGAATAAACCTTTGAAAGTTACCTGGAAAGACTATGCCTGTTCATAACAGGACTTACCGGTCATAAAACCACCAAATCATAAACCCACTGAAAGACGTAAGCTAAAGCAATACAGCTCACACCTTACACAAACAAAAAGGAGGAAGTACGTTTTCCCGGCAAGTACCAAAATATGTCCGGGCAGTTTCTAAAGGCCACGTGTGGCTAACAGGCGCTGACCTTTGTCTCTCTCCCTCCTTTTCAACACTTCATTGTTCCCTCAGTGACCAGCCCAGCCCTTCCCACCCCGTACTGAGTGGTTGCACTTAACCTTAATTCACTCACACCTACTTGGAAAGTGTGACTGGGGATGTGTGCTTCTTTGGTAATCTGCGGAAAGAAGCGTCCCCGTAAGGAAAGGCTCTGCAGGGGCTGCAGCAGGTGCAGAGGCCGGGGGGGGCAGAACGCCCGCCCTCCCTCCCTCCCACACCTGCACCTCGTCCCTCGGCCCAAGATCCTGTGGGCGGGTGTGGATGCGATCGTTTCACCAGTGGAGCGAGTTTTGGAGCACAGCACACATAGCACGTACCCCAGGACACACTTCCAGTACTTCAAGGAGGCTGCCGGTCAGGAGTACTCTCCTCACAGCTTGTGCTTGGCTGTGACCAGGCAGGGCTGCGGGAAAGGCACCCTCTCATGGTGCCAGGCAGGGAGTGGGTACGTAAGGAGCGCCTGCCGAATCCGCGCAGGTGGCGGAAGCGCCCTGGGCGGGACTCAAAGCAACACAGGGGCCGCAGAGTGTCACCCTCCAGGGCAGCGGCCAGCCCAGCCCTCTCCTGTCACTGTCACGGGTGAGGGATCTGAGCCTGGGAAGCTCAGAGGTGAGCTGAAGGTCACACCGGCAGGCAGGTGACAGAATTTGGGAACTGTGCCTGGGTCTCCAGAATCCAATGTTCTTTTTCACTTTACCAAGCTGAAGGCTAAAATATATCTGAATTCCATCTCCAGGAGAGCAGATGAGCTTAATTAAACTGTAGCTTGAGGGGTTTAATTTAGAAAGAATGACATTTCCAACCACCGGGTAGGTGAAGTGAAGTATTTCAGGGGCTTCGCTCACGGAGGCGCCGAACCCACTTCTCTGAAGGTGCTCAGACTCAGGAGCGCCCTGTAAGGCGGCCCACGTCCACGATCTTCGCCCACGCTGCTCGTCTGAGCCACGGGCTGGGGGCGGGGTGGCTAGGAGGTCCTTTCAACGTGAGAATACATAACTAAGATGGCTCATGTGATAACTATGGAATTGCACAGAACAGAATCTTTGTCTGACGGTGGCGGAGACAACGGAGGGAGGTGGATGGGATTAGGGGAATCCTTCAGAGGCAACAGGGAGTTTGCTGGACAGTGCCCTGGACGTTGACGCAAAGGAGAGTCCGACCTTTCTGATGCGGAGGGCACTGGGACTGCCGTTCTGGTGGAGGGAAGGAGAGCTTGCTTTGTGACAGCCTGGGTTTGAGTCCACTGTGCGAGGGTCTGGCAGAGACATGAGGGGCCTGCCTATGTCGTGGGTGAGTGGAGGGGGGCTGGGTGTGAGAGGAGGGGGACTGAGTGTGAGCGGAGGGGGCCTGGGTGTGAGTGGAGGGGGGATGCGTGTGAGCGGAGGGGAGCTGGGCGTGAGAGGAGAGGGGCTGGGTGTGAGCAGAGGGGGGCTGGGCTGTGACAGGAGGGGGGCTGGGCGTGAGCGGAGGGGGGCTGGGCGTGAGAGGAGGGGAGCTGGGCGTGAGCGGAGGGGGGCTGGGCTGTGACAGGAGGGGGGCTGGGCGTGAGCGGAGGGGGGCCGGGCGTGAGCGGAGGGGGACCGAGCGTGAGCGGAGGGGGGCCGGGCGTGAGCGGAGGGGGGCCGGGCGTGAGAGGAGGGGGGCCGGGCGTGGGGGGGGCTGGCTGTGAGAGGAGGGGGGCTGGGTGTGAGAGGAGAGGAGCTGGGTGTGAGAGGAGGGGGGATGGGTGTGAGCGGAGGGGGGCTGGGTGTGAGCGGAGGGGGGCTGGGTGTGAGAGGAAGGGGACTGAGTGTGAGCGGAGGGGGCCTGGGCGTGAGTGGAGGGGGGCTGGGCGTGAGAGGAGGGGGGCTGGGTGTGAGCGGAGGGGGACTGTGACAGGAAGGGGGCTGGGTGTGGAGGAGGGGGGCTGGGCGTGAGCGGAGGGGGGCTGGGTGTGAGAGGAGGGGGGCTGGGTGTGAGCGGAGGGGGGCTGGGTGTGAGAGGAGAGGGGCTGGATGTGAGAGGAGGGGGGCTGGGTGTGAGCGGAGGGGGGCTGGGTGTGAGAAGAGGGGGGCTGAGTGTGAGCGGAGGGGGGCTGGGTGTGAGAAGGGGGCTGGGTGTGAGCGGAGGGGGGCTGGGTGTGAGAAGAGGGGGGCTGAGTGTGAGCGGAGGGGGGCTGGGTGTGAGCGGAGGGGGGCTGGGTGTGAGAAGAGGGGGGCTGAGTGTGAGCGGAGGGGGGCTGGGTGTGAGAAGAGGGGGGCTGGGTGTGAGCGGAGGGGGGCTGGGCATGAGCGGAGGCGGGCTGGGTGTGAGCGGAGGCGGGCTGGGTGTGGAGCTGCAACCAGGAGGAGGGAAAAGGGGAGACCAGGAGGGGCCCGAGGCAGCCTCGCATGTCTCTGAGATGTGCAGACGGCCCAGGAGGGATGGAGCTTCAGCGGCAGTGGGGGGCAGAAGGGGAACCAGGTGAGGCAGCAGCGGGGCCAGGTGAGGTGCAGCCCCAGAAGCAATGTCGGATCCGTCTGCTAGGTATGTCATCAGACGGCCTGGGCCCCTCCCCTTACTTCCCAGGGATGGTTTATACACTGGGTTCCCACACGTTCGGAGTTATGGCCCGCACCGCACCGTGCTTTTCCTCATCAGCTCAGGCCAACAGGGACTCACCTTCAATCCCATGCACCTATTCCCTTCAGGTCCAGACCCACCTGAGATGACACTTGATAACTAATTCTACATTTCAAACAAGTACAAGTGTACATTTTAAGCTGTACACTTTTCTGGAACTAGTGAACTTTTTCCATGTGATTACATCGTCTCTAGGGAATAAAGCTTTTCCTTTTGCTCAGTAACACGCAAACTTTGACATGAAGTCACTCTGGTTTACTTTGAAGACTCTCAGGGGCCTGGCATTATGTGTATGCAAATTTAAGTACCTCTTAAAGCAGCAGCCATGATTTTTCATTATATATAAAGCCATGGATAATCCAAATCTAATCACTAAAACAGTTTTCAACTAAACCACTACTTTTAAGTTGAAACTTCCATTATATCATTTTTTGCAGTAGATTTGATTCTATACATTAATTTTATAATATCAAGTTCAATTTTTACACTATGAGACATGAAAACTTTGAGGAGGTCTTAAATTTTTTTGATTAACTTTTTATTAACAGTGCTCATATCTAAGGTTTAAGTTTTATTGGTCTCCTTGTTCTTTGTCGGTGAATTACCCATAAACAAGTACCACAATACTGTGATATCAAATATGTATACACTTCATTCCATGTTTACTTAAATAATAAACCTTTAAGTACTGTTGTAAAAATGACTGAAGTTTGCATGTGTTTTGCTGTTAATTACTACTTTTGTTCATATTCTTCATCTTTTTATCCATCCATCCACTCGTGCACCATCTATCCATCCATCCACCCACCATTCAATCCATTCACCATCCACCATCCATCCACCATCCACCCATTCATCCATCTATCCACCATCCATCCACCCACCATCCATCCAACCACCCATCCATCCATCCACCATCCATCCATTCACCCATTCATCCATCTATCCATCCATCCACCCACCATTCAATCCATTCACCATCCATCTATCCACCATCCATCCACCCACCATCCATC
The DNA here is from genome assembly GCF_965194825.1 of Balaenoptera physalus. Lineage (NCBI taxonomy): Eukaryota > Metazoa > Chordata > Mammalia > Artiodactyla > Balaenopteridae > Balaenoptera > Balaenoptera physalus. The sequence goes on from NC_138903.1 coordinate 4,759,307, forward strand.
CACCCACCATCCATCCATCCATCTACCCACCATCCATCCACCCACCCACCATCCATCCATCCAAGCATCCACCCACCCATCCATCCCTATCTATCTACCTACCTATACACCCACCCACTCATCCACCTATCTATAGGTAAAGTAGATTCTACCTGTGCTGTGGTCTTCTACATAAGTGTCTGATGCTGAGGTCAGTATCCCTTGCACACTGCAGAGCTACTGTCTTACTGAATTAACTTTAGTCTGAAAATAAAAGAATAAAGCCAGTACTGAGATAAACATAGTCATAACAAAATCCTCTAGAGTTACAGGCTAGATACATGAATGAATCACACCACTAAAGTGATTCCTTTTCCTTTTGAGGAAAGCCTTTGAAAAATGCAGTATTTAACAACTTGGCGGGCATGGGCGGGAAGCTTCCTAAGGAATTCTCTGTCATTTTATTCATGACAACTACACCGTGAGGCCCTCTCAGTGTCCATCTTAAAGTATGTGCGTGTAAATTAAGTGCTGAGCAAAGGACTTCAAGATAGCTCAGAAACCTTTTTCTCATTTTCTCTTTTAATAATACAGATCCCATGTTCACCAATTTGTCAGGAACCACTGAAAAGCCCAGCAAGGCTCTCAAAGGCCCTGAGTACTATAAAGATTCATACAACAAGTGTGATTTGTTTCTAAATGGTCATCAGAATCCTTTCCTTCACCTTCCTACCTCCTCGACATATTCAAGTAAATGGGCAAAATCAGTGTTTTCCTTGGCCTTCTGCACGATACTCATGAAACACAGGTTTGACTCAAGGCCCCTATTAGTTTCACGCGCTGAGAGCTAAACTATGACACCAGCCTTGAAGATTATCCCCCTGCGTGGCTATCATGTCAAAATACATACTATGGGGCGAACTGTTTTCCGCAAGATTCAAATAGTAAACCCTAACACCCAATGTATTTGGATACAGGGTCCCTCGAATGGTTTTCAGGTGAAATGAGTCCCAAGGGGGCCCTAATCAGAGAGGGTTAGGGTCCTTCCAAGAGGAAGGGGAAGCTGCTCTGTCTGGCCCTCCCCTTGCGCTCAGAGGAAAGGCCACGAGAGGACAAAGTAGCAGGAAGAAAGCCCTCACCTGAGGCGGAACCTGCCAGAACCCTCGTATTGGACGTCTGGCCCCCAGAACCGCGAGGATACGCGTGCCTGCTGTTTCAGCCCCCAGCCTGTGACGGTGCGCTGTGGCCACCCAAGCACACTATTACAATACGTCTAACAGCGAGCTGTGTGTAACCTCCAGTTAGCACTCTCTCAGAGGAAGAGCCGCGAGGATACGCGTGCCTGCTGTTTCAGCCCCCAGCCTGTGACGGTGCGTTCTGGCCACCCAAGCACACTATTACAATACGTCTAACAGCGAGCTGGGTGTAATCCCCAGTTAGCACTCTCTCAGAGGAAGAGCCGCGAGGATACGTGTGCCTGTTTCAGCCCCCAGCCTGTGACGGTGCGCTGTGGCCACCCAAGCACGCCATTACAATACGTCTAACAGCGAGCTGTGTGTAACCTCTAGTTAGCACTCTCTCAGAGGAAGAACTGCTTTGAGGTTTCTTAGATCACAACTGCTTGCAGTTTGGGGAAAGGAAAGAAATGTTTCCTGGATGACCTAACTCCACAAATGCCTAGAAGAGCAGAAGCACAGCACATTTTGTCTGCCTTTGGGCATAGCTACGGAAGAGGCTTAAGCCACAAACAGAATTATCACAGGACAGAGGGCGCCTTTGAAGACCTGTGGAAGTGATTTTTCCACTCTGCCTGCAAACGTCGTGTACAGGAGAGGCTGACAGTTATTTTGGGAAGCGATACACACGCAGGGAAAGCCTACATAATTACTGGACCTGGAGGGGGTTAAACTCTTCGTTCCCAAGCGAGCTGACGGAAAGGCCGCGGTTCTGAGGGTTGACATGTCACTGCCGCCGATGCAGGAGGCCTCTCTTCAGTCCTCTGGATGCGAACAGCTGTTACTTATGGCCCAGCCACCTGTTTACAGATGATGACAGGCCTATGAAGGCAAGGCCCTCCAGGATTTACTCTCTGGTACTCACAAAGACGCCTGAATTCTGGGAACCCACTGAGTGCCCACCAACCAGATGAAAGCTTCCTCTTACACACAACCGTAGCTAAGTCAGCGCTTCTGGAAGTGAAGATGTGCTTAATTCCAGGGGACGCTTATGATCTTTTTCTTCATCTCTCAACAGTCGTACTAATGTTCATTTCTAAACATCCATCAACAGAGGAATGCATAAAAAAGATGTGGTACATATAATGAATATTACTCAGCCATAAAAAAGAACGAAATTGGGTCATTTGCAGAGTTTTGGATGGACCTAGAGACTGTCATACAGAGTGAAGTAAGTCAGAAAGAGAAAAACAAATATCGTATATTAATGCATATATGTGGAATCTGGAAAAATGGTACAGATGATCTTATTTGCAAAGCAGCAATAGAGACACAGACTGTAGAGAACAAATGTATGGATACCAAGGGGGAAAGGGGTGGGGAGGAATTGGGAGATTGGGATTGACATATATACACCACTGATACTATGTATAAAATAGGTAACTAATGAGAACCTGCTGTATAGCACAGGGAACTCTACTCAATGCTCTGTAGTGACCTAAATGGGAAGGAAATCCAAAAAAGAGGGGCTATATGTATACGTATAGCTGAGTCACTTTGCTGTACAGCAGAAACTAACACAACATTGTAAAGCAACTACACTGCAATGAAAATTAATAAAAGAATAAATAAAATAAATAAAGATAAACTGTCTACTAGGACGTCATTAGGTACGAGGTTTCCAGAATGTTCTTTGATGCAACAGTCCAGAGAGATCTACTGCAAAAAGGAGATTCCTCACATTGAATGAGGGACTGGAGATTTGTGACATACAAAAATCAGCATAAAAAAAGTTTCCAGAAGGACTGCCCTGGATAAACCCATTGTTTCAAGTTTGATGGAGAAGTTTCGCAAACGTAGAAGTCTGTTTTCAGAGAAAACCAATGAACGTCCCCCAAAACTAGTGCTCTGAGGAATACATTTGGGAAAAGTTTCAAGAAGATACACCTGACCATGGCAAAATTCACATTAGTGCAAATAAAGTCCTTGGCCTTGTTTTCTTGGGATGGTCTGAATCCTCCCTGTACATAATGACTTTAACTTAAAACGTTTATAATGAATAAAATCAGATGATGCAAATGCTCACTTTAAACGTTGACCGGCTCTGGCACTCGGGTTACGCTTTTATTTCACTAGGAACGGAAATGCGTGAAGACATAAGGAGCTCTGGGCAAAGGGTGCCCAAGGGGTCGCGCGGTCAGGTCACCCCGGAGGGGTTGGGGGCACTGCTGGGCAGAGGCAGGGGACACTGTGGAGACGCATGAGGACCCTGAAGGTGGGCGCAGAGCAGTCAGGAAGGCATCCTGGGTCCACGTGGGCCAAGAAACATTCTCAAGGAGTATAAACAGCAAGCCCTGAGTCTGCAAGGCTCTTCTTGGGGGTTACAAATGGTGGGGGGCGGGGGGCATCTACTAGCCAAGGCTCCAAGCTGACCCGAGCCCTCTGCATCGTGTGGATCCCTGTGTGGCCACAGAACCACATCCTGGGTTTCTGCTTGTCGGAGACTGGCCAGTGGACACTCAGCACGGTGGGGTGAGAGCCACAAAAACTACCCAGGACCGGGGGCTCCTTGTGGTCCTCCAGGGCCCCCAACACGTGCCCCGGGGACCATGTGCCGTAGGCGCTTTTAGCTGCTGGTAAAAGAAGCAGCACAAGTACTACCTTCAAAACAGACGATAGCAACAATAGTAGTGTTTGCGGGCAGAACAGTCAAGTAAAGGATCTATATATATAGCATTGTATTAGCTTTCTTCCTCTACCCTGAGAATATGTTAGTGGAGTGAGAATGCTTCAGATCCCATGCATTTACCTTCTTATAGATTTCAATCATTTCAGCCCCTGACTCAATTTTACTGTCTAATAGAACAGGGGCAGCGAAGAGCTCCGACTCACAGGGACTGATACGTCATCACAACTGGGTGAGTCGTGCTCCGGCCTGGACCCAGGCCTGCCTGTGAGTGTGGCCGTCAGCCTCCTAGGGACCAAGAGCACCTCGGGACCTGGACACAGGGGCACTGGGTCAGCCTCCAGGTGACCAAGAGCACCTCGGGACCTGGACACAAGGGGCACTGGGTCAGCCTCCTGGGGACCAAGAGCACCTCGGGACCTGGACACAAGGGGCACTGGGTCAGCCTCCTGGGGACCAAGAGCACCTCGGGACCTGGACACAAGGGGCAGTGGGTCAGCAGCCAGGCGCTGTGCAGAGACTCTGGAAGAATCAGGAATGTGAACCCCTACAGAATGATGCAGAGGCAGCAGAGAACAACATAGAGGGAGAAAGTCAGTGGCAGAGGGCCTGGGAGAAGCTTTATTCCTGCAGCAAGTGTCATTTCTAACATTTCTAATATTCTTATCCCCATCTTATAAGTGGGAAAACTGGAACTGAGATTAGGTACTGCAGTGGGCAGACTGGTCCCCAAAGATGCCCACCCCTGAAGCCCCAGAACCTATGAATGGGGTTCCTGACATGGTAAAGGGGACTTCGCAGATGGGCTTCAGGTTATGGAGCTGGAGACAGGGAGGGTGTCCTGGCCGAAAGGTGGGGGGCTCCTCTAGCCAGGTGTGCCCCTAAAAGCAGAGCACCTTCTCTGGCTGGAGGGGGAGAGACGCTGCAGAAGGAGTGATGTGAAGTGTGAGCAGAGTCGGACGCACCAGTGCTGGCTCTGTGATGGCAGATCCACTGTCAGGACCAGAGCGAGACCTCGAGGGGCTGAGGGCGAAGCCCAGGACACCCAGCTAGGAGACGGGAACTCCAGTCCTACCCTACAAGGAGCTGGGTTCCACCAGCCACCTGATGTGCCTGGGTGTGGTCCTTCCCTAGCGCCTCCTGGGAGGAGCCCAGCCAGCCAACATCTTGGTTTCACGCCTGTGAGACTTGGAGCGGAGGACCCAGCTATGCCAGGCCCGGAATTCCAACCTATGGAACAGTGAGACAAAAATCTGCGTTGTTCTAAGTCCCTAAGCTTGTGGTCATTTGTTACGGCAGAGGTGGAAAGGAACACGGGCAACTAGTCCAAGGGTAAGCACCAAAATTCACATTTAAAATTCACAAAATTCACCTAGCTAACTGTGGAGAGAATGATACAATATACAACCAGCACACCCTCTGGCTGTGCTAAGAGGCCTTCAGCTGATAAAACAAACCATGCTCTAATTTGCTGATGGTCCAGAGAAAGGACGCTGGCAAGAAGCTCCCAACCCAATGGCCAGTCTTCTTTATTTGTGCAGAACTCACACCCCAGTTCCTCGTGCATTCACCTGTGCTTTAGAAAACAGTGAGGGATTCCATTTTCATCCAGTTTACGCCCAAGACTCTTATCGAGTTAGGAGAACGTTGAAGAACTGGTCCAAGACCCCCAGCATCCCTCAAAGAGATCTGGATCCTCTTGCCAGCATTTAGGACAAGCTGCTGCCAAGTCTGGACTTAAACAAGGGGGGACCAGTCATCCCCACTGGCCTGGGATTAGGTGGGTTCCTGGAACACGGAGATTCAGAACTAGCACTGCACAGGGTCTGGCCGATGGCGAGGACTTAGTCACCCTAGTTTAAACAAACACAGTGACGGGGACGTAGCCCCTGTGGACGCCCTCTAAAAAAACAGAAGACCACCCTTGAATTTGTCAGATGCCGTCCGTGGAAATTACTGGGGACTATTAACTCAGTATTTGTTTAAGCTAGCATACGAGTAATCCAGTGTTTCTGAGGTATCTTGGTCATTGTCGCTGCCTAAGAAGCCTTTGCAGACAGACTTTTTTTTACCCCAATACAGCAACCCCCCCCTTCCCCGCTGATGACAGGCTAGTAACACGGAAGAGGAAGCTAGGACGGAGCCCTGGAGTAACCAGCGAGGGAGAAAGCGGCCGGGTGCTGTGAGGAGCCAGGCAGAGTGACACAGAATCAGAGCCAACTACACGAACGCACACGTGGTTTACAAACATTCCAAAGGCAAAGCTGGGAATGTAGAAAGAGGTTCTTAGCCCTGGCAGTTAAGTGTCATTGCTCCCCTAGCCTAGCAGAACTCTGTGTGTCTACTAAGGTTATTTGCGGGCACGACTATTTAATTTTTCACAAATCCAAGATACAACTCATCCTTCTCAGTGTCTGGAGCCCTGTCAAATTTTTCATTCTGTGATGGTGGCTTAAAATAGATGGGTTATATGTACATGCTGTTACGAGGGCTTAATGAGAACCATCGTTCTTTGAAACTGCCGATACGTGAAGACTGCACAACCACACGTGCAAACACACAAAGAACCGAGAAAACACATGATCCAACACAGGGATCGCAGCGCCTGGTGCGGTCCGGGGTGGGTGGGTGGGGGGGTCCCTGGGGCTGGCATGGGACCAGCTGGCTCAAGTGGGAGCCAGACCAAGGGCTCCTGGAAAGCAGGACTCCCTGAGGTCCCGTGGGAGATGAAACTGCTTGGGATGAGGGCAGGACTTGAGGTCATTCAGAAATGCAGAGGCTGGTCAGCTCAGCAAGCAGAGGCCTTGCCGCTGGCCAGCCAGAAGCTGAATATTCACAGGAAGAAGCAAGAAAGTGATGATGGGGAGTTGGGGAAAAAAACCAGGGACCGCTCGGTGCTGCAGGGGGCCCAGAACATGCCATGGGAGCCCAAGGATTATTCTGAGCTGAAGACATGTGAGAATCAACAGCTGCAGGGAGAGGCTTTTTCTAAATCCTCCCTATCTTCCTAAAAGCAAAGGCTCCCGAAAGAATTCAACTGCCATAAATCTCCTCCCCAGGAGTTTCACAACCGGGGAAGGTTGACTTTTATGGCTGGAGAGAAGCGTGCACAGGTCAGAGCCTGGATAAGAAATCGTGTAAACAGACATCCTCATACAACTACCATGTCTCGCATCTGTTCTCCTAAGAGCCCATTCGTGTTTCCTAAAAGTCGTCTCTTCTACCAGAAGCGCCCCTCTGTCTCTCCCCAACCCCTATTAAGATGGTATATAAGCCCCAGGTTCTCACTGCCTCCTTGAATCATATTTTTCTGGGAACTGCCTCATTATTACACAAATAGAAATCTGTATTTTCTCTTGCTAATGTCTTCTGTCTGTTTAATTTACAGGCCCCCAAACACTGAACCTAAGAGGGTACAGAAAACAGTTTTTCCCCCCTCGACAATGGAATTTGGGAAAGCAACCAACCTAGTCCACAGAAAGTCACTAGGGATACCAAGCAAAGGCAGGTTGGATGAAAGAAAAGATGTGTAATGGGAGGAGTTATGAAAGGAATAGTTGAGATCTTTTTTTTTTTTTAATGAAATAAGGGAGGGCCTGGTACATCAGATTGCAAGAGACATGAAATAATACCAAGACCAGTGACCAGAGGCCCCCGTATTTTCCTCAGTGGTTCTGGGTGACAGGAGAAGACGGTCATGAGGCCTGGGCAGCAGTGGCCAGGGATGCAGGCTCCCTGAGGCCCCGAAGGTGGCTGACTATGGCCCGGTGACTCTCCACACCACCAGGAGAAGCTCCAGCACCACTATGCCCCTAACGGGGTGTTCAGAAGTGAGACACTGACTAAAGAGCATGCAATCCCCCAAAGACAGAAGCCCAGCTCATCTCACCTGGCCGCCAAGTCTTAACTTTCTTTTTTTTTTTTTAATTAATTAATTAATTTATTTATTTATTTATTTGGCTGCTTTGGGTCTTCGTTGCTGCGTGCCGGTTTTCTCTAGTTGCAGCGAGCGGGGGCTACTCTTCGTTGTTGTGTGTGGGCTTTTCACTGCAGTGGCTTGTTGTGGAGCATGGGTTCTAGATGCGCGGGCTCAGTAGCTGTGGCTCGCGGGCTCAGTAGTTGTGGCGCACGGGCTTCATTGCTCCGCGGCATGTAGAGATCTTCCCGGACCAGGGCTCGAACCCACGTCCCCTGCACTGGCAGGTGGATTCTTAGCCACTGCGCCACCAGGGAAGTCCTGTTAACTTTCAACCTGCCAGAAGCAACGCACCCACTTGATTCCCATTATTCTGGGAGGTGAAGCAGCTCTTCCAGCAGCAACACCTGACAGCCTACACCTGTCTGCAGACTTTGGCCACACAGACAATACACAATAAAAAGAGGTATAGAGAATGATTTTTAAATTAACGCGTTTCTTTGTCAAGAGATTACATAAAATATATTAACTGCCATTTCATATATTGAAAAGTCAACTCAGGTGATGACTTCTGTAATTGAAGAAATGGTCCGAGTGCTATATGATGAAGACACTGTACAGTTAATCAGAACTCAAGTTAAAATACATTTGCCATTTATTAACTCTCTAGGTATATAAAGGCTTAATGTGCGAGACCTTCTTCAAACAAAACAAAAAAGTAATTCAAAAGAAAACTCTGGGGACTTCCCTGGTGGTCCAGTGAGTTAAGACTCCACGTTCCCTATGCAGGGGGGCCCGGGTTCAATCCCTGGTCGGGGGAACTAGATCCTGCATGCTTGCTGCAACTAAGAGTTCACATGCTGCAACTAAGAAGTCCACGTGCCACAACTAAGAGCCCGCATGCCGCACCTTAAAGATCCATGTGCCACAACTAAGACCCGGGGCAGCCAAAATAAATAAATAAACAAATAAATAAAATAACTATGATTCTTTAAAAAAAGAAATAATTGTTCATTAAAAAAAAACCTGAAATTCAGCTCTGAACATTAACAAGAAAAAAATATGTATGCAAAGTAGTGATTGCCATGCTTTTAAAAACTGATTTCAGGTTTTACTTGTAATGTAGTAAATATCAACACAAGAAATCCTGTGTAAATGATGGCATTTTTATTTTGCAACAAAGACGTGCATTTCTGTGGCGAGGCACTCAAGTGGCAGAGCTCACACACCCAGGGGCGCTGGGGTGACTTCCGGCTTGCGGCTTGGTCCCTCAACCTGCCCGGGACTCTGGGCACCCTCGCTCCTGTCCGTGAGCCTCCAGAAGCTCAGGTGCTGTGAAAGCTGGGGCAATGATAACCTCTGCCCTGCGGGGCCCCTGGGATTCAGTGGGGACTCCCGCATGCCAGCTTCCCCCTTGGCATACAGCAAGCACTCAGTGAGTGCGCCTGAGCACGAAGATGGGTTAAAGTGACTTTTGAAGATGGCACAGCATTTTTGCATATCTTAAGCACAAAAGAATGATACATAAATAACTTAGGACATTTGCAATGAACACTTGCTGAATGCCAGCTCTGTTAGGCATTTTCTCTTAGTAAAACGGTGACTAACGTGACAACATAAATTCCCCCTTTTATGATACTTGTGCTTTACTACCGTCCTATTAGTACTACTGTACCAGATTAATTTGGTGACACGCACGGCATCATAAATTCCCAATGGCAACCGTGACTCTCTCTAGGGACTTGACAACTGCATGAAATGCCCTTCAACTCCGAGGCTCGCCACCACTATGTGCTGGCACCTGCACTGCGTCAAAGAGGAAGCAGCAGGATGCGACCTAAGAGCTGTGTCATGCTTCCATGAGCCTCTCTGCAACTGCTTCCTGAATTTGGAAGACAAATGCAAGTACAAAACGGGCGGTGGGCCTCCACAACCAGGAGCCGATCAACACTGTCCTTTCCTACTACAATACGCACATCTGAGGAAAACCCAAACACCTTAACTGTATCTGCCTAGGAAACGGGACAAAAAGGTTTCATTTCTGCAAGACAAACACCTGCATAAATAAATGTGGGTGACTAACAGGGGTAACTGGTGGAGAGCACTTTTAGGAGCGAGATTACTCCTCAGATACGCACTTGCTCATTTTCCCTTGACGTGCCTACAACACTGTCACCGGGGGCAACAGGGATGTCCGAGCTCTGCCTCGGTGCCTCGGCGCCTCACCAAGGGCAAGTCCCGCCCGTACAGGCCAGAGCTGCACAGCCGTGCCCTCCCCTCCCACAGCGGCACTGCAACTGGCCTCATGCAAAGCCAGCGTGTGGTCTCCCCATCAACTTGGTTCGCACACACACGTGAAAACCTGGAAACGCCATGTTTCCATGAATAGGGTGCCTGGCAAAGCAAGGACTGCCTGCAGTAGAAAGAAAGGCAGCACCGTCCCCCGTGAACTGCCTCAGCCAAACGGAGGAGGACTTGACGGGTCGGCATCTCGTCTTGTCAGCAGAGAAGACGGGCTACAAGCAGGTGCTCCTACTCTGAGCTGCTCTGCAACCAGCCTGCTCAGTGGCACCTCACTCTACCTGGGAACAGATCAGTGGCAACCTGCACCACACAAAGAAGATGGCCCTTCTAGGAGGAGGGCTTCATCACCTGAAGGGATGGGAAATTCTTTAAGAAGGTCTTAGGGAAGGAGAACGCATTTGTATGGCATCTGTCGTAGGATGGCAAACACGTGGACACAGAGATGTTCTGATGTAAGAAGCGGAACCACACTGCAGCCGGGACCCGTCCCACCAGCCCTGAGGCCTCATCTTTGACTCTGTGGCTTAGTGGCTGGGCCATCTCAGGCTCCACCCTGGTCATGCAACTGCTTAGTTGAATCTGCCTGTGTACGTGTATTGCGAGGAACGCACTGCCGCCGTCCCTCAATGACATGCAATGATTCTTCTGGCTGTTATGTAATAAAAAATATATATAGTTGGCCTTTGCCCCTGGTTTCCAGCAGAGAGCTCCTAAAACCCTTGGCATTTCCTGGGCAATCAGAACATTTTTCGTTATTCGTAATAATCCCCTTTCAAGCACGTGTCAGTTTATGCTAGTGAGTGACAGTCCTGGGCCCCAGACGCCTTCGGGATGGGGGCTGGTGGACAGAAAGACCAAGGCAGGATTAGAGCGCTGCAGCTTGCACCCCACCCCAACCTGCAGGCCCGGCGATGCAATCAACAAAGGCCCATGGTTTAACCAGCGGTGCCAGGTCACGGAGCCTCCGCAAAAAGCCCTAAGGTCCTTGGAGCTTCTGAACACACGGGGGTGCTGGGAGGGCGGTGTGCCCAGAGACGGCATGGAAGCGCCAGCACCCCGGCACCCAGACCTTGTACTAAGCAGCTCTTCCACCGGGCTGCTCCTGAGCTGTACTCCTAAACTAGACCAGTAAATGCAAGTCGTGTCTTCCGAAGTTCGCTGAGTCATTCTAGTGAATCATAACAACCGGGAAGGGGGCTGTGTGGGAACCCACATCTGTGGCCGGCTGGGGAGAAGCGTGAGGGGCCTGGGTACCTCATCGGAAGCTGGCGTCTGCAGGGGGGCAGTCTCTGGGGCTGAGCCCTCAACCCGGGGGTCGGCGCTGACTCCAGGTCCTTAGCGTCAGAAGTGCACTGAATCGCGGAACGCCCAGCAGGCGTCTGAGAATCAGAGAAAGCCCGAGGGGTTACATATTTGTACGGCCCTTACAGGTTCAGTGTAGTAAGTTAGGCCCCGGGTCCCAAAAAACACATCAGTCAACAACGTTCGCCACCGTCAGCTGCATCGGGAGGCAGGTCTTTGAGTAACCTTCCCTGCGCTTGTGGTTTGTGTGGCAAAGGCTGCCGTCCCATCGCCGGCTCACTGGTTAGCGAGAGGCAAACGGTGAGAAGATCTCTCACGGAAAGGCTCTTCCCTGCACCCATGCCCCACGAAGCACCGCGCCCTCAGATCCAGGGACCAGGCGGGAGCACCGTCACCCCGAGGGACGCCCCGCCTGCTGTGGACACACGTGGGTCACCAGCAGCAACCGCTCTCGAGAAGCCCCAGGTGTTCTGGAATCTGCCTCTGCAGCTGGCGGAGGCTTCTTCACCCTCCTCCGTCTCGGCAGCCCCCATGCGCGGCGCGGAGACTCAGCAGAACCGAACAAGCCCCGTCGCGCACCCTCAGCACTCCTCCGAGGCTCAGACGCCACCTCCCCAGCTCCACGCGGACCCGGCGCAATGAAGCAGCCGCAGAGGCAGGACGGAGCTCCGCCTGCGGCCCCCTGGCAGGGGAGACACCGAGAAGCATCTGGGGAGAGGGGTGCTGAGCGTTGCTGGCTTTCGTCTGAATTGCTGAATTGCAGGGAACGTGTGTGTCCAAGGCTGCTCGTTACCAATAAGGGTGCTGTCGCCTGCATCACTGAAGACCCCCCTTCCCTGCAAAGTGCCCGTCAGGCAGTGCTCTGCGAAGCCTAGGCTTTCTTACATTCGGGCACCCCAGACGATGCCGGCCGGGACTCCCTGGCCAGGGGACTTGGCGTGGCTGCACTCCCCCACAAAATGAAGGGATCTCCCCACGCACCTCCCAGCCGGCGACCCCACGTGGACACGGAGACCCTGCGCCTGCGCACGGCGCCACCTCCACGCCCGCCGCCGCTTACCTTCTCCGCGGGAGGAGCGGGAGAGAACCTCCGGGCGCAAGCCAGGAAGATGTCTGGCTCTGGCTTCCCGCTCCTCACTTCGGGGTCATCGCCGAGGACGACGTGATGGAACAAGCTGAAGAAGTCCTCGTGCCTGCTGGTCTTCATCTGGAAGGATGCGGTCCCTGAGCTGGTGGCCACGGCACAGGGCACACCGTGCTTCCGCAGGTGGCGGATCAGCTTCTCCACACCTGCGGGGAGGGGGGGAGGCGTCAGTGACGATGGGGAGCAGGTACCGGCCGCAGGCCTCCAGGGACGCTGTGCCAGCTCTGTCGCCCTGACTCTGCTGCCTCTTCTCAGGCACCGTCTGATCTCACACACTGTCCTGACAGGGGTCGCCAGCCCTGGGACATCCCCGCTCAACACAAACATCAGAGGGCAATTCAGGGCTCAGCGATAGCACCGCCCGAAGTAACAGAGGCGGTGGTACCGCGATGACGCTGCTCTGTTCGCCAGTCCTATCAGAGCGAACCCAGGAAGGGCCTCTGCACTGAGTACACAGGGCTTTGCTCTGTTTTCTTTTGAAGCAACGGATACACAAGGACTACACTTCTGGTGTTTTCTGAGGAAACTCTGTATCGTACAGAAAGCAATTCAGCATTCCTCCCACTGCTGGATCCGGAACCGGCCCCCATCAGAGGCTGAAGGGAAAGGTCGCAGCTGAAGCAAAGCTGCGGGACCACCCACCAAGGGGTCAGACAGTGAAACAGGCTCTGCTTAACGCAGCTGAACGACAATAACAACAACACACCATGTGAAAGACACGCTTCACGTTCCTATCAACTGTGGCGGTTAAGTCCGGGAAACACGTAGGTTAACGTATCATCCTTGGAGGCAATTAAGAGACCGCCAGTTATCAGAAATGCGACAAAAATGACAGTACTTTCCACCTTCAACACACGCCGATTACAACAGTAATGTCTAAATCCACACAAAGGTTTATCTAAAATAGTATTTTAAATAATCAGATAATCATGGCTGTTTCTGTAAGTACGTAAGGCGACGTCCCTACTTTCTCAATTGCTACAGAAAAGATTGACACGTTTTTCAATACCTGAACCCATTCAGAAAGGCAACAGATACTGTGATCCTTCAGAGAAACAGTCCTATGAGGTGCTCAGAGGAAAACGTGGACCTCAACTCCACGCCAAGACAATTATATCAGCAAAATCTAGCACTCGGATGGATGTAAAAGTCAGTGTCTGACATCCAATCAAAATTACCATGCTTGCAAAGGAGGAAATAAAACCCATAACCAGGAGAAAAAGGCAATCAATAGAAATGAACACAGATATGGAAGAGATGACAGATATTAGCAGATAATGACCTCACATAACAGCTTGATAAATATAATTATGCCCAAGTTAGGGGCTGTCAGAATGGAAAAACAAACAAAAATAAAAGTGAGACCCAAATACACACTGTCTGCAAGAAACTTACTTTAAAGATAAATACTCAGATAGGTTAAAACTAAAAGGACTGAGGGACTTCCCTGGCGGTCCAGTGGTTAAGATTTCACCTTCCAGTGCAGGGGGTTCGGGCTGGATCCCTGGTTGGGGAGCTAAGATCCCACATGCCTCGTGGTCAACAAACCAAAACATAAAACAGAAGCAATATTGTACAAATTCAATAAAGACTTTAAAAATGGTCCACATTAAAAAAATTTTAACAAAAAAAAAGGATTGAAAACTATGTATTATGTCACTACCGATCAAGAGTCAGTGTAGCTGTACTAATAAAAGACAAGTGGGCTTTAGAACAACAAATGACGATTATCAGGGATAACTAGGGATGTTTTGTAATGACAAATAGGTCAATTCATCAAGAAGATATAGCAATTCTAAATGTGTATGCACCAAATAACAGACCTTCAAAATAGGTAAAGCAAAAACTCAAAGCACAGAAAGGAGAAAAACAGACAGATGTTTTGAATTCCTCTCTCAGTAATTGACGGAACAAGTAGAGAGAAAATAAGTATGGTACTGCAGACTTCAAAAACACTATCAAGCAACTTAACCAAATGGACATTTATATAACACTTTACCCAACAATAGCAGAATACATATTATTTTCAAGTGCATATAAAATATTCAACAAGATAGAATACACTATGAGCCAAAGAACAAGTCTCAAAAATTTTTAAGTAACTGAAATCATACAAAGTAATTTCCCTGACCATAGGAGAATTAAAATAGGAATGCTATTTGAAAAATCAAAACTGGAAGAAAGAAAAGAAGATCTACAATCTAAGATTTTATCTTAAGAAAGTAAAGGGAAAAGAAAAATAAACTCAAAACAGAAAACAGAAAAGAGAACATATAAAACTGATTAAACCAAAACCTAGTCCTTTAAAAAGATCAATTTAATTGGTGGGCTCTTAGCTAGACTGATTAAGGGAAAAAAAAAAAATCCAAGTTTATCGCAGTGAAAGAGGGACAGCACTACAGGTCCTTAAAATAATTAAAAAGGATACACAAAATATGACAAGCAACTTCATGTCAATAAATCTGCTAACTTAGATAAAATGGACAAGTTCTTTGAAAGATAGAAATCTCACTCAAGAAGACACTAATAACCTAACTAGCCCTAGCTCTATTAAAGAAATTGAATCTGTAGTCAAGAACCTTCCCAGATCTAGGACTGGATGGCCTCACTGGTGAATTTACCAAGCATCTCAGAAAGAAAGAAGAAATAAAGAAACCACAAGAAATTGGAGGGAACACTTGCTTCCCCAACTCATTTTATGAGGCCAGCACTTTCCTGATACCAAAGCTGGACAAAAGTCACACAAGAAAACTACAGACCTGTATGACTTCTGAACACATATGCTTAATTTCACACTGAAAGGAATTTCCAACCAGTGTGAAAGCATTCTACGTGAAGGGTTTCTATGGGGTGTGAATCTATTATGTGAAAACATGAAAAAACCACAGCATTCAAGATTGTTTGCAACAAGCACTGATTAGTAGCATGGAGAATTACATTTATCAGTTAAATTTCAGTAAAAAAAACCTTTACTTAACGGATGAATTAAGATGGATGAAAGAATGCTTATAAACAAACAGACATCCAATAATCACCTCTGTCTGGATACGGTGATTAAAGTTGAGTATCAACATGATTTGAATTTAAAACAAAATATTCAAATTGTATTACACAATAGTAAACCAACATATTAAAAAATAATGGAGCATATTTAAACAGATGCTTTCTCTAAACCCTAATGGAAAAAGAAAACTTTGCTGGGAAAGTTCTTTGGTGCTACTGATTTTAAAAATTTAAATATAGTTTATCTCATTTCAGCTTATCCTTCTAACATTTCTAGTTCTGTGAATATTTTGTAATGTACCTAATGTAACAGCACAGTACTATACATAAATAAGTACATACAAATAAGCCTATATTGGAGTGAGTACTCAACATTTTTATCCATAGGGGAATGAATCAAAAATGGTTTTCGGACAACTGTGTTTTTTTTTTTAATTTGTTGTATTTTATTTATTTATTTATTTATTTATTTTTGGCTGTGTTGGGTCTTCGTTTCTGTGCAACGGCTTTCTCTAGTTGCGGCGAGTGGGGGCCACTCTTCATCGCGGTGCACGGGCCTCTCACTATCGCGGCCTCTCTTGTTGCAGAGCACAGGCTCCAGACGCGCAGGCTCAGTAGTTGTGGCTCACGGGCCCAGTTGCTCCACGGCATGTGGGATCTTCCCAGACCAGGGCTCGAACCCGTGTCCCCTGCATTGGCAGGCAGATTCTCAACCACTGCGCCACCAGGGAAGCCCCTGGACAACTGTTTTTAAGTCAGACACAACATACTGAGCTCCTTGAAAACGCCTGAGACCAATACAAACATGAAACCCAAGAGAGGGACCTGATCACAGCCCGTGGCAATTACGTCCCCTCTTTGTGGCTCAGTTTTGTCCACTGTCACACAGCAATGATTAATGTTCCTGGTGGTGGAGTTGTAAAGGAATGCCTGTAAAGGGTCCTGCATGTAAAAGCACACACAGGAAGGTAAGGCCCCAACAGATGTTAGCCATGGTCACCACCATTACATCAAACTTCAGGTTGCAGTCAGTAATGAATCACGCGAACGTCCTGATACGTTATTGCATGACTCCTTCAGAAATTCTGTATCCTTTATTTATTTATTTATTCCTTTATTTATTTATTTATTTATTTTTATTTTTGGCTGTGTTGGGTCTTTGTTTCTGTGCGATGTCTTTCTCTAGTTGCGGCGAGCAGGGGCCACTCTTCATCGCGGTGCATGGGCCTCTCACTGTCGCGGCCTCTCCCGTTGCAGAGCACAGGCTCCAGACGCGCAGGCTTAGTAGTTGTGGCTCACGGGCCTAGCCGCTCCGTGGCATGTGGGATCTTCCCGGACCGGGGCACGAACCCGTGTCCCCTGCATTGGCAGGCGGACTCTTAACCACTGCGCCACCAGGGAAGCCCTATTCATTTTTTTAAGCGAACAAAAAATTTTGGTTTTAAATCAGGGAAATAATCTTTAAAAAAATTAGGCCTATTCTGTTTGGGTTTGAAAAACAAACACACAAACCTGAAACACTTTTGTATCCTTTAAATACTGCACACCAACTTTTTCTTATTCAGTCACTCTGAGAAGTAAAAGACTGAAAATGTGAAAGGAGTTCTGTCCTGTGGAGAAGCTGGTTCATTAGGTACATAAATGAAATCCACCCAACAGCTTGTAGCCTTGGTGTGCTTAAGTAGGTTTCAGGGCAGGGCAGAAAGACAGCTCTTGCTACAAAGAAGCCACACTCACAGGACTGACCTACAGGGGAAGAAATAAGAAATGTGGAGCATCAGGGATCCTGATAGAAGAATGTTTCCATCTGACTTCATCCTAGAGACCTAAGATTGGTGAGAAAGGACACAGAGGCTGCCACGAAAGTGGATTTGAAAAAGGAAAAATGCAGAAAAGACAGCGGACATGAGTTCTTTCAGGTGGTGCCTTGGAATTCATGCGTTGAGTGGGTATATCCATCAAACCTCTAACTAGCTCAGGCATCATTTGTAACACTTCACCCTGAACCCAGAGAGGGTTCACTCCCAGGGGGGAGTGAACAGGACCCAGGGGGAGATGATACCACACAGCAATGCACACACCACGTGTTTCAGGAAGCACAGAGCGGCTGCTGATGCCACCAAGGGCAGTAGGTCAAACGGTGGCCCCCTAAAGATATGTCCGAGTCCTAAGCTCTGGTGCTTCTGAACGTGAACTTATTTGGGACAAGGGTCTCTGCAGGTGTGATGAAGGACCTCCAGAATGAGATCATCATGGATTTATGGTGAGCCCTAAATCCAATGACTGGTGTCTTAACTCTGTTCCTGCTGTTATAATAAAACACCACAGGCTGGATACTTCATAAACAACAGAAATTGATTGCTCACAGTTCTGTGGGCTGGAATTTAGATCAAGGTTCTGGCAGATTCAGTGTCCGCTGAGGGGGCCCTCTTCCTGGTTCACAGACAACTGTCTACTCCTTGTGTCCCCGCATGGTGCAAGGGGTGAGGGAGCTCTCTGGGGTCTCTTTCATAAGGGCACTAATCCCATTCGTGGGGCTCCACCCTCATGACCTAATCACCTCTCAAAGGGGTCACCTCCTGACACAATCACACTGGGGCGGTGGGGGTGGGTGGGTTAGGGCTTCATATATTATGAACTTGGGGGTGAGGGGGGATGACAAACATTCAGGTCATAGCAACTGGTGTCCTCACAAGAGGAGACACACAGACACAGAGGAGAAGCCCCGTGAAGACGGAGGCAGAGACGGGAGGGAGGCAGCCACAAGCCCAGGGACGCCTGGAGCCCCCGGAAGCTGGAAGAGGTAGGAAGGATCTTCCCCCTGGAGTCTCCGGAAGGAGTGCAGCCTGCCCACACCCTGATCTCAGATTTGTGGCCTCCAGAACTGTAAGAGCATAAACCTCTGTTGTTCCAGGCCACCAAGTTTGCAGTCATTTGTTACAGCAGCCACAGAAACTGTGGCCCCAAGGACCCAAGGTAGCAGCACTGGGTGGTGGAAACTAGAAGCTGGGGCCTTGATTCTGAGAAGACGACATAATTCATGACTATAAACATGAACGTGTGCTGACAACGTTTCAGCAATTGTTAGCAATCAAGGGCAGAGCTCAGGAAAGAAAAAGGAAACACACACACACACACACACACACGGGAAGAGAAGCCTAGCAGCTGCTCTCGGCATCAGTAGGAAGAAGCCCGAGGAGCCTCCAGCTGCCACCTCAGACCCAGAGACCAGGTCACTCTGCTGGGATCAACAGCCAGGAGGTGCGAGGGTGCTGGGAGCTACAGGAGCAGGTTCTCAGAGGGGGGATCTTGACACCTCTCCCTCCTGACAGAAGACCTTTAGCAATGCCTGGATTTTAATGTCGCTGTGGATTCCTAAGGAGTGCTTTGGAAAGGCATGATCACAGGCCATGAGTTCACATTCCAGGGCAGACAGGGGAGATAAGGTCCTGCTGACTCGCCCTGAGGGTTGCCCTTTCCAGGGTGGATTCTAATTAGGATTCTTACCTACGTATGGGAGGATGGTGGGGACAACCAGACATTCCACCCTCCTTCCCAGGGCAGGATTTGGAGAACAGGCCCATCAAAGGCAATGACAACTCAAGTGAAGGGTCGCCTTCCAAGACGAGCAAGGCCCAGGAGCCTGAAATTTCCATCCGCCCCATAACACACTCAGAAGAACCTGACACGATGCCTTCCCAGTCTACCACTGTATTTAGGGCAGTGGTTCCCCAGCAGAGACAGTTTAGACCCCCACCCCCCGGGGCATCTGGCCACATCCAGAGACATTGTTTGGTTGTCACAACTAGGGGAGGGGGGGGCTCCTGGCTCTGGTGGGTGGAGACCAGGGATGCCGGTCATCATAGGCAGTGCCGTACGCAATGTTCTCAGTCAGGGCAGCGTAGGAATGGCCTAGAAGTCCAGGGGTCAGATTCCTCACTCTTCAGTTTACTTCTCCAAACCTGCATCCTCACCTATAAAATGTGAGTAAGACCAATCCTGCCTACTTCACGGGACGAGTATAAAAACTGCAGATGATATAAAGATATAGGAAGCATGTTCAGTTTTCAATTCCTACACAAATAGGAGATGATGGAAAAAAAGGTGGGTGCCTTCTCAACAATTCACATCAAAAATGGATTGATTTCCTTCACCTGATGCATCCAATAGAGACGAAAACAGCAGTGTCATTACTGTGGCTATCAAACTAATATGAAAGTGATCAGCCCAAATTGTGGGGACCAGAACAGTCAAATGAGATAATTTTCCACTGTCAACTATTTTTTCCTTGCTGCCATTCTGCAGAAGTTTCAACACTGTGGCCAGAGTTTTTGTGCATGTTGTTTCCTGGGAATTATCTCAAATATAAAATTCTTTTTTTTTTTAAATTAATTTATTTATTTTGGCTGCGTTGGGTCTTTGCTGCTGCGTGTGGGCTTTCTCTACTTGTGTCGAGTGGGGGGCTACTCTTTGTTGCAGCGCGTGGGCCTCTCACTGCAGTGGCTTCTCTTGTTGCAGATGGAGCATGGGCTCTAGGTGTGCGGGCTTCAGTAGTTGTAGCATGTGGGCTCAGCAGTTGTGGCTCGCAGGCTCTAGAGCACAGGCTCAGTAGTTGTGACGCACGGGCTTAGTTGCTTCGCGACATGTGGGATCTTCCTGGACCAGGGCTCGAACCCGTGTCTCCTGCATCAGCAGGCGGCTTCTTAACCACTGTGCCACCAGGGAAGTCCTCAAATATAAAATTCTCGGTGTTATCGTCTATGCTCTGGGGAAGGGTCTGGTAAGGAAACAGAAAGTCTTCCCCTGTGTTCCTGTCTAGGCTGCCGCAGAGATGCCGCAGGCGCCAGCGAATGGGAGGCTGCAGCAAGCCCCTACCGAGGGTCCTCTCCTTTCCACGGGTATCTCTCAGAGGAGGGCTCTGTGGTGAGGAGCTGAAGCCCCACTCAACGTGCCATGACACTGCGACTAAGGTCCCACTGAGTGTGTGCTCAGGGGGACACGGAAGCAAGGCCCTTCCCCTAGTGGCTGTGTGACTCGGTTTGGGGGAGAGGAGACAGGCACAGCTGTGACATTTACGGGAAAATCCTTTGTACGGCATGCAATTAACCACCATTTTCTACCTCGCCTGTCCAGGAACTTTTAACAAAATACAACTTCGTAATCCGTGAACGGCTTCTGGTATTTAAAAACAGAAACGAAATTTTTTTTATTGTGGTAAAATATCATCAAGTTTACCATCTTGTGCATTTTTAAGTGCACAGCCAGTGGCATTCAGGAGCTTCACCTTGTTGTGCAGTGGTCACCACCAGCCATCTGGAGAACTCTGTCACCTCCCCAGACAGAAGCTCTGTCCCCACTGAACACTGCTTCCGCCCCGGTAACCTCCGCACCATTTTCTGTCTCTGTGACTCTGACCACTGCAGCTGACTCCTGTCAGTGAAATCACACAGTATGTGTCTCTTCTGTCTGGCTTCTTCCCCTGAGCACAATGTCCTTAAGGTTCACCCGTGTTGTAGCCTGTGTCAGAATTTCCTTCCTTCTTAAGGCTGAATAATATTCCGCTGTAGGAATATAAGACATATTATTTATTCAGTCATCCATCAGTGGACACCTGGGTAGCTTCAAGTTTTTGGCTATTATGAGTAGTTGCTTTCCATTCTTAAAAAATACAATTTTTTTTTATTTCTTGAAAAGCAAGCTGCAGCTGAAATATTTTGTCTGTTGTGCACCGCATCCCCGAAATAATGCTAGGAGTATATCTTCCAAGATTGAAAATAAATAGACTAATATACAGCTGACCACTGAACAAGAGGGGTTTGAACTGCGCGGGTCCACGTTCAGGTGGATGTGTTTCAACAGTAAACACTACAGTGCTACACGGTCCGTGGTGGGTTGACTCGGCAGGTGAGGAGGAAGTGCAGACACGGAGGGCCGACTATAAATTACAGGTGTTGTTCAAGGTTCCACTGTACCTGTACTGTCTGTGCACACACTGCGTCCACTCCTGGGCAGGTCGGCTACAGGGAAGCTGTGGGATGCGGGGCAAGCCAGGCGGCCCCCTGGAACCTGGCCGTGTTCACTGGGACGACAGGTCACTCCTCACCCCACACAGGTGCCACCCACCCCCCGAGTCCACACCTGTGCAGTCAGCACCTGCTCCTCAGACACCCAGAGCCTGTCCAAGCGGCTGGAAGCCACTCTCCTCAGCTGCCGACGCCTTTGAGGGCCAGGCCCATGACTAAACCATCACGGCCATCTATCTACTCATTTTCTCTCCACTGAACTGAGGGATCTTTCAGTAAGGACTTTTTATCCATGATCTTTTCCTCCCAAGTATTTAAAAATCCACAGGGGTGGCTTCCCTGGTGGCGCAGTGGTTGAGAATCTGCCTGCCAATGCAGGGGACACGGGTTCGAGCCCTGGTCTGGGAAGATCCCACATGGCGCGGAGCAACTGGGCCCGTGAGCCACAAGTACTGAGCCTGCGCGTCTGGAGCCTGTTCTCCGAAACAAGAGAAGCCGCGATAGTGAGACGCCCGCGCACCGCGATGAAGAGAGGCCCCCGCTTGCCGCAACTGGAGAAAGCCCTCACACAGAAACGAAGACCCAACTAGGCCATAAATAAATAAATAAGAGATCTTCTTTAAAAAAAAAAAAAAAAATCCACAGGGGAACTGCCACACATTTAAAAACAAACTGCAGCTCATTCTTTTGAGAAAAACCTTTACGCCCACAGTTAAGTAATAGCTAGAATCGCAGGAAGACAAGACATGTATCTCGTGGCTTAGTCTAGGATGTCTCTGTTATAATTTAGTCACTAACAATTCAGGCACCTGGCAGTCTTTGAATGCCAGAATATTTAAACCAGGAAAAAGGAGTAACGTCCATGTACATCATCAAATAAGACAGTACTCTACAGGACAAGGGGAATCAGAATTGTAAAGGTCTGTTACTGGCATTACTGACCAGCAAATGATTGTGAAGGAGCGTGGCATCACGAATGTGGTTTGTTACCACGTCCATACTCAATACTGTCCTTTCACTGCTGTTGTGATTTATTTCATGATGAGGAAAGCTATGCGTAACCTGAGACTCACACCTTCTCTCCGTATGTGCTGTCTGCTGGATTCTTTTTATGTTTGCAATTCTACAGCTTCGGTGCTTAAGTAATAATGACTCTTGAAACTTCAGTTCCAGTCCTGGTTTCTCAGGTGAATGTTAATTTTTGCCAGTACCACGTCACACTGCCACCTCACATGGGACTGTGTTCCACTCAGACCTTCTGACTCCACCTTAGGTCAAGCCCTCATAGCCTGGCCCTCCTCCCGGCTAACTCTCCCCTGCCGTCGTCATCATGTGCCATAAACCCAGAGGAATCCCCCCACCCCCACCCCCGGCATGGGTTTCCCTCTGGCACATCATCTCTTCAAAACTCCCACTGGTTCTAGAAGCAGCAGACAGCTTAGCTCAAGACTAAAGACCTAGTCGAGCCGAAGTCCTTGCCCATTTCTCAAGCACATCAGCAGTAAGAGGCTTAGCTTCGAGCCGCCTCTATCTCACGTGCTCTCTGCAGTTTCCCCAAAGTTCAAGCCCCCGTCCCGACCACAAAGCTGCCACTGCTCCGAGAATATTCTGCTTTATTTTCCTCCACTCCCCTTCCACCACTCTTTTCTGAATTTTCTTTCTGACGTAAAACTACATGTTACTGTAGATTTCCACTTAAATGGCTATGCACATGTCCTAAGCTGATTAATGGCTATGCACGTGTCCTAAGCTGATTATACACACCTTTCTTTAATGTGCCCATGAGCAGCCACCCAGCACCAGATGCCCTTACGGACTGAGTGAAGGAAGAGGAGAATTACAGGATGACCCTAAGGAAATGAGTGCCTTCTTGCCAGGACGGTGGACCGTATGTTCAGAAAGTGGGGCGGCAGGAGCCGATAATGTCTGCTAAGAGCCATGGGGGACTAAGGGTGTAAGACACATGAAGAATAAAGTAGAAGAGAGAAGCAGAAGGCGGGGGGTGCGGGGGTGGAGACAGACATCATCACCCGGGCTAAAGCAGGCTGGCAAAGAAGAAACGGGCTTGGGCAGAACCGGGACTGGGGCCCACACCGCGGAGAGCGGTGTGCACTTCGCGCCCGGGCTGTAGTCTTCAGGGGCGCTCAGGGACAAGAGCGCAAGCACCCGCTGAGCCCGGCAAGGACCATCCTCCTGCCCAGGGAGTCCCCACGTGCGCTGCTCTCCAGCTTACGTCGGGGGGCCGCACTCCACGGTGGGCACGGCCGCGTTCCTGGTTTCCCGAGGGGACCCGAGCCTGCGGAGCACGGGGAGACTCCGCTGACGGGAGAGCGGGGACTGGCCGCCCCCCCCCGCCGCAGAGGCCTGGGCACCACAGCCTCGGCTGCCCGGGGGACCGGGGATCAGTGTGCACTTCCGCTCTTCTGCTGGGTGATCTGAGCAGGAGGAGGGAAGAGAGCTAACCCGAGGGAGCGCGGTGCGGCCGGGGCAGGGGTGGGCGGGGCCGGCACCTCCGAGGGGCCCGAGTGATGGGCAGCGCGTGGGCGATCGCTCCTGGCCTCGGCCTTGTCCCCCTCCTGTCCACTGGCCCAGATGCCACGCCCTGGGCTCTTCCGTGGGAAATCCCCCCATCCCAGCCCGTGAAAAAGAGCAGGGAAAGTAGAGAGCCCGGTCAACAGGAGAACCCTCTCGGGGGTTTCACATCAGAAGAGGCACCGACTTTATGACTGGCCTTCTACACCAGTTACTCTCGCTGAATTATGCCAAAATACATCATTTCATCCACCTCAAAGAATCCATGACTGAAGAAATGTGCTTCAAAATACAACGGAGCATATATACAATCAGCATCAAAATACAATCAGCATCCTTCATGGGGACCCTGTTAAAAAGGTTTCCTTACGTCCCGTGGCAAAAATTTTTCTTAGGTTAGGCCACATACATTTCAATACTTCTTGTCAAAAAGTTGTGCCACGATTCAGAAGATGTCTCTTCCCAGAAGATAATTGGACCTTCCTCTGACCTACATCCTGTATTTCATCACTAAGGCATGTGGTAAATGCCTACAGAACATCCTGGTCAAAAGTATTTCCCTCCTAGATCATTCATGACCCACTTCAAGGAGAGGCATCCAAAGCATTCGGTCATTAGGCTGCTGATAGGAAGGTAATCAAGCCACTTGTGCCTGGCCCTCAAGCCCCATGGGCCAGCCCTACCCTCCCAAGCGGCTGGACCCAGGCAAGGACACACCCACGTCACTATCAGGGGCTACTTTGCTGGTGCCTGGCCCAAGCGGGGCACGCCTACATCATAACCAGGGCCTGCTTCCCCTGGCGACTGGCCCAGGCAGACAGGCCTGCATCACAATCAGGGTCTGCTACCCCTGGCAAACTGCCATCCCTTCCTTGCTAAGTACCTGCTGGGGCCACAGCTCTCACCCTGAAGTAAGAGCTTCATTCTCAAAATGAAGGATATTGAATTAATAATAGACCGTCCCTACAGACAGCCTCCTTTTCTAATGGGCTCAAGATGCCTTCCACACCCTAAAATACCCCACCAGAAAACACGTTCAGAAAGAAAAGAAATGAGAGTCAAGGGCTCATGCTACCATCCACAGCTGCGTGGTGGTAACAAAACGGTGAGTGAACAAGGTGAAAACCTAGACCTAGAAAGAGGGCAGTGGTGACTTTTTCTAGTTATAGTCACCACACCCGGGACTCCCCAGGAGGTCACCTTTCCAGTGGAATTCAGGTTTGGCTCAGATAAAAGAGGCGACGCGAGGAACGCAGCAAGGGTGGAAACTAGGGAGCGAACTTGATCTCTGTCCTTACTGTGTTTGTGACTAACATGTTATAGAACAGAAACTGTAAGGAAATGTGCTTCCAGGTCTAGGTTTCCACGCAGCCTTTCCTTCGGCTCCACAGTCCGTCCTGCGTTTTCCTCCTGTTCTTCTTCCCTTCTGGGGTACGTATAATCACCAAATACTACTTCTCATCCTAACCCACTCAGAACGTCCAGTGGCACCTTCTGACCTCGGTCCCTGGTCTCACCCAACATCCCAGCACGATTTTACATGTCTTCTGTTTGGTGCGTTCTTGGGCTTTTCTTTATACTCTTGTCATCTTCTCATGCTTAGCTCACCTCCCAGTTATGTGTGTGGAAACGACCTCATGTTTTCAAGAAGACACTTTAGAACCACTGATAAGTCCTTACTCTCATCTGTGAGGCTTGTAAAAGTTTAAGTATACACAAAAATTCTCAAGCTAAAAAGCCAGATTCATAACCTTGATCAATCAGTAAATAAAGAGGTCCTCTACCCCTCTTGTCTAGAAGAGGTGAAGGAGTAGCACAGAAAGAAGAGTCATCCAGGTGAGTTCTGTAGGACTAAACTGTCTTTGAAGAACTAGTTCCTGCCTCACTTCTATAGTGGAGGTATCTGGATTCAGTTCTCTTCTGTTGCCACCTACGATTAGCACCTTACTTAACTCATACCTAGTCACTGGGAGAGACAAACGAGGATACTACAATGATTGGATCACCAAGCAGATTTCACAATATAGACTTGTTGGCAATCCAGCCAAACAACCAGACTAGCTGGGTGAGACATCATATTTTCTTGGAATCGTAGTATAACATATCTCAAGTAAATCTTAGAATATAGGACAAAAATTCTAGAAAGAAAACCACTTGAAAGGCTTGGGTGGATAAGGAAGAAAAAGGATATTTACATTCCTAAAACATCACAGGTGCTTCGTATGTTAAACCATGAAAGAGACTCCAGGTCAAATATGAACTGTATAGACAAATCCTTAGCTGCATTAACTAAGAAAAAAAAAAAAGGACTCATAACTACAATCAGAAATGAAAGATGGGACATTAAAACCAATGCCACAAAAATAAAAAGGATTAAAGGAAAATAATATGAAAAATTGTATGCAAACAAATTGGATAACCTAGAAGAAATAGATAAATTGCTAGAGACATACAACCTATCAAGATCAAAGCAAAAAGAGAAAGTCTGTTCAAACCTGTAACTATTAAGGAGATTAATTCAGTAATCAGAAACCCCCCAACAAAGAAAATAGGACCACATGGATTCACTGGAGAATTCTACCAAATTTTAAAGAATTAATACCAGTACTCCTCAAACTCTTCCCCACAATTAAAGAAGACGATATACTCCCAAACTCATTCTGTGAGACCAGCATTACCTTAGTACCAAAGCCAAACAAAGAAACTACAAGAAATTGATACAAATATACTCAGCAAAATACTAGCAAACTTATTTAAAGAGCACATTAAAAGGATTATACACGATGACCAAGGGGGAACACAAGGATGGTTCAACATACAAAAATCAATGTGACACACCATACTAACAAAATGAAGGACAAAAACCACATGGTCATCTCAACTGATGCAGAAAGAGCATTTGACAAAACTCAGCACCCTTTCATGATATAAACACTTAAACTAAGAATAAAAGAAAACTACCTCAACATAATAAAGGCCATATATGAAAAGTACACAGCAACATCATACTCGATGTGAAAAGGCTGAGAGCTCTTCCTCTGAGATCAGGAACATGCAAACATGCTTTCTCTTGTCACTTTTATTCAACACAGCACTGCAAGTCCTAGCCAGAGCAATCAGGCAAGAAAAATAAATAAAAGGCATCCACGTTGGAAAGGAAGAACTGAAGTTATCTGTTCGCACATGACATGCTCTTATATGTAGAAGATTCCACACACATACACAAAACTGTTAGAACTAATAAACAAATTCAGCAACATTGCAGGATACAAAAATCAACATGCAAAAATCAGTTGCATTTCTATACACTAACAATGAACAACGTGAAAAGAAAATTTAGACGCTTCCAGTCACGATAGCATCAAAGAGAAATAAAGTTAACCAAGAAAGTGAAAGACTTGTACACTGAAACAACAAAACACTGCTGGAAGAAACAAATAAATAAGACACAAATAAAGGAGACACACATAAATGGAAAGACATCCCATGTTCACGGACTGGAAGATTTGATACTGTTATAATGTCCATACTTCCCAAAGCGATCTACAGATTCAGAGCCATCCATATCAAAACTCCAACAGCAATTTTTGTAGAAATACAGAAATCCCTCCTAACATTTATATGGACTCTCAATGGAACCTGAAGCGCCATAACAATCTTGGAAAACAAGAACAAAGTTGGACAATCTCACACTACCTGATTTCAAAACACATTACAAAGGTACAGTAATCACAACAGTGTGGTGCCAGCATAAACACAGGCATATAGACCAATGGAATAGAATAGAGAGCCCAGAAAAAACTCCTCACACATATGGCCAAATGATCTTCAACAAAGTTACCAAGACCACTCAATGGGGAAAGGACAGTCTCTTCAACAAACCTGTGTTGGGGAAAGTGGATATCCACGTGTGAGGAACAAAGCTGAACTCATACTTTACGCCATACACAAAAATTAACTCAAAATGGGTTAAAAACCTAAAGGTAAGAGCTAAAACTATAAAGTTCCTGAAAGAATACATAGGGAAAAAGCATTATGACACAGGATTTTTTAAATCTCTTCGATATGACACTAAATGCACAGGCAAGAGCAGAAACAGCCAAATGGGAGTACATCAACCTTAAAAAGTTCTGTGTATCAAAGGACACAGTCAACAGAGTGAATAGGCAACCTATGAAATGGGAGAAAATATTTGCAAATCATGTATCTGATAAGTGGTTTATATCCAGAATTTATATAGAATTCCTAGAACTCAACAAGAAAAAAACAAATAACCTTATTAAAAAACGGGCAAAGGACTTGAATAGACATTTCTCCAAAGAAGACATACAAATGGCTAACAACATATGGAACAATGCTCCACGTCATTAATCATTAAAGAAAGGCAAAACCAAGAGATTACCACTTCACACACATTAGGACAGCTACTATCAAAAAGACAAAAAATGACAAGTGTTGGTGAAAATGTGGAGAAACTGGAACCCTTGTGGGCCGTTGGAGGAAGAATAAAATGGTACAGCCAGTATAGAAGACAGTTATGGTGGAGCCTCAAAAGACTAAAAACAGAATTACCTTATAATCCAATAATCGCACTTCTGGGACCATACCCAAAAGAAATGAAAGCAAGGTCTTGAAGAGCTATTTGTATATACATGCTCACAGCAGTGGTTTTCACAACAGCCAAGAGGTGGAAGCAACCCAGTTATCTATAGACAGATGAAGAGATAAACAAAATGTGGTCCGTACAGTGGAATATGATTGAGTCTTCAAAGGGAGAAAATCACATGCTACAACATGGATGAACCTTGAGGACATTATGCTAAATTTAAAAAGCTAGTCACAAAAGGACAAATACCGTATGAGGCACCTAGAACAGTTCAAATTCACAGAGATAGAAAGAAGAAGGGTGGGCGCCAGGGGCTGGAGACGGGGAGGAATGGGAGTTAGGGTTTAATGGGGACAGAGTTTCAGCTTTGAGGTATAAAAAGTTTGAGAGACGGAGTGGTGATGTTTACACAACAACTTCAACATTCTTAACACTACCGAACTGTACACTTAAACATGGATAAGATGGTAAATTTTAAGCTGTTTCCTGTGACATATGGATGCGTTCCCATCACTAAAGTCTGTCGGGATTACTGGGTGTGCAAACAGCCCAGAGGCAGCTGATGAAGGGAGTGTGAATCGTGGTGCTTGTACCCGTGCCTGAGGGGTGTGTGTGTGTGTAACCCAAGAACAGCCCACACGGTTTCTGTGTGACACAGGCAGCGGTACTAGCAGGGCCCTTTGACAGAAAATTCTCTAGTTCCAGGGAATACTCAATCTGCCCCTCTGGCTATGTGTACAAATACAGGTAACAACACATGTTTCAAAAATGATGACAACTCATGTGAATACAATTTTGAATCCAAAATTACTGCCGTAACCGTAAACTTTTTCTCCCTCGGCACCAGGAATTCTGAAGACTGAGTATTCACCTTTTCTCCGAGAAGAATCTTAAAATAATACTTCATTTTAAAGCATTTTTTGTCCCTGTAATCTAGAGCATTCTTGACCTTCTCACTTGTAGCAAGAACCAGAAGGCAATTCCATTGTGATCAATCTTCAGTTAACATGCCCCAAGGGAGAAAAATCATCTTCCCTTTCAAAGGAAAACAAGTAAAGAGAGCGATAAAGGCCATACAAACAGACATGTCAGAACTGAATTATGCCTTTAACTTTAAAAAAAAAAAATTAAACTTCTTTGGGGAGATTTAGGTGCTTGCTTATCATCAAAATGTTAAAGTTTGCATAGCTGCTGAAACCTTAGTCGTGTTATCTGATTATGAAAAGAGAAAGCCACCTAGTTTAAACATTGAGGCAATTCTGTCAGGAATGTAATCTTTACATAATACTGATGCAAACAAAATGCAAATGTCTTTGGACCTCAGGAGTCAGTGAAAGGAATGTATATTCTTTTAAGAAGCCTCTAAAAAGACAAGATTGAATCGCAGCATAGGACAGCATCCACCGAACTCTCTCTCGAGTCCCTCTGAGCCTCACAAGGAAGAGAATTTTCCGAGAAGTTATCAAGACCAAAGGACAACCCTAGCATGCCCCGCCTGAGTGTGAGAGTCACTACTAAGGCGAGAGACACGATGGCGAGGATGGCAGAGGGCGGCACCTGGCATGAGCGCGGCGCTGGGGAACACCTCCTTCAGCTTCGCCTGGCTGGCTTCCACCAGCTCCTCCTTGGACGTCGGGAGCTGCAGGGTGTCTACGATGATCTGGGCCGCCTCCAACGCCGTCTTGCCCATAACGAGGGACTTCACATCCCAGCTGTATTTCTTCCCATAGCGACCGCAGACTGCCTCAAACACCACTGAGTACAGCCGTTCAGTATCTGCAGACACAGTGAGATGAAGACACAGAGGCTTTTAGGGTGGGCGCGGTGGTAATGCCAAGTCTACATCAGAGAAGCACGTGTGTTCACAGTGCAGGTCAGGTTCAGGGCGGAAAGCTCTCTCGGGGAGACCTATGGACGTGGGGGAGACGTTCTCAGGCCACGGGGACCAGACGATGCCCTGGGCGGCCTGCTCTCTGCTGCTCGGGAACGTTACAGGCTGGCCCAGAAAGGAAGTCTCTACTACGGTGAAACTGCCTTGTCTACGCGCACATACGCATCTGGGCCTGAGCACGCGCTTGACGCCCTGAGCTGGTCCTCCCAAGCGTGCACCGTGACGGCAGCACGCAAGGGTCCGTGTGCGAGCCCTCTGCGTTCAGTGCCCCGAGGAACTACTCCCAGCCGGCACGAGCGCCGGGCCGCGGGCGCAGCGGTGAAGCGCCTACGCGAGGACAGACACTCGTGCGCGGCTCCGGGTAGGAAACCACAACTCCCGTGCTTCTCGTTTCCTCGCACGGGACCACCGCCCTCACGGCACTTGCGTCATCAGGCGCGGGGGTGGGGGGCTTCCCACACCAAGCCTTCCTGCAACAGCGGCGGCGTTTCCTGCAACGTACCTAGATGCCGACGCTCTGTGGTGAAGGAATCAGTCCCAGGAGGCCGCCACCCACCCCGTGGCTGACCTGCCCTTCCCCTCCCCACCGGCTAAATGTGTCCTGCTAGGGCCTCCCTGTAGGCTGCTTCCCCGGACAGGCCCTGGTCCCTCGGCCCCACGGTGGCATGCTTCAGCCTTGACGATGACCAGCAACAGAAAGAGCTTTTCTTTCTCCTCTGCTTTTCAAGGCGAAATCATCTACAGCTGCGTATCAAGTACGCAGAATTCATCTTCAGCGCTTTAACTCCTTGGGTCCTCACTGTTCTACCACGGGCTGGATTCTGGGGGGACGGAATAAGACACACAACAAGCAGATCTCAGATTTCCACCCTCCGACATACTCGCCAGACTGTGCTTGGGCATGACCCCTGGGCTGGGTAATAAATTCCCGCTTTTGTTTCCTTTTCTGTTTTTGGTACAAAAGAAGGTGGGACTTGAAGAAAAGTCTTCCTGGGCTCCTTGGTAGAAGCAGCCAGCGTTTGCATAATAACCTGAGTGGTTCCAGTTTTTCTAGCACCCACGCTGCACTTAATCTCCCTAAAGAAGTCCCAGCAGAGAGGGAAGGGCTGGTCCACCCCTCTGCTGGACGACGAGGAGGGCTGTCTGTGACACATGCTCTTTTACATCCTTCTCGCCCGTGAGCGGACACAGAGGGAGGGCTCTCGGGGTGGGGAGATGGATGGACTGGCAGGGAGGCTGTACACTTTACTTCTTACACGTGAGCACGTTTTCTTACACGTTTTCTTCTAGCGGCTGAGAGAGAGAGAAAGACTGACAAAAAGACACCGTCGGCACCAAGCGAGTGAGAAACCACTGATGGGTTTGCGAAGGCGAGGGAGCGCCAGGAAAAGCAGCAGAGGCCGGGTGGGGAGTTAACAAGAAGGACTCGTGCTGAAGCAAGTGGACGGGGAAGGAGAAAGGAGCATGAAAAAAGACTAATGCTGAAGACAGAAAACAGGTGTATTCTTTAAAAATGCTTCAAGCAGCGTTTATTTAAAGCTGAAGCTTTCAATTTAAAAGGCACAGAACGGTGGGATTATAAATCTGTAGGAGACTGTGCCGACAGCCACTTTTCTTCACAATTTAGATAAAATCACCCCAAACCCTCGGTGGAATAAGCGGGGATCTGAACGCATCGCCAAACTCCTCAGACCCGGCAATGAGTACGCCAGCTGACAACAGCGTACGATCAATGAAAGGGACAGCGTTTTGAAAGGAAGAGGTTCTCCAGAAGCTAAACTAAAATGAAGCCGCATAAAGTAGCTGTGCTCTGCGCCGTGCTTCTGGGTTATTTTTCACAGGAAACTCACGTGGTTTTCCACAGGCTACGCGCACACAAGCTGCTCCCTTCCTCAGGTGTGTTAGGAAAATACTGCAGGTACACGAGAACCTCAGCCCTGGGTGGCGGGGGGGATAGGATCCAGGCAGCAGTCCCAGCAGGTGCAGATGAAGGGACTAGGCAGGCAGTGACACGAGGGCATCGGATGGCGGGGGGGCGGGGTGGGGTGAGGGGGGGTGAGCGGACACACTCAGCCCAGAGGTTGGTACTTTCATCCGAGCTGCGGGCTGGGTCCCCAGGTGGGAAAACGTAAGGCACTGACGTTTAGGGTCACTGAACTGTTTCTATAAAAGGCATCACCACACCTGGAAGGCCTCTCTGTTTCGTACGAGGCTGAGCTTCTGTCGTTGTACTATGCTTAGTAACAGCTTTTATCATCGAGAACCTATTTAAGTGCTGGCTGAGTCCGTCCCAGGCTCTGAGGACAGTATCCGTTTGTGTTTCAGCTTATGAAGACGGAAGGGGTGAGCGTATTTCCCCACTTCTCTCTTGCACGAAGCTGCACCTAATCCAGTTCTAAAGGCATGATCTGCATTATTTAATAGCAAAACCCCTCAATCAACCCGAGAGTAAGAAGCATGTAGGGTAGGACCTGGCTTGGTTTCTCTGCCCACCCCACGTCCGTTTCCGAACCACACCGACACAAAGCAAGGGCGTCCTGATCCGAGAAGAGCAGCGAATGCCCAGCCTGGCCTCGTTCTGGCTGGACGTCCCAGGAGGCGGTGCTTCGCCTCGGCGACCTGCGGTTTCTCCGGGGGCACCGTGGGGAGCAGCGGCCGCCCGCAGGCCCGGGCGTGCGGGAGGACTCTGGGCTGGGACCCGGCCCCGCGCTCGGAAGCCCGGCTGGCCTGGCTTGGAGGCGCTGCCCCACAGCTGGCCAGCCGCTGGGAACTCAGGACACGTGCTCAGCGCCCCGTTGGGCCTCAGCTTACCCGTCTGCACCCTGGGGGGTCTTCCACGGGCACACGCCTGCTAGGCGCCTGCGTCAGCTGAGCGGGTAACCGGCGCAGCCGTGAGCACGGCACCCGGGCCGGCCTCCCCGCCTCCAGGGCCGTCTGGGGCGCACGTGCCCTGCAGCGGCTCCGCGGAAGGCGGTCAGGGAGCATCTGTGAGCTCAGCGGAGACGACGGACGAGCTCTGCTTTCCCTGCCTGCACACCACAGCTCCCAAAACGGCAAGGGCTGCTGCATCCGACAAGTCACAGGGCCTCGTTCCGGGTGCTTTACTTTAAAAGGAAGTGGTAACCATCTGGGATTCCTTCCCACAGTGTTACACGTTCCCTAGCTTCACAAATACTTGTTAACTGACCACCCGGCCTCGGACAGGCACACTGACGCCGCGTCCCCAGCCCCATAATCCATAAACTTCCGGAAACGGAAAAGTTCTCATTCAGCAGCAAAAACAGAGTCAATTTTAATGTTTAATATTTGGGACACTTAGCCTGAACCTTCTCGCGCTTCCCTGTACAAACACCAACGAGCTTTGGATTACAGACGCTGCCCCAGGCCACCGCCGCCCCCCACCCCCCACCCAGAGCGTACATATCACGGAATCAATGCATTCCTCTTTAAAATAATAATTTAAAAATCGAAATACAACTGGCTCC
Organism: Balaenoptera physalus; assembly: GCF_965194825.1. Taxonomy (NCBI): domain Eukaryota; kingdom Metazoa; phylum Chordata; class Mammalia; order Artiodactyla; family Balaenopteridae; genus Balaenoptera; species Balaenoptera physalus. The sequence continues at coordinate 4,793,353 of NC_138903.1, forward strand.
TCCGGTTTTGGAAACGGACTGTGGACCCACATTGATCACCGCCCTCCGGTCAACTTACACCTTCCATATCCTGTACACCTTGAACAAAGCGAGATAATGCTTCTCAGAACTTAATATATCTTGAGAACAGTCTTACTTTGATTATTTCCAGTTACTAAAAAAAAAGGAGGAGGAAGGTGACCTAAAGACACTGTTTTGTGCTACAGATAGTCAGTTCCTTAACGATACAACATACCTTTCCACGTGGAAAGGCGGACGAGCCCATCTTGGGCTAAAATCAAATTGTCACAGTCTGGCAAACAGGAAGTTGCAGAAGAGGAAGCAGACGGATGTAGCCGGCTCCACTCTTCCTCTCACCCAGAAATGGAGCAGTCTTCTTCCACGTGGTGAAAGCTACGTAGTTTACATGTGAAACGGCTTTAACGATAAAAACGCGGCGCACGGTACATTTTGATCAAAGTGGTGGTGCCGTTTTTCTAAGCCATCGTGGTAGTATATAGTAGGTAATCAATCACTGAATACACTCCTTGAAAAACTTCACTTATTTTGTTCACCTACCACTGGTTTCCCTAACCCACTGGTTCTCAAAGTGTGGTCCCTGGACCAGGAGCATCAGGAATGCAAATACTTGGGCCTCACCCCAGATCTACTGAGTAGAAACTGGGTGAGGCCCAGCGCTGTGTTTCATCAACCTCCCCCCCACCACCAGCAGGAAACTAGGGTGTGCGTGCTAAACACGGGGGAGAACCACTGACCTGACCTGTTTTTACCAAAGCCCTGTGCTCTGCAGTCAGCGATTTTAAAAACAGATCAAGTTTAACCAAGAAAAGCTTGATTTTAACGACTACACGCATAGATTAGCAGAAGTTAAAGAAAAAATAATCTATTTACACTTTCCTCTGTATTGCATCCCATGCATACTTAAACTTTCTTTTTTTTTTTCTTTTGAAGCAACATGTATCTTGGAGTAAACTACAGACAACTTGGTGGAACATACCATACTGAAAGGATTAGTGAACTGGTTCATCTCTCTCCCAAGTGGAAATCGAGAAGGAGGATTTCTAGCCCTGGGACCACAGAACAGGAAGCAACAGCTGTTGCCGGGGGCCTCGGTTTGAGAACGGCTGCTGAGACCGACACACTTGCTCTCTGCGCTTTCTAGCAGGGGATCCTTGATTTCCTCCAGTGAAGAAGGACCTCACTGGAAAATAAGCGTCCGTTCCCAAAAATGGACCCTTAGGTCAAGCGGCACAGCCATCCTACAGCCTAAGCTCTAGATGACGAGAGCCTGCAGACACGGCTGGCGCTTCTCAGGAAGACAGGAGATGAGCCATCCGACCCAGCGGGCTCTGCTGTCAGGGGCTGCCCAGGGCTTTTCTTGACTTCTTAGGGCGGCCCAGCTTGCTTAATAATTTCTAGCACCCTCATGGCGAAAAGTGTTTGTGCAACAGCTGTTAGCTGCTGTTCTCCATGCTCCCGGCACACGGCGCGAAGCCCAGAGCCTCTATCGGCGCCACGCTTGGCTCCGAGTTGCCTCTGCCGTACCCCTGCCGGGTCAACCGGCCAGGGCGACCACCAGCCTGACCAGCCGCTGTGACGAGCAAGGCCAAAGCGGAAGAAGGTACCTGCTAAAGGCGCCGGTCACCCCAGGTGCGGCGGAAGGGCACTGGTGGATCTGGAGGAAGGCAGAAGAAGGTGTGGACGTATCAGGTTCTGAGAGGGGCTGGCAGGGGCACAGCCTGAGGCAGGAGGCCCTACAGGACAAAAGGCCCTTCCGGGAGCCAAGGAGGACCCGCCGGTGGTGAGCGCAAGCGGAGGCGCCTACGCCTAGCTCTCCGCGGGCAGACTCGGCCAGCGCTTGGCTGAGCCATGGCAGAAAGGCCGGCAGGGAAGTGGACAGCCCTCCCGGGAACGGGGCCGGCTGCAGGGACCGCCTGGCTGGAGGCTGCAGGGCGGGGGCCCAGGAGGTGGCTACCATAAGCGGGGCACGCGCATGGCTGGTTTGGGGGCGTATCTATCTGGCCCGTCCCGCGTGGGAAGCTGCAGGCGCGCAGCACTGATGGCTGCAGGGTCTGTGGTCCAGACGCTGGGTCGGACGCTCGGGAGGCTGTGGGTCGGTGCACTGCTGGCATGTCCTGTCTCTCGAGCGTAAGGCGTCTGCCAGTTGCTTGCTTTCTCACTCTTGGAGTCCAAGGTCCAGAGGCCACTGTCCTCCGAGTCGAGACAGCCACCCGGCAGGCTGCGCCGGCCCGAGAAGGACAAGGGTCCCACCCGCAGGGGGCAGACGGCTCTGTCTCCAGGACAGGACACCACTGTGCAAAGCCACCGGGTGAGCAGAGCAGCTGTGGAGACTGTGCGGGATGCCGCAGACATTCCAGTCCCGTTAAAGGAGACAGGCCCCGAGCCGGTCAAAGACCCTGGGCCGCACGCTGGACCCACAGGCCCTGCATGGACGGCCCTACGTCTCCTCCTGGCCACCTGACCCTCCACAAACCCACCCTCAGCACGTTCCCAGCCGGAGGTAGGACCCCACTCCCTACCTAGCTCCGTTCACCTCTCCCCTGGGTGAAGCATGCCTCTTCACATAGGTGCACTGGGCACATTCTCTGTGAGAGGCACTGAAAAAACGTGGTTAAGTGAGACAGAAACATCCTTGCCAAGTTAAATACACAACTCAGTGATTGGGACTGAAAAGCTTATTAAAGTTTGTTTGGGGGAAAAAAAAAAAAAAAGGAACAGTCAAATACCTGCAAAGGTAAAGGGAAGCTTTGCAGAAAGAGTGATAGAGAAAAGGCAGTATGCAAATCAGGGTATTTTTCCCAGCTCAGACCTACTGATATGTGGCCCTCTGCTAACCGCAAGGACCTGGAAGTCCAGGAACATCCTCTCAGACCTGAAAAGGGACGCCAGGCAGAGGCTACGTTAGACGCCGAACACAGAGGCCTGGCATTCTGGGGAGGAGAAAGAAAACAAGACGAGGAGGACACAGATGCCGTCTCCAGCAAACACTGCAAGTCTCCACACGCTGAGGGCGCTCGGGTGCCCTCTCCAGGGGCCACCAGCACTGCGCGTTGTTTATACACACGGGGGAGACTTCCCTAGTCTGTGCGGGTTAACCTTTACCGATGAGCTTGCATGTAAGAGGGAACACATCCTCGTGTTTAGGGATGTAAAAGACCGAAATGAGTAATTAGCAAGCATGAGATTATGAGTCCCAGTAATATGTGCTTCAAATTAGCAGCTTGCTTGCTCTAGCAGGCTTAGAGGAAAGTATTTAAGGGTCTGATGTACTGTTTCCTGTGGCTAGAATTTTCAACTGTAAAGAAGTAATAACAAACTCAACTCCTTAAAATGAAGATCGGTAATAATAATTTAACTGAGTGATCACTTGTAAAGTAAAAATCTTGATTAGCATTCAGCAAGATTCACTGGCATTGTCAATTATTCCCTTTAATAGTTATGGGTATTAGTCAAGAATTTTTTTTTTCTGGTAATCCATAATAAAGTTTAAGAAAATCATTTTAAAAATGAACCGGTTCAAAAAATGTTGCTAGATCGTATGTATCTCTATGGAAATATATCTGTACTGGAGGGAAAAAAATGAACACTGACTCTTAGACTCATAAACCTAAATGAAAAGCCAAAGCTATAAAACTTCTGGAAGAAAATACAGGAGACCATCTTTGGAACCGTGGGTTCTACGAAGGTTTCATACACAGAACACACAGTAAGAACCCTAGAAGAACACATGGATAAAGGGGCTTTCATCAAAATTAAAGGACCCCAGGAAGAAAAGGCAGGCCACAAAGTGAGAGAAAATACACACACACAGACACAACTTATATGCAGAATCTACAAGGCACCGCACTTTACAGCTCAGCGGTGACACAAACAACCTGCAGTAGAAAGAATAACAGCCCCGCAAAGATGCGCGTGCCCTCATCTCCAGAACCTCTGAATAGGTTTCATGGCAAGATGGACCTTGCAGGTGTGGTTACGTAAGAGTCCTGAGGTGGCGAGATGATTCTCCAGGATCACAAGGATCCTTCTGAGAGGCAGGCAGGAGGGCCAGAGTCAGAGGAGATGTGAGGACAGAAGCAGAGGTCAGGCAACACAGGGTCACAAGATGAGGAAGGTGGGTGACCTCTAGAAGCCGGACAGACAAGAAAACTCTCCTCTAGAGCCTCCAGAAGGAATGCAGCCCTGTCAACACCTAGATTTTAGCCCAGAAGGAATGCGGCCGGACTGTTCCTGAACACAGAGACACTCCTGGAGTCAGCCTATCAGTATGAGGACGTGGGGGACAAAGGACAGGGTGCGTGAGATGGTTCTCAGTCAACCAAAAGGAAGGCTGTCTTTTAGAAACCGTGACGTTTGTGCCCAAGGACAGAAGACTTAGCAGCGTTGTCCCCTACCTTTGGCCTAGGAAGAGACCAAGACTTTCTCAGGATTTAAGGTATAAAATGAGCTTTCCCTGAGGAGACACAATCTTGATGGATGCGAACAATGGCCTCTTAAAAATAAAACTGGAAAGACTCCTCCCTCAGTCCTTACTACTGAAGTACATGGAAAGGTCAGACACCACAGTCGGAGGTTAGGGGCTGACTCTACCCAAGGGATGCAGGCCGGGAAGACCACCCTAAGAGGGCCGACAAGAGGTTCATCATGCCCCCTGCCGAGGGGCACCGACAGGCAAGGGAGGTAGCTGCTGTAGACACAGCGTGCGTGTCCCCTGAATTCCTGTGTTAAATGCTAATTCCCCATGTGATGGACGCTGCTAGGAGGTGGGGCCTTTGGGAGGTGGTGAGGTCATGAGGGAGGAGCCCTCCTGAATCGGATTAGGACCCTCCTAAAAGAGACCCACAGAGAGAGCCCCCCAACCCCTTCTGTTACGTGAGGACACAGACGTTACTGTGAACAGAGATCGGACTCTCCACAGACACGGAATCCACCTGACCTTGGTCTTGGACTTCCCCGGCTCCAGAACCGTGAGAAAAACACGTGTGCTGTGTGAGCCACCCAGCCTGTGTACTGCTGTTAGGGCAGCTGGAGCAGACTGAGGCCGAGTGATGGCAGGACTCCCTCGCACACGGAAGGACTGGAGCAGGACAGCCGGGCACTGCCCCACGCGACGAGCGGTCAAGAAAGACGTGATCTCTGCAGCAGCTACCAGTTCCAGCGCCCCGGACGCCAAGTGCGAACAGTGATGAGTCTTCCAGGGAAACCCCAGATGCCCCTGCACACCTGCCAGGTCAACTCCGGGGGGCCCCAGTTAGCCAAGGGGTGCGGACAAACGGCCTTCCACCTACCCACCCCCATAATCACACTGAAGCACTTCACGTGGAAAACACAGGAAAAACAATTCCTCTCCTCGCTTTTTGTTCTTGTCTGTATTTAGGCAAGGGCACAACATAGACAAAGATGGTAAAGAGCAACAACTCAAGATTCTCTGCAGTATTTTACTTAGACTGCGGCGAGGTAACAAAAAGGCCCAGCGACACTTCGTTCTCCAAAATTGTTTTTTTTTTCCATTCCACCACTGAAACTGGTGATTTATTCCCTGTATCTAGGCTTTCCCTTGTTCACTGTCTTCTGCTTTTCGATCTCCTACCCTGTGGCCCTGTTCTTCCTCCCGCCCTCAGATACACTGAAAGTGATGGGAAAGGCGAGGCATTGGCAACGGCCGGCCCTGGAGCCAGAGGCAGTGGTGGGGATACAGAACGGGCCTCAAGAAACAGAAGAGCAGAGCAGGCAAAGTCGGAGGCAGGGGGGCAAGAAGCAGAGAGGACGTTTACTGAGCTCTGACAAACTGCAAGATTAGGGAGACATACCTTCTAAAATGGAGAGAAGTTCAGGGAAATAAGTGTAGAATTTGGTAGTGATAATTAAGGGCTTTTCAAGTTAAAAATCTCCCAAACTCATCTATGGGAGTCACTTTACAGTCTACTGATTATTTTGTGATATTTAACAGTATGTTACTGATACAGAAATGCTATCAGGACAGCTTAAAAATAAGAAATTGTTTTTAAACTTTTTTTTTTAACTTCTATTTTTAAGCTTTTAAACAAGGCATACTGAGTTTCCATGACTTCTTCCAGGTCAGCGAGATCACCTATGGCCCATCCAGGGCTGAAACCAAGGTCTGGGTATGAAAATCCCAGGAGCTCGGAACTTTAACTTGCCTCGCACACACTCCTACAGCTCACGGATGCAGGGCACTCTGACTTCAGCCGCGGTTCTGCCAGGTGTGGGACCGCGACCAGCGGCACGGGCCTGACCTGGGAGCTGGTGGGAAATGCATTCTTGGACCCGCTCCAGACCCACTGAACCACAGAGCCTGGGGCGCCAGCAATGCGTGTTTTCGCACAAGCTCTCCACAACGGCCTGATGCCTGCTCGAGGGAGAGAAGCACAGGACCGAAGTTTCGTTAGCATTCCTGGCAATCAGATGACACACAGTGTCTCCTATCATCACAACGGCTGCTAAAGTCATTAGTAATAGCCAACAATCAATCCCTGGGCGCCTCCCATGGGATCTGTGTGCCACTGAGATCCATGACAACCCTCCTGATATGTACAGGATTACGCCATCCGCAATTTTTTGGGCAGACTGATGCTTGGGGTACATGGTCCAGGACCAAACCGGAGGTAGAGAAGGAGTCAGCCTACCCTCTTCGGATGTGCTGACTCGTGCTCTCAGTCGCTATGCAAACCCATGTCTCCTAGGAGGAGCTCGTGTCTGCCAACACCTGGCTTGGAAATTTTCATCCCCATAACCCTACACCTTCACTTTGCAAACCTAAGCTCCGGGTTTTGGATGTGTCCCTGTTTCACACCTTCCTGTTGCAAAAGACGAGTCTAGAAGCTTATGGCAGCACCACTTCTGTGGGGCACTGGCTGACCATGAAGACACCTTATTCAGCTGAGGGGATTCAATGAAATGGTTACCAGTCCTGCCCTGAGCAACCTGTCAGCTGAGGGCTTGTCAAAGGTAAGATCTCTCCAAGGTTTCTCTTAAGACTTGGAGCAGAATCGACCAAACGTGGGCACAGAGGGTTCCACGAGGTCACTGATTCCTACAGGGACCTGTGGCTCAGGACACCAGCCTGTTCCTTTCCTACAGAGAACCTCTCACCTTACACCAAAATTTTCTATGAGCGCAACCCTGGGCTCTTCCACCTGGTAGAGTAAACACAGGCAACAGCGTCTAGCAAAATCGAACGGCATCTGTAACTGAAGAAGCAAAAGGAAGATGCTGTTCCTATACACTAATGATGAAAAATCTGAAAGAGAAATTAAGGAAACACTCCCATTTACCACTGCAACAAAAAGAATAAAATACCTATGAATAAACCTACCTAGGGAGACAAAAGACCTATATGCAGAAAACTATAAGACACTGATGAAAGAAATTAAAGACGATACCAACAGATGGAGAGATATACCATGTTCTTGGATTGGAAGAATATTGTGAAAATGACTATACTACACAAAGCAATCTACAGATTCAATGCAATCCCTATGAAATTACCAATGGCATTTTTACGGAACTAGAACAAAAAATTTTAAAATTTGTATGGAGACACAAAAGACCCCGAATAGCCAAAGCAGTCTTGAGGGAAAAAAACGGAGCTGGAGGAATCAGACTCCCTGACTTAAGACTATACCACAAAGCTACAGTAATCAAGACAATATGGTACTGGCACAAAAACAGAAACATAGATCAATGAAACAAGATAGAAAGCCCAGAGGTAAACCCACGCAGCTATGGTCAACTAATCTATGACAAAGGAGGCAAGGATATACAATGGAGAAAAGACAGTCTCTTCAATAAGTGGTGCTGGGAAACTGGACAGCTACATGTAAAAGAATGAAATTAGAACACTCCCTAACACCAAACACAAAAATAAACTCAAAATGGATTAGAGACCTAAATGTAAGACCGGACACTATAAAACTCTTAGAGGAAAACACAGGAAGAACACTCTTTGACATAAATCACAGCAAGATCTTTTTTGATCCACCTCCTAGAGTAATGGAAATAAAAACAAAAATAAACAAATGGGACCTAATGAAACTTCAAAGATTTTGTACAGCAAAGGAAACCATAAACAAGACGAAAAGACAACCCTCAGAATGGGAGAAAATATTTGCAAATGAATCAATGGACAAAGGATTAATATCCAAAATATATAAACAGCTCATGCAGCTCGATATTAAAGAAACAAACAACCCAATCCAAAAATGGGCAGAAGACCTAAATAGACATTTCTCCAAAGAAGACATACAGATGGCCAAGAAGCACATGAAAAGCTGCTCAACATCACTAATTATTAGAGAAATGCAAATCAAAACTACAATGAGGTATCGCCTCACACCAGTTAGAATGGACATCATCAGAAAATCTACAAACAACAAATGCTGGAGAGGGTGTGGAGAAAAGGGTACCCTCCTGCACTGTTGGTGGGAATGTAAATTGATACAGCCACTATGGAGAACAGTATGGAGGTTCCTTAAAAAACTAAAAATAGCATTACCATATGACCCAGCAATCCCACTACTGGGCATATACCCAGAGAAAACCATAATTCAAAAAGACACATGCACCCCAATGTTCACTGCAGCACTATTTACAATAGCCAGGTCATGGAAGCAACCTAAATGCCCATCGACAGACGAATGGATAAAGAAGATGTGGTACATATATACAATGGAGTATTACTGAGCCATAAAAAGGAACGAAATTGGGTCATTTGTTGAGACGTGGATGGAAATAGAGACTGTCATACAGAGTGAAGTAAGTCAGAAAGAGAAAAACAAATATCGTATACTAACGCATGTATGTGGAACTTAGAAAAATGGTGCAGATGAACCGGTTTGCAGGGCAGAAGTTGAGACACAGATGTAGAGAAGAAATGTATGGACACCAAGGGGGAAAGCTGTGGGGGGGCAGGGATGGTGGTGTGATGAATTGAGCAATTGGGATTGACATGTATACACTAATGTGTATAAAATTGATGACTAGTAAGAACCTACTGTATAAAAAAGTAAATGAAATTAAATTCAAAAATTAAAAAAAAAAAAGGAAGATGGTGTTTTCACTCGAATAAGGTAGAGCCGCTTGAGAAATGGAAGACCGAGGCTGAGTCGGAACACCACGCATAACACGTCTTTCTGTGCTGGGAAATTCAGGAGGTGGGCGTGTGACTTCCACGTGCCCATCGCTTGACCAGGGGAAAACGGGGTACCCTCATGCTTGTGACAGTGGGGGTCCCCATCAGGCTACTGAAAATTCGCCCTGGAATCTGGAGGCGAGGGAGAGCTTGCCTCAATTACAGGAGTGGAGGCTGGGCTGAGGGCAGAGTGGAGGGCACTGTGTCCTCCCCAGACTGAGACGCTGTCTTGTCAAGCACAGCGTCCTGGGGACCCTGGAAGCCTTGGGAAGCCCTCTGCCCATGGAGGAGGTGCCGTGAGTGGGGACAACCAGGATCCGCGTGCTGGCCTTGCTGCTTCCTGAAGGTGTCCCCTTGTAAAAGGGACAAGCGCACTGGAAACTCAGTTACTCCCTGTCACCCAAGGCTGTGCGGGGGCGATGAAAGGTGCCATCAGATGTAAACTGTCCAGAGCGGAGTGATGTGCTCCGTCAAGGATGTTCCCGGGAGATGCAGCAGGAGGTGGAGAAGGGCAGGTAAGGCGGGGCTTTTCTGGGAGGGTCTGTCTGCAGAGGGTGCACGTGAGGACGTCCGGGGAGAGGGGAACGGTCCATGATGGAAGCACAAGCAACAGGAGGAGGGACCCCCGCTGGGCCTTGTCTTCGGGAGGACATGCCGTGCCTTTCATGTCCCCGGACGCAGGGCACGGGGAGCAGCGTGGGACAGCACAGCTTACTACTCCAAGGAGATTCAGGAGTCAGGCCTGCAGGCCCCGCCCCTCTGCTACTTGTAATTATGGGGCGGTGGGCTCAAAGGGGCGATTTCAGAGTAGAGCAGGGGCATGGCCCCCAGGGGGATGGCCACCCGGTCCCTGGACAGGACAGCGAGGCTCCTCAGAGGGAAAGGCCCCGCAGGGAGGTGGCCGGGGGCGGGGCGGAGGCACGTGGAAGGGGCTGGAGCTGGGGCTGGGGGAGGTCCACGTGGCTGACAGAACGATGGGCCTGCTCCCTCTGACGGCGCTCTATGTGCCACGCGGTGCGGGGGCCCCTCCTGCAGCTGTGCCATGGCAGGGAGGATAAAGAGGCCCTGGTGTGGATTCACAAATTCAGGAGAGCCACAAAGTCTTCCAGCTGAGCTGTCCAAAGGAGAGTGAGTCTTAAATCCTGCAGATACTGGGATTAAGATACTGTTTTTACAAACTTATGGTCACCAGGGGGGAGAGGAGGGGGAGGGATAAATTAGGAGCCTGGGATTAACGTATACACACTACTTAAAAACAGATAACAAGGACCTACTGTACAGCACAGGGAACTCTACTCAGTACTCTGTAATGACCTATATGGGAGAAGAATCTAAAACAGGGTGGATATATGTGTATGTATAACTGATTCACTTTGCTGTACAGCAGAAACTAAGAACACTGTAAATCAACTCTACCCCAATACAAATTAAAACAAGCAAACAAGATACTGTTTTTACCTTCCCTGGCGCAGGAAGCTGAGAGGAAAGAACCCATATAGACACTGAGTGAATCACTCTATGCCATATATGTGACCACACGTGCAGAAACGGCTTTTCCAATCAGTTTTTTCTCGGCACAGATGGTGATGACCTCTCCCTCTCCTCTCCTGTATCCTTCCTTCCTCTCTCACATTTCCTACGTGGACGTTTCCAAGCAGCATCTCTGAACGTGCAGAGGCTGACTAAAGACTGCCTTCCCGTTTCCTGTAAGGAGTCAGCAAGCACTGCATAGGACAGCACATTTATCAGGCCCTGTTTCTGAATCACGGCTCCATCAGCATGCGTCATCCTGCTGCAGATTCCGTGCAGGGCCACACCGGCCTGAGCATGGCTGAGCGTGAGGGTGTAGGGCTCCAGGGCTGTGCCTCCCTTACACTTGGGATGCCTGGGAAAGACTGGACCCGCATGGTGGGCTCAGGTTTAGATTCTGATCACCAACTTACACACTAAAGTATATTCAGAAGGGACAATGTAAGACAGCGTATTCAGAGTACGTAACCCCCCTTACTGTGCAGCCCACGTAAAATTGCAATAGTGAATCCGGGTACAGGCAAAGCTCAATGACTTTCTCCAAAAAGACTTCTCCTAAGGTCAAACTGAAACTATTACTAGAGTCAGGTTATGATTTTTTATCTACTTCCCTTCTCAATCAATGTTATTTTCCATATTTGAATAGAACTTACCAAACCAAGAAATGTTCTAATTTGAAGGTGGCATGCAACCCAAGAACTATGATAAATTTTTACTTTTTGTTTTGGAAAGTATCATCAAGCAAGATTTGGAAACACTTAAAAATGCAGTACGTTTTACACACGAGTGTTTCTTGATTCACTACTCAATGACCAATTCAAGAATTTCCCTGGCAATCTTATTAAATTATGCTAAAATTACGCTGTTACTTTAAAATGAGATGAAGGATACTGATGCTATAACCCTTTTTCTTTTTAATTCCTTGAAGTGATGGTTTACAATCAGAGGTGATTCTGCCCTTGGGGGACATAAAAGACAAGATAAATGTGTTTTTTGCTTGTGAATTGTTTTTTCCTATCTGATTTAAAAGACAACTGCATAAAGCAATAATTATAAATCTCTGTTGATGGGCACATAACGTATGAAGATGCAATCTTTACAGCAATAACAGCACAAAGGAGGATGGGAAAGGAGATACACAGGACCAAAGTTTTTGTATACTATTTAAATTAAGCTGGTATTAACGCAAACCAGATGGGTTTAAGTTGTTAACTATAATACTCAGAGCAACCACTAAGAAAATTTAAAAAAAAAAAGTGATAAGACAAGAGAATTAAAAATGTACACTAGAAAATCTATCTGGTTAACATAGAAGAAGGAAGGCAGTGACGGAGGAATAGAGGAACAAAAGAAAAAGACATGGATTTGTTCGTTTTATTTTTTTGATTCCACATATAAGTGAAAACCTACATTATTTGTCTTTCTCTGATATACCCTCTAGGTCTATCCATGTTGTTGCAAATGGCAAAATTTCAAACTAATATAGCACAGAAACTTGGGACTTCCCTGGTGGCGCAGTGGTTAACAATCCACCTGCCAATGCAGGGGACACGGGGTCAAGCCCTGGTCCAGGAAGATCCCACATGCCACGGAGCAACGAAGCCCGTGCGCCACAACTACTGAGCCTGTGCTCTAGAGCCTGCAAGCCACAACTACTGAAGCCCGCACGCCTAGAGCCCGTGCACCGCAACAAGAGAAGCCACTGCAATGAGAAGCCCGCACACCGCAACAAAGAGTAGCCCCAGCTCGCAGCAACGAAGACCCAATGCAGCCAAATAAATAAAATATGTAAATAAATAAATTAACTGAAACAAAACAAAACAGAAACAGACTCACAGTTACAGAGAACTAATAGTACCACAGCGGAGAGAGGTGGGGGAGGGGCAAGATAGGTGAAGGGGATTGAGAGGTACCAACTACTAGCTATAAAATAAATAAGCTACGAGGATGTAAAGTACAGCACAGGGAATATTGCTAATATTTTATAACTTTACACAGAGTGTAATCTATAAAATTATCAAATCACGATGTTGTACGCCTGAAACATAATACTGTAAGTAAACTAGTATTGACACTTCAGTAAAAAACTAAATGCGGACAGACGAAAGTCTTCTGTACAGTAGAATGCCAACTAATATATACAGATTGATGGTGTTTGACCAAAAAAAAAAAAAAAAAAGACATAGAGAAAACAACACAATGCCATACATAAATCCTCTCATCAATAATGGCACTACATGAAAAAGGTTAAAAGTAAATTAAAAGGTAAAGATTGGCAGAATGTATTAGAAAAAGAAAAACCACATGATCCAACTGTATGCTGTCTACAAGACACACTTTACATTGAAAGGTGCAAAAAGGTTGAAAGTAGGAGGATGGAAAAGATATCCAATGCACACGGTAACCAAAAGAGATCCAGACTGACCACATGAGACAAAGTAGACTCAAGACAAACATTTCTACTAGAAACAGACAAAAAAATTAATAGAAACATTTTATAAGGATAAAGGGGTCATTCCATCAAGAAGATGCAACAACTATAAATATATATGAACCTAACAACAAAGCCCCAAACACATAAAACAAAAACTGACAAAACTGAGGGGAGAAAGGGATGATTCAACAACAGTAGCTGGAGACTTTGATGCCACACTTTTAATAATGGACAGAACAATTAGACTGAAAATTAACAAGGAATATAAGACCTGATTTAAAACACTTAACTATGTAAATACCATAAACTGACTGGAGCTTATGACAGTACTCCACCCAACCATGACAAAATATGCATTCTTCTCAAGTTCACAAGGAGAATTCTCCAGGAAAGATGATAAGCTACGCCATAAAACAAGTCTCAATAAATTCACAAAGGATCACAATCATACCAAGTATTCCCCTGATCACCGATGGAGCGAAATGAGAAATCAGTAACAGAAGGAAATTTGGGGAATTCCCAAATATGTGGCAGTTAAACCACACACACCTGAACAGTCAGTGGCGAAAAGGAAAAATTACAAGGGAATTACGAGATAGGTTGGGATGAAGGAAAACGCAAACACAACACACCAACCGGTATGGGATATAACAAAAGCAGTGCTTGGAGGGAAGCTGATGGCTGTAAATGCCTGCGTTAAAAACGAACGGTCAGAGAGGTGAAGCACTGGTGGGTCTGAACACGAGGAAGTGGACCATGAGCCAAGGAGTGCAGGCCACCTCGAGCAGCTGGAAAAGGCAAAGTAACAGATTCTCCCTGAAGCCTCCTGAAGGAACCAGTCCTTGATGTGATCAGCGCCTGAGACTGAGGTGGGGTTTCTGAGCTCACAATCCATTTGTGTTGTCTTAAGCCACTCGGTTTGTGGTAACGTAAGGCAGCAATCGAGAACTAACACAATAAGAAACTTTCCCCGCCATCTATTTTTCTTTTTTTCTCATTGGGTTTGTGTACAATGACTCTCAAACAGACCAAGCACAAGCACAGACCTTTCTTAACGTGTCATTCACAGGTGCCTTAACCACGGAAGGGCGAGGACAGCTGCAGAGTTTGTAGAACTACTGTGTGACAGCTTCCACTGTGTGTGGAGGTCACCCACCAGTTAGTAAGAACACCAAGGCCTCGGCCTTTGTGACTGCTACATCATCATCACACACGTATCAATCTTATTAACCACTGGGCTTTTTTAATCCATGTCGTACTGACATATGATGACTTCCACTTAGCGAGTAACTTAAATTCTTTTCAAATTTTAAAAGATAAACAAACATACAATCATAGGGTTCTAGATGGATGTGCCTTTCCCATCTTGTAGAGAGCTAAACCCTCTTGAGAGTTAGTTTCCCCATGCCTCAGGCTTTATGGATTAATGCTAAATCCCTACGTTCTCATGCCTTTTGAATAAGTGCAGACCAGAACGTGTCCTCCAAGAATGCAGAAAAAGTTTCCATCTGACTTCATCCTAGAGATCTAAGATTGGTGAGAAAGAACATGGAGGTTGCCACGAAAGTGGATGTGGAAAAGGGAAAATGCAGGAAAGACTGACAGTGGACATGAGATCTTTCAGGTGTCGCCTTAGAATCCCATGTGTCGAGTGGGTATATCCATCAAATCCCTACTAGTTCAGGCATCACTTCTAACACTTCACCTTAAACCCAGACACGTGCAGTTTTAAAGATTTCCTTCCCCACGCAAAGCAACAGCTTCCATTCCTTTTTTCAAGACCTTCCTTCAGTGGCTGCTCCCGCTACTCCTGTATTTCTACCCTTCCTGTGGGTACGATGGAATCCAATACTGAATGCGTCACCAGTGGTGCGTGCATTAGTATGAAGGCAGTGCCAAAAACAGTTCTCATTTAGCACAGTGCAAATCATTAAGGAATCTAGGAAATGCCCTGAAATGAGAAGAGATAAAGCAGCACACAGCCCTCCTCCTTCAAAGACACACAAGCCATTGTGTCACCAGCATAATTCTTTAGCTGTTATGTGTGTTTCCGTTCACTTATTTTTTTGGTGTGGGTGGGGTGGAGGAATGTCAAACAACTCAACTGTAAAGAGGTGACAGGAGTTAAGACTGGAGAAACTTATGCTATAATCCTGCTGGTACAGCCCTGGGCATCCACGCTCTACCTCCCTGGCCAGTTTGCCTGTGAAATCTGTAAAATGTTGGTCCCCATTGCTTAATCTCTTCACAGTATCAAAAATCCTACATTTCTGGGTGGATCAGTTTGCTCTGGCTGCAAAAACACAGCACCACACAGTGGGGGCTTAAACAACAGAAATTTACTTTCTCACTGGCCTGGAGGCTGGAAGTCTGAGATCCAGGTGTCGGCAGGGCTGGTTCCTCCCGAGGCCTCTCTCTCCTGGGCAGACAGCTGTCGTGTGTGTGTGTGTGTGTGTGTGTGTGTGTGTGTGTGTGTGTGTGTGTGTGTGTGTGTGTGTGTGTGTGTGTGTGTGGTGTGTGTGTGTGTGTGTGTGTGTGTGTCTCCCCGTCCGTGTCCGTATCTCCTCTTCTTGTAAGGACCTAATTACCTCTTTAAAGACCTTGACCCCAAATGCAGCCCCATTCTGAGGTCCTGGGGTTCAGGGCTTCAAAATATGCGTTTTGGTGGGACGCAATTTAGCCCACAACACTGAGTTATAGATCTTCATCTACTTAGCGTGTCTTTCTATCAAAGGCAAGGGCAACCAATTAAAAGTACCCTTCTATGTCTTGTTTTTTCTAGGTTACTAAGAATGTAACCCAGTGGCTTTACGGCCTTACACGGTGGCTTTATGGCCTTACACAGTGTTACTCCAAGTCAGACAAAGTACACGAAAGAAATCCATCAGGCAATCACGTATTATTTTCATGGCCCTCTCTGGGACTTGCATGGACCTGGGAAGTATACTGAAAGAATGAAAAATTCTTGTCAGGTTCAAAGATTATTGGATTTAGGTGGAAAGACATTTACATATGCCAAGAAATGCAAAATCGAATCAGCTGGGTGGGAAAAGGCCTTCTCTAATGGACAGGCACCTCTTGACCCCCAAAACTTTCACAGAGATGTTTAAGGGAAGGAAAGGTACTGAATCAGTGTTCGTGTGTTATCTGTTACTTTATTACTTGTACCCTTTAATGGAATTTGGCCTACTGGGGCAACAACGCTGTAAATAAACTTTGAAATACACACTGGAATTACTAATTTTCACTAACAATTTAAGACTACATTATTGCAACTCCCTTGGAACAGTCAAGTGAACTTTACGTTCATCATAAACTTCATTTACTAGGCTTAAAATGATCTCTGGCTATTCAGAAAGGTTCTGCGTGTTAATTCAGAAGAGGGAAGTATGCAACAAGGAAATAAAACATACTAGCTTTATAAATGGAGCTTAACAAGCACAAAGGTGTTTCAGTTGATTAAAAAATGTGTAAACAGAGTCAAACGCTGTCATGGCCTCTTCACAGCGATGATTAACGTCTACTAGATTTGTCAACAGAATAAGCAGAAATTAAGTGTTTAAGGGACAGGTAGGCTTTTCTGAAGACCCAGCGTACAGGAGCCAACTCCGCACACGAGCAGCCGCATCAGTAACATTAAGCCCCCGTGATACGCGGCCCCCGTGTGTGTGTCGGTGACGTGAGAAGAGCGGAGGGTGAGAAAGGGCTGGAATCCCAGGGCACCGCAGGCGGAGAGGCGGGGCCCGGGGCAGAATGATGCTCCTGGCGCTCCCAGAATGGAGATTCCCATCATCAGGAGGAGGTGGGTGGGCGCGCTGGGAAACAAGACACCTCTATAGGTGCGGGATGGCTTTCCTGGACGTGGGTCTGGGTATCTAGCTTCCACCTGTGAGATCTGTATCTGGGGAAACACGTTCTGATTATCCGAGCACCGGACGCCTACGTTATTTTAGGCCCTTCTTTTACACGCTAGTGTCCGTGCCAATCAATAATGACGTGGACAAAGTTCAGGCAGCCGTCAGGTGAAAGAGCAGGCCCCACGGCGATCGCTGCCAGAGTAGCAAGAGTATGTACGTGTCGGATCATTTTCCGGGACAACTGCCACACCCCGCTAGCCAGCTCCCAGCCTGTAAGCCGCAGCCATCCACGCCATCCACGCCATCCACAGTGCCTTTGTACGGCATCCCCTGCCTGCGAGGCTGTGCAACGGCTGGGAGGTAAGGCCTACGTTCCTGCGTCTGGCACAAGGCTCACCACGCCCCATCCCCTTCCTGAGACCTCTGCTCCCACCTTTCAGCGGGCAAGGAGCCTCTTCTCCAGCCCCTGCTCTCTCAGACTTACACAGTGCCCTGCTGGCCTGGGATCCTCTCAGCCCTTCCTGCTGCCCCACCCAGCCAACTCCTACAGCCCTGCCCCGAGGCTGGGCACGGACCCAGTCTCCCGGGAGGCACCCTGGACCTCAGCCCGCTTCCTCTGCCCGGCTCCCAGGGAACTGGGTCAGCTCAGCAGATCCGTGACGAGGCAGCAGGACAGAAAACGTCTGCCCCCTGCAGCCCGCCTCCACGGCACCCCTGCGTGGCCTTGTATCCTTGCCCTGCACCGGTCTCGGTATCCGGCGTCGGTGGGCCTGCTACGAAAGCCTGTGGGACTCAGGAAGCGAAGCAGGGCCCTGAACACCTCTCTCTCCTTGACAGCCCGGTGGACCCCTCCTGTAACACTTTTCTGAAATCCCCTTTGAACGTAAAGATCTATCCCCAGAAAAACACTCAACAGCCAGGCAGACAGACCTGGCTACAGGCTGGCAGCATTAAGCCACATCAACTCCTTGGGTGGCTGGCCCAAATCACCCAGGAGCCAACTCAAAATGCTTTTATGAGGCTGCTCTCAGACTGGTTGAACAAGATGAGTGCCAAGATATGGCTCGAACTTCCAGAAAGGAACGCGTTGGTCGGGCTGCACCTGGCAGACAGAGATGATTTACATTGTTTGTGTTATGACCACACAGACGAGCACGCACACACACACATAACTCAGCACACGGGACAGAGCGTCAGATGTGGGACAGGTAGAGTCAAGGGTTATGTTTATGGCCACGAATGCCTTTTCTCTTGGGAAGTATTTAGGGACCAGCTTACACCCCGATTGCTCTGACAAGGGGACGTAGGACCATTCTGGGGATAAATTCCTGGTGAGCTGTATCCTCTCGGCAAAGCCTTCTTCACACAAATACAATGGGCATGGAACACGGCTTGCCATCTCGCCAACATGAGCACCAAAACTCAACCGCCGCCACTGACGTTTCTGGAAGTGACAGAACTGCCCGTGAGCACACCTGAGTCTGGTGAATCGCTGCCTCTTTTTCTCGAGCTGCAAGAAGAGGCGGGGGGCAACACCTGTCAGGCACTTCCTCTGAGGTTAAGTCGCTTGACCTCAGGAAGCCTCGGTTCCCTACCTGCAAAATGGGCAAAGCCGAGACAGCCAGAACGGGGTGCCGTCGGCCTGCTGCCAGGGAAACAGGCGAGGCAGGTAAGGTGCACACAGCAGCGCGGGGCACGTGGTGAAGGCTCGTGGTAAATATTCACCGCTACCACAGAGGATGGAGACGGAGGGCCTGAAGAAAGGCGGTGGCAGCTGAAGGACACAAACGCGGCTCTGAATATGTAGGAATCAGTACTGGCATGTTGGGGGCGGGGGGGGGGGGAGGACCGGAAGACGGGAAGGTCACTGCCAGTCTCTAATGCGGGCCACTCACGGGGCGCGCAAGACGGCAGACGTGGCGGAGAGCTCTGGGCTCAGCTTGAAACCCGGGGCTTGGGCGCGACCTCTGGGTGGAATAGCCCGCGGTCACTGGGAAGTGTGGACGGAGGCCCGAGAGCAAGAGCGGTCACTGAGGCCGTGCGTCCACAAGAGATCTCCAAGAGACGGGGTCCACAGCCCAGTCCAGGGCCCCGCACAGGGGTGGAGAGGAGGACAGACAGATGAGGAGAAGTGAAGCCATGGAGACAGATCCCCCAGGACGGAGTGGGGCAGTGGCCCATGAAGCAGAAAGTTCTGGAAACATAAGAAAAGATGCTAAGTGGTCTGGCAACACGGAAGTCACTGCTCCCTTCGTGCAAATGACATCCATGGGCTGCAGGTGGAAGGCAGTTTGTGCACAGGACGCGGCAATGAGGGAGCAGAGGTTTTGTTTATTTTTTTAAATTTATGGCTGCGTTGCGTCTTCGTTGCTGCGCACGGGCTTTCTCTAGTTGCTGTGAGCGGGGGCTACTCTTCGCTGCGGTGCGTGGGCTTCTCGTTGCGGTGGCTTCTCTCGTTGCGGAGCACAGGTTCTAAGTACGTGGGTTTCAGTAGTTGTGGCACACAGGCTCTAGAGCACAGGCTCAGTAGTTGTGGCGCACGGGCTTAGCTGCTCCACGGCATGTGGGATCTTGCTGGACCAGGGCTTGAACCCACGTCCCCTGCACTGGCAGGCAGATTCTTAACCACTGCGCCACCAAGGAAGTCTGAGAGGTTTTGTTTAAATGACAGATCTAGCACACTTTATGCTGAGATGCAGAAGCATTAGAAGAAGAATAAGAGGAAGGAAAAGAAGGAGCTGCTTACATCCAGAAGAAAAGGCAAGCCTTTCCTCCCTGGAGGAAGGAAGGGCCAGGGCCGAGCCCGGGTGGAGGCACCAGCGATGGGAAGGACAAAAGGATTCCTGTAGAGTCCTGCAAACTCACCCCAAACTAGGGCACCGATGAAGAGGCCAGTGTGTTAGCACACCCGCAAATTCAGGACCTGACTCTACTCCCAGCCCAACGAGTAGAAACAATATTGTAAATGTCAAGACATATACACTGCACTTATTATTCAGTATTACAGGTGCGATTACATAAAGATACGAAGTTCACAGAAGGGCCATCTGTTCACTAAGTGAGGATGTTCCTTTACTTGATCTAATAATAAATATTAATGGTATTAAGAAGGGCTGCATCATATTCTGGATGATTAAATCTCTTTTGCAAAGTCACGTTAAACAGTGCGGTAAGGGCCTTGGGTCAGCTAGCATGTGATCTTGGATCTGATTGTTTTTATATCTTAATAAGACGCTGAAGTCCCAGAAGATGTCCCGCACCATCTGTGATGTGCTGAAGGTGGGAGCAGGCAGGACCCTGGGGAGAACACCGGGGGATGGGGAATTTCACCAAGTCAGCAGGTAGAGCAAGTACCCCGGGGCGAGGTGAACCAGGCTTCATCCAAGCAGCATCTAACGTTTTCGGTCAGCCAAAAGGGTTGTGGGCAGTCTCCTCATCGCCCGTCTGAGATAAAACTAAAGCACTAGGCATCAGCTACCCGGCCTTTAAGGAAGGACTCCCACTGGCACCTATACCAGTGAGGGCTGCCCGGCAACAGAGGCGTCCGGGAGTTCTGACACGACAACAGTGCTGCCCATAGAGATACACAATGAAACGACCAAGTAGGAGGGACCAGGCCCGATTTTCACTGGGCTCTCCAGCCAGCTCACTGGGTTGTCGAAACACATCTCAAATTCGACTAGAATTCCACTCCGCGAAGCCAGTCGCTTGAACCTACCACTTTAAAAGCTGATGTGTGGTCATCAAGATGTCGGTACCAAGGTCAAAATATACAGTGGCACCAGGCAGTAACTCAGCTGGACTTGAAATTTGCCTTGATCATATATAGTCATCATGCAAAAAAATAAACGTCAATGCAACCTAAAGGAAATGCTTTGCAGTAAGATAAATAAGGGAAATAAGAGATGCAGAGAGAAAACAGGAACGTACTAGGGGACCGACTGAAATTGATGACTATTTGTGGCCAAAACAGAAATACGAATAACACCTTGCTGGCACAAAACATTTCTTCAGTAACCAAGTGACTTTCCTTTTTTTACAGCAAGAGCAGAAAGGTTTCCAAGCCACTGAAATTGAGATGAACAAGGGAAAGAGAACCCCGTCTAGGTACGAACAGGTAGCTCCCAGGGCCCTCACGCCAGGGACCGCACCAGCCCAGGGAACGTGGACAACGTGCGGGCATCCCTGTAACAACCGTCTCATTACTTCACTCCAGCTCAAGCTCCAACCTCAGGTTTCCCTGGACCTCGGCAGCTGACGAGGAGTAAGGGATGAGCGCAGCCCAGGCCCGCAGTTGCAGACATCTGCTGAGAGCTGCAGGAGAATCAGTCACTGGGGCCCGGGCTCAGCTGACAGGCTCCAGAGGGACGTGGCTGTCACCAGGTCTCATCAGCACACCGCGTGAGATGCAGGGATTGGTGCGGGTGGCTACTTTGGTAAGTCATTTAGGAAGCTTTTCTTTTTTTTTTTTTTTTTTTGAGTGTGATCTCCTGACTAAATATCAGCTGCCATTTTAAGATTCCACCAAAAGAAAATTTGGTACACGAACGTCTTTACAAATCCTGGGGCCCAGGTCCAAGCGCACTGTGAGAAAAAGACAAGGGAGTGGATAGAGAGGATGAGAACAGTGAAGGGGCCTCTTCTTTTCCAAGTGTTTTCTGCTGTCACACGACACCAGGGAATGCACTGCCACCTAAATTCTCCAGGGACCCGAAGGCTCTGGAACTGTTTATTTTACACTGTTCACGCGAACCTTGTAAAGATGTACGTTTTATATTCTTGTCTCTTCAAATAGAATCGACTGATGACTACTTAATAGTCTGGTTTTGTTTTTCAGTGGTTCATGCTTCAGGCTTAATCCTCCCATTCCTTTTTTTTTTTTTCTTTTTTCAAATATATAGAAAAGTCGAAAGAAGCACAGAAAAGATCCATATAACCTACATCTGTAAGCAATAAACCTTAAAATGTGCAGATACTCTGCCATTTATTCCTTTATACCTCTGCACGCTTCATCAAAAAAAGACACTCTTCTACACAGCCATGACTAGCACCAGAACTGGCTAATCAGCAACGAATGAATGACATCATCTAATGAACCACTGCACACCGCATTCTCCAACTGCCCCAAAAATGTCTTTTATAAGATTCCCCCCCCATCTAAGATCCGCTGCATTTGGTACTTAGGTCCCTTTAGCCTCCTGTAAACTAGAGCAGCCCACCCGTCATTTCCCGTGACATTTGACATTTTCAACAGTCCACCCAGCAACCTTGCAGAATGCCCTGCATTCTGGATCTGTCCGGTCGTTTCCACATGGTGTCACCTTGCTTGTTCCTCCGTCCCTCCAAACTAGAAAGGACACCCAGAAGTTCGACTGGACTCAGGTAAACTGCTGTGGCAGCACATGGCAGCCAGCGGCTCCCCCGCTGACACAGCTGAGTGGGGTGCGTCGTTTACGCGGTGGCCCCCAGAACTGTCCATCACGAAGGTGCGTGTCCGCCTGTGCTGTGTGTCGGTACCCTGTCGGGGCGGCACTCTGGCACTGTCTGAACACCCTCGCCCCCAATGAACCCAATGGTCTTGGTTTCCACCGGTGCCGCTTGTCTGAAGCATTTACAGTGAGGACTGCAAGATGATGACCTGACGAATTCTACCATTCTTTCCATATTTATTAACTGGCATTCTCCTGCTCCCCATGCCTCCCCTGTCTTTTCTCTTAAGGATCACGACTCACAGATTTCGTTTTTAAAAACTTAGTCTTAAGATCCACCACAGTCGTTATTCCTCTGACTTCCGCTCTCCCTGCCTTTCGCCCGTGGGACCGCCGGCCCTGGCTCCGGAACGGTGCTCACGCTCATCCTGGGCTTCACAGGCCCCAGTCTGGAACTGGTCTCTGCTCCCCAGAGTCTTGGTTCCTTTCCTTGGGTGTGATATTTAGAAATCCAGAACTTAAGCGCTTTTAAGCAGCCATGAATGCTGCTCCGGTGGCGTGGGGAAAATATATAAATGGCGGGGAACACAGAACCACATTGACAAATATACGGCTCTGTTGGAAAGGTTTACGTGGCAAAAGTGGACGCAGTGCAGGCAACCGTATTTGCTTTGATGAATGTATGCTTTCTCATGAGTCTGACGGCAAAGGTGGGGATGCCCTTAGACCCCATCCCCTGCCACCGCTGGGAGAGATCAGGGCACGTGGTCCAAGCCAGGCAGAGCTGCAGGGATGCAAGGGGGCCCATCTCACAGACCCACCCTGGCTTCCTGAGGGTGAGCAGCAGACAGGCAGCCCTCTGCTTCCCTGCAAGCACCCCTGCCCGTCTTTCTGCCTCATGGTTCAGGCCTTCGGGACACACAGGCATTACGGTCACGGCCGATACCGGGTCCCTCAGGCTCCCGACTTCTCACTGAAACACCTCATGCACTACCACGGAAGACAAGAGCTGTCTTGATACGACAAGACTTTACCAGAAGGAGGGCACTGACCACACGGAACATCTACCCGAAAAGCCCGTGAGTTGGTGCAGTATGTTCTTGGCAGAAACGGCTGAGGGAGTCCAAGTGAGGCACGGGCATGATGTCTGGATCAGAGGGAACGCGAGGGACGGAGAACAAGTGAGGTGGCAGCAGGAGGGAAGAAGCAGGCCAATCCGGAAGGCAGAGCAACCTCGGAGAGAACCAGCCTGCGCTCTGCCAAGAGTCCCTCTCACGGCGAAAGCACGGGCCACGCGGCTAGGGGATGGGGCGAGGCTTTCTAGTCCAAAACAGGCTAAAGGGCCACGACTACCCTCTGGACCCCAGTGTGGCAAACACCAGAGAAATATCCGCCAGGCAGAGATCATCCTCACCTCCACCCACATTTCAACACCGCCGTTAATAAGAAGTCCTCTTTTTTTTTAAATACTACTCTCTGCTTGATAAAAGCAAGCTCTTCTCTGCTTCAGAAAACATGTTCACCGCTCAGCCATCTGTTCTCCTGGTCTGCAATATCCACTGTCCTTCTAGCTGCCCTCGAGAGCACATCCTCCCGGTGATTTCAGTGCAAATGACTGCCCTGCCCCTTCTCCTGTCCTTGCCATGTTGACCGCCAGCAGTTACTCAGAGATTCACGCGTGTTCTGTGTCCCAACTGGACTCCAAGACCACTACAAAGAAGAGACTTGCTGTGAATCCCCTGCAGCACCCGGTATAGTATATTCCCAACAGGTAAGGAAGGAGTGAACTCACCCCTCTAGAGCTGCGTCGTCCACCACGGTACCCACAAGTGGCTACTTCAATTAAGTAAAACTAAAAAATGAAGAGTTCAATTCGTCCGCTGCCCTGGCAGCATTTCATGTGCCTGGGTGCCCCCTGTGGCTCCCGTCCAGGGCAGCTCAGATCCAAAACATTCCCTCCACGGCAGGCAGTTCTGCCGGGTGGACGTGCTGGTCCAGAGAGCACATCGGTGCCCCGTTCTCGTCAAGGACACGATGATGGCAGCGGAGAGACGGAAGCCTGCTGCTTACTTTGGAATGTGCCTCCAAGGCCCCAAGTAAGCTCAGGTGTGCAAACTATGACCATCTGCTCTCACTTCGCGTACAGACTGGAAAGTGAGCAGACTGGGAGTCGAGCAGACTGCGGTTTGCCTCTGGATCCGTTCCTGGTCTCTAGGCCTAGAGAGGCAAGGCAAGGGACATCAGCTGGCTAGCCCAGCGCCAGGAGCAATGCCGATGGAACTGCCCTCCAGGCAAGGGCGTGGAGCAGACCATCCTCACCCCAGGTGTGCGCCCCTCTGTGCATCCTCACCTCAGGTGTGCGCCCCTCTCTGCATCCTCACCCCAGGTGTGCGCCCCTCTCTGCACAGACACTAAGCTACTGACCGCAGGCATGAGAGCGAAGGATGTGTGGGAGCCGCATCTTGAAGGAAGGTGGGCATGTTCCTGCCAAACGCTCAAAACGTACGTTGAGAGGTGTCAGGATGGCAGTCCACCTCGGCAAAGCCAAAGGGGGAAGACATTTCTTGAGCAGAAATGCATGTGTGTCACAATTATTACGTTTTCAAGAAAATTCTACTTAGACACCCCAAAGGCAATTTTAAACCACAGACCAGCATTGCCCCCCCCCATTTTAACACAATTAAATGAAGCTTTTAATATATGAAATGCCGGAATTATGAGTCACCAGTATTCACATATACCTGACAGTGAGAGCTTTACCTTCTAATGTAAGCCATTCTGCTATAACACTACTGCACCTTCCAGCTACAGGCTATGTATCCATCACTTTTCAAACACCTCAAACAAAGCTGCGAGAAGTCACCTGGGCACCTGTGTAATGAGTGCTTTTGGTGGACGTTTCTTGGGGGCGTCATCTCCCTTGCTCTTTTACATTGCCCTAAATCTCCGTCTACCCCTGAAAAATGACACAGTGTAATGGATAAATTATAGTAACTTAAAAAAGGAAAGAAAAAATAAAGGAACAGAATCAGAGAAAGCAGATAATAAGAAAGACGAAAGTGACCAAAGAATCCCCCCCACACAGCTTTCCAAGGAGAAGAAAGGAAAAATAGGTTCGAGAGAGGAAAAAAAAAAGTTTGCACAGCTAAGATTCTAAACAAAAGCACACGATGAGGAGGACGAGGAAGCAAGGAACGGGCACTTTACACCTGCATTGCCAGAAACCTGCTGAATCTTTCAGCCGTGTTACCAGCTGGACCAAACTCCCGTTGATCTGCAGAATTCTGCAATTTTGATCTCACCTTCCTGTTAATCTAGAAACGGGAGCAGCTGTGGTGATAAGAACCGCTAACCGCAGGAACACGGGAAAGGCTGACGCGGCTCAGGTCTATTAGGAGGCACGGCCAGCGGGACCTGAGTTTACCCACCTCGGTCCCCCCTCGAGTGCTTTCTTATTCCTGATGCATTTCCTGACATTCAACATAGTCCCTGGTACCTTCACCTGCCCCTACCAGCGTCTTACTCCAAACTGAGAAAATACAAGTCAGGGCCCCCTTCTGCGTGGGCTCTGCTCGGCCGCAAGGCCTCAGACTGGCCTCCGAATTTCCGCCACCTCCTGTGCAAATGTAGAAGGGACCTAAATGTCACCTGGTAAGGTGACATCAAACGCGAGCTTGTGCTGTTAGTTCCGGGGGTTGGGGGCAGGGCAGAGAGAAGGGGAACGTGCCGTAGCACAGGTGCCCTGACACCCGTGACGAGACCCCAAGGCACACAACAAGCCAGGGACGGGGTGAGGGTGTCTCTGGGAGCCCCAAGGGCAGACAGTGACCTCACACCGGCCATCCTGAACGAGCGTTTATTCTGCTCTAGCTTCCTGAGACTCTTTGGGAATGTCTGGACTGAGTCAACATTACAGGATAGGAACTAATGGACGCCGAAAAGCTCATCATCTCCACTTTTAAACCTCGTACGTGTTACACAGGGCCAAATACAATGTAGGAAAGCTCTTCCGAAAATTCATCTAGGGCGTGTGCTACAGCTGAACAGGGAGATCCTGTGTTTGTCATCAGCTTTGTGGAGGTCCCAGCGTCTACAGAAACCAGCGTAGGTGAGGTGAGCCAAAGGACGACGGGTGACAGCGCATTCCGAGCAGACTGGGCAGGGCTGCGAGCTGCTTCGGTCAACAATGGATCCCTGGGCCCCAGGAGCACCACAAAGGTCCCGCCTCCACCCAGAGCTCACGCTGTACCCTGGGCCCCGGACGGAGGAACGGGCACTTCCACACGGTCTCAAGTGCTATGATTAATATTTGGCAAGCAGGAAGCTGTAGCAGTACAAACAGGTACAGGACAGGGGATCTATTCCTCTACGCGAAGGTGAAGTAGAAGCCAGGTGTCATCCATTAAAATCCTGCCATCTCTGTGTGTTTATGGAGACGTGGTCAATTATAATCGACACTGCAAAGAGTCGTATTTCCCCTCACAGATCTATCGTATTATTTTTCTGTTTATTTTTTAAACATTTGAAAATAAGCTTTTTATTTTTCCTGGCTGATTCTTTAAGGATTTAATTACTGGTAACAGACTCTTAGAAAGCATATTTTATGTATACCACATTTTACATATATCAGCATTCCTAATTCTGAATATTCTTAACATCCACCCTCCACCTGGCCCTGTTACCAACAGCAGACATCAGTGAGTTGCTTCCTAAGGCTCTGTACCTGGGTTGTCCCATACGGTAGGCACTGGCCCAACATGGCAAGTGAACCCACGAAACCTGGCTAGTTTGAGCTGAGATGCCCTGTGAGTGTAAGATACACACAAATTTCAGAGGCTACGTAACAAAAAGGAACATAAACCGTCTCAACTGTTTTTTTTTATTGATCATGTGTTGAGTAACAATATTTTGGATGTGTCAGGATAGGAAAAAAGTACCATTCAAGTTCATTTCCTCTGTGTCTTTTTGCTTCTTTAATGTTGCTATAACAAAATCTTACATGGTACTACTCCTATCAGATAGCACGACTCTGGACCACCAACTTTTCTTGTCTCTTAAAGAGAATGGTCCTACCTCTTGTGCTCCTAACTTCAGCTATTTAATGAACTAGATAATCTTCCCTATTCAGGAGCTGACATAGTATTTCAAACTTGTATCTTCTTCCTTCAAAATCTTATCCTTGTTCATAAATAATCTCAGTCCCCTTGGTCTGTGTCTCTAAATGCCATTTGAGGGCCAAAATTACTACCTAGCTCACAGCTAATTGTTACCTCTGTCAACAAAA
The DNA here is from genome assembly GCF_965194825.1 of Balaenoptera physalus. NCBI lineage: Eukaryota > Metazoa > Chordata > Mammalia > Artiodactyla > Balaenopteridae > Balaenoptera > Balaenoptera physalus. Next base: position 4,821,059 of record NC_138903.1, read on the forward strand.
ACAGATTCCAAAGATCGAAAGGAAAACAGCATCAAACATTACAAAAGCACCAGAAAGTAACCCTGGGTTTCTGGTCAACATTTCTACAAATATCTCCACTGACTTCCTCATTCTCCTCTGGTAAAACAAGCTTCCCCATGCAACTCTTTGTTTTCAGTTTCACTTCCCTGAGAATACAAGGATTGGGGCTACATTAACAAACAGAACTTCCGGGGGAAATGGATTCACAATTCTGAAAAGCAGGCCCACCGAGAAACACCTCATTATAAACTGATGATACATTGTTATGCAAACAACAGGCGCTTACGAATTAAAACAGGTATAATCAAATAGATTAAATGAGGTAAAGTAGCACATTCTGGAAAGTGGTGTTTTATACCAGACATTTTGTAAAAAAAAAAAAAAAAAAAGAATAAGCAAAGGTGCATTTCTGATAAAGATCTGCAAGGCCTTACCGCCTCAAAGAGTCAGGGCAGAATGAGGTAAAGGGCAGAAAACGAAGGGGGAAAAGAAGAGCTAGGTCTTATCTTCCCAAAGGCCACTAATTGTTGCTTCTCTGACCAGTTCAGAGGATTGGGTAACAGTGGCAGACCAATGCTTGATAAACTTTAAACTTGCCTTAACTAGCAAAGAGGAGGCCCTGGTCGATAACTACCCCGGCAGGCACCACCACATAAGTCGCGTTCATGGCTCCGGGGAACAGGTATATGTGTATCTTGAGTGGGGATGAAGCATCAAGCATCAAGCTCACTTAGAAGTCTAATAAATTTAATTTTAATGGGACACCTCAGTTTGTATTAAAATTCATAAGACCCGCAAAACATGTTCTCTGGACTTTTCATTAGAGGATAAGGAATTTATTTGACAATTTAACTTGACCACCTGAGCAGGAAAACTCACGTCTACAAACTCTACTTAGGAATCCCAGAAGCTTTTTGAAATTGAGTCATTTCAGATTTAGTAGCTGCATACACTGTTCTGTCCAATTAGTTACCTCTATGGGAATTTATTTTCCCCCTTAGGAATTCATTCGTTTACATCTCTGGGTCCATAAAAATAAGAGACTGCTTTTTGTGTACCTTTAAAAAAAAAAAAAATCAGTGCCATTACTACTGAACCAGTGAGCCAAATGATCATGGGGGCAAGGTCACACTCCTCCTGTAAAATGAGCACAACATCGCTTATATTTAGAATCAGATCGATCTGGAATCACTTCTCAGCTCTGTTCCTTATTAGCTGTGTGACCTTGGGCAAGTAACTTTACCTCTCTGAGTGGTGCCGATTTTGTTTTTAATTAGTCAGTGCAAACATCTCCTCTCACCTTGCAGGGTTTTATGAGACGCAGCACTGATGTATGCACACCTCCACCAGGTTAGTAGCCTACGTAAAGCATGCAGACATTTTTAAAGTCCTATGAAGCCCTCCGGAGACAACGAGGTCATAACGCGTTTCCTAACCCTGTAGCACCGCGTAGTGTCATGAAACATACGCCCAAGCTGTAGAGTAGAGCTCAGAGCAGTTCTCTCTTGAGTTAGAAGTGCAGCGTTTTCTACGAATTCTACCTGAATTCGCCTCGGTGGGTGAAGTTCATGCCTACCACCATCGACTACGGCGCTGTTCGGCGCACACAGGATTGTTAACCGCTCAAAGCCACAGCACGGGTGTGCACCTCAAACTCTCCGGCACTTGGGTGAAAATGCAGATTCTGATTGGGCAGCTGTGGGGTGGGGACCCGGGCTCTGCACTGCAAAACTGCTGCTCCCCGGTGATGTCCCTGCTGGGAGTCACTCGGACCAGCCAGACCGCTGAGCAAGGCTCCTCCGCCGCCTCCGCGCTACAGATACTTGGGTCTGGAGCAGTCGCGGTAGCGTGGAGCGGTCCTGTGCACTGCGAGAGGTTCCGCGGCATCCCGGCCGCTGCCCTCTGGACGCCAGTAAACTCCCACCCTCCACCTAGGCCGCCCCAAACGCCTCCAGACGTCGGCAGAGGCCCCCAATTCGGCGGGTGGAGGACCCTGCCCTGTAGGATGCTACGAGCAAGGTGCGTGCACCTCGGGGCAGGCCGGCAGGGATCCTGGAGGCCGGGGTGCAAACGGGGAAATGGAAGCCCGGCTGCGCGCGCAGCGGCCGCGGCCCCCGAGGCCCGACGCCAACCTCCCGCCCGCGCGGTGGTCCCCGAGCACCGCGCCCTCACGCACCGCCCCCCACGCACTCCGTCCCCACGCGCGGCGCGGCCGCCGGAAGTAAGTGCCACGGGCGCCGTCGACGCCTCAGCCAGGAGCGCGGCCGGCCTGACGTGAGCCCTGCACCCCCACCGCCCGCCAGCCCGGGGGCCCCCGCACACCGCCCCGCCGCGGCCCCCGCCCCTGAGAGCCTGTGCCCCCCGCCCGCGCCCTCCCCGGAAAGCCCTCGCGGGAGGCGGCCGCAGGCTACCCACCCAGAAGGAGGCCGTCCAGGTCAAAAAGCAGGTGGGTGACGGGACGCAGCGGGTGCAAGGGCGCCGCCATTGTGCCGCCGTCTCGGCCGAGTGGGGGGGTGGGGAACAGGCGCGCGCACGCGCGCTCCGGGCCTCCCCGCGCTCCCCGAGCCGTGCTGCGCACGCGCCGCCCCGGGCCTCCTCGCGCCCGCGCCCGGGGACGCTCTCGCGCCCGCGCGCTCCGGGAAGCCCTGTGCGCCCCGAGCCGCTTTGCGCACGCGTGCCTCAAGCGTCCTCGCGCGGCCCCTCAAAAATCGCGCGCCCTGAGCTTCCGCCGCCCGGCGCTTGCCTTCGTCTGGCCTCACTGCGAGGCTCTTGGAATGCGCGCCCGGAGCCGCTCCCGCGCACGCGTGCTCTGGGCCTCACCGGCATGTTCTGCGCACGCGCGCCGAGGACGGTCACCCGTGCCGTCGCCGCGGGGCTAAGTAGTGGCACGCGCGGGCGCGACAAGTTTCTCCGCATCCCCCCTCCCCCCCCTCCCCCCCGCTCACTACACACCCGTAAACGGGCTGGGATGCTGAGTCAAGGGGCCGAGCAGAGCCGAGTTCCTAATCTGGGTGCCAATGCCTGGCTCGAATTTGGAAAGGGCATGAGGAAGGAGGGCGGGCGTGGAGGGACGACGGCGCATGGGGTTGATGGAAGGAGTGCATAGGTGCTCAGGTTGGCATCCTTGAGAGCCACCAAGTAAATGGGTAGCCAGGTGGCCTAAGTTACGGGGTTCCCCGGTGGCTTCGTCCCGGCCCGGAGCGCCCGTCCCTAGACGCCTGGCAGGTTTCTGTTTCAGTGTTGCCCGCCCGGCTCCCTGCGTGCCTCGTATGGGGCATACGCAGTGGCGCGCGGGTCCGCATCCTTTACGCCTGTATCCCCCGAGCATCCCTGGCTGGTCCATTCTCCCAGAGCAACCCCACGCCGAAGTTTGATAGGAGAGGGCCGAAATAATAAGACGTTTTAAAATGCTTTGCCGTTTTTGCCTTTATGTCTCATCTGTCTTTGATTGCTCTGAGTTTTCTTTTTTCACCCCAAACTTTATGAAGGCAACCTGAAAAGCATTCATTTTTTCGACCACTCTCAGGAATACTTTCCCCCACCCCGTTTCTATTTAGTGTTAGCTGGCATTGCATATGCATGTTTAAGCATAAAGATAGGATTTTTCAAGAAGCAGAAGTAAAGTTTCAGAGACTTTAAAATCTGAGCGTTGTGTTCCTGGTGAAGTGCGTAAACTGCACTCGGAGGCACCTGAGTTCAGCAAATGTATCAACTATAAGCAGTAAACCTCTGTGCCTTCGTTTCCTCGTGTGTAAAACAGGGGTGTTAAATGACGCAAGGCAGGTCAAGCTGTTGGAACTGGCAAATAGTATATGCTCAATTCATTTATGTCTTTTTAGAGCTGTCGCTGTGAGACACATTCCCTGTTTTTACTCCAATCATGATTTCCCATTGAGGATCCTGGACCTCAGAGAAGGCAGTTCATCAACCAGTTAGTGGAGGGACGGTGACCCAAATGTGCTAGGTAGGCTCTTGTATCAAAGCACCACAGACCGGGTGGTCTCAACAACAGGAAGGTATTGCCTCAAGCCAGAAGTCCAAGATCAGGGGGTCAGCAGGGTTAAAGCCTTCTGAGGAAACGCTTGGTTCCAGGCCTCTGCTTGGCTTGTACACAGCGGCCTTATTCCTCTATCTCATCATATTGTGTTTTCTCCATGCATCTATTTCTGTGTCTAAATCTCCCCTTTTTATAAGGACATCAGACATATAGGATTGCCACCCAGACTCATGACTACATTCTAAGTTCATTACAAATGTCAAGACCCTGTCTTCAAGTAAGGTCACACTCTGAGGTACTGTGGGTTAGGACTCCTACACTATTTTTTTTTTTTTTTGAGGGGGGACACCATTCAACCTGCAAAAGATTTATTCCACAAATACTGGGCGCATACTGTGTGTCCATGCTCACCTGCTGGAGCCTTTAGAATTCTTGCTCTCAGTTTCTTTCCGTTCTTGGAAACAAATGGACACACAAAGGAGAGAGTTCTTTTTCTCTCCCATGGTAACAATGTGGCATCTGTTCATTCCTTAGATAAAAGGAGCATTTTTATTTATTTATTTATTTATTTTGTGCAGTCTTTTTTTTCTGACAACTTGATTAAGATATAATTCACATACCATACAAATCAGCCGTGTAAAATTGTACATTTTAATGACTTTTGATACAGTCACAGAGGTGTGCATCCTTCCCCATAATACGTCAGTGCTACTCTCTCACTTCATCCCAGCTTCCCCTTCCCCTGCCCCATGCTCTCAAGTCTGCTTTCTACGTCTGCGTCTTTATTCCTGCCCTGCCACTAGATTCATCAGTACTGCTTTTTAAATCGCATATATATGCAATAGGATATACGGTATTTGTTCTTCTCTTTCTGACTTAGGTCACTCTGTATGACAGACTCTAGGTCCATCCACGTCTCTACAAATAACTCAATTTCGTTTCTTTTTATGGCTGAGTAATATTCCATTATATATATGTGCCACATCTTCTTCATCCATTCGTCTGTCAGTGGACACTTAGGTTGCTTCCAAGTCCTGGCTATTGTAAATAGTGCTGCGATGAACACTGTGGTATGTGACTCTTTTTGAATTATGATTTTCTCAGGGTATGTGTCCAGTAGTGGGATTGCTGGGTCATATGGTAGCTCTATTTTTAGTTTTTTAAGGAACCTCCATACTGTTCTCCATAGTGGCTGTATCAGTTTACATTCCCACCAACAGTGCAAGAGGGTTCCCTTTTCTCCACACCCTCTTCAGCATTTATTGTTTGTAGATTTTTTGATGATGGCCATTCTGACCAGTGTGAAGTGATACCTCATTGTAGTTTTGATTTGCATTTCTCTAATGATTAGTGATGTTGAGCATCTTTTCATGTATTTGTTGACCATCTGTATGTCTTCTTTGGAGAAATGTCTATTTATGTCTTCCACACATTTTTGGATTGCGTTGTTGGTTTTTGTGATATTGAGCTGCATGAGCTGCTTGTATGTTTTGGAGATTAATCCTTTGTCAGTTGCTTCATTTGCAAATATTTTCTCCCATTCTGAGGGTTGTCTTTTCGTCTTATGGTTTCCTTTGCTGTGTGAAAGCTTTTAAGTTTCATTATATCCCATTTGTTTATCTTTGTTTTTATTTCCCTTACTCTAGGAGGTGGGTCACAAAGAATCTTGCTGTCATTTATGTCATAGAGTGTTCTGCCTATGTTTTCCTCTAAGAGTTTTATAGTGTCTGGCCTTACATTTAGGTCTTTAATCCATTTTGAGTTTATTTTTGTGTATGGAGTTAGGGTGTGTTCTAATTTCATTCTTTTACATGTAGCTGTCCTGTTTTCCCAGCACCACTTATCGAAGAGGCTGCCTTTTCTCCATTATATATTCTTGCCTCCTTTATCAAATATAAGGTGACCATAGGTGTGTGGGCGTATCTCTAGGCTTTCTGTCCTGTTCTGTTGATCTATATTTCTGTGTTTGTGCCAGTACCGTACTGTGTTGATTACTGTAGCTTTGTAGTATAGTCTGAAATCAGGGAGCCTGATTCCTCCAGCTCCGTTTTTCTTTCTCAAGATTGCTTTAGTTATTCGGGGTCTTTTGTGTTTCCATACAAATTGTAAAATTTCTTGTTCTAGTTCTGTGAAAAATGCCATTGGTAATTTGATACGGATTGCACTGAGTCTGTAGATTGCTTTGGGTAGTATAGTCATTTTCACAATATTGATTCGTCCAATCCAAGAACATGGTATATTTCGCCATCTGTTTGTATCATCTTTGATTTGTTTCATCAGTATCTTATAGTTTTCTGAGTACAGATCTTTTGCTTCCTGAGGTACGTTTACTCCTAGGTATTTTATTCTCTTTGTTGTGATGGTAAATGAGATTGTTTCCTTAATTTCTCTTTCTGATCTTTCATTGTTAGTGTATAGGAATGCAAGAGATTTCTGTGCATTAATTTTGTATCCTGCAACCTTACCAAATTCATTGATTAGCTCTAGTAGTTTTCTGGTGGCATCTTTAGGATTTTCTATGTATAGTATCATGTTATCGGCAAGCAGTGACAGTTTTACTTCTTCTTTTCCAATCTGTATTGCTTTTATTTCTTTTTCTTCTCTGATTGCTGCAGCTAGGACTTCCAATACTATGTTGAATAAGAGTGGTGAGAGTGGACATCGTTGTCTTGTTCCTGATCTTAGAGGAAATGCCTTCATTGTTTCACTATTGAGAATGATGTTTGCTGTGGGTTTGTTGTATATGGCTTTTATTATGTTGAGGTAGGTTCCCTTATGCCCACTTTCTGGAGAGTTTTTATCATAAATGGGTGTTTGATTTTGTCAAAAGCTTTTTCAGCATCTATTGAGATGATCATACGGTTTTTATTCTTTAATTTGTTAATGTGGTGTATCACATTGCTTGTTATGCATATACTGAAGAATCCTTGCATCCCTGGGATAAATCCCACTTGATCATGGTGTCTGATCCTTCTAGTGTGTTGTTGGATTCTGTTTGCTAGTATTTTGTTGAGGATTTGTGCATCTATATTCATCAGTGATACTGGTCTGTAATTTTTTTTTTTTTGTGGTATCTTTGTTTGGTTTTGGTATCAGGGTGATGGTGGCCTCATAGAATGAGTTTGGGAGTGTCCCTTCCTCCGCAGTTTTTTGGAAGAGTTTGAGAAGGATGGGTGTTAACTCTTCTGTAAATGTTTGATAGAATTTGCCTGTGAAGCCATCTGGTGCTGGACTTTTGTTTGTTGGAAGATTTTAAATTGCGGTTTCAATTTCATTACCTGTAATTGCTCTGCCTATATTTTCTAATTCTTCCTGGTTCAATCTTGGAAGGTTGTATTCTTCCAAGAATTTGTCCATTTCTTCCAGGTTTTCCATTTTATTGGCATATAGTTGCTTGTAGTAGTCTCTTATGATCCTTTGTATTTCTGCGGTGTCAGTTGTAATCTTTCCTTTTTAATTTCTAATTTTACTAATTGAGTCCTCTTCCTTTTTTTCTTGATAAGTCTGGCTAAAGGTTTATCAATTTTGTTTATCTTCTCAGAGAACCATCTTTTAGTTTTGATTGATCTTTGCTGTTGTTTCCTTCATTTCTTTTTCATTTATTTCTGATCTGATCTTTATGATTTCTTTCCTTCTGTTAACTTCGGGTTTTCTTTGTTCTTCTTTTTCTAATTGCTTCAGGTGTAAAGTTAGATTGTTTATTTGAGATTTTTCTTGTTTCTTGAGGTGAGCTTGAATTTTATGAATTTCCCTCTTAGAAATGCTTTTGCTGCATCCCGTAGGTTTTGGATCGTCATGTTTCTGTTGTCACTTTTTTCTAGGTATTTTCTAATTTATTGTTTGATTTCTTCAGTGATCTCTTTGTTATTTAGCAGTGCACTGTTTAGCCTCCATGTATTTGTGTTTTTCACTGTTTTTTTTTTCCAGTAATTGATTTCTAATCTCATAGCTTTGTGGTCAGAAAAGTTGCTTGATACGATTTCAATTTTCTTAAATTTTCCAAGGCTTGATTTGTGACCCAAGATGTGATCTATTCTGGAGAACATTCCGTGTGCACTTGAGAAAAAATTGTATTCTTCCACTTTCGGGTGGAATGTCCTAAAAATATCAATTAACTCTATCTGGTCTATTGTGTCATTTAAAGCTTGTGTTTCCTTATTTATTTTCTGTCTGGATGGTCTATTGGTGTAAATGGGGTGTTAAAGTCCCCCAATATTATTGTGTTACTCTCGATTTCTCCTTTTATGGCTGTTAGCATTTGCCTTATGTATTGAGGTGCTCCTATGTTGGGTGCATAAATATTTACAATTGTTATGTTTTCTTGCTGGATTGATCCGGTGATCATTATGCAGTGTCCTTGCTTACCTCTTGTAACAGTCTTTATTTTAAAGTCCATTTTATCTGTTATGAGTATTGCTACTCCAGCTTTCTTGTGATTTCCATTTGCATGGAATATCTTTTTCCATCCCCTCACTTTCAGTCTGTATATGTCCCTATGTCTGAAGTGGGTGTCTTGTAGACAGCATATATAAGGGTCTTGTTTTTGTATCCATTCAGCCAGTCTGTGTTTTTTGATTGGAGCATTTAATCCATTTACATTCACGGTGATTATCGATATGTATGTTCCTCTTACCGTTTTCTTAATTGATTTGGGTTTGTTTTTGTGTGTCTTTTTCTTCTGTTGTGTGTCCCACTTAGAGAAGTTCCTTTAGTATTTGCTGTAGAGCTGGTTTGGTGGTGCTGAATTCTTTTAGCTTTTGCTTATCTGTAAAGCTTTTGATTTCTCCATCGAATCTGAATGAGATCCTTGCTGGGTAGAGTAATCTTGGTTGTAGGTATTTCCTTTTCATCACTTTAAATATGTCCTGCCACTCCCTTCTGGCTTGCAGAGTTTCTGCTGAAAGATCAGCTGTTTACCTTATGGGGATTCCCTTTTATGTTATTTGTTGCTTTTCCCTTGCTGCTTTTAATAATTTTTCTTTGTATTTAATTTTTGAAAGTTTGATTAATATGTGTCTCGGCATATTTCTCTTTGGGTTTATCCTGTATCGGACTCTCTGCACTTCCTGGACTTGATTGACTAGTTCCTTTCCCATGTTAGGGAAGATCTCTTCAAATATTTTTTTCAGACACTTTCTTTTTCTCTTCTTCTTCTGGGACCCCTATAATTCGAATGTTGGTGCGTTTAATGTTGTCCCAGAGGTCTCTGAGACTGTCCTCAGTTCTTTTCATTCTTTTTTCTTTATTCGGCTCCCTCGCATTTTCTCTTCCAGCTCACTTATCCGTTCTTCTGCCTCAGTTATTCTGCTATTGATTCCTTCTAGAGTATTTTTAATTTCAGTTTTTGTGTTGTTCATCACTGTTTGTTTGCTCTTTAGTTCTTCTAGATCCTTGTTAAAAGTTTCTTGTGTTTTCTCCATTCTGTTTCCAAGATTTGGGATCATCTTTACTATCATTATTCCGAATTCTTTTTCAGGTAGGTTACTTATTTCGTCTTCATTTATTTGGTCTTGTAGGTTTTTATGTTACTCCCTTGCCTGTAACATATTCTTTTGTAGTTTCGGTTTTTTTGTTTTGATGGGTGGGGCTGTATTCCTGTCTTACTGGTTGTTTGGTCTGAGGCATCCAGCACTTGAGTTTGCAGGCAGTTGGATAGAGCCGGGTGTTGGTGCCGAGATGAGGACACCCAGGAGGCCTCACTCTGATTGATATTCCCTGGGGTCTGGGGTTCTTTATTAGTCCAGTGGTTTGGACTTGGAGCTCCAACCACAGGGGCTTGGGCCCAACCTCCATCCTGGGAACCAAGATCCTGCAAGCTGCAGTGTCACCACAAAAAAAGAAAAAGAAAAAAGAAAAAAAGGAGCAGTACAATAAGAAAGAATAAAAAACAAAATAAACTTAGATAAAAAATATATTAGGAAAAATAAAAATATAATTGAAACAATTGCAACAGTGTAAAACAAAACCTCAACAGAAAAAAGAAAAAAAAAGGGGGGGGGAACAAGCCAAAAGGAGCAGAACAATAACAAAGTATAAAGAATAAAATAAAATTAGAAAAATAAAATATTTTGGACTTCCTAGGTGGCACAGTGGTTGAGAATCTGCCTGCCAAGGCAGGGGACACGGGTTCAAGCCCTGGTCCGGGAAGATCCCACATGCCGTGGAGCAACTAAGCCCGTGTGCGACAAGTGCTGAGCCTGCACTCTGGAGCCCGTGGGCCACAACTACTGAGCCCACGTGCCACAACTACTGAGCCCACGTGCCACAACTACTGAAGCCCGTGCACCTAGAGCCCGTGCTCTGCAACAAGAGAAGGCACAGCAATGAGAAGCCCGTTCACTGCAACGAAGAGTAGCCCCCGCTCGCCACAACTAGAGAAAAGCCCACGCACAGCAACGAAGACTCAACGCAGCCAAAACAAAATTAATTAATTAATTAAAAAAAATTTTTTTTGAAACAAAAAGAAATGATTTATTAGAAAAAATAAAGATATAAATGAATCAACAACAATGAATCAACAAAGTAAAACAGAACCCCAATCTAAAAGAGGAAAAAAGAAAAAAAAACGCAAAAACCTTGGCTATGGGGGTGGAACTTAGGCAGGGGTGGGGTTTAGCGTGGGGCGGGGCCTCTGCTCAGGACCTGCGCAGAAGGGGAGAGGCAGCACGTGGAAAGGAGGGCCTCTGGAGTGGAGTTAAGGGGTAGGGCCCTGGGTGAGGTGTGTGGGTGGGGTTTAGGTCCAGCACGTTGGAGGGGGTCTCAGAGGGGGTCTCCGAGTGTAGAGGTCAGGCCCTGGGTGGGGCTGCGGGGGCGGGGCTTGGGCTCTGAGTGGCAGGAGGGAGGCTCCAAGGGCAGAGGATTAGGCCCAGCAGCCCAACAGGCTTCCCCGTGCCTAAGTGGACAGAGACAGTGCCGGCTGCATTCCCTTCCGCTCCTCCGCGCCCCCCCCTCCCCCAGGGTCTCCCCCATCCCCGCTGGACCCCGAAGCACAGGTGGGTCCCACTGGGTGTAGGAACTCCTCCCCTCCCCCAGCCGCCCCTCAGGGGGCGCCGGTCCCCGAGGTCCGGCCTTTACTTGTGCTCCCCCTTCCCTCCCTCCCTCTCCCTCAGGACCCTCGTGGCTGGAGGGGGCCTAGGTGGGCAGAGGATCAGGCCTGGGATCTCCATAGGCTCCTGGGCAGGGGAAACCTGGCCACGCTCCCTTCCGATCCTCTGCCCTCCCAGTGGTTCCCCAATTTCCCCCTTCGGGCAAGGGATCCCTTCCCCTTCCCCAGCCGCCCCTCGGGGGCCCCAGTCCCGTCCCACCTCTTCTCCTCCCCCCATCACTCCCTCACTCCCTACCCGGCCGCTGGGGGTTCCTGCCGTCCCCTTAGGTGTCCGTGGTCCCCCACCGGTGCCTGGTAGGTGCCCTAGTTGCGCGGAGATGTGAATTCTGCGTCCTCCGAGTCCAGTCCACCATCGTGACTCCGCCCCCCAAAAGGAATATTTTTAAAAGGGAAAAAAAACCCTCCAACGCCAGGGTGAAGAATTGGAAACAGCAGGGATAATGCAGGAGATCTCTATGTTAGGAAAAGTTGGCTCCTTAGAAGGAGCTTAGGGAGTTGCCTGGGTTTTGAAGCTTCCTAAAGATTTGCTGCAAAAATAAGCAAACACATAGGTACAGGTGATGAGGGCATCAGACATCCTGATACAGAGATCCCTGGAGAGTGTCCGCCTTGCCCTGGTGCCGTGGCTGCCACACTGGGCATGTCTGGACAGACAATCCACTTTGTTCACTTCCAGGAACCAAGGTGCTGGCAGAGGGTTCCCCCTTCACAGCGGCTAAGCTGACAAAATCTCATGGCAGTTGTGGAAGAGATGCACTGGGGAACTTCTCCCACAAGGCGTGAAAACATGGCTCAGATCATTTTTTTTTTAAGTATTATTTTCCACACTCTTCAGAAACATCTCTTGTACACGATGGAAGATGCCTTTTGCTTCAAAACAACAACAGCAACAAGAAAACTGAGTAATGCTTCTTTGTCACAAGGTAGATTGAAAAAAAATGAAAATGTGTTTTATTAAAGTAGTTTCTACACAGGTCACTAGGTCCTGTTTAGCTTTTCATAATTCTCCTAACAGTCAGAGATGGATACACACAGAACTTCTACGAAGAGGGAGGATGGCTTTCTTTCCATGAATTACATTTTATTTTTGCAAAATTGTCTTTTCCCTGTGGCACGATAGCTTACTTTTCCTGACAACTTTAAAATGCTACACAGATAATCCAGTAAACTGTAATACGATGGTGTCGAAAGCTCATGTCTGATGGCACAAATAAAAAGACGATCCTTTCTCACGCAATGTATAAACTTACACATGCCATTTATTGTAAAAGAAAACACATATATACATATATGTATATATGCCACTCTGTGTACTGTCCTAACTTATTTCAGCTTCCTTATTTTGCTGTCTTGGTTCTTCCGTCTATGTGTTTGCTTTGTGTGCTGTATTTGGAAAGCTGCTTAGAGCCCAAGTTATCTTTGGAAGCAGTCCCAGGCCTGCAGTTTGCGCTCAGCAGCCCTGATTTCCTTCCCTAGCTCCGTCTACCCTGGTCCTAGGATGTGTGAAATTCACGACTGATACCTGTCCTGCAGGTTACACTTGCAAAGCCCCACAGCGCCTGAGCTGAGTCTCAAAGCGCTGTGTTGATTCAAGACCCGAGGAACATTTGGGGCTGCTGGTGGCAGGACCAGTCGGGCTTTGCGGTGAGCTTGGAGATGCCAGGACGCCTTCTCCAGTTGCAAGGGTTCCATGCTCAACTTTCCTTGAGCTGGAGCAGTCACATGGGAGCAGCTTGAAATTTTAAGGTGCAACAGATGGAGGACAGACATCAAAGTACTGGTGTCTTGAGTGAAACTTTGACCCTCTTTATATATCCATATAATGGCATATCTGTTATATATATATAATATATATTTACTTGTATTCCTTATGTATGGATGGATATAAATATACATAAAGTATATCCATCCATATATAAGGTATATGCATATATAAAGTGTAAATATGCATAAACATATATATTCTTTCTATTTAATAAGATCAAACTCTAAGCAGCACACAATAATAAAGACTTAAGCACTCATGACCTCTTAGGTAAGTGCCAAGGGTAGTTGTCTGTCAGTTTCAGAGACCTGTAAATTCCTTGTTGTTGGTGAGAGAGGCTTACTAAGAAATTGTGTTAGTCAGCTTGGGCTGCTCTAACAAGGTATGGACCGGGCTGCTTAAACAACAGACGTTTAGTTCTCGCTGTTGTGGAAGCTGGAAGTCCGAGATCAGGGTACCGGCAGACTTCAGTTCCTGAGGAAAGACTGCTTCTTGGTTCTTGGATGACTGTCTTCTCTCTGTGTCCTCAGATGGGGTAGGAAGATGGGGGTGGACGTCTGGTGTCTATTCTTATAAGCACATTATTCTTACCATGGGGGCTCCACCGTCATGACCTCATCTAAACCTAATTACTTCCCTGTGAGTTATAAGAAATACATATCTGGTCTTTTTTTTTTTTTTTTTAACATCTTTATTGGAGTATAATTGCTTTACAATGGTGTGTTAGTTTCTGCTTTATAACAAAGTGAATTAGTTATACATATACATATGTTCCCATATCTCTTCCCTCTTGCATCTCCCTCCCTCCCACCCTCCCTATCCCACCCGTCTAGGTGGTCACAAAGCATGAGCTGATCTCCCTGTGCTATGCAGTTGCTTCCCACTAGTTATCTATTTTACGTTTGGTAGTGTATATATGTCCATGCCACTCTCTCACTTTGTCACAGCCTTTGTTCCATTTCAGGCAGCTCCTAAAACCTTTGGAATTTCCTAAGTGAGGAAAGAGATCAAGGTGTCTTTTGTTATGTTAATGAGGTGACTTTTGCAAAGCCCCTAATTGTGAGGACCTGTTGCCAGGGGAACCAGTTGTCTGATTAGAGGGTTGGAAGGTTCAGTTTCTGATTAGAGGCTTGGAAGGTTCATTTTCACCCCCAACTCCGAGGAGGGGAGAGGGGCTGGAGGTTGAATCAATCATACGTGGCCAATGATATAATCAATATGCCCATGTAATGAAGCCTCCGTAAAAACCCCGGGTTTGGAGCTTCTGGGTCGGTGAACCCCGTGGAGGTGCTGGGAGAGTTATGCCCTAGAGAGGGCATGGAAGCTCCGTGCCCCATCCCCGTACCTGCCCTGTGCATCTCTTCCATCTGGCTGTTCTGGAGTCATGTCCTTTTATAATAAACCAGTAAACAGTAAGGTAAGCTGTTTCCCTGAGTTCTGTGAGCCACTGCAGCAAATTAATCAAACCCGGGGAGCGGGTTGTAGGAACCTCTGATCTAAAACTGGTTGGTCACACGCACAGGTGACAGCCTGGACTTTAGATTGATGTCTTAAGGCGGGTGGGCAGGGGGAGGTGTTCGGTGGAGGGGGGCGACTTTGTGGGACGGAGGCCTTACCCTGTGGGATCTGAAGCTATCTCCGGGTAGATAGGTCAGAGTTGAGCTGAACTGTAGGACACCCCACTGGTGTTGGAGAATTGCTTCCTGGGGTTGGAAAACTCTGGAATTGGAATTGATATCAGAAGTAAACTCCCATGGCCCTAATGTATAGCACAGGGAACTATATTCAATATTCTCTGGTAAACCATAATGGAAAAGAATATGAAAAAGAATGTATAGATGTATAACTGAGTCACTTTACTGTACAACAGAAATTAACACAGCACTGTAAATCAACTATACTTCAATTAAAAATAAATTTGAAAAAAAAAAAAAGAAGTAAACTCCGAAAGATCCCACCTCCAAATATCATCTCATTGGGGGTTAGGGCTTCAAGCTATGAATTTTAAGGGGACACAAACATTCAGTCCATCATAGAATATTATCTTTTATTTTGTTCTTTAAAAAATTGATAACCCAGGTCTTTTACTTACTTCTGTCCTACGTCGAGTGACCAGGCTGTCCTGGCGTGCCTACAACTTTACCACTTTCGTGCTGAAAGCCCTGCATCACAGGAACCTTTCAGCCACAGGCTCGTGGGGACCCTTTGCCAGCCTTCCTCAGCTGTCACCCATGGTAAGGTGCAATTAGAATATGATCGAGCCCACGGCCTCAATAAGGTAGAGAAAGGGCGACAGGCGTGAGCCCGCCTCTCCTGGCATTTAAAGCAAGGCGGGTTTGTGGTTGGGCTGGTGACTGAAGCAGACATTCCTGTTAACAGCCATGTGGACGTGCCTGTGATGACCGGAAATGCAGGTCATCCTGCAGACCTCTGGCCGCAGGGTCCACGTGGGCCGACGTTCTCTCCCAGATGTGGCACCACAGGCGGCCTTTAGGGCGAAACAGCAGGCTCACCAAGGAGAGTTTGCAGGTGACCACACAGCGTTAGCACATAAGAAGGGACGTAAAGAGATAAGTGTTGAACTGAGGTTTTAGAACCTACAGAAGCCACTCGCCCATGTACCTTTAGTTCAGGGTTTTCCCCCTTGGCATTATATATATTTGGGGCAGGAAGGTCGTTATGGGCTGAATTGTGTCCTCCAAAATTCAATGCTGAAGCCCGAGCCAGACACCAGGACCTCAGAATGGGACTGTATTTGGAGATCTTTGAAGAGGGGATGAAGGTAAAATGAGGTCATTAGAGTGGGCCCTGATAGGGTTGGTGTTCTTATAAGAAGAGGAGATCAGGACACAGACACACACAGAGGGACGACCACGTGAGGACACAGGGAGGAGATGGCAGTCTACACGCCCAGGAGAGAGGCCTTAGGAGGAACCAATTCTGCAGATACCTAGATCTTGGACTTCCAGCCTCCAGGACAGGGAGGGAATAACTGTCTGTTGCTTAAGCCATCCAGCCTGTGGTACTTTGTTATGGAAGCCCTAGCAAAATAATGCAATAATTTTCACTGGGAGGGGGGAGGGGTGTTTCTGTACATTGTAGGATATTCAGGAGCCTCCCTTGCCTCTACCCACAAGATGCCAGTAGCAAGCACCTCCTGTCTGTCTTATCTGTCTATCCATTCTTCTATCTGTGCATCCATCTATCCATCCATCCATCCATCCATCCAGCCCTCTATCTATCTTTATTTCTATCTGTCTGTACATACACACATGCACACATATATAGGGACTCATATGTGTATGGAATCCCAGTAGCCTAATGAGTCAGGAAAGCAGGGTAATAGCTCAGAGGTTCTGCCCTGTATATGCAGTCACCTTCCCCATGTCCCTTGGCTCCAAGAATTCATGACCCAATTCAAGAACTCTCTGTCCTGGATTCAAGAAGGAGTTTTTAAAAACACATACTCCCTGTACAGCTAAAACATTTCACCGGTTCATTTTGACAACATCTTCCTGATGACAGCATGCTCATCGCTGCTTAGAAAATGTGTCCTTTCTCACTTTTAAAACACAGTTAAGTGTCCTGCTAATTAACACTTTCCTTATAGACACCAGATAAGTAAGCTGACCGTCACTTGCCAAGGTCTCTCAGCTCCTCGCGGAGCTAGCGTCTGTCTGCCTGGTGGCCAGTCTGCTGTAGCCGCCATCCGTAATCTGCCTCTGCCCCATCCTTGTTTTCACGTCTGTGAGGTGCGAGTCCCATCCAGCGGAGATTGGTGGTAGGTTGGGCTCGGGCCTGGTGCTCTCTGCGGCCGTCTGTGGACAGGTACCTGCCTTGCCCGCACAAGCCTTGCCCGCACCCTCCAGCCCGAGGAGATAGGCTTCTACATCACATTCAGGGTCAGGGTGGACCCAAGGGGGCACCTTTCCTGACAATGCTGGGAAACCAAAAGCTCTGGCTTCCGTATGTAGCTGGCAAGGGAGTGGGGACCGTGGGATGTGGTCCCCTCCTCCCACCTGTTTCCCCCAAGCCCCGGGAACTCCGGAAGGGAGGCCTGACGTGGATGGCTGCATTCGCCTCTCAAGGCGTTTTCCTCCAGGATGCTGTTAGTATTTCGCGGGAAGGTCATTAGTCTTGACCTCCTTTGCGGTCAGAGTACCACCTGGAGGACCTGCCACAAGAGAGGAGCCCCGCTTAGTGCTCGCAGGGGTAGACGGCAAAAGTGGTCCACAGACCCACGGCATCAGCGCCATCTGGGACCTTGCCAAAGATGCGGACCCCCAGCTGCCACCCGGCCCTCCTAAATCAGCATCTGCATTTCACCCAGGTCCCCAAGAGGTCTAGGCCACTGACCCTCCGCTCCTGGGGCATGAAGGACGCTTCGTGGTGGCGTGCAGGCATGTGAGAACCTCGACGTGTGATGATTTTACGTAGGAAACAGGAAATCAGTTAGGCCTTACTAGCATTTATTGTGTGTGTGGATCCTGGCCAGTGATCTCCATGGGGGATGGCCGCGTGTCCCCGTGGGTCCTCCAGCTGTCTAGCGAGGGGAGTGTGGGAAGACATCCATACCCCAGATCGATTTATTTGATTTCAGCATAATGCAATGTGCACATTAGCGTGAAGCATATTTACAGCTTTTTAAACATTTTTATTGAAGCATAGTTGACTTACAATATTGTATAAGTACAGCTTTTATTCTTTAACTTTTAAACCAACCTTCAGGAAATGGACAGAGGTCTTAAAGTCCTACAAACGGAGTAAAATGCAGGTTCAGGTTCTTAAGAAGAAAAGGGAACTTCTGGCATGAGCTTTGTAGCATTCACTGATGAGGGAGAACACGTTTGCTAACACACACAGCGTTCGCACCTAAGTCGATAGCCCTGTGCAAAGTCACATGTATGGCCCGAGGCTGAATGGTCAGCAATGGGGGCAGTGAGGCGCATGTTTGAACCGTACGCTGTTTCAGAATTCCCTCTGGCCCTCAGACCCTATGATGACCACCTATGACCATGGACACCTGAGGGAGGGGCCTGAGGCTCCCCCCTACCTCCCCCTCGGGAGTGCTGCTCACCGCTAGGACTCATGATGCCTACTGAGTTCTCTTGCCCCCCCTCTTTCCTTCCTCCTGTTGCAGGAAGGGGACCCTTCCAGGGCCTGAGAGCGGGCTCTTGTCTAACATTCAGAAATGAATCGTCCGAGGAGACACAAGTGCTGACAAAGCAAGAGACTTTATTGGGAAGGGGCGCCCGGGTGGAGAGCAGGAGGGTGAGGGGACCCAGGAGAACTGCTCTGCCCCGTGGCTCGCGGTCTCGGGTTTTATGGTGATGGGGTGAGTTTCCGGGTTGTCTCTGGCCAATCGTTCTGACTCAGGGTCCTTCCTGATGGTGCGCGCATCGGTCAGCCAAGGTGGATTCCCCGAGAAGGATTCCGGGAGGTTGGTAGGACCTGTGGACGGGCATCTCCTCTCTCCTTTTGCCCTTTCCCGAATTCTTCCAGTTGGTGGTAGCTTGTCAATTCCGTGTTCCTTACCAGGACCTCCTGTTCTAAGAGAACTCATGGCAGTGGTTACTGTCGGGCCCGGCCAGGGCTGGCGGATTCGGTCAGTGGTTCCCCTGACTCTCCCTTCTCTCCTTGCTCCCTCTTCCTCTGTCTCCCGCTCTTCTCCCCCTCCTGATTTTTGGGTCTGGCTGAATCCTCTGGCCTACCCCTTGCCTCCAGGACCTGTTAGGGGTGCTGGTGTCCACAGCAGACGTGCCCGGGCATCTGGGTCCCTTCCGTCTCCTTCCCAGATTCACAGGAGGGGTGCCCAGGGCCCTGCGTGCCGAGTCTCCTGTCCCCTGGGCAGAGTCACTGCTTGGCCTCCCTGGCACAGGGGTACTTCAGATGACACCCCTGGCTTATCAGAAGGGCCTTGGTTCCACGTGATGTCTTAGCAATCCTGTCTGTTCTCAGAAACACGTACTCAAGGCAGATAAGGAGAGCCTCCAGGAAAGAGCGATGACAGTTCCGGGTTCAGAGTGGCTTTCTTGTTTCCTAACAACTGCAGTAATTGCCACCAGCCTTCAAAGGACTGGCACATGCCCACTACTTTAGAAACATCTTATTTCATTGTCTCTATGAGAGAGGCAGGTGATGTAATTCACCTTATTAGATCAATGAGAAAATGGAGCTCCAGAGAAGTGAAGTCCACCCCCCCCCACCGGGTCACACAGCTGAGAAGGCACAGGGAGGGTGCATCTTGCTGCCTCTCAAGGAACCCACAGGCAGAATTACCTATTTCTATATTCTTCTCTGTGTTTTTAAAGTTTCTTATACTGTGGGTAATCAAAACCACATCCCTAATAGACGACTAATGTGAAAATTAAATACATTCATGATGCTATCTATCCTTCCATCCATCCATCCATCTGTCCTGGAGACCACCAGCAAAAAACTGTAAGAAAAAAGGAAAAAGAAAGGTCCAAAAAAAATAAACCAGAAGAAACATTTTTGTTTTTTATTTCTCCCATTTGAATGTAAACCCATAATGGCAGCAGCAGTTGTGTCCGACTGTGACCTTATTTATTTGAGCGCCTCTTAGCCCAGCCAAGCCCAGAGAGGCAGGTTTGGTCCTGTTCAGCCTGACCAAGCGAACCACAGTTAAACAAAGAGCAGGGGGGAGTGGAAAGTGGGCTTCTGGCCACCTCCTCTCCCTCCCCAAGATGACACAAGCCTGGAAGAAACAATGCACCTTGCATCATCCCTCTGAAATCCACAAGCCACATGTCACTCAAAATGCTTCGTACCTGAGGTCACGGATACTTTTCTCATTTTTTTTTTTAAACCTAGCATTTCCCAAGCACATCACACATACTCTTTAACAAGGAAGTAATATTTGTTAACTTCCCATTAGGTTGGATCTCCGCCCCTCCACCATCATGCTTTTAGAAGTGCCAGACTACTGGTGTGCTTGGGGTCCACTGGGACCCTCCCGCTCTCTCTAACTACCAGCTGTCCTGAAGCAGTCATTTAGTATGAACTTTGGATCTAGGCAATTCATTGTGATACCCAGAGCATTGAAATACGAGTAAATTTACATATTAAATTGTACGGAAAGAGAATCCAAAGTACCTGCAAGAGTGAAGATTTAAGAATCATAAGAGGCTTCCCTGGTGGCGCAGTGGTTAAGAATCCGCCTGCCAATGCAGGGGACGCGGGTTCGAGCCCTGGTCCAGGAAGATCCCACATGCCGCGGAGCAACTGGGCCCGTGTGCCACAACTACTGAGCCTGCACTCTAGGGCCCATGAGCCACAACTACTGAAGCCCGTGCGCCTAGAGCCCGTGCTCCGCAGCAAGAGAGGCCACGGCAATGAGAAGCCCACGCACCGCAACAAATAGTAGCCCCCACACCCCCAGCTCGTGGCAACTAGAGAAAGACGGGGCACAGCAACAGAAGACCCAACGCAGCCAATAAATAAATAAAATAAATAAATAAAATAAATCTATTAAAAAATATATATGATTCAAATTCGGTAAAAACACAATTTAAAAAAAAAAAGAATCATAAGAGGAATGGGATGTGTGTTAGTGTAGACATACACACACATTTATGTTATATATGTAAATAATCGAGTTGTGTGTATGATTTTAAACTTGAAGAACTGTCTTTACATAAAATTTAAAGGTATTTAACTTATAAAGACACACATTCTTATATGTTACACATTCTTATATGTTATGTATTAGATACAAATAATTGTGTGTTTAAGAAACTTAAGAGGAAAGGTCATTACATATCATTTAAACATACTTGATTTGCATACATCATATAAGTAACTAGACATGTGTGTTGCTTCAAGAAACTTGGGTGAGGGACTTCCCTGGTGGTGCAGGGGTTAAGAATCTGCCTGCCAATGCAGGGGACACGGGTTCGAGCCCTGGTGCAGGAAGATCCCGCATGCCACAGAGCAACTAAGCCCGTGCACCACAACTACTGAGCCTGCACTCTAGAGCCCGTGAGCCACAACTACTGAAGCCCGCACGCCTAGAGCCCGTGCTCTGCAACAAGAGAGGCCACCGCAGTGAGAAGCCCGCGCACCACAATGAAGAGTAGCCCCCACTCGCCGCAACTAGAGAAAGCCCGTGCGCAGCAACAAAGGCCCAACGCAGCCAAAAAGAAATAAATAAAATAAATAAATTTCTTAAAAAAAAAAACTTGGGTGAAAGTTCTTCTGTATAATGTATGGTGTATGTGTGTATGTGTAAATAAAATTGCACAGGCTTCAGAGCTGTGTAATAAGCGGAGTAGATGGATCAAACAGTTATAGTCAATGTATTTTGTTCTTTTGTGGGCACTTTGCAATCGGGTATGTTTGTTGGCGGCCGTCATATGCACATAAAAAGAAATAACATTTAAAAAGCATGTTTCAGCCCCATTTCCTGGGGCCATTTACCCTGAAAGGGCCTCAGGGGCAATCAGTTCCCACGACTCCCCCCTCCTGGAGTAATCAGAATGTCATTAAAAGGAAGGTGATTTACTACAGCTCAATTTTGGGCTTAATGATAAAGTGATAACTTCAAGCCCCGAAAAGCAGTATATCAAGGACAAGGCTGTGATTAGCCCAGCTCATGAAGAACGGGCAATGCATGATAATTAAAAACCACAAATGACCAAAAACACCCACCCTGAAATGACTCAGAATTTTATGTCTTCCTCTGTTGATCAGCCCCCATCCACCTTATTTGTAGCACCAGAGGAAGCATATGTGAGTGGGGTCCACGTGCGTTTTGCCCCTTTTCTGCCCGAGAACCTTCCTTTTAGTCTCCACGGAGGGTCTTAGGACTAGAGATAGGAGAATGCTTGTGATATTCTAGCATTGCTGGGCTTTGTTGTCATTTTTTATTGAAGGATAGTTGATGTACCATGTCGTGTTAATTTCTGCTGTACAGCAAAGGGATTCAGTTATACATATATATCTATTCTTTTTCATATTCTTTTTCCATTATGGTTTATCCAGGATATTGACTATAGTTCCTTGTGCTATACAGTAGGACCTTGTTGTCTGTCCATCCTATATAAAATAGTCAGCATTTCTGAGCTTTAGAAGGTGGCACTGGCTTGCTGGAGAATAGCTGAGCCCATCCTGAGCTGCAGAGCTGCAGAGCTGAACCTGTACATCCAGAATGCACGCACTTGATCCCGTGCAGAGACAATAGAAGATGATGGTACATAGTAATGGGCCAGCTGCACAGTAGATCCTGAGGTTCCAGGCCCGGTCCAGGTAAAGAGATGACCCTCCCACGAACGCCATATTGCTCTGGTCCCAGTTGCCTGATTTGCATTGAGATGCG
Source organism: Balaenoptera physalus (assembly GCF_965194825.1). Taxonomy (NCBI): domain Eukaryota; kingdom Metazoa; phylum Chordata; class Mammalia; order Artiodactyla; family Balaenopteridae; genus Balaenoptera; species Balaenoptera physalus. The sequence continues at coordinate 4,843,284 of NC_138903.1, forward strand.
AGTTCCTCTAGTTAATGCCCTAAGGACCAAGCCTTGGTCTTTACAATCCATCTTGGAGAATGAGTCTCTGCTTGCTAGTCTTTGACTGACTGCATCATGCCCTACTCCTAGGGTAGAATTTTCCACCAACCCTCTCTCCACTGGGCTCTCCTCTGCAGAGTCCAAAGTGAGGAGGTGTGCCCAGTTTTATCTTGAGGGTTCCTTTGGTGGTCACCATGGTGAGAAGGATGTCAAACATCACCTAGGTTCCACCTTGAACAGTTTCATTACTACGCCTCTACGAGGGTTAATAAAACAAAGCCCCGGCTTCTCCTGACCTCAGAGCACAGTGGTTTACATAGTTCTATCAAGTGCAATCTTTTCACTTCCATTCTCTAAAGTTAGCCCAAAAGGAGCCTTTATTTATGTTCTAGCCACTGTGTCCTGGTCCATTATCTTGTGAATAACCTGGCCTGGAACGCAGCAGAAGAGAGAGCCAATGCTCCAGGCTGGTTATGTAGTTTTCCAAGGTTGCACGGCTAGCTTGGGACCTGACTCCCAAGTCCTCCTTCCACTTACTAAGATAAATCCTTCTGGGGGATTTTTTTTTTTTAAACATCTTTATTGGAGTATAATTGCTTTACAATGGTGTGTTAGTTTCTGCTTTATAACAAAGTGAATCAGCTATGCATATACATATATCCCCATATCTGCAGGGCTTTCCTATGCCTACTTTCTGGAAAGTTTTTATCATAAATGGGTGTTGAATTTTGTCAAAAGCTTTTTCTGCATCTGTTGAGATGATCATACAGTTTTTCTCCTTCAGTTTGTTAATGTGGTGTATCACATTGATTGATTTGCGTATATTGAAGAATCCTTGCATTCCTGGGATAAACCCCACTTGATCGTGGTGTATGATCCTTCTAATGTGCTGTTGGATTCTGTTTGCTAGTATTTTGTTGAGGATTTTTGCATCTATGTTCAGCAGTGATATTGGCCTGCAGTTTTCTTTTTCTGTGACATCTTTGTCTGGTTTTGGTTTCAGGGTGATGGTGGCCTCACAGAATGGGTTTGGGAGTGTTCCTCCCTCTGCTATATTTTGGAAGAGTTTGAGAAGGATAGGTGTTAGCTCTTCTCTAAATGTTTGATAGAATTCGCCTGTGAAGCCATCTGGTCCTGGGCTTCTGTTTGTTGGAAGATTTTTAATCACAGTTTCAATTTCAGTGCTTGTGATTGGTCTGTTTATATTTTCTGTTTCTTCCTGGTTCAATCTCAGAAGGTTGTGCTTTTCTAAGAATTTGTCCATTTCTTCCAGGTTGTCCATTTAATTGGCATAGAGTTGCTTGTAGTAATCTCTCATGATCCTTTGTATTTCTGCAGTGTCAGTTGTTACTTCTCCTTTTTCATTTCTAATTCTATTGATTTGAGTCTTCTCCCTTTTTTTCTTGATGAGTCTGGCTAATGGTTTATCAATTTTGTTTATTTTCTCATAGAACCAGCTTTTAGTTTTATTGATCTTTGCTATTGTTTCCTTCATTTCTTCTTCATTTATTTCTGATCTTTATGATTTCTTTCCTTCTGCTAGCCTTGGGGTTTTTTTTGTTGTTCTTCTTTCTCTAATTGCTTTAGGTGTAAGGTTAGGTTGTTTATTTGAGACGTTTCCCAGGGGAATATTTACGGTAGCAGGGTAATGTGTCAGCTGAGGGGCGAATACTAAGGTCCTGGAGGCACCTTCACAGTAGGCAGCGTGGAACCCCGTGGGCTCTGTGATCCAGCAGCAAGGGCATAAAAGAAGAGGAGGAGGGGGCTTGTGAAGAGGTTTCTTTGGCATTAGCCCCGTGCCCCTCCCTGTGGAGGGGTGGGCTTCTTGCTTCACCCCAGCCCTGTGAGGCTTCAGCGAGACCCCTTAGAGAGGGTGAGACCTCATTCTGCATCTCTGGTGCCCCAAGGGCCTGACTCCTGCCTGAGTTTCCAGGGAGGGGGCTGTGCTGGTCTATAGAGGCTGGACTTCTCAAGGCTCTCAGAGATGCATGGCCAGCTGACCTCGGTGGCCCATGGGGACCAGCAGGGAGGGAGTCTTGCCGCCATTTGGACTTCTGCTCCTGGGGGGTGGGGGGGACTCCAGCTGAGAAGGAGCCGCAGCCACGCCCCTCCCCCAGTCTCAGGACTTGTCATGGGGAGGAATCCAGCTGGGACAGGTCGTGTGAACTCATAGGAATGCACTTCAGAGGGAGGGTCAGCCCTTCCTGTGGCCTGGAGCCATCTCTGGACAGTACCAGCCGCAGGGGAATGATCTGCCCCTTTGACCTTATCTTTCTCTCTACATTCCTTGCTGGGAGGGACCGGAGAGCAGCCAGAGGCGCAGTGAGTGATCCAGGAAGACACCAGAAGCTCTTTCCTCATTCTCTCCCTTCCCAGACCACCAAAACCACGCCTTCGCTCACGGTGACTTACCCTGGAATTAAACCTGCAGCTTTGGAGTTGCACTAGGCGTTGAGTTTGGGGCTTTAAAGCATTCAGTGACCAGAAGCATCCGCGGACGTGCTGGAATTTTGGCCCCTGATACTGTGAACCATCTCTCCAACGAGTAAGTTTTATAGAGACATCCCGCCCCCCCTAAGACCAAATGTCACCTTTTGATGATGTCAGAGTCATGCTTATTCAGGTTAAAATAGTTTTTCAGGTTTCACCATACTACCATCCTGGGTTTCCATGAAGAACGGGAACTATGTCAGCAGCTGCTACATTATGTATTAATTATGTGAGTGCCTGCCAAGAGCCAGAGGCACACAAAATAATTAAAACTGAGGAAGGTTTTATTTATAGACATGGAAAACAAAGGTGGAGATTTAGTCTTTACTTTTTTTTTTTTTTAACTTAAACAAAACAAAATAATGATGGATGAGAGGGGACAGGCCAAAAGAGAAATGCTGACAATTATCTTTCCCGGGGTACACGTGTCCCCTAGACGTGGGGGCTGAGGCATCCGGGCTCACTTCCTCGTACTGCTTTCCGCCCACCAGGCTCAGGGCTGCCCGGCCGACTTCCTCACCCTGGGTGTTGGCCGGGAATGCCTTCCTCGGGGCTCTGTGTGCCGCGTGCCGGGGGAGCGAGACACGTGATAGTCAGGAACGCAGGTCTGCTGTGCTGCGGGCCCTGCCCAGCGCGTCCGGAACACATCCGGCCTCACCCGCGCCCCGGTGCCTCCTAGTGGGGGAGCAGTGGTCCCACTTCCCCACTGCTTTCCAGCTTCTCCGCCCACACGTGTGCACCTGCCACCCCTGCCTGCTGTGCACAGCGGCGTGGACACTCCGGTGCACACGCGAGATGCTCTGAGTAAGTGTCCGCTTTTTTTCCGCCTCCCACTTCACGGTGCCAGCAGGAAAAGAAAGATCACGGTGCAGTATTAAGAAATGATAGGCGTGTCCGTCTGATTACTGCCAAGGTGTGACTGATCATTTCAGGAAGCCCAGCTCCCCTCTGATTTATAGATGAGGCACTAGGGGCCTGAGGGAGGACCACATGGAGAAACAGGAGGTTAAGTAACTTTTTAATGAGAGCTTCCGGTTATCCGGAATGATGACTTTACAGCCAGTGATACAAGTCCATATAACTTTCCCGGGCTGTCCAATGCCTATTCAAAGCCCGGGAGCTCTTGGCTGGGGTGCTGTCCAGTGCAGTCAGTGGGAAAGCTGTGTGAGGTCCCTGCGGTCAAGGCACCTTCTCTGTGTGCCAGAGAATAGCTCTGTCTGAAAGCCTCATGAGTTGGTGAGTTGGATTCTTTTTTTTGGTTGTTGTTTCTGGGAATGGTTACTTTGTCTATAGGTCCCTGTTTTGTTCCTTTTCTGGAATAGTTAAATAATACATGGGGTAAGAGTTAATTACATAAGTCCAAGGGCCAAGTGTTAGCTATGGGCAGATAGAGTTTTGAATTATCTGGTGTGGGACTAATGAAAGTATGTGTTTTATCTGGAGTGTTACCTTTAAAAAAAAAAAATCTGTAAAACCACCTGCAACAATTTATCTGATATGTATTCACTTGTTTGTTTGCTCCAGAAGGAGGCGGTCTTGTGGGAGAGGAAAGCAATTGCCTAATAGTCTTTGTTTCTTTCTGGATGAAATTCCTACTTTGAAAACACCGGTGGGTAAAAACAAGAAACCTAAGAGGAAGGGAGTAAAGAGGTGCGCTTCGTGCTGTAGCTTGACTCAAAAGAGAAATTGGGTCCATTAACCCTACCTATCAAAATATTAGAACCACTGCTTCTGAGTTGGATGCAAGGAATATGAATAAGGAGTATTTGCCATCAAATGTATTCCATGAAAGACGAGTGTCATTCTCAGCTAAGTAGTTGCTGCTTTTCCAAAACATAATTTTGAGGAGTTAATAGCAGTTCCACTTTTTTTTTTTAACCTTTTTTCCATGTCACATCTTTCTTTTCTTTTTTTTCATACTTAGGAATTTGGTATTTATTTATTTTTGGCCGCGTTGGGTCTTCGTTGCTGCCTGCAGTCTTTCTCTAGTTGCGGCGAGCGGGGGCTACTTTTCCTTGTAGTACGTGGTCTTCTCATTGCGGTGGCTTCTCTTGTTGCTGAGCACCGGCTCTAGGCACGCGGGCTTAAGTAGTTGTGGCACGTGGGCTCAGTAGTTGTGGTGTGGGCTCTAGAGCGCAGGCTCAGTAGTTGTGGAGCACAGGGTTAGTTGCTCCGCGGCATGTGGGATCTTCCTGTACCAGGTATGAACCCGTGTTCCCTGCATTGGCAGGCGGATTCTTAACTGCTGCGCCACCAGGGAAGTCCCATACGTGTTTATTTTCTGTTCTAAATGTACAGGTTCAAAGTCTGGCATGAGCCACTTGAATCTGTGTCCTGAAAAATGACAACCAGATTTCCTACCTACTTGAGAGGCGTGTACGTCTATCACTGAGTGTGTCCTCAGGACCATGGCTTCCACCACTCCTTGTGGCTGCACTGGCTGTGTTTTCGGATGTGCTGTTTATTATTCCAGTGTTTGGCTATATAGACAGGGTTTGGCTTCCGTATAAAGGAGCTGGGTTAAACAGGGAATGAGTCTGTGGTCCAGAAATCAACCTGTCCATGCTGCAAATGTACATCAATTACAGAAAAATCAGCATCTGGGACAGTGTGTCCTTTGCAATGCATGCCATACATAATCTACCTGTTATGAACCAGCCAAATATATTATTTTTTTCCCCCAGAGATAGATGCTCAGAAATGCATGTAACCCCTGTTCAGCCTCACCCTCCGCGTTTCCCTTGTGAATGAATGATCGGAATGAATTAAGATGTCTAGTTCTTGCTTACTTTACTTCTTACCCAGGTATCAACAGATTTTTTGTCTACCTCAGTTTTGTCCTTTGTGCTCACCCTTGCAGATTGAATGAGGGCTGATAGAAACAACTGCCATCCAAGATGATGTTACTAAAAATGGTGAAACTATTTTATTGAACGATTACTCCGCGACGTGGTTATTTGCCATAGGGCACTCTGTGTGTTCACTAAACCCATGGCAATACCTGACAGATTATTCCTATGAATTGGTGTCTCCAGGGTCATTCATATTTCCCAACTGAGATATTGCCCCATATTCATTTATAATGAGATTTTAATATAACAACGGATGCCATCAGGATTCAGAACTGTAAAAGCTTTCACTGCATGAGAAAAAAAAAAAAAGATATAAAGTCTCCCTCTATTTGTATTTAAAAGCTAAACAGTAAACGTCAGGCATCCCTTAAAAGGCTGGATGAAACAGGCATTAAAAGTTTGTGGGTAAAAATCCTAAGCAGTGTTCTCCAGACCAGTCGCCACCTCTGTTGTTTTCTTTGCTTCTTGTCTTCTGATTAAAATCCCCCCCTCGTTTGGATATTAACCTTGTAAAACTCGATCAGTCAGTCAGTGAACTCTTACCTAGCACCCCTGGGATCCAGGTAAACAAAGGTGTAGCAGTGATGAAACACAAGCGTAGTCTCACCTCCAATGCTGTCCAAGATGGAAAACAAAACTTGGGAAATGCCGCAAGTGCCAGTGTCAGGGATCATTAAATGCCTATCATGAGCAGGAAGTGCAGGGAAAGACACACTGCTGGGCGTAGCTAGGGCAGCCGGCTTGACTGTCAACTCTGGTAGAAAGCCTGCAGGTGAGACCGAATGGGTCCCAAGTCCAGTGTTCCTCTTTAGTGGTTCCAGGATGGGGGGGCTGTCTTGTCTACAGATAGATGGAGAGTTGGGGTGGGGGGGCCTCCTTTACAGTTAATTTGTCTACCCCAGGGTTTCTCAGCTGCAACACTGGAAGACGCTTTGCTGTAGGGACTGACCTGTGCGTGGAGGATATTTAGGATCCACCTGCTAGATGCCAGTATCAACCCCCCTCCCAAATGTGACAACCAAACATGTCTCCAGCTGTTGCCCCATGTCCCTTCAGCTCCAGATGACAACCACTGACCTACAATAAGCATTTAAAATGCACAAGGCACTATTTACAATAGCCAAGACATGCAAGCAACCCAAGTGCCCATCAACAGACGGTTGGATAAAGAAGATGTGGTACATATATACAATGGAATATTACTCAGCCATAAAAAAGAATAAAATATTGCCATTTGCAGCCACATGGATGGACCTAGAGTGTCTTATGCTTAGTGAAATAAGTCAGACAGAGAAAGACAAATACTGTATGATATCACATGTATGTGGAATCTCAAAAATAATACAAATGAATGCACATGCAAAACAGAAGCAGACACAGGAAACAAACTTAAGGTTACTAAAGGGGAGAGGGACGGGGGAGGGACAAATTGGGGGTATGGGATTAACAGATACAGGCTATATAAAATAGATAAGCAACAGGATTTACTGTATAGCACAGGGAATTACAGCCATTCTCTTATAATAACCTGTAATGGAATATAATCTGCAAAAACCCTGAATCACTATGTTCTGCACTTGAAATTAACACAACGTTGTAAGTCCACTATACTTCCTAAAATAATAGAATAAAATGCATCGGGCAGAGCTTTGCGGTGGAGCAGGGTTCCTCGGCCTGGGCACTGCAGTGCTGACTTTTGGGGCCGCATCATGCTTTGACGTGGGAACGTCCTGTGCACCGTAGGGGGTTGAGAACACCTCCGCCCTGGTCCAAACATTGCCGAAGGCTTCCTGGGGAGGCAGGGCATCCTCTGCTTAGAACCTCTGAACTGGAGACAGGAAGGGGCCCCTGGAGGCCTGACGGAAGCGGGAAGAGGGCCCCTGTGTCCTGTTCGCAGCTCTTCCCCCAGGTTTCCTGGCAGCTCCTCACTTCTTCTGGAGGATGCCCCAGCTTGTCTGAACTGAGTCACTGGGCCGGGGTTTCCTGGGTCCCTACCTGCCACCTCTGTCACAGATGAGGAGACTGTGGGGTTATGTGAGTTCACGGGATTGGCCAAGATACTCTTCAGGGTAGGCGGGCTTTGCCAGGGCCCGACTTCAACTGCTTCTCTACAAAGCCCTGCCTTCCGATCCACAGCCCTTTGTCTGTAACCAGAAGGAAAAGAAAAAGATTGGAAGCCCAGTGTTCACCAGCCACGCTTGTTCTGAACCAAGGAATGTAAAACTGATGTAACGTTGAATAGTCTTTCTTTAGCCGACAGAATGCAAGTATTCATCGTGTTTATCGCTGCGGAACCATTAATATGTGTGATTGCAGGTTGCTTTCTAAAACTTTGCTCAAGGTATATGGATTACATGATATATTTGAAGATATAGTGTGTGTGTGTGTGTGTGTGTGTATATATATATGAAATATGAAGGTAATGGTGAACATACACACGTATAGATGCGTTACACCTATACATATGAAGGTAATGGTGAACATACACACGTGTAGATGCGTTACACCTATACATATGAAGGTAAGGGTGAACATACACACGTGTAGATGCGTTACACCTATACATATGAAGGTAAGGGTGAACATACACACGTGTAGATGCGTTACACCTATACATATGAAGGTAAGGGTGAACATACACACGTGTAGATGCGTTACACCTATACATATGAAGGTAAGGGTGAACATACACACGTGTAGATGCGTTACACCTATACATATGAAGGTAAGGGTGAACATACACACGTGTAGATGCGTTACACCTATACATATGAAGGTAAGGGGGAACATACACACGTGTAGATGCGTTACACCTATACATATGAAGGTAAGGGGGAACATACACACGTGTAGATGCGTTACACCTATACATATGAAGGTAAGGGGGAACATACACACGTGTAGATGCGTTACACCTATACATATGAAGGTAAGGGGGAACATACACACGTGTAGATGCGTTACACCTATACATATGAAGGTAAGGGGGAACATACACACGTGTAGATGCGTTACACCTATACATATGAAGGTAAGGGTGAACATACACACGTGTAGATGCGTTACACCTATACATATGAAGGTAATGGTGAACATATACATATGTATTCCAGTTTTATTGCATGACAAATTTATAGATATTCCAGTTTAACTCAGGTATCGTTGACCTTAACATTGTATACCTTTCAGATGTACAACACAATGATTTGCTATGCCATGTGTATTGTCAAATGAACACCACCATAATTTTAGTGAATATCCATCACCTCCCATGGTTACAAATTTTGGTTGTTTCAGTTGCTAAATGGGTGTGTGTGACAGAATGAATGCTTTCAGTGTAGAAAACTACTGTGTCTGTTATGAGTGCCAAAAGCCGTCCTGAAGGCAGCTCAGTGTTGAAGAGGGTCTTTGAATCCTTGTAATAAATTAGCTTTGATTTTTTTTTTTAAAGCCATTACTTTGTAAAATCCAAAGGATTCTGCGCTCTGAAACACACCTAGCCACACTTGTTTGTGTTTTTTTGAGACCGAGGCCTTGGGGTTGTAATTGCCAGCAGGGCAGGGTTCATTTTTAGCACGTGGTGACCTTGAACATCAGATGGTGTTTGCACTCTGTGGGGTTTTTTTTTTTTCCATTTACTGTATCATCGTATGCTCTCTTATACCCTCAGAAGCAGCTTCTGCTGCTTAAAACCTCGTGACCTTTCTGCACCGTCCAAGCTTTGCAATAATGTGAAAACACTCAGAAACCTAAATGCAGCCAGAAGAGTTGGGCAGAACGACTTTGCCTTTTGGACCCTGTGCTCAGAGCTTCTGTGCCCCGTGTGCTCAGAGGGCAGCTTCTCCCCCGCCTGTGCACCTGAAAGGCAAAGAACCCCTAACTCAAAAGAACCGTGTGGGTTATGAGGGCCCAGCCTGGTATTCTGTGGCCTGGAAGTACTAAACTGATAAGAACGTATTGACTTTGAAAAGGCCAGCTATGTGATTCCGTTAAAAAAAAAAAGTACCAAGGCCATTTCTGGTTAATTAAGAAGAAGGGAAAATTGTCGTTCAGCGAGCAAGCGTGTATGCCTCTGGGTCAGGATTTCCCAGCCTGGGGCCAGTTGATCTGTGGGCCTGGGGAATTCTTTGTCGTGGGATGGGTCTTGTGCATCGTGGGATGTTCAGGCGCATCCTTGGACACCATCCAGGAGATGCCAATAGCACCTGCTCTGTTGTGAGAACCAGCATGACTCCAGACACCACTAACATCTTGGGGGAGGGGGGGAGGGGCGGGCGTTGGGGAGGGGCTGCAGAGTCACCCCTCGTTGACAGCCACCGGGCTAGAAAAAGCATTTAAGAATTAGTAAGACAGAGCTTGGACTGAAAGCACGATGCTCCACCTTGGCACGAATGATACCTGGGGCCGGATCGCTCCTTTGTTGGCAGTGCATTGTGGGATATTCATGTGCATCCCTGGCTGCTACCCTCTGGCTGCCAGTGGGTAGAAGGTCACAGCTTGTGAGCACAGCTGTGTTGCTTGTGGAGCAACGCCCGCAAGCTGTGACAACCAAAAATGTGTCCAGACAGGGCCACCTGTCCCTCGGAAGACAAAGTCACTGGGGCTTGACAGTCGTTGGTCTAGGCGGATCTTATATTACCTTAGGTGGGAATAATAAATCTGTTTTCTATAGGTAGTGTTGGGGCCAAGAGTTTTCCTGCCCCACCATCTTTTCACCCATCCCATGGGTGACACATCCAAAGGGGTGTCGAAAGCCATCTGCCTTCCTGGGCATTCCAGGTCATGTCACATCATTGACATCTCCTGAGGCAGACTCACCACGGTCGGCAGCACGCAGTGGAGTCCAGGAACTTCTGATTACAAATGAGTCCAGGTGAGGAGTTCATTAATCAAGGAGGCGATGGTCATAACTGTCTAGAGCTAGAGGGTGCACACTCAGGTGTTTTTGGTTGGAAGTGACAGAAACTCAATGCCCCCTCACTCAAACCCAGAAAGGGATTTTTCAGTTGCACAGATGGGAGGGAGGCTCACAGAGTCAGAGGAAGAGCCCCAGGAACCAGGACCATTGGCCTTAAGGAGCTGAAAATTCTTTGCAAGTCCGATTGACATGACTTGTCGCTACTGTCCGTGGCTGCTGGTGGAGGCGACCACTGTACTTGAGAGTTGCTGGTTTTGCATCCTGGTTAAATGCAGTGGTGTTATTACCGTTTTATGTACATTTGGGAGTGGATGCTGTGATAGTTATCCGTCACTGGATACAAATTAGCACACATTTAAGGGCTTAGAACAACATCCATTGATTATCTCCGTGTCTGTGGGTCAGGTGTCTCCGCATGGCTTACCTGGCTCGTCTGCTCACGACGGTCTTTACAAGCCTGCAAAATATTGGCCACAGTCGTATTATCACCTGAAAGCTTGGGATCCCCTTGTAAGCTCATTCAACATGTTGGCAGAATCTAGTTCCCTGTGGTTGTAGGACTGGGACCCTCAGCTCCTAGGGGCCACCCCTCCCTATAGGCATTTCACACCATGACTGTTTCTTCCATCCAGGCCAGGAGTATTGCAGATCCTCTGCTTGGAGTCTGTTTCCGAGGGATCACCTGATTAGGCCAGGCCCACCCACTTCAGTCTCCTTGTTGAGTCCCACAAAGTCAGTTGATTAGGGACCTCAATCATATTCCTTCACTTTTGCCAAGTCCTACATCTCAGGCCCCCCTCACACACACACACATCCTCAAGAGGAGAGGATCACACAAAGATGTGGGTACCAGGAGGTGGGAGCCATGGAGGCTATCTTGGAATCCTGCCTATAACAGATGCCTTTTTGTGGCAGGACCTGGGAGCCTAAATAGGATTTGGAAAATAGGTCTCTCTGGACAGCCCTTGCCTCCCTACACCCAGTAGACCCTAGTGACATCCTTCTTCCGTGATCCTAGCTACCAGGTCAGCTCTCCCCTCCCCCCAGCCCCATTCAGTCCAGCCAGGTCTTACAGCGGAAAGTGTTCTCTTATTGGTTGGACGTTATCACTCCACTGCTGTCCGTGTAGTCCTTCCTTCTGTCCTTACGCAGAAGGTTCATTGGACCCGAGTCTATGGTCCCTGGGCCAGGCTGCTGGGTCCAGATCGTCACCAGCGGTGACCTACAGTCCTGTTTGCGTTCACAGTGGGGGGTTGGCATTTGTCCAAATCTCAGTTTGAGGCTGGAACATGACGCTAGTGAAATCAGAAGATTTGGTGGTGTTTTTTTAAAAAAGTAAACTTCAGCTTGATGTTTCTTTTTTAATGCTTTTATTCAAAAACTTGGGGTAAAATTCAACAAATTGCATATTAACCGTTTTAAAGTATGTAATTCAGAGGCATTTAGTATATCCAGCCACTTTGTTCAACTGGTACCTCTCTCTGGTTCTAGAACTGGTTCATTATTCCCCCCACCAAAACCCCATACCCTTTATCAGTGCCCCCCAAACCCAACTTCCTTTCCCTGTAGCCTCTACCACTAATCTCCTTTCTGTGTCTAGGGATTCACCTATTCTGGACATTTCCTGTAAACGGGATCACACGATATGTGGCCTTTTGGGTCTGGCTTCGCTCACTGAGTGTCGTGTTTTCAAGGCTTGTCCACGCTGTAGAACTCTGTTCCTTTTCATGGCTGAATCCTGCAGCATTTCATGGCTGGACTGCATCTTGTTTATCCGTTTACCTGTTGCTGAGCATGTAGGTTTTCACGTTTCGGCTCCTGTGAGCCATGCTGCCGTGAGCCCCGGGTGTACAGATGTCTTTGAGAGTGTGGTTCCACTTCTTTCGGGTGTACACACAGAAGTGGTCTGGCCAAGTCACGTGGCCAGTCTATGTTTCGCTTTCTGATCAGCTGCCGTGCTGTTTTCCACCTCCAGGTTTAACCTCTCTTCATTGTCGAGGTCCTCGTTTTAGGTGGTTGTCTCTGCTGCGGCTGAGCAGCCCCGAGAGGTAAAATTACAGTGTCTCCTGTCAGAATTTGTGTTGAGGAAGATGCAGTTTATCCGTGAGAGAGCGCTTGGCACAGCCTCAGTTTGTATCATGAGCGTTTGTAAGACTTGTTTCTGTCTGGCCGGCAGCCTGTTGGGAAAGGTGGGACAGCAGAGGCTCAGCTGGAATACAAGGAGGGGGGGCGCCCAGAAACCAGTCACCTGAAACACAAGGTCACATGGTCCCAAGGTCACGGAAGGAGGCCCCTGGGGTCCAGAGAGGCCATCAAACCTGTCCTGGTGGCTGGAGATGGGCTTGAAAATCCGTAGGGGCGATTCCTGGTCCTGTTGGGAGTTGCCGTTGGGCGGGGCTGCTGGTGTTCCAGATGGTGGCAGGGATCCCAGGAGTCTCGGAGTTGTTGAGTTGAATCTGCTCCCCAACTTGAAATGGGCCACGGAGCCGGGAGTAAACAGGGTCTTCTGGGACCCTCCCTCCACCTGCCTGTTCTCCATCACACGTCACCTACCTCTCTCCTGCGTCCTGGCCTCCCTCTCCTCTCCACCCACAAAGTGTTACCCCCATCCCAGCCTGCCTTGGTCTGGGGACAGAACTGGGTGTCCTGAGGTCCAGGGGATGGAACCAATGGCCCATCACCTTATGAAGATTCAAATTCCAGTTAGATCAGGAGCCTTTCTCTCTGGGTTGACTGCACTAATTTCCATCTCTCTTCCAACCCCATTTCCTCACCCTCAACACATACAGTTGTGTCCAGTGGACACATTACGAGATTAGGGATTTTATCAAACACAGTAGTGTGAAAGCGGCTGAGTGACTACTTACAAATTATTTTCAGCAAAAAAGAGTGCTCCTGGCCACTGCCCAAGCATTCATTAGGACATGAAGCCTCCTAGGGTACAAATGGTGTGTGTGGAATATACGTGGCGCCTAATTATATATTCCATTAGAGCCATTGGAAGAATCAATATGGTGACTCCAGATGACCTTCTTTAAAGAATTACATAAATGCTATACATTCCCAGCTACCTTTGAACATTGCTGCCACTGAAGTTTTCAAATGGAATGTCTGTTCCCGTGATTTTTTTCACTTCTGCATCTTTTAAGCTGAATGAACCTTGTGCATAAAGTTATACTTTGAGTATGATTATTTTTTCTTGGTTCCAATAGTGAGCTAAGTTAGAGAGGCTAGTGTCATTTTGACCTGTGATAACTACATAGGAAGGATATTGGGAATCCTTTCTGTGGCCCCTTTATATTTTCCTACCAATGTAACAGTTGGTTATTTACCAATTTGCTTGGAATGCTGCCCACAGTTAGTCACTTGTATTCATAGACTTGTTTGTTTTTCAGTAAGACTTTAAGGATTTCCTTCTTCACCAAACCTGTAGTCCCCTATTGCATCAGTGCTGTCCCAGGAGAATTTTCCCTGCAGCACATAATTAACTACATTCTCAGCTTCATCATCATCTCTTGCAGGAAACACTTCTGCTTTTCCTGCAAAGATGCTCGGTGCTGCTTCTTCCTGGGCTGTTGGAAGAACAAAAATTCATGAAATGAATTTGTCTCCATGTAGTTGAAAACCAAAACGGATAAGCCATTGCTACGTTCGTAAAAACATGTTTAACAAATAGGGCTCACTGTCTGTTTTCCATGTATTATACGGTAATCATTGAATTTAAGTAAATTTGATTGGAAAGAATTAGCATCCACCCTTGGCAGCCTTTCAGTGATAAAAATATGCCTTGAATTAAAAACTTGGACAATTCCATGGAAATAATGTTGAAGATACTGCTGTCTTTGGAGATCTTACTAAAAATCATGACTTTGGACCATCCATGAAGCCTAAGAGTATTGGGTACTCATTTAAAACAGGGGCAATGAAAAGTATCGTGCTTGCCCCCCAGAACCCCGTGTACCTTTGAGCCACCATGCCTGCACCGTGTGCAGAGTCTAGAAGCCTCATGAAGCCAGTCGTTGCTAACTCTGGCCCTGAGCCACTGCCCTGGGCCATTCCCCACACTCCGTCCCGTTACACAGTTTACTCTGTGGGTCAAACCCTGTTTGCTTTTCTGTCTTGTTTCTGCCCACACATTGTTGACCTTTCCTGAGACCTTAGCTTCTCTCAGCCGTGCTGGTTCCACATCCTGGTGGGCTGCCTCAGACAGACGCTGGGGAAGGTCCTCCCAAGCGGACGTGTCCCTGCCAGGAACATCAGGAGACAGGTCAGTCACACACACACACGTTCACGTTTAGCAGAAAGAGAGAAAAAGAATAAAACATGTAAAAGTCCAACCACCTTATTCAATTTACAGTGGCACACAAGGGCATTCTGTTCTAAATTTACCTATATACTTTTTAAATTCAGTCTGTGTTATTTTTCTTTAAATGATGTAACGCCTGTTTACAGAGTTTTTGAGGCGTATTTTACGTATTTTGAAATTCACCCACTTGCACCATTCAGTGGTTTGCGTTAAATTACCAAGTTGTGCGATCATCACCATAAATCAGTTTTAGAACATTTTCATCACCCCAGTGAGATCCTTTATGCCCATTTCTTTTCATCCCCACTCCCACCCCGTGCCTGAAGATGTTTTTAGGAAGTCATATTTTTCTCAGTTTCATCATATTTCTTGGAACCCTGTGATTATTGCCCTCGGGGATGTTGACAATCATCAGATTATATCATTCTGCTACATGACCCTATAATCCTTGTCTTACAAGGTCCCAGAGCTAATCGCTCAAGCATGAGGAAATAAAACTTAGGTGTTCTGTACATCTCCATGCCCCTCACAGCTTGGAATGCTTGTCTTTTGTCTGCCTTCACACTAAATCATCTGACCTTCTTCTGCCATTTTTGCCGTTTTCTCCTAACTGCTTGAAATTATGGTCATTTCCAAAGGAAAGGTATATGGACCAATACTTAGGTCCTTAAGACTGATTTCCCTTATAAACAAGTCAGTGTCTGTCAATGAGATGATCATTGCTTGTATATCTCAGACTGCTATCATTTGAACAAATGCACAGTTATTTCAAAAGGCACAGCTAATTGTAGGAGTAAGGGAAATGCACTGAATATGGGCAAATAACACAGTTGTAAATAAAATCAAAACTTTAAATCTGGACATGGGAGCATGCTAGGGTATTATTTGGTAAGGATTTTCGAAAGAGAGAAAATACCAAGTGATATAATTTGCAGTTATACAATAGACTCCCAGGCCTGGTCCAGGCAGTGAATAATGAGTTCTTACCTATAGATAATGAAATTGGCACAGAAGCCTGATCTACTGGTGATCTGGGACTTCAGCTCCTGGACATCGGCTGGAAGTCTTGCCCAGCTAAAAGCTTAATATCTGATAAACTCTCTTCTTTCCGGAAACTTTATCCCACAGATAAAATATTGCTCTGAAATTGACTGTGATAAACCAGGAAGAATTGGTTGGTGGAGCGAAGTGATAGAAATCCTCAGAAGGAAATGACCTCTTTTAAAATCTGTAATAGTAAATGGCCAACGCTTGCCCTGGGGTTTAGAGTCGTTCAGATAAAAATAGATAATATCTCCTCGCCAGGGACTCTGAAAAAGGAATGAGTCAAGCATTAAAATGGACTCAGACATGAACGTCTGCCATTGCAATCACAAATCCGTAAAGGGTCCAGGGGAGGAGGGAGAAAGCAAGAAATCGGCGTAGCAAAATAGGGTTTCCTTCTAATGAGCCCAGACTTTGAAAGGGAGTATTCGGGAGGTTGGGGAAGGGCAGAGAATCACGAAATGAATGGCTTCAGTTCTCCATCATGTCAGGAAGACCAAAAACCCCAAACAAAATACTCACCTGGTGCTCTAGTTCCCAAGCCTACCTGGGCAATTTCCGTGCCCTTGGACAGGACAGCATGCCCACTGCATCAGACCTAATCCTTAGGAAGGTAAAAATCCATTTAAACAGCACCTGTATTTTCAAAGTTCTGAAGCCGTACCGGCGGACGTCGCGGAGCCCCACCTGGAATCGGCCCTATTCGCTTTATGTATCTGACTCCAGATGGTGCTGATACGTTTCTTGGAGACCATCGCGTGGAAATGCTCACCTGGTCCACTGCACAATGTTGACTCACATCCTGGGCTGTGCCTTCGGGATTGCTTGTTGTTTGATCTACTCACACGAGCTAAGACCCCTTTTGCATTACCCGGCGTTTTAGATCCAAACCCCTCCTGGGATCCCCCAAAGTCGCAGCCTCACAGACTCTCATGGGTAGCAGGAAACTTTGCTACCTCTGAAACTCTGAAAAGTCTACACAAACAAGCAAACTAACTAATTGACTGGCCAGCCAATGGGTGTTGACAAATTGGACTCAACTCTCTCCCTTTAATCCTTAGACTTGCCCTAGATTTTAGGCTGCCTCAGTGATCCCTTCTGGCTTCCCAAAGCCACCTTCTTAATCAATACTCTTTATCCCATCAGGTCCCCGTCACAGACTTTCATCTCTACCTCTATCTAACTGGCTTGGCGTCTCCTGGATCTTCTTTCCCAAGGTCACCTTTGACCGTCTTACTGCCAGTTCCAGTATCTTTTCCTTTGCGATGATTCCCGCATCTGGTTCTTTGCATACCTTTCAGCATGCTCTTTCTGAGCTGCTTTCACTGGTTCTTTTTCCCACCTCTGCCCCTGGAAGTTTCAGTTTACTCACGCTTATGTCTTATGCCCTTTTTTTCTTCTGTTTCCCCTCGGTGGGCAATCTCACCCACAGCCATGGCATCAAATGTCATCCTTAGTCCCATTTCCTAATCCGCTATCCTGTGCTCTGCTTTCTCCCCTCATTCTAGTATCCAGGGAAACAATACTGGTATCATGAGTGATGGTAGGTACCGTTCCAGATACAAAACCTGTATCCCAATCCCACCTTTTCTACATACAAGCTGAGCTGGTAAAAACTTCTGTAAATGTCAGTTTCCCCTTCTGTAAAATGGGAAGGAATAGTAGATGATAGATAATTTAGGTTAATATAGATAATACATATTTACAGTATCAGGATCATAGGTAATATATAGTCACAGTATTAGTATAATGCCTAGCACATTGGTAGCCCTTAGTAATTGATGATGGCGATGATATTTTATTGTCTTTTTCCTGTGACATGAGCTACAAATATTTTCCAAACTAGGCATATGCAAAATTCAACCTTTAGCTTCTCTTTTCCAAATCTCTGTACCTTCAGTACATCTCCTCCATGTTCTAGAAGCATTCATGTCCATCCTCCCATTCCCTTATCCAGTTAGTCATCCATCTGGCTGGCTTAGTTTCTGAAGTACCTCTCTGACCGACCCCATGGCCACCATCTGCCGATGGTGATCTTAGGAGTTTCACTGCAATGCACTATTTGGATGCATCCAATAAGGGGGGCGTTTGGGCACTATAGCCCTTTCTGTGGCGAAAGTTCACAATTTTCTTTCCATCTTCCTATCTTGCTTCTCCACTCACCCTCAAATTCTGTACTTAACTGGTCCTTTGTTCTTTTTCTTAGAAACAGTATTCATGTTTATTAAACACATTTTTAAAGTATTATTAAATGTTTAACTTTTGTGAGCTTCAAGGTTTACTTTTCTTCCCAGTTCTGCATAACTGAACTTGCAAATCTGCCAACTCCCACTGAAATGACTCCACTCTGGATTCTAAGGCGTCAATTTCTTGCAGATTTTTCTTTGCTTCTTCTAACATTTCTCCTGTTTCTTCTTGAGAGTGACTGATGAAAACACAGAGAAACCAATCTGATACAGTATCACTAAGCAGTCATCATCTGCAAGCATGATGTTCTCACAAGCATCTTTGAAGTTTTGGAGTTGTTTCTTTCTTCACTTCTATTTCTTCCTTCAGCTCTGTGATTCTACTTATATTCTGTGCAAATTTTTTTTTTTTTTTAATCTCCTGTTGCTCCTGAAAGTCACATTGATGTCTTCTGCACCTACCCTTTTTATGGTGGCCGCCATCTTGGGTGGTTCTTTGTTCTTTAACTTCATCTCCATTCCATCCAGAATGTTCCTTGAAAGTGGATGTTGTATTGGCACTTTAGAACCATTTCTATGTTTCCTGGCAACTCCCTGATCAATCTTGTCCCAAAGGCACTCACCCTTGGCCCTTTGGCCAATATCCCATTGATACCAAGATTTCACATTGTCCCTGAAGCACTTGAAAGGATTTTATATCCTGGGGTGATGTCCATGGTAAGAGCCAGGATGCCAGGGATGCCTTTTGTACCAAGTGGAAGAAGGTGAGGGTGGAAACCCAGGCAGCATGTTTTTGGAGCAGAGCATAAATGGAAGTTGAAAATCTGTCAACAGATTCCCTTAGAGTGCATCCCTTCCCCACATACCCATGCCCCCGCAAGTCTTTGTGTCTTCCTAGGAGCCGGTGAGCCCCAGTTGGAAGACTCGTGACCTGGATTATTGGATTCACCTCCTCCCTGGTCTCATTTTCTGCAAAACTTCATTCGATCAAAATCTACCCATTTTGCCTCCGTGAGAGTAATTTGCTCACGATGTGTCTCCGTTTTCTTTGAAAACTTACCTAGTCTGAGTTTGGAAGAAACTCTTGCTTTTGGCCTTCGGATGCTTCCAAAATCTGTTTCCATTTGACTCAGTGAGCCTCACCTTTCACATCGCCTCCGTAAACATTCCATTGCAGGGAGGCCGGCTAGTTTTCTGTAGGCATATCACTTACCTATTTCTGTGTTCAGCTCATTAATAGCCAATTACGTTGCTTGCTAAAATGAAATTATTATAGAAATAATAATATTTATGTGTCCCCTAACAAATAGTGTGAACATTAACTTTTCCTGCCGCCTCATCCCGCATTGATTTTACACAGCAGAAACTTTTCTCCTCAGGTCACTGTACTTGGGACAGTTCAGGGACATCTGATAGATCAGAGAGAGATGGAGGGTTACTGTGCAGTAAACACATTCCTTCTGTCGACATAAAACACTGATACAAAATCAGAATGTTCATTATCGTGCGGCATTAGCAAAAAAATTAAGTTTTGCCCTTTCAATTTTTTAATACCCACAAGAGCTTCAACGCTGAGAGGCAGTAATTCTGTTCAGTGATGTAGCGCTTTTAAACTGAGCTTAAATGGGGGGGAGAACTGTTTTGCTGTCGGCACGAAGAAGGGAATCACAGCTCCCACCAGGCTCTCCTACCCTGCGTGCTCCCTGCAAGTGCCGAGTGCCACAGAGACATCACTTGGTTACGTGACCCCAGTTCATCAGTTTTCCTCCGGCTGTTGCCTCTGGTCCTATTCTCTTGAGATAAAACTTTCTGCTTTCTTGACCGACTTCTCAAGAAGGTCATAGTTAGCTTTCTCAAGTCCTTGACCTCTGGTTTTCTCTCTGTTCACTAGATCTGTCTGAATGGTGTTGTGACCTCTTTGGTTTCTAAAACCAACTGGGGGTGAAACACCAGGAAACGGCATTGTTCACGCTTGTGAAAGTCATTTCCTAGCAAGCGCCGGCACCTGATATGAGTTGCCCTCTGCTGCCACGGTTGGCCATATGTCAACGGGTAGGAATATTCACCCTGTGGGGAAGCAAGTGATGCCACGTGGGTAGCCAAAACGGGGTCTGGAAGGAGACCTGGGAGTCTGCTGCAGTGTCAGCTGCCTTCCTGTGTGACCCTTGGGTCAGGCACTCACCTTTCACAGGGCTCCATCCTCTCACCTGTAGATTGAGGGTCTTTGGATTTTAATTCCTGGACTCTATAGAGTCGGGCCCTTTGGTTTGAGCCAAAACACCCATATTCTGCAGAGTTCCCAGGCTACAATTTGAGATCAAATATCCTGAGCTGTAAAACCAAAACCAGGGGTTAACTTAATGAATGTGACTGCACTTTGAGGTAGGGGATGGTAATCGAGTATTAGGTCATTTATCAAAGTCTTCCCCTAAGGGAGCTGGCACATTCCATAAATCCCCCCAGCTACCCTAGATTAATAATTTTACACTGAAAGCAAGTAATCATGAATCTGCCTCTAAATCTCGTCTTTAAATCCACGCTCAAAAGTTGACAGACTGTCCTCCTGAGTCAGACGCCACTTATCAGCCTGTATACGGTCAGGCCACTCAGTATGGCTGTTCTCTTGTTCTCTGTATGTCCCCTGCTTGACCAACCCCTGATTTGCCTACACTCTGCTCACAGGACCGTGCTTGGCCCCTGCCCCTTAGGCCAGAGCTGCCCCACCTGTTAGTTTATTAAAGGGAGACATCTGCCCTCGTGATGATTGTTAACCTGAGGGGCTGTGGGCTGCTAGTTTCCCTGGTAACGGATGAGCCCACCTGATGTTTATCCCCCCTATAAATGGTAACCTCCTTCTCCCCCGCCGGTTGCGGAGATTGTTGCCATGTCCTGTGTGTTCTCTGCTGTACACAGCGGGGGTGTTGCTCCAGGACCCTTTGCTTCTGACGTGTAAGTTCCCCCATCCAGTAAACCATCGGTGCCGCTGTCGCTCTTTCTTCCGTCTCGCAGCTGGGTAGCGACAAAGCTTGCGGGGTGCAGCCCCATAGCCCGTGACCGGCAAGGAAAGCCCAAAGCTGGCGCTTCTCACTCATGGCCTGCTTCTCAATGCCCTAACTCAAGCCCATCTCTGTAGAGAAAGGCAGCTGTAGCGTCCACTAAGGAACCCTTCATGGTTTAGTCGGCAGGGCCAGTATATCTGCCAACCCAAGGGTGTGGGACTCTATTCCGTGGGCAGACAACAAAACAGAAGTGGTGTTGGCCATCGATGCTTTGAAAATTCTACACACATCAGTTCAATAAGTTATCACGGTTAGCATAAAATGTTAAGATTTTGAAGACTGCTCTGCCAGCTGCCGGGTCCCAAGGTAAAGTGAAGCCCCATTTCACGATGAAGCGGTCATCGTGAAAATGCCAATTAATATGGTGAGGTCATGCCAAGAACGGTTAAGGGTGAGGAATATGAGGGATGCTGTTTGAGGGAACCGTGACCTTCCCTGAGGTGTTGACATAAACACCCCAAGGACGTGTCCTGAGCAAGAACGGGACTCTGCCAGGCCCACTGGAGTGTAAGGATACAGGTGTCTGACCTGTGGCCATCGGCCATTGGTGGAGTGCCCAGCCCACCACCTGACCGTCACCGTCAGACACCTGGCAAAACGCGAGCACACCCGGACATCATGGCACATTCAGGCTGTTTACTGACTTACCGCTGGCCTTGCAAGTCCAAGGCCATTTTGGGAACCTTGTTGTCATGGCCGAGATGAAGTTTGTTTGTCCTATGAGTTGGTGCTATGTGGATGGCCTTTTAAAAAAAGGTTATAGTTTATACTTTGTTTCTGTTTCCTAAGGCTCTACCCAACTTTTTGTTACAAATTTTCCCCCCACCTAAATCTCACGTGAACGAATGATCGTCTTTATATCCTTCATAATTGATCATAGATTCAGTAATTGAAGGGCTTACAGATGATCATAGATTCAATAATTGAAGTGTATACAGTTGATGATAGTTGATAATTAAAGAGTTTACAGATGATCATAGATTCCATAGTTGAAAGGTTTACAGATGATCATAGATTCCATGGTGGAAGGGTTTACAGAGGATCATAGATTCCATAGTTGAAAGGTTTACAGATGATCATAGATTCCATGGTGGAAGGGTTTACAGATGATCACAGATTGTGCAGTTGAAGGGTTTACGGATAATGATCATAGATTCAATAGTTGATGGGTTTACAGATGATGATGATAGATTCAATAGTTGTCAGCATTTTTCCATATAGACTTTATCCATCCAAAATCGATGGCCGTCTTATAGTGTCTTTGATGAAGCAGGTACTCAGCAGTTCCTCCCACAGTGGGTGCCAGAGTCCTTCAGAATCTAGAGGAAGAGAAGCAACGTGAAGCTCGTGTACAGGTGTGTGCTTTAGGTGTTGGCTCAGTGTTAATAATGTGCCCTAAAGTGCCCGGAGCTGGGCTCCCCCTGAACCCCAGAGGATGGATGTTCCTTATCGTGGAGTGACTATAACTTGCTGCTACCACCAGGTGTCCGTTATAGCTTTTGAACCAATGTATCTGACTAGACTTGGAAATGGAATCTAGCATTAGCTCAGAACTTTGACCCGCCCCCCAGGTCCTTTTACCTGTAACCAGGGGAAATAGTCTTTTCACAAACACAGCCTGTTACAGGTGGGATGGGTAGGAAAGTGCTTTGAACAACAGTGAATGCCTATGGAATGTGTAAGCGTCCTGGGGTTGCTTTACGGGTGCTGGTTTAAGACAGGATACAAATGAGGAAATTTGGGACAACCTGCAGATAGGAGAAAGGTGGGTGAGTTCTGGATCAGCTCTAGCTTTCCTCCATTTCTCCCTCCCTGTATTCTAGGAGGTGGGTACCCTGGGGGTACCCATCCATTGTTGGAGAAGGCTGCTTGTTCTGGGTTGAAGAGTGATAACCTCTCCCCACCCCGCTGCTGCCAATCAGTTATTGGCAGAACCTTGGAATGTGACCTTATTTGGAAATAGGGTCACTGAGGATGTACATAGTAAAGATGAGATCCCACAGGAGTCAGGTGGGCCCCTGATCCAGTGCGGCTGTGTCCTTATAAAGAGACTCATAGAGCCTTGCAGAGGGAGAATGATGGGAAGATACATGGCGAGAACTCCACGTGCTGATGCAGACAGAACTTACAGTGGCGGGTCTACAAGCCCAGGAACACCAAGGATTGCTGGCAACTGTAGACAAGCTGTATATCTTACTCAATTTGTTTTCACATTTACAGTTTTTATAGAGGTTGCTAATTATAATAGTTTCCCACAGCTCTGTATTTCCAGTTCTTTTTTTTTTTTTTTTTTTTGGCCACGCCTCGAAGCTTGTGGGATCTTAGTGCCCCCGCCAGGGATCGAACCTGCGCCCTCGGTGGTGGAAGCTCAGAGTCCTAACTACTGGACCACCAAGGACTCCCTCTTCATTTCCAGTTCTGTGTTAAACTTCTGACTTCCCCAAGACTCTTCCTAGTTCCCCAGGAGAAACCTTCAGAACTTGTCGTACAACTAATTTAGGACATAAATGCAGCAAATATTTAGTGAGATCCCCCCTCTGTCTGCTGCTACACACAGCCTTTTGGACAATGGGAAATACAAAGAAGATGTGGCCTCCATGGGGAGAATGGTTCAGTTGATTTAGGGAGAGAACATGTAAATGTCCTCAAAAATGGAGACTCAGGGGCAAAATCGTTCACCCAAGATCGTCCAAGTTATTCAACAGGAGCCTCCCTGTGCTTGATTCCATAGTTAAAGTTTTTACTAGGATAGCACACAGAATAGGTTATAGGAGATATTAATTGCATCACCAGTACGCAGTTTTGCAAATGGAGATGTTTTCTTTCTGTAGCACATGAGTGAAAATAATTATGTGATCCTGATAGCCTTCCATTTTTTGAAGTATCAGATGACCAACTGACCCTTTGAAAATTACAATATTCTTAGAATATAATGAAGACAGTAACAACCTCCAGAGCAAACCAGAAAATGGCCTGAGTAAAATGAAGACAACACAAATTAAATTTGTTGGCAAATTGGAAACTGTCCCCACCCATGGCAAGAAAAAGACAATTCTGTGGTTGCAATTCTTTCCCCTCATTGGGTCAACATTATTCTGTTTAGCTGATTTATGGAATTTGTTTTGTGTCATAAGTTCATACTCGGCCCCATTTCAGGCATAAATGCCACTTGGCAGTTGGATTCAAGTACGAAAAATCCTAACATTTTTGACTGTGGATTTGAAATCATCCCAGCCTCCCAGCAGCATAATTGAGTCTCCACCATGGGAAACAGGGAAATACCACGTGACTTTTGTTGCTTTGGAAAGGGCTTCTGTGAATTAGGAGTGCAGCTGTCTAATTTGGTCTGATTCCAGATGTGGTTGATATATAGTGACATCTTGGCACTCACTCTGATTAAATTCCCAGGATTTCCACCGTTGAATATCGATACACAATTTCTTATCTGAAGTCCTTGGAGCCAGGACTCCAAGGACTGGAGCTTGGAATTGAGTTATGCATGCTTTAGAAAGTTAACAAGTGCCTTTTCTGTAGCTCATAGGACCCCCTCAGCAGGTGGTGGCAGCACTCTGTAATCAAACGTGTTAATATTCCTGCAGAAAAATGTATGACTATTGCTCCCAGTGGGATACATGACAACTGCTCTAATAGTTACATTGTATTCATATACAGGTAAATTAAATTGTATGAGGATAGACCATCAACACCCTGGGTACTTCCTGTCTCTAAGGAAAGCATGAGATGTAGCCAAGTCAAAACAAGAAGTAGCTGTACACATACCGGTAACATATGTCCATGATCTCTGGATGCTCGAGTACCTTTGCGATGGGGTGCTTTAGAGTCAGCATAGCTCTCTTATCATGTACTATTTGGCCAAGTGGTGATGGTTAGGGAACAAGGGTCTACAGGGGCCAAATGGTCATGTGAAAATCGACCCTCTCAAAGACTTCTTTTATTACGGTCTGTCTTGTCAATCTAGTGTCCTTTCTGAGTGGTCTCTCTTGTGGAGCGAATTTGCCATAATCTCTGGTTCCTGAGGCCAAGAATTAACAGATCACAAATCTTAGGCATATCTGGGTCAGGGGTCGGCCAACAGTTTCTGGATAAGCCCACATACATGGTAAATATTGTTGGCTTTGCAGATCATATGGTCAGCTGCGCAGTGACGGCAAAAGCAGTCATAGACGGTACATAAATGAACGTGCACGACTGTTTATTTACAAAAACAGGTAGTGGGCTGCTTTGACCCAGGGGTCATAGTCTGCCAACCCCTGTTCTACGTGATTTTTTTTTTTCACTGTAGTTCACAATTCTTTGATCATGACCACCACTGTTAACTTTGCACTTATCAGTATACAACCAACGTAGAGTGGAAGAAACTGTTTATGTGCTCTTCATGGAATACAAAACCCCGTGGTCAGAAGGCCTTATTATAGATGTCATATCCAAGAAGAAATAAGTACCCGAAGCGTTACATTTCACAAGAAGTGTGTGAGAGATCACACTGGAAACTCTATTATTTTACGGTTTTGTTCTAGCCTGGCTTGTCTACTCTTGGCATTCTGGTTCTTGGACTGCTCGGGGAATATTTCTCAGAAGACCCTTCCTGTGTGGCTGATGAATAGGTGATTTGAGTTCACATTTCCATCGTCTTGGCTGTTTTTTCACGACCGTCGACCTAAGCTTGAAGACCTCTCTCCCACAGCTTGTAAGGGTTTCTCTGGGATCATAGCTTAGTGGCAAGATGGGGCTGTTTTCATCTGTGTGATATGTATTTTCAGGACTAAGGTTCGTATCAGCTTTTGTCTTTCACTGAGCCCCAGGAAATAGATCCTGGGACGAGATCTGCAAACCTATGGCAAACCCATCGGTCGAATTTCATCCACTGACCTTTTCATCCTTTTCATCTGTTTACCGTCTTTCTAGACCATCTTCTTCAAGGAAGGGTCCTCCAAGGCTGACCTTGTCTAATAACCATGCTTCTGGGCTATTGCTAATGACAAATACCTTCCTTCCTTCCTCTCACTGTTACTCACGAGGTGTCTTGACCTCCTTTTGATGTTTTCCCAGTGCAGTTGAGCCTAGTGTTTGATGACAGTGCAACATGACACTAGCAAAGGCACGATACAGCTGAGGCACGAGGGCTGAGACAAGACGGATGCCTCAAGTCGGTTCAGGTTGGGTTTCGCTGCCAAATAAAAAACAAAATTTACAAAAATCTTTCGGTTTCCAGGGCTTTTGGTGTCTCACAATCAAGGACAAGGAATGGTGGGTTCTAACTCCGCCCTTACACCACTGTTGTGATTCTCAGTGTTGTACAACTAAAACCTCTTTTGGAGACGGGATGAGAATGATGAAAAAATGACCAAGTAAATGACAGTTGCGACGATTAGATAAACAGTGGGAAGGGTCATGGAACATGCTTATTGTTAACTCACAAACTAAATCAAAATATAGGTTCCTAATAATAAAGCAGACCTAACCCCTTGATCTTCAATTTTCTTGTTCTGTGGCTATAACTTGGGTTATACATTTCATCTCCAGAGACTTTTATTTTCACACAACTTATCACAGGCATAGTGGAACTACCACTCATAATTGGCCGTGCATGATTGTTGGAACACACTGGGTGTGACACCCCCCCTCCAGCCCCATCCACGTTTTTGCCAATCTCTGGCATCACATCCGGTTTAAAGATGACCAGACCGATAATCTAATGCAGTTTCTCAACCTTGGCACTAGCGATGGTTTGAGACCAGCTCGTTCTTTGTGGTGCGGGACTGGGTTGGATGCGTGTTTGTGGTTGGCTGTGGGAGAGGCTGTTCTGTGCATCATAAGGTCATTAGCAGCAACCCTGGCCTCTCCCCACTGGATGCCAATGGTATCCGCACATTTGCGAGAACGAGAAATGTCTCTAGACATTGTCCAGTGACCCCTGTGGGGCAAGGTCGCCCCGGGTGAGAACACGCCAGTGTTATTTTGAGAAGTGTCCTCTGCCCGTGGGCCATTAGACTTTCCTTTGTGTGTTTTCTTCCTGCAGGTATAGTCCCTGGTGGCAATACCACTGTGAGAGACATTGGGACTTAATCCCATTAGACGTGTTTGTTCCTCTTCATAAAGTATCAAATGCGGGTCAAAGGGCTTCCACGCTGATCTCCTAAAACCTATTTCCTGTCAATAAAAGGTGTGCGCACAAGAAAGGAAAACCGCTGATTTGGATCTTCCCTGCCTCGCAAGCGGAGTCACGCAGGTGTTCAAATCCACGTCCTTAACCATCTTAATCTTGCCAGTTAATATCCTGGTGAGAGGGCAGAAGAGGTGACCATGCCCAGAGATTCCTTCATTCCTGAAGACAGAGGCGAAGGGTCAACACTGATGGCACACCATTCCTTTTTTAAAATTTTTTTTAACTTTTATTAATTTTTATTGGAGTAGAGTTGATTTACAATGTTGTGTTAGTTTCAGGCGGATAGCAAAGTGAATCAGTTATACATATATATCCATTCTTTTTCAGATTCTTTTCCCATACAGGTCATTACAGAGTATTGAGTAGAGTTCCCTGTGCTGTACAGTAGGTCCTTCTTAGTTATCTATTTTATACATAGTAGTGTGTATATGTCAATCCCAAACTCCTAATTTATCAGTTCCCCCCGTGTTTCCCCTTTGGTAAACCATAGATTTGATTTCGAGATCTGCAAATCTGTTCCTGTTTTGTACAAAAGTTCATTCACTTATATCTGGAATCTAATTTAAAAAATGACACAAATGAACTTTTTTTACACCATTTGTTTTCAATAGAACCTAAGATGGAAAGCCATGCCCGAAGATTGATGACAGTTTCAAATGCCATCTCTGGGGGGGAGAATATTTCTGGGGTACTGATTGAACCCAAGAAATTGTTGCTGGGAGCTGAACTTCAATAAAGCAAGACTTACATTGACAAAAATCTATGGAATAGTAATTTTTCTCTATCGTGGCATTCTCTTGTGAATATTATTTACCAAGTGAGATTATGCTTTCTATTTTAAAAGGATAAACAATAGATTTACACATTAATAAATTGCTCCAAGGGACATGCTAGTTTTTGTCTAAATGTCAGCAACTTGAAAAAATATGTATATATATTCTTCGGGTTGAAGGGCGTTGAGTTGGCTTTTTTTGAGCTCATTTTCAATTCGTGGGTGGGGCTCTATACCAGAGATGATCGAAAAACTTTTTCTGTAAAGGGCCAGATAGTAAAACATTTTCAGCTTTTCAAGCCAAACAATCTTTGTCGCAACTACTCCACTCGGACTTTGTAATATAGGGGCAAACAGGTAATAAGTAAATGAATGGGTGTTCCAGTATTTTTGGACTTTGCTTGTGGACCCTGAAATATGAATTTCATGGACTTTTCATGTGTCACAAAAATGTTCTTTTTTCAACAGTTTAAAAATGTGAAAACATTCTTACTTGGCTTCAAAAACAGATGGGGGCACAGTCCCCTGCCCCGTAGTCTGTGACCCCAGCTCTGTTGGGAAAATATTTAGCGAGAGCTTGCTATGACAAAGAAATAGCCCTGCCCTGTTGACTCTTAGAGCCTGTGGGAAGGACAGATACCAAATAAAAAGAAACCAAATAAATAGACTATTGCAAATAGTGACAACTGCTATCGAGGGGGGAAGAAAAAACAGTGCTAGGATTCATCAACCGTGGGGCAAATGCTTTAGATTGTATAAATCACAGGGGGCTTCTCTGAGGTGGTGGCCACTCAGCTGACACCTGTGGATGAGTAGGAGTTGGGCAGAGCATGGAAAGAAGAAACACGCAGGAGGAGGAATCCCCTAGGCCAGAAAGAGCTCATTTCATTGAAGTCTTTCAGAATGTGGTTATTCAGTGTCTGATTCTTCTTCTTTTGGATGAATTCACAGGATGAGCCTGGTGCACCCTGTTTCTGTCTGCTGAGAGGCACTCACCATCCCCGTTCCTGCTCACGGTGGTCTTGGTAACATAAGATCTGGAAGACAGTCGCCCAAGACCGTCTGAAATTGTTGTCACTGTAAGTACAAGAAACGCGTGCACGGGTACTTTGGCTCTGGAAATATCATGGCCTATTCACAAGACGCTCTCCTTGCCCTGACCGCGTGCATCGTCTGCGTCCTGTGGGTATTTGGTGCCCTTTATAACGGTGTTTCAGGACATTACCATATTGCAGGGGTGACATCAATTTGGAGCTGCCCCAGCTCTCCTTTTCCTGCAGACATGACTTCTCAACAAAAGGTCACTTTGTTAAAGGGGAGGAGGAATGGGGACAAACATTTTTTCCTGGAGAAGAGCTGCCCTGGGCCCATGAGGGCGTGTACACTAGTCAGCAGCGATAATCAGCGTGTCTCAGAGAATTTAGGGGTGGAGTTTTCTAAATGTGTGTTGGCCTCGTCACCCAAGGCACAGCACAAGCTTTCTTCCTGCAGGAAGAGCACCTGCCCCTGGTTCAGGTGAGTGTGTGTGAGTGTGTGTGTGTGTGTGTGTGTGTGTGTGTGTGTGTGTGTGTGGGATATTGATGGGGACAGGGTGAAGGAAGCAGCTTTCACAGACCTGGCAGGTGACAGTCCCTGCTATACACCCTCCTCTCAGACAGAGGCTGCATCTTGATGATACTCTGCCATTATGATGTCAGGGGGGCACTGCGGGCCATTCAGTGTCCCCCCGCCCCACAGCAGCAGGCTCGGAGGAACGGGCACGGAAATGCTGTCAGACAAGATATGGTTCGCGTTGGTACACGAAGGCTCCCAGAGGTGGAACCGTGCGGAGTCAGGGAGACCCAGGCTTTGGATCCCAGCTCCCCACCTGCTGGTCTCGTTCTCAGGAAGCGGATTAACCTTCCTGCGCCCGGGTTTCCTCTGTACAATGGAGATACACAGGACAGGCTCCCAGGGCGGTTATGAAAAGTAAAGGATGCCCTTTGTTTGGGAGAAGTAGGATAAGTACCTGGATAATCCTGCGAGCCAAGGTGATGGGGTGCAGACAGATGTAACCATCTTCACAATGCAGCTTGGGACTCTGGGGTTACCGACGGCAGCCCTTCTCCCGCCGCAGGGCGGTTTTGCCCTCCAGGGGGAGGTTGACAAATTCTGGAGGCATTTTGGGTCTCATAACTTTGGAGGAGCTTGGCTCCTGGCATCCAGGGGGTGGAAGCCAGGGATGCTGTTCAACCATCCCGCAATACACAGACAGCACACAACCGAGTGTTACCCTAGCCTCAAGCGTCACGGGTGCCACGTGGAGAAACCCTGACCCATACAACAAGAGATTTAACTTAATCTTCTCTTTCTTCTTAGAGTGTTCAATGGTCTTTTACTTTGAGGGATTAGAGTTAGAATACATATTAAGGAGAGGAAAAAGACAATCACCTTTTAGGATTTTTTTTTTTTTTTCTGTTAAATTTAAACCCAGCAGCACAGGGTTCTCATCCTGGAGCAAACATCCACAGCGGCTTAGAGCCGTGGCTTGTGTCCACACTTAACGCTGAGCAGCTTAAGAGATTCATTTTCTATTGTGATTTCTGTAATTTGTTCTTCAAAAGGATCGTGTGTTCCTTTTCTCTTTCAGAAACAAACTTATGGAGGTTTTAAAGAATATTTTCTAAAGTTCTTGTTAATGCAGGAGCTGGCTTTGATTTGTGACCCAGCTTTCAAAGCCTTAAGCACCTGCTAAGTAGAGTCTTATTTTTATTCCTCTGCAAGACGACTGTATACTGCAGGGAAATGCTTCGAGTAATATATTTTTGGGGTTGTTTTAGTCTAGAGGGAGATTGACATTCTTTGGACCCAGCTAGAAGAGCTCAGGAAAAAATGGACAGAGTCAGTAGCTAATTGAAAGGAGGCGGCTGAAAAAGAGTCATGATTCATTCATGATAAATTAATACAGCATGCATTATCCTTTTTTAACAGTCGATGCAAAGGGAGAGTCTTTCAGTGGGGACTAAAATATCTGTTCCTAAATGCCTGATAACAGTATCCATTGTATCTTACCAGCATACAGGCGCCCTCACAGGGTATTTTAATGTACTTCACCATCTGGAGTTTGGGGTTCTTATATATAAAACTTTGCCTTTCCTTAAGTGGATGAAGACTTTAATGATAATCAAGGAAATACTTTGATCTTGTTTCTGGTATTTCTAATTTGTTCCCATCCAAAAAAAAAAAAAAAGGTTTAGGGATGTTAAAGGTTTCTTATGAACTAAAAAAAGAAAACAGGAGGAAACCTGCTTTTTATGAGATGCCATTTTCTTTGACGGGACCTGCCAGCAGTCTGTTCCTCACTCTACTCAAATATCTACTAGGATAGTCAGTCATTTTTTTTTTAATCCTTTGATGATGATAAAAACGTTCCTCAAGTGGACTGCAAATCCTTAATTAAGAGTATTTTATGGCAGCAAATTTACCCATGATAATAAGCACATCTGGGGGTCAAGGTAATCCCAAACAAAAAAGTTACAGTGACTATTTTGTGTGTCTCAGAGAAAATGACGGAGAGAAGGTTCGTTAAGAAGTAAATTGGGACATAAAATAGAGCAATCTGCGGGCTGTACTCTTAATTAACCAAGAGACCCCCAATGCTGTCACGTACCTCCTCCTAGGAGGTAACGAGAAGGGCACCAAAAAACCGGTATAATATCCCTGCCAGAAAGGTGCAACCTGAATCTGTACACGAGGAAATAGACAAATACAGAACGTAGTACATTGTCTAAGACACTTGAACCTGGATTCTTCCCCCAAAAGTCAGCGTCATGCAAAACCAAGAAAGGTTGGGAGTGAAGGAATGGTTCCAAATTTCAAAAGACCAAGAAACATAAGGGTATCTGGATCTCGACTGGATCCTGGATTGGAAAAAAGACCCAGGTGGTACAATTATTTGGGGACTGTGTGGGAGGTTTGTTGATGGAATCAGTGTTACTCTTCATAGTTTCCATGGTAGCGAGGTCGGGGGGCGGGGGGGGGGGGAAACCATCCTTACTCTAGGAGACCCAGGCCAAACTACTTAGGGGGTGAAGCGCCATCCTGTGTGCAGCTCCCTCTGAAACGTCAGGATACACAAATACGAGTACATGCCTTGTTCTTTTAAAATCTTCTGATGTAGAAGAAATGTATGATGTATGCCTAGGTACCTCTGTGTGTATACACACATGTGTACACATAGAGACAGAAAGCAAGCAAGCAAGTGTGGCAACATGTCAACAGTTAGCCGACCCAAGTGAAGGAGTATACCTGGGTTTGTTTTTATTCTTTCGACTATTTTGTAAGGTTGAGTAGTTTCCAAAAAACGTTTTTTGGGAGAAATACGTATGAAGTTTTATTTTGCTTCTCCTGTTTGAAGAGGTGGCTTAGTTCCATTGATTTTTGTCTTTAAAATTTTGTACAGGGCCAGTCATTAGAGGTATATGTTGTGTGTCCCTGCCTCCAGGGAGCCTCTGCTGACCACGGGGCCCTCCATGTTCTGGTTCCCTTTTGGTGGATCGCCCTATGGTGTGGCTGTAGGTTGTACGCGGCACAGTGTCATCCCCGTGGCTCTAAAGATGACGAATCCATCCCTTTGTACGCGCTAGTTACACAGTAACTGTGGAGGCTGTCGTCTTGCCTTTCCATGTAGCTTCTTTACATACCGTTGAGCACACGGTAGGTTCTTGCCAAGAGGTGCATTCAGAGTGTGTCCGTGACAGTTCCCATGCCCCCTTCCAAACCTTCCCAGCTCCTGCTGTCTCTGACCTGAGGACAGGCTTCACGTGACAGCGGGCTCCGCCCTGAATACAGGTGAGGGGGTCGTGTCGGGATTTATGGGGAGAGGGTTCTGGTACCTTGCCTTCTGTGTTTGTCTTCGCGTGATTTCCCGCAGCACGGTTAACTCCGGTGCTGTGGGTCTGTGGATCTTTGCGTGAGTGCCAGACTCACAAAGCCCATTGGCGTCCTCCCTGGCAAGCGCTGCCTGCCTTCAGAATCGAGAGCAATGCTTTTGTTCAGCGTTTTGAAAGAGGGCATGTGAAAAAAGAGACAAATATCACTTCTTTGTGGCACCTAAAGAAATGATACAGACAGACTTATTTACAAAACAGAAATGGACTCGCAGGCATAGAAAACAAACGTATGGTTACCAGAGGGGAAGGGGTTGGGGGAGGGATAAATTAGGAGGTTGCGATGAACAGATACACACTACTACATATAAAATAGGTAAACAACAAGGACCTGCTGTAGAGCACAGGGAACTATATTCAATATCTTGCACTAACCTGTAATGGAAAAGAATCTGAAAAAGAATGTATATAATGTATCACTGAATCACTTTGCTGTACACTTGAAACTCACACAGCATTGTGAATCAACTATATACCTCAATATAAAAAAAAAAAGAAAGATAGCGTGTGAAAAGACTCAAGGAACAAGGTGTTCCATTTATAAGAAGACATTACAGACACAATGCAGCCAAATGCTTAGTTTGCTACCTTGACGTCCATTCCAGGGAAGACATTGAGAATGTTCAACCCGATATTCAGTGCTTGGCAAACCGTTCCTGTTGGAACCCCGAGGGCTCCGCTGGCTGCTCCTGAGAACCTCCTTGGGCCCCGGGGTGTGGGGAGTGGTCTCAGTTTGTTCCACCCACTTGTAGCAGACCCACGCTGATAGTCATCTCTAGTGGACCTTCTTATGGACAGAGGATTTATAAGTAAAAACAGTGGCCCCTGATTTCCCCACCTGTTCTGTCTTCTAAGCGAGGACAACAGTGAGGCTGGAGCCTGTTCAGTTATTTACATAAAAACGAGCGAGGTCTGTCTGTGGCCTCCCCTGTGTCGTACCCATGCTTTCTTTAGCGGCACTGCTGTCGAGCCACAAGGATTCACAACAACAAAAAGCCTCATGGATTGTCTGGGAAGAGATTGCATTGATAACGCGAAGCTGTCGAATGTAAAAACCCCAAAGGCCCCTTGCATCGGCTTCTTTGCTGTCTCTTGTTTCTCCAGCTGGATGTGGCACACCTTGGGCTGAGCCGGCTTCATCTCCCATGTGTGCAGCACACTGGCCTCTGGTGATCAGTCTGCATCCATCAAGGCCTCTCCCACCACCGGGAGCCAGAGGCACCTTCTCAACACCCAGGTCTGATCCTGCCTCTGGCCCTGCTAGAGCTCTCCAGCGGCTTTCCATCGGAAGGAAGGTGGAATTCCAGAACCACGGCTGGAAAGGCCTCTATTATAGGGCTCCTAGCACCCTCCGTGTCCCTCAGGCCCTTCTTGCATCTGCCTCACCCTTGCTTTGTTTTCTTCCTCCTCTGGGCCTCCACACAAGTCAGCCTCTCCTTGCACTGGGCCTCCAGCTAGTGAGGCCCACACCGTGCTCCACACGCTCTGGTCCCGTTGACAGTTTCATACCATTGTGGATGTATTCTCTGTCCAGTACTGATCTGAATCCTGTCTGTTTTTGCAGTTGCTTTGTAAGCTCTATGAGTACAGGAAACATACGACTCTCCCTACGGTAGCCCAGCAATGCAGGGCGCCTTGTACATGTTTAGTAAATAATTGTTGAATACATGAATGAAAAAAATGGTTCCTCTGCTATATTAATACTGATATTAAATGATATTCTTTGGATTTCAGTCACCCAAGAAAGTTACATGCAAAAAAAAAAAGTCTTTCTGATGTGATTTGGCTTCTAACTTACACAATGTAAAAAATGATCTTTATCTCTTCTGTGGGATTTCTCAGTCTTCCTCTTGGCCAAAAGTGATGAAACCTCATACCTGTGAAAGATTGTCTCCCACTCGCCGACCTGGGATTCCGGAGAGGAGCAAAAGTATCTGATTCCTGGCATAAGCAAGTACTTTTTTCTGTATAGACTGAAACAAAATTTTAAACTAAGGTACAGGAATTTCCTGCCATATTCCACTGCATGTATTTTACTCATCTTACTAACAATCATTGAAGTGTAGCAGTTCCAATATTTATACTGCATGTCAGGTGCCCTGTTTATTTTGATTTTTTTTCCTATATGAAGCTCATGTTAAACTTTCCATTTTAGGGGTGAGTTGTACGGAAAGATAGTCTACTGTATTGTTTCAAGTATAAAATACGATCTTATTTGAAGTCAATCAGGAAATAATCTATACAACAGCTTATAATTCTTTGTGTTTCTGTATAAAGTGTTGGAAGGCAGTCATAAAATGTCTGTAGTTAGATTTTTATAATTTTAGGAGTACAGTCTTTGAATTTTAAAATTATAATCAATTGCTGATGAGTGGTTGGTATACTACTGCTTTAACCTACACCATTGTACTTCTTTGTATCTCTGTACTGCCTTAAGTATATCTCTATATTGCTTTAAACTATACTACTTTATTTCTCTCTTTGTATTAAAATCAACTCTGGGTTTGAAGACCTAATGGAGATTTACCAATTTATGTTTTCCTAATCCCCTGCTTTCATGACTTGAAATCTAGGTTCTTTCCTTGAATTTGAAAGTTTTGTTAACTGTACATTAGTCTCTAGTTGTTTGTTTTTTTGCAGTTTGTTTCCATAGCCTGAGGGGGTTTGCTGAGTTGCTTTGAATTGTGT
Source organism: Balaenoptera physalus (assembly GCF_965194825.1). NCBI lineage: Eukaryota > Metazoa > Chordata > Mammalia > Artiodactyla > Balaenopteridae > Balaenoptera > Balaenoptera physalus. The sequence continues at coordinate 4,878,735 of NC_138903.1, forward strand.
AACATTTCATACCAGATGAATGCAGAGCTAGTTGTTTCTAGTTATGTTTCAAGTTTATTTATTGCTACAGTCTAATATTCAGGGTGGGGTTGATCAAATGCATAGCTAATGTACATTTCCAGTAATGAGTAGATGTCATTTCCTTACTTAGTTACTTGCGGGTTTTGCTTTTTAAAATAAGCATCAGCCAAAAAACATCGACTCCAGAATATATCTTTCAAGGACAATTCTATTTGTTAGAAATAGGAAATTGCCTAATAACGTCCTCACTTTTGGAGACATTATCATACAAATCCAGAAGATAAGTTTGTTAAGCACATTTAATAATACTGAACATCATACTGGTAACTAAAAGTAATTTTGGTTTCCTATTCAGAAACCACACATTTGAAGTGTTAGAGAACTTTGTAACGTTCCGTGATTTTAAAAAAACTACTGGTCTTTAGTTTATTTCAGATATTATTGTAAGTCATCTTCATTAGCAATGTGAAGAATTGGTTTAGTCCCCATTCTCTAGTTTCCTTCTCAATAATTTGAAAATATCATTTAAGTACTATTTTTTTGCTGTAACTCTTTCATAATATTGGAAAGCATTCAGTAGCTAAGATGTAATTCCCTTCAGAAAATTTTGTATCGGGCTTGTAGGAAACTTTGAAATTCTACACAGTAACCTTAGACTCTGAAATCTCGAATCACCTTACAATGTCTGTGACATAAAAAAAGAAGGCTGCAGCTTTCCCAACCTTATTAGTGTAATTACTCTCGTGACAGTTTTATTTCGAGAGGCAGAAGGAGTGGGATGGGACCAGGCTGCATCCTAAAAGCAATGAAGTGAGTTTCCAGCTTCCTCTGTGGTCTTTGGGCATTTGTTGGGTCAAGTGGGAAAGGATGGGCGAGGGACAGAGGGAGGAGACATGATGCATTTGGGGTGTTTCTTTAGTGATGAGAATGAGCCTCCTACAACAAAGTGGATGCCTAGTGCCGTGGTTCACACCTTTCCCCAGCTCTGAGTCTGGGAGTGGGAGCTTCCCTGGGTTCACACCCCCCACGAACTCAAGTCCCAGTAATCGTGCTGCCCATCACACACACCCGCCCATAGCACAGCCCCTCTTGGACTCTCATTTTCCAACCATTTTGCCCCTTTTCCCCTCATCTCCCCCTAAGCCGCCCCACCGTGGAAGCTGTCATTCAACATGTAGTTTGCTTTGCCACCTACAGTTTGAATGCAGCCATACATAAAAACCGTATAGTGGTCTCAGACACACACACACAGACCTGTGTTTATACATAGTCGTTTCTGCTTCGGCACCCTTGTGGATTCCGTGTTGAGAATGTTCTCCAAGGGGCATGTTTGCGGTGAAATGATGCGTCAACAGCGAAGATACTCCTTTAAGAATGTTCTCAACATGAAATCCCAAACCCGCTTTGTGTTTTTTCTTAGCCTCTCTCTTTCTCTCTCTCTCACGCACACCCAGACTGTTTTGTTTTTCTTTTCTTTTCTTTTTTTTTTTTTGCAGAGTTAGAGTTAAATGTGTCACTGTGATCACTACAAAGAAAAGCCATCAGGTTCTTTCCCTGTAGGAACAATTTCACTTGACATCCTGTCTCCTTTCTGGCTGTGCTCTGGGAAGGATGGATGTCCTCTTATCATATCCATACTCCTCTTCCCACTGCATGCTTCTCAATAATGATCTACCCATGAGTGGCTGGTTCTTTGTGTATCTGGGGGTCCCCCAAGTGGCTGGCTCTTTGTGGCTTGTGTGTATTGGGGGGATCCCATGACTGGTATTTTATTGCTTGTGTGTATTTTGGGGGGCGGTCCTGCACTGCTTTGGGGCACCGCCCTGGAGGTTTGGTGCATTTGTCTTGGAACACTGATTTAGATGCTTTCCGTCCCATTGTGGGTTTCATGGACATTGATCCGCCGATGCTATAATGTAAGAACAGACAAGACCTTTGAGATGGGGAATCCGAGCCCTCCTCAGGCTGTGGGCTGGCCGTGTCCCTGGCCAGGACGGACCCCTGAAGTCGTGCCCACCGCCATCATGGTGTTTATTTGCTCCTTGCAAATCCACAGGGCTCTCAATTTGAAATAATCACTCTACCTTTTATGTCTCTCTTTTCATCAGATACCGTGGGGGTCATTTTCCTTTTTCCAGCTAAACCTACCGAAAAAGAGGCTGGGATAAAGAAATCGAGCTTTACCATGGATGAGGGTTCTGAAGGTGCAGCAAACCCAAGGCTTTAGACCTAGGGTATGTTTGCTGTTGTGTCTTCAAATTCTGCACTATAATAATCAGAGCTTTCTATCATGAGGGGAAAACTGTAGAGATTAGAAATCTGTGTTAATTCAATTCTCTGTAACAAGTATTTATTCCCCATTTATTATGTGCTTGTGCTAAAGGAATAAGAACTTAAAAAGGGAATCTTTTTTTTTTTTTTTTTTGATTCTATGACAAGGGCCAGACGCACAGTATTTGACAGAACATCATTCTTTAACAAATTGAAGTTTTCTCAATTAGGGTCTTTCAGGCCAACTGGGAGCCCAGGGTCATTTTCCTTTTTATGCCCATTTGTACAGATTATCATATTTGAGGAGTTTGGGGCATTTACTACGACAATGTCTCCAGCGTCAGAAAGACAGTATGATTAAATTGTACTTTGCAGGTTCTTTTTCTTTCCTGATTACAAAGATAAGTAGACCATTCGATACATATATACAAGAAGGTATAAAGCATCGTGTAAATACTGCTCCCCCAGAACTAATGACAAAGTTCTGTCATCTTTCTTTTCAGTTTTGTGTATGCATGTCTATACACACAGACACAGAAAACATACATATCCATCCATACATAAATATGAACTTGTTTTATTTGCGATCTTGCTGCCTTTAGTTCCTGTCAGATTTTGCCTTTTCCACCCTAAAATTATACCCTGAAGTTTTTCTTCGTGACAAAATAATAGTCTGCGAAAATCAAGAATTTTAAGGGCTGCATAATATGCTATTATGTCATTTATTGAACCTTTCCCCAACTCTCCTGGCTTCACAAATTTCTAAGGTTGGTAGGAATATATTGACAAAGGACACGTGTGTTGTGTGGGTCTCTTGATATTTTCACAGAAAACGGAATTCCTAGAAACGCAAACACCAATTCAGAGAGTGTAAAACTGTTGAGACTATATTCATCCTCACATATGCTCCCAAGCGTCCAGGGAGCATATGTGCAATAACATAACCCACGAGCAGGAGTCCCCGTTTTCCAAGATTCAGCCTCATCCTGTCGTTGTATTTGCCACATTGATAGATTACAAACAGCATTTTCCCTCTGTTTTCCTTTTAATTCTTGATCCCTAAGGAGGCTGGACATTTTTCACGTGGATATGAATTTATCATGGTTTCCTCGTTCATCGCTTGACATTTTTTAATTAGGATGTTGACGGCGCCTTCCTCCTTGCCATCCCTCTCCTTCTTAGCCAGTTGCTTATGATACCCTTCTCCGTTCTCAGATCATGGTTCATAATCACATATTTCCTTTGAATTACTTTGTGGCCCCCGCCTTGTTTTCCACTCTGGATTCTTCTCCGGCGCAGAGTCTTTGTTGCATGTTGCTGCAGGTAACGCTGCTGGGCTTGAACATGTCTGGTGGCCAGATTGCACAGATAAACGGAGAAGAAATACCAGATTTTGGACCATTTTTCCCATAACATAGAGTCTTGGGAACTCTGTGGTCCTCCAGGTGAGCACAGTAACGAGGGGTGGGTGTCAGGATTTCAGAGGTAGCTTTGTAGCTTTCATCCAGGTGCATTACGTTGCAAGTCGAGCGTGATTTTGACTGCTCAGCTACCACTATCCTCTTTTGACGGTGAGAAAGAGGAGGACCAGGGATTGAATTGTTGCAGGTATTGGTAACCGTGCTTCGCTGTTCCCCCAAGCTCAACATGATGTCTGCCTCCCGTTCGTTGTTCTTCTCTGGGGATCTTGTTCATGATGAGAGAGCAACAACCAGAAATGTGGTCGTCTGGGCATGAAGGCTCTCTCCCCATCTCCCCACCCTGGGTCGCAGGTTCCGTGGAAGCAGAGACCGTCCGCCTGAACTGCAAATACTTGGCCCGCGATGGGCTCTATTCCTGGGCCAGTGCAAGCTCTGGCCCCCGTGGTTTGGCTGGTTTAAAACTCTAGTTCGGAAATGATTTTCCCTCTGGAGTTTGCAGCCATTGCTTTGCTGTGGCTATTCAAAGACCAAAGCCATTCTGGGTCTTATTTTTTTTTTTTTTTAGATGAAACCCATTTATCCTCCCCCAGCCACCCACCACGTGCTTTGGGATGTTTTGTTTGTCCTCAGTGTCCGAAGATTCCATGAAACGGTCTGTTTTCACTTACCATTTGGACATCTGTTCAACGTGGAGATCCGTGTCCTTTGCTTCTGAATCGATGTCTCGTTTGCATTCTGGGTAATTTATCCCCCACATGCTTTGTCTTTCTCCCCTCCTCTGGAATATCCACTGGCTGAATGCTGGACCCCTGCTCGTTGATATCCCCATTTTCATATCTTCTGTCCCCTGTGGTCCGTCCATCACTTGGCCTCTTCGCTCCATCTTCCTTTGACCTGTCCTCAACCCCATCTTCCCAGCATTCTGCTGAATCGTCTAACATACGACGCATTTCCAAAAGTTCTCATTTGTTCTCTAGATGCACTTTTTGCAAAGCATCCTCGGTTGATTGGTTAGTTGGCCGATGGTTGGCTTTGTTTTTTTTTTGGTCCTTTTGTCCTAGTCCTTTCTGTTAGAGATTCCTTTCAAACGTGTCCTGGTTCTTAGCTTCTGTTCATAGTCAAAAGGGAGGCTGTGCCACACTGAGCCAGTTCCGCTGCTTACTTGTAGGTACAGCTTGTTGGCTGGCTGGCTGTCGTATCCGTGCCCTCCAGGTGTCATTACCTGTGGTCTGAGGCCATCCACGTCCCGCAGAGAGGAATCCTGTCTTGCAGAGAATTGGGACCCACACGTGAGGAGGCCCATGGCTCTGTGGGGGGGCAGAGTGGCTCACCCCATCTCACATCCCGTCTTCCTTGACACACGCTCAGGTTCCTGCCTCTTTTGGACGCTTCCTCCAACATGGAGTTGCCATTGTCCAAAAACCTGTGGAATTTCCTCATTCTGCTCTTGTCTGCTCTCTGTCTGTCTTTGTCCAAGTGGGTTAATAGATTGTAAAGATTTCCTCATTGGAAATGTAAGTGGTGTTCAGAGATCATTGATGTATCGTATGAGATGCATCCGCCATTTTGCCCTTGCAGCCCTCGTTGGCTCTCAACCTCTCTGTAGAACACAATATTCTTAGCCCTCCTGTTTGATGAGAAAATTGACACTGAGGATTTCGGAAGTTTCTCCAAAATCGCACAGGTCATGTGTTACAGCTGAGGCTAGACCCAGTGTACTCCTGCCCCTAACTTCATGGTTGCTAGTTTAGGCTGTGACACCCATTAGAGATATGGGGCATTGCTGGTGGTCCATCATTTTTGACCTATAAGAAAGGCTATTTCAAATGTTTCATCCTAACTCTATGATAACAAGATCTTGTCCCATTTCTCAATCGTTAAAGCTTTTCTTTTCCATTGCAAACAAACATTGAACTCTAGGATCCAAAAAGCATTAAATAAAAGGCAGGGGTGTCCCTCCGTTGAACAAAATATAAATTCTAAGTTGAAGAGCTAACCACAGTTAGGCTGAAGCACATTGCTGTGAATTTACTTGTTATTTGATCTATCGTGCAGATGCAGTGGTTATCAGAGGAGGTAATTCATTTGTGTGCGTTGGGCAGGCAAATTGATCTTCTCCTCCTGTAATCCATTTTCATGTAAAGGAAACACATTTTTAAGAGCTGCTGATGGATTTTTCTGCATTCCTCGGGAGTTGCATTTTTATTCAGAAAAATAAGCACGCTGCTCTCAAGTCACGTCTGCATGCGTATATGACTTCTGTTGGCAGGGTCCTCAAGTATTTCCATGACATGAGCAAACTCTAAGGATTCAGGCAGAACGGGGAAGTGGAGGTTCGGAGAATACTGCTTATGTTCTGACAATTCGGTCAAGAGGATCTGTCTTATGAGCACTTTCAGGCAGGGGAAGGGCTGAATTTACAGTTTTCCCTATTGGTTGAATTCATAAATGTTCATTTTAAACACTGTACTGTTTCTAAATGATGTCAGAAAAAAAGGTCTTGTAGGTAATGATGAAATAACCAAACCCCAATATTAAAGGTTTACCACAGCATGCAGGAATATTGGTAGATGGAGGAAAATTCAGAGTTCAAAGTATTTTAATGTTATATTCCAAATTGGAGCTTGGATAGAAAAAGCGTCATTATGTACAAAGAAACTTGCATGTACGCTTTCTGGTAGTTTTGTCAACTCGTTCCTAATTATAAACTGGTCAGGAATCTAGCACAGAACTGAAGAATTACTCTCTAACTTAACAGAAAGAATCATTTACGTGATAACTTACGGCTCGTCCAAGGTTACACCTATCTGTTAAGGGTCATGACCTGTCCACAAATCAATGTGTGCAAATATTTTCTCAGTTCCCCTCTGTCCTAGGAGTTGAGTTGGTTGTGGAGGGCATGAGACGAATGGTCTCCTGGCCTCCTGCAGTTCTAGAACAGCAGGAAAACCAGCCATTAAACTGGACGCTAACTTTTTCCTTTCTTTTCTCATTTCCTCCCTTTAAGTCCCCCTTCCCTAGGTTCTTCCCTTCCTTTCTATATTCACTTTCTGTGACTGCTGTAATAATTGCCACAAACTTTGTAATAAATCACCACAACATAAATTTATTATCTTAGGGTTCTGGAAGTGAGAAGTCCAAAGTGGGTTTCACTGGGCTAAAACCAAGATGGTGGCAAGGCCAGTTCCTTCTGGAGACTGTAGAGCAGAATGGTTTCCTTGCAGTTTCCACCTTCTACAGGTGCCTGCATTCCTTAACCTCCTGGCTGCTTTCCTCTATCTTCAAAGCCAGCAGAACTAGCATCTTCCAGTTTCCCCCCGTCTTCACGTTGGGCTCACATTGGGCCCACCTGGCTAATCCAGGGCCATCTTCCCATGTCAGGGGCCTTAACTTAATCACACCTGCAAAGTCCCTTTTGCCACTTAAGTTTTGCCACTTAAGGTAAGATAGTCACAAGTTCTGAGGATTAGGATGTGGACATCTTTGGGGGGTCAGGACTCAGCCCACCACGATGTCCGTTGTTCTATCTGCTCTGAGGTCGCTCCGTCCAGACAGTGTATCCTGGGCCTTTATGAAATGCCATGGGCTGTGCTGAGCCTCATACCATGTAGCGTAGAGATGCAGCTCAATACCTGTTTGTAGGTGGTATGAAAAAAAGAAAAGAATTTGATATAGTGATGAATACCACAGATTTTTTTCCATATGTGGGATATGGAAATACATTTGTAAACCAAATCTCCTAGCCTGAGATCTCTCTAGCTTTGGATAGGAAAGCATTTGGTTTAAGATTTATACCGACTGTACTCACTTTCTGTTGTTTCACAACAAACAGTGGCTTTAAGGAACCTCTGTAATTCATCTCCCAGCCTCTGTGGGTCAGGAGCCCAGGCCGGGGATAGATGTTCCCTCTGCTTAGCCTGTCACCAGGCTGACATCTCATCTGAGGCTCAGGATCCCTTTCCAACTTCAGCGGGTGCTGGAAGAATTCAGTTTCTTGCAGTTGGGGTCTGAGTTCCCTGCCTCCTTGCTGGCTGTCCGTCCCGGGCCACCTTCAGCTCCTAGAAGTCACCCACCATTCCTGGGTACGTGGCCCCTGCAGGCGGTTCTCATCATAGCTCTTTGCTTCTCCTTTGATACCAGCTGGGCACACCTCTCGTGACTTCGGAGAGACTGCTGGGCTCCGTGCCTTTTAAGGGCTCACCCGATTAGGTCAGGCCCACCCAAGGTAATCTCTCTGTTGAATGAACTCTGAGTCAACCAATCAGTGCCCTGATTACAGGAATGACACCCATCCTATTCACAGGTCCCGCCCCCGCCCCCCTCAAGGAGAGGGGATTATACAGGGTGTGTATACCAGGGGGGCAAGAATATTGCTGGTGTTCTTAAAGTTCTGCCTATCATACCCACATTTCTCTGGCTTGGGTTGGTTGGACCTTGTCTCCTTGGAGAAAGTTGTCCTCCGTGCGAGCGACTTTCTCTCTCTTTGCAACCGCTGTTTCTTGAATCCCACGGTGTGAGTATGTCTGTGGCATGCTTTTGGGGTCCCCATCATCATTTGCTGAGATTCCCAGTGGGCATCAATCAAGATCTCTCCTGGTGGGGTTCAGGGAGAAGGCTGGACGGCTCCTGGACCCACATGGCACTCCCTTTCTTTTTTTTTTTTTCAGTCTCAGGGCTGGAGCAGCCCTGCCCTGCTCCAAATGGGGGGAAGGCGCCGCTCCCAAGTCTGAAATCCAGGCTGGGATTGAATCCAAACATCTGGATGTCCTTTTCCTGCCCCGTCTTCGGGGGCCTCCCCCATGCAAGTCCATCACGCACATAGCTGTCTGTGGGTTCCTGACTCTCGCTCCCCATCCTTGGACGGTCAGCAGCCATCAGTGTATAATGAATTACTTACACGGCAAAAGTTAAGAAATGCAGGGTAGGCTGTGATAATATTAGGGGTATGCACATAAAACTGTGGCTTTAGAGGAAGATTTGAACTGAGACGGGGATGTGGTTATAAATACTTAGGAAAGAACTATGTCTCAAGATAGACTAGCATCTCTTTGACTTTATTCACTGACAGTTTGCCCTGTATAAAGGGGCTTTTATATAATGCTGATGTTTGATTTTGGGGGTCTTCTTGCCATTGGAGTTAGTTTTATGTTATTTTTTTTAAGATTATTTGTGACGTGGACCATTTTTAAAGTCTTTACTGAATTTGTTACAATACTGCTTCTGTTTTACGTTTTGGTTTTTTGGCCGCAAGCCGTGTGGGATATTAGCTCCCCGACCGGGGATGGAACCCTCACCCCCTGCATTGGAAGGCGAAGCCTTAACCACTGGACCGCCAGGGAAGTCCCTGGAGTTAGTTGTTTTCAGTAGATAACTCATGCACCCGGAGATAATCCCTCTGAGATCACCCAAATATTTACGTATTTACATACACAGGAGCCATGCTTCTTCCCTTTCGATTATGTGATGAGGCACTGTACTGAACCTAACGATTTTCTTGCTGACAATTACTGTGTTGCAATGAGTTTGCACGGTATAAGTGTAATCAGCATTAAATGCAAGGCTTGCTATTTCAGTGTCTATGTATCTCGTTGTTTTTGGAAGTGGTACCATTTAAAGTGGTTTCTAATCAGTGCACAACCTTGTTACTGTTTCTTTTCTATGTGTAAGAATGATATCCATCTCTGACCTCAGGAGGGAACTAGACACCACTGCTCTCCCAGGCCAACTCCTTACTATTTTGTATACCTCACTTGGCTTTTTTCTTCCTACTCCTGCCCCCCCCCAACCCCCATCATGTTAGCTCTAAGGATTGTCATGTAGATTGTTGGTTGACTTCAGCTCTTTTGGACCTTATGGTGTAGAGGACCTCTCTATAATCCTGCATCACCAAAGATAGGATGCTTGTAGACTGTGGATGAGGACCAAGAGGGCCACACACAGAATGGGTGTAGGCAGCTCAGGGCTTGGGGTCCAGTTCCTTTATGTCAGGTGTGGAGACAGGATCCCAATCACGGAAACTCAGAAGTGAGCCCAGGAGGCTGTTCAGGTGTTGGCCTTAGAGGCCGGCAGTCAGGCGCGGGGATGGTGTGTCAGCAGTGGGGTTCTATGTGACTGACCTATAGATGGTACTTCCACTTCCTGACAGCATGTTCTTTCTCAAACTTTGCAATCTGATTTCTTCCATTTGTTCACTGAAACATCAGTCTTGGGACTCAGCAACTTCCTAATTACCAATTCCAGAGCTGTTTTTTCATGGACTTTATACAATTTGATAATTTTGACTAGATCTTAATTATTCAAAGCATAGTTTGTATTTAAGAAATAAATGGGTACACAAAACAGAAGTTAAAGTCATCCATTATATCACTGGTTTGAGTTTGTAATATGGAAATAGGTGGAACTCTTCTCCTCATCTTCCAAAATAACCATCCAGAAATAATCTTATATTAACATTTTGATGTTATTTCCAGTAACTCCAGTAATTCCAACTTTTCTAGTAATTGTTTATTCCAGTTTAAAAAAATATTAAAAAATTTTATTCGTATCTTTGTCATGTACAAATACAATGTATATGACCATATTTTAAAAACATACAAAATATTTTTCTTTTTAAAGCTCTTTACTGATTGCATTTTCAAGCTTATCTTTCATTTCTTTACATATAAACGATACTTATTTTAGGGTCTTTGATAATTACACTGTCTGTAATTTATGAGGGTCTGTTTCACTTGCTCTTTGTTTTGGTTGGTTTTTATTCAGGGTACCTTGTTTGCTTGTGTGTTTTGTGAATTTTCCAAACTATTGAGTTTCTTGTTTTTCTTGAAAATATATCGATTTGGATACTTTGAGGCTAGATTTTTAGTTTGATTTCTATAGAAAATATTTTTATTTTTTTCAGAATCTTGGGAGAATTTCAATCAAAGGTCATTTTATTTCAATTTTTTGTACCTCATTAAAAAAATCTTTATGGAAATATCAGCTCTTTATAGATGCCCATTAGGTATCTTCCATATTGGTCTTTTAGGGCCCAAGGAACCTCCTATGACACAGACCTCCGTACCTAGGGTAAATCCAAGGAGATACCTGTAGAGACCACCTGGCAGATACAGGTGACTTGAGCCAGCATTCTGGACCCACCTGTGATTCCACAAGGTCATTGGGAGATGGAAAATGAATCCTGGAAAATTCCATGTCTTGTAGCAGACAGTTGTTTTTGTGTGTTTCCTGTGGGTCGGTATTTTCTTTTCATCATGGGAGTTTCCTAAAAAGACAGTAATTTTATTTTATTAAAAGAATCCTTTCAACATTCAGCCTCCCTGAAGAGCCCATAAATAAATGTCATAGGCAGCTTCGCGTTGGAATTTGAGTGGTCGTTTCCTGCATTGTCTCTGTGTGATTTTGCTGTAAGTTCTCCTTTGCAGTTACCTGTGAGGGGCCTCGTGCTGTAACTTCACCCAAATGCAGTGCCCTCTGTAGATGTGTTCTATCGCTGCTGGATCCTTTTGAAGACAAACTCACAAGACTATGAGAAGTCCTCGCCGGGTTGGACCCAGGCTGGCTCACATCATGTCTTCATTTTGCCATCACAGCAGTACATTGTCTGATCTTATTCTCTGGAGAGGAAGGGGGTGGGCAGCTGTTGGGGGTAAAGAAATATTTCTCTACCCGTGTCGGTTCTTCTGGCTGGTCTAAGAACTCAATGGACATGAGACAGATGAACAGGAGAAAATCACACGAAAGTTGAATAACATGTATCCATGGGAGAGACCCAGGAAAACTGAGTCACTCACTAAAATGGCCCAAACCCTCACCTTAAATACCACCTTTACTTAAAGACAGAAGAAGTTTTGTTGGGGGAAGTGCTTTGGGACTTCACAGGGGAGGAAGACAGTTCACATGGAGACAGAAACACACAAGTTTGGTAAATAAGTGTTTGCCGGGCCAGGCAGAGATACTGGGACACAGAGAGGACTCTGATCTCCCGGCCCTGGCGAGTTTCTCCCAGCCTACCTGGTCCACAGTCTTTGCCGACACGTGATGCTCTGTTCCTGGAACAGGCCCTCTATGTAAGGTTTTTTAGGCAGTTACGGAGAAGATCAAAGTTTCTTCCTGAGTCTTCTGGGCTGGGATTGTTTTCAGCTGGACATAATCTGCATGCCAAAGAGCTATTTGGGGGTGGCAAGTTTTGCTCCCCGACACAGGGCCTCCGTAGACCCGCAAGGCCATGCACAGTAGCCCTGAAGAGGAGCAGGAGTTGCTAGTGTGGAGCTGACACGTGTAGCACAAATACTGGACTGTGTTGTTCCTTCAAGCCCATGAGAGCTGCCTGCCGGAGTAACTGAGTCATAGCTGACCTGACCTACAGCCTGACAGGTATGGAACTAACATCTCACGAGGTGGGGCAGGCACACACCTGCACTGATTTTCATCAGAATGTTGATAAGTGGCATCTGGCTCTCTGTAGATGCTAAACAGTCAGGATGGTACACCGAGGGCTGTGATTCGGTAGCCTGTATGATACGTCACGGGAAAGGGAGGTTGATTTTGTGTAAAATTCAGACTTGACAAGGGCTCCAGCTCTGCTGGTCCAAGTGTCTGCCCCAGCCAGCCTGGTTGGCATGGTATCCAATGGAAAAACAGATCCAGTCTCAGTAATGAGCGACTTTTACTCAACAGGGTTATTGCAAGACGGAAAACACACTGACCATACGGTCTGCAAGAGTTTCAAAGGTTAAGCAAAAAAAAAAAAAAAAAAAAAAAAATATATATATATATATATATATTTTTTTTTTAACAGAGAGAAGTGAGCCAGGCTGGAAAGAAGTAGGTGTGGTGAAGTGGATGAAAGTGTGGCCTGATTGGACAGTAGATCAGAGAATGGTTTACCTGGAGGCCAGCCTGTTCTCAGGAGGGGCTGCCTTCTGGCTCGGGCTGAGTGTGGGACTTGGAGGAAGGAGAGAAGCTGAACCCAAGTTTGGTTCACAAACATCGTGTTCCAGTTGATCAGTGGGGACGAACCGTTCAGTGAATCAGCCGTGAGACAAAGGACAGGAATTCTGAGGTTCTGTGTCTGGCCTGGCTGTAGGCAGGCATGGGAGGCGTCCATGAAGCCTTACAGGGAAAGAAGGTCATGGTAGTGAGCCCTTTTCCAAAACATAGATGGTGTGGGTGTTTCTTAGCTGTCTCTTGTTTCCCAAGATCACAGGGCTCGGGTGAGGTTCAACGTTGTCAGCGGTGTGACGTCCGCCTACCAAGTTCTTCTTCCATTCTTGTTGTTGAGATGCAAGGGAGAAACTATTCAGTGGTCACCCCAAGAGGATGTACATGAAGGCATATCTTCATCACGTGACCTGCACAGGCAGTACTGTTGGCCAAGCCTTGGCAGCAGAGCAAAAGTGGACGGTTAAGAGATACTTGAGAAGGGACGCCAAGACTTGGTTGGGAGTTCCTGTTTCCAGGGAGAAGCTCCTTCTGCGAATATGGGAACTAAATTCCCGCTGGTGCAGAAACCATGAACGTGTTGCCGAGTTCAAGCCCCTACTGCTCGCCGCACAGCAGACCAGTGAATCGAGAGACAAGTTGTTGGGACAAGGAATAGCCACTTTATTCATAAAGCCAGCAGACCGAGAAGATGGTGGACTCGTGTCCCAAAGAACCGTCTCACTCGGGATTGGGTGCTGGTTTCTTTTATAGAACAAAGAGGGGGCAGTGAGGAGGCAGAGTAAAAAAGGGTGTAAGTTGTTGCATATATCTCCTGGTTCTGGCCGACGCCAAAGAGGATGTGTTCATTTCTTCCTTCCTGCAACCATTGACAGGTGGGCCTGGTCGGGATGTTTCCTGTGAGCTAAGCAAAGGTATTTTAGCTTCATGCTCATTACCTGGAAGGCAGGGGCCCCAGAGATGGGCCATTAGGTATAATTTAAGGTATAGGCAACATCCTTTTAGTGATGAACTTGTAGCAAAAGCAGTAGAATTACAGAGATTAAAGTAAAAGAAACAGATCCAATATGGAGTTAGATTTGTTCTTCCCTGCTACAGACAGAGGGTAAATGAATGGAGTTTCCATCTCCTGGATCCTCTGCTCACATCCCTGACCCGGAGATGGTGCCTTGAAGATCGTGAGAACGCCTGTTGCTTTAACCTTGAAACGCACCGAGTTGGGAAGTTCATGGGAGTTACCCGCTTCTGTTGGCTATTCTCTCAACACACATTTCCATGTACTTGTTTTTAAAATCTGTTGTTGCTGGGTAATTTCCATTGATTATAATGATTTTCTGTGAGGCTTTGCAAGAGAAGGTTTAGAAAGGGTTATAAATGGGACTAATTAGTAAGATGCAAACTGCTTTTACGGCTGTTTCAAAACATTCAGATGACCCGTAATTAAATTATGTTGCCAAATTATTTGTTAATTATCATCTTCCTATCAAGTTTGTTTCATCAGGAGACCCCATCCACCATCTAGTAGGCAAAGAAAGAGGCGTCCTGTGAATAGGTGCCTTGGAGAACACTGGTCTGGTTGGGTTTCTTTCCTATGGGGTATGCTTTTATTTTTTTCTGTCTGCTTCAGTATATCTTTAGATGTTGAGTTTGCTTATGGACTGATGGTATCTCCTGGCTGGGAAGGATTATACTAGTCACTTTGTTCAAATTCCCTGCTTCTCGGTGAAGTAATCCCTCTGCAGTATCCCCAACAGATGGGGTTTTGTCCATCTCCGATAGATGCGATCTGACAGGCTGATCATTTTGTGGTCTGGCAGCTGTTATAAGGTCGTGGTCCTTATTTTGGACAAAGTCCTAGCTCTGGCCTCTGAGACAGCCACTAAATTCTTTCTCTCTTTTGCAGACAAGCTACTCAAACAAATTGAAAGGCAAGTGCCTTTTGCACCCTGGGTGAAATGTTCCCGATTCCTGAGAGATCACATACGCAAAATGGTCTTTGCACCCCTGGGCATCCTGTTTGCTCTCACCTCATAGCCAGTTTGTCCCCGTACTTCTTAAATAGCAGCCATCTGAACTGAAAAATATTATTGCCACCGTGGTCTAATGTGTGAAGGGTCAAGTGTAAATTCTCTTCCTGATCACCAAAACATCTCCATATTAACGGGTACCAAGCAGCATTAACTTTAGCCTTGGTGACTTTAAGTCACACCATGGCTCACCTGCCTAATGCTTAATTTCTCATCCATTAAAATCTCCTTCGCAGGAGTTGCAGTCACGCCACATCTTAATGTCAGCGTCCTGCTGCCAATGATGATGCTTCTTAAATAAGTGGATTGTGGGTCTTGCCATTGAGTTTAATTTTGCTGATCTTCATCTTGTGTTCCACTTACCAAGGTCCTTCTGAGACTTTATTCTCTTCCAAAGCACAAACTGTCCCCCACGTGTCGGATAAATATTCTTGCAGTTCATCCATACACATCACTGGTATAAATTATTGAATAGAGCAGAGTTGTAGAGCACATTCTCAAAAGCCTTTCGTATTTTCTACAACTCTTTGGCACATCAGCACTCCTTTGGACCATCTGTTTATCCAGCTACAACTCATAGATACTGTCACGTGAGATTTTCAGATCCTGGGCTAGAATTACGGTTCGTTCTGTGGCTGATGTTATCAGGAGTTGGAGGTCTGGTGGCTTGATGGTAAAGGATGGGCGGTGTGCTTTGTTCCTAGTGAGCTCATGGTGGTGCCATTGATGACCGTGTGCCTTCCACAGTGCACACAAACCGTCTATAGAAATACTCTTGCAAGAATCTCGCGGCAGATACATCTTGAGGTAACCAGTCTCAAGTTTATCATATCTTCCTTTTTTAAATTGAAGGATCATTGATATACAACGTTGTGTTATTTTCGGGTGTATAGCAAAGTGACTCATTTATACATATATGTATCTGTTCCTTTTCAGAATCTTTTCCCTTCTAGGTTATTACAAAATATTGAGTATAGCTCCCTGTGCTATACAGTAGGTCCTTGTTGTTTAACTGTTTTACATATACTAGTGTGTATATGTTCATCCCAAACTCCTAATTTATCCCTCCCCCCCTTTCCCCTTTGGTAACCATAAGTTTGTTTTCTATGTCTGTGAGTCTGTTTCGGTTTTGAAAATAAGTTCATGTGCATCATTGTTTAGATTCCACATATAAGTGATGTCATATGATGTTTATCTTTCTCTGACTTAACTTCACTTAACATGATAAGCTCTAGGTCCGTCCGTGATGCTGCAAATGGCATTATTTTATTCTTTTTTATGGCTGAGCAGTATTCCATTGTATATGTATGTATCACATCTTCTTTATCTATTCCGCTGTCGATGGACATTTAGGTTGCTTCCATGTATTGGCTCTTGTAAATAGTGCTGCGGTGAACAGTGGGCTGCATGTATCTTTTCAAATTACAGTTTTTCTCTGGGTATATGCCCAGGAGTGGTACTGCTAAATCATCATATCTTCATTTTTTTACTTAAAAATTCTCTGGTTGTTTATGAATGAGATCATCACCCTGCATGCCCCTCTAGTTAGTATGTGCACGTCTCTGGATATCTACCTAATGCCTACAGCTACTCTATGATGGTACTGAGCACCGTTTTAATAAATAAGGAGCTGCTGTTATTAGCTGTTTAATTATGTAGAATTGTATTCTGTTAAGTATCATGTTGCTGCTTGACCATGGATCTTCTGGGTTTATTATTGCTACAGCTGTCTGTCAGCAAGTGATAACGAGCTTGAAACTCATGCAGATTCCACGTCTGAGGGTCGTGGCCGATAGCGTGCCTGCTTTGTACAAGACGCTTTTCAGTGAGGACGCCCCAGTGGAATGGAGCACAAAGTACAAAGCTGTATGTGGGGAAGGCTGCCTTCAGCTGCGACACCCAGAGTTATTTTCAAACTAACCTTTAACCCAGAGACCGCTATTATCACAAAGGGTCCTGTATTATCTAGGTTTTCACTGTTTCCTCTCAGGACAAAGAATGCTCCGCTAAATAGCGGACCTGAAGATAACCTTTTCCTGCACGCACATCTTCCGTTCAGCCCGGGGGGTTCTTTGTGAACTTTGTATCCCGAAGACTGGATCTACTTATATATTTATGTCAAAACTGCTTTTCAGCTGAAAGCAGTTTGAATTACTGCCTAGTAATCCAATTAATTGATTGACAAAGCCTATAGATACCATTTATCCAAAAGGTACTACCAGTGGAAGACAATAAACGTGCTTAAATTCTTTTATGGATCCTTTGACATATTTATTATTATTATGGGTGTTTTAGGGGCTATGCCTGATTATTTTTTTCAGTTCCATTATGGTTTATTACAGGATATGGAATATAGTTCCCTGTGCTCTACAGTAGGACCTTGTTGTTTATCCGTTCTATACATACTAGTTTTCATCTGCTAACCCCAAACTCCCACTCCATCCCCCCCATCCCCCCTCCCCCTTGGCAACTCCAAGTCTGTTCTCTGTGTCTGTGACCCTGTTTCTGTTTCTGATAGGCTTATTTGTGTCATATTTTAGATTTCACATATAAGTGATATCATATGTTATTTGTCTTTCTGTACGTCTGATCATTTTAACAACTGCACATCATATGCTACTTTACATCTAATGTATGTATAGCGATGTGTGTACATAGTTTATATATACATATATATGTGTGTTTATATGTATATATCTTTAATGATGGACATTGAGTGTAAAAGAATAGCGAACACTGAATTGCATAATATTTACCCCTGGAAAACATCACACCCCCTTGTTTACCCGGCCTCTGGCGTGAGCCACTCTGTCAGTATAGATGTTACTTGCCGTAGCTTTAATTAGGTTCAGTTCCCTCTGGCTTCACGGGCTTTGCAGTGGGGTCCACACTTCCTCTTTAACAGAGCTTGGGATCTGAGCCCTGGTGAGGGTCACAGGATTTCGCTCTGCTTTACAGCCTGGCTGCTGGCTTGTTGGGTCTTTGAGGAAAGCTCCTTGTTCTCTCTCCTGCCCTGGATTTGCTGGACCCATGTTCCCATCCTGGCCGGGGGCAGGGACAGGTGTGACTGCCCGTGGCCAAAGCTCAGAGTGCCTGGTCGGGGGGTGCCTGTCCTTTTCCTGACCCACCCTAGCCATGGCGTATGACCACTCACTGGGTCAGTGAAGACTTGTAGGGATGCGTCGAAGGGTTGGGTGCAGACTGCTGTCTGCCTGTACCGTCTCGGGTTCCTGATCTTCTGTGCCCACCGGCCCCCATGAAGCCATTACACGCAGCTTTCCATTTCAGCTGGTTTCCCCCACTTTTTCCCATTCTCTCCATCAGGGATGAAAGCAACCAAGGGTCTCATCTTGGGAGGAAGCGTCACCACAGCCTGGACTCGGGTTCGAGTCAGTTTCCTTGCATCCTCAGCTTTCTGATGGGCTTTAAAAATGATGATTTTAATGGAGAGTGTCCTGTTGCTGGTGAGAAGGTAAAACGCTGCAGCTGCTGTGGAAAATAGTCTGACACTTCCTCATTTAGTTAAACATAGAATTTCCATATCCACTCCACTCCTAGGTGTCTGCCCAGAAGAACTGAAAACAGGTGTGCAAACAAAAACCTCTGTATCAGTGTTCACTGCAGCACTTAGTTAAAATATGCCTAAAGTGGAAGCAACACAAATGTCCGTTGACAGATGGACGGATAAAGAAACGCGGCATGGCCCTGTGCAGTAGAATAGTACTCAGCCGTGAAAAGGGATGAACCACTGACACAGGCTACAATGTGGATTAGCCTTGAAAACCGATGCTCAGTGAAAAAAGCCCGACACAAAAGGCCACATACCGTATGATTCCGTCTAGAGAAAATATCCAGAAAATGCAAATCCGTAGAGAAAGCAAGTTGGTGGTTGCCAAGGGCAGGTGGGACGAGAAAATGGCGCGTGAGTAGTAGATGGGTGCAGGGTTTTCTTTTAGGTGATGAAAGCATTCTGGAACTAGACACGGGTGATGGTTGCATTACATTGTGAAGGTACCGAATGCCTGAGCCGTACACTTTTCAGTGGTCTGTGTGGTGAATTTGATGGTATGTGAATTTCTCCACGATTAAGAAAGTCATTATGACTTTGAGGCTTTGTGCTTTATCTTGTCAGCGTGAGCATTGGGGGTCCCTTTGGCTTTTTACCTCTTAACTGGCAGTGAACGTAGTGCTTTTTCCACATCCTATAACTTATGTTTCTTTAAACATTTTCGGCTATGTACCTGTCTCCTCCGTGGACAGAGGCTTGCTGTCAGCATTTGCATTCTGGGGTGTCGTCGAAGGGTATTTGGGATCCGATGGCAAACAGCCAGGCAGTGCAGATCTGGGGAACCAAATTCAGACCCAGAGCCCAGAGGTCTGGAGCTGGGGGAACTGGCGTGAATGGGAAGATCATGGGGAAATGAACAGAGGGGTGCGTGGGGTGGTCCCTGAACACCAGGTACCATCTGCAGGCTGCATGAGCACCGTGGGAGGGATGGTGCTCTGGTCCTGTACTGCTAAATCTCATATTTTTGTTTTTATTTCTTTATTTATTGGCTGTGCCACACGTCATGCAGGATCTTACTTCCCCGACCAGGGATTGAACCTGCGCCCCCTGCAGTGGAAGCGTGGAGTCTTAACCACTGGACTGCTAGGGAATTCCCTAAGTTTTATACATGCATTCTGCTTAACCAAAGACATTTACTGGACTTCTTTCCATTTGTTTCTTTTAACCATCTTGAGACACGGAGGATGGTTTCAGAGAAAGCAAAGCGACACATGCTTAGCTCTGTTGGAGTTTGCACTTTCCTCTGCCTTGGTTTGTTTCTGAACTCTTTCTTCCAAGAGGAAGAGGCTGGGAAGATTCCCGTTCCAATTTGCTTTCACTTTTGCCTGGACCAATGAGGTAGATAGAACAGGGGAGCAGGGTGCCACTCTAATGGGGAATGAGGGGGCTGTGCCTGCTTCCCCAGACCCCGGCCCTGGGAAGGCTGACTCCTTGGGGGGAAGGATGGAGGGCAGGGTCTGGCGCCGGTCAGGGGACCAGGCTGTAAGCCCTGCCGACACCCAAGCACACAGGGCTCTTTGCTGGAGGGTCCCATTGTCCCCTCATTGTACATGTCAGGCCAGCTCACAGTTCCCTGAGGCCTTGGGGCGAGTTCCCTGCAGACTCACAACCAAGGACATGGTCAGTCCCTCACTTTGGACAGATTTAACCCTGCATCTTCCTCTGGCTGGATTTCATAGCTGGGAGAATGTTCTGGTGGTGAGGAGGCCATGCATTTCAGCTGCACACCGTCTTAACTACCGAAGCAATTTTTTAGAAAAATGCCTTTGCATTCTGCTTATAGTAAGTGCCCTATGCACTTATTTATAATCTCTAAAAGGACATCAGTGATTCTGTGAGTGCTGGGCAGGGAGCACCTCCCCATCCTCCCTGGAAAGATGGCCAGGCTGATCATCATTTCTATGAAATTCCTTCAATGCAGAGGGTTAACTAGCTTGCTGAAGTGTGAGCTTCGGAGTAACAGCTGACCACCCCGTTAGTGGGGGTGTCCTACTTGTTTAGAGCCATGTTTGTCTTGTGCCCTAATCTGGTTGTTAAATTGGTCAAGCTTGGCCCAGATCCTAGTAGCTAAAATAATGTTCTTCTTTCTCGTCTCAAGTCATGGCCCTCCTGAGCGGTTCTCACCCCCGTCACGAAAGCTTTAGTATCGCAGGGGGAACAACCCCAGAGGCGTTCTGATATTTACAGCACAGGTGACAATATCAGGATGTAAAGACGCAGTTCGTGTCTTTTCCAAAGCCCTCACTTTCTCTTCTGCGCCACACTTTCTACTTCGTATTCTGTTCTTTCTCCTCATGCAATTTCATTCTGTCCGATTGCCTATAATGTAGGCCCATTCCTTCATACTGAATGTTAGAAATTTGGGTGAATAAGTTCATTTATATCTTTTTTTAAAAATTAGATTCCACATATAAGTGATATCGTATGGTATTTGTCTTTCACTGTCTGACTTCACTTAGTATGATCATCTCTAGGTCCATCCATGTTGCTGCTGATGGGGGGAGGGATAGATCAGGAGGTTGGGATGAACACACACACACACACTACTATAGATAAGATATATAACCAGCAATAGATCCCTGTGTGTGTCTAGCACAGGGCACTCTACTCAGTACTCTGCGATAACCTATATGAGAAAAGAATCTAAAAAAGAATGAATATACGTATATGTATCACTGAATCACTTTGCCGTACACCTGAAACTCACACAACTTTGTAAATCAACTATACTTCCACTAAAATTAAAATTTGGAAAAAAAAGAAATTCGGGTGAGATTGGGGTACTGTGTTTTGGCCAGGCGATGCAGGAGTATGCAGATATCCCAAATCTATCTTGACGCAGGCTCTGTCCCTCCCCGCGAGGGCCCTGAGAAAACTCTGTGTGCAGACGGGACCTCTGTGGACACAGCAACACTGTCGGCTCCAGCCCTGAACCCCAAAGAACTCTAGCAGGAGGGAATGGACTCTGTGTAAGCCAGACGGCCCGCCGTCACTTCCCCACCTGGCGGAAGGGGCGAGGGAGCTCTCTGGGGCCTCTTGTATAAGGACACTAATCCCATTCGTGAGGGCTCCACCCTCATCATGACCTCATCACCTCCCAAAGGCTCCACCTCCAAATAGCATCGCATTGGGAGTTAGCACTTCCACATACGAATTTGGGGAGCATGCAGACCTCCTGATCTTAGCCGTTTCTATATATGTTTTTCTTACAGGATCCTTCTCTAAATCACTCTTAGCGTTAGAGAGGTCATCCAAACCTGGCTTTCTCACCCTTCCTTCCATATCCCAGTGTAATGATGTATCTGCTCACTATTCTCCGGGACCGAGAACTCTCCAGCTAGGGTGACTCTCAACATACCAGGGAGGAAGGTTGTAGGATCTTGACATTCCCCAGAATTTTGAGGACCACTCCGGTTACACAGTCTTCTTTGTAGAATTCAGCCAGTTGTAAATGAATGAAAACCTGAGGTGAGCCCTGATGCGTGGTGGATAATGGCGCAGCCCTTAGGATTGGAGGTTGAGCAGATTATTAGGCAGAGCAAGAGAGAAATGGCTTCGTCCCACACAGTTGTCTTACGATAAGCGCCCTGTGCACAGACGTGCCACAGATCCTGGGCCTTCGGGATCTCGCTGGAGTAGTTAGAACTGGAGCAGCAAGGGGAGAATCCCGTTTACGAACTCACTCAGATGCATTCCAAGTGGAAGTCTACAGGAGGGGCGTGCGTGGTCATAACAAACGCTGTTACAATTAATTCCAGCTGGCTTTATCTATGGGAGGCCTCTCTCTCCCTCTCTCTTTTTTTTTTTCAGTGTACCTATTTGATTTTTTTGGGGGGGTGGTGGGGTGGGCTTGCATGTGGGATCTTAGTTCCCCAACCAGGGATTGAACCCGGGCCCACGGCAGTGGAAGCGCGGAGTCCTAACCACTGGACCACCAGGGAAGCCCCAGGAGGCATCTCTTAATTACAGAACTTTGAAACCGCGTAAAGAACACTGTTTTAAAAACGCTTAGTCTTCCAAAGTGTAAGAAAGTGAAAGGGAATTAAGCTCTAGCAGGGATTCACTGTGTTGGTTGTTCACATTTGTGAATGTGCTAGATTTAGCACAGCTCCATCTCAAAATGCATTTTTTCTTTGCTTTGGAAAAAAATGCAGTTGAGGGTTAAGACAACCTCTTATCTTAAAAGGCAATCCACTCATTACAAAATGACATTTTACTGTGCTGTATACCTGAAACTAACACAACATTGTAAATCAACTATACTCCAATAAAATTTTTTTTTAAAAATGACATTTTATCAAAGCTCCATGATGTCATATATCTTCCGGGTAGCATGAGAACATGATTCAATATTTGCTCACGATAATTACAAATTATTACGTGCAGAGTATGTGAATTGCTAATCTTCCTTTTTCTTAGAAGCGAACCTTTAGTTGTAGACATCTGGCTACGAGATATTCAGCTACTTAGACTGAAAATAATGCATCAGCAGCAACAAAAATTTCTTTTGTAAATTTGGGAAAACACTAAAGTGTTAACTTTTATAAAACATTGATAGTCTTAGACATTTCAACATATGAATACAAGGTGATGTGTATGTGTATGTGTGTAACCTATTTATGAACTGAGATACGTATTTTGGCATACTACTGGTCACTATATATATGTATATAGTATGTATTTGTCATCCTATATAGGTATGCCTATGGTATATAGTATATATAGTGTGTGCATTCATGTATTTAGTGTACCGAAAGTGCATTTTTGTTTTTCAGTTATTTCAGAATTCAGTGAGAAGTTATTATATGATGAAGAAAAGTGTTCCTTTGAGTTGTTCATAAATGAAGAATCTTATAATCAGGGCAAAGATAGCAGTATACAGCTCAGAGTGATCAAACATGTTATGAACAGGTGTATTATATAATTTCAAAATCTCTAGGTGTTCACAAATTTTAACCCTGCGAACAGCCAAAAAAAGAGAGCTTTCTAACAGTGGTCAGAAGACCAGGACGAGAGTTAATAGCGGTTAATGGTTTGGTGTTTCGTTTTCTATATTTGGTCTTTTAAAACTAATTACCATCAACAGACAAATGGATAAACAAAATGTGCTCTATCCATGCAACAGAATATGATTCAGCCTTAAAAAGCAAGGACATCGTGACACACACTACAACACAGATGAACCTTGACATTGTGGTCAGTGACATAAGTCAGATGCAGAAGGACAGATACTGTGTGATTCCACTGGTGAGAGGCACCCACAGTCGTCAGATTCCTAGAGACAGAAAGGAGAATGCTGGGTGCCAGGGGCTGGGGGAGAAGACAATGGGGGGTTGTTTAACAGGGACAGAATTTCCGTTTTGCAAGATGAAGAGTTCTGGAGATGGGGAGGGGGCGATCGTTTTCAACAAGATGAATGTACTTAATGCCCCTGAAATGTACCCTTAAAAATGGTTAAGACGGTGAATTTCGTTATATGGATTTTATCACAGTCAAAAATAATTTTCAACTTACCCAACGCGTCATGAATATTCAAATAATGCCACCGCGTATACAATGAAATAGAATCCTCCCTGCCTGCACACGTGGCCCTGGCCCTCTTCCTAGGCGGTCTCTACAGCCCGCTCTTAGCTGGACAGTTCTCCTCACCTTTGTCTCGGAATGGATTTGGCGCCCCGCAGAGCTGGGCTGTGACCCCCGCCCCATCATTCACTGGCTGCATGTCCTCCAGCAGATAATGTCACCTCTCAGCCTCACTTTGCTCATCTGTAAAATGGGCACAGTAACAGCCTGCGCCGTTGGTTGTTAGAGGTAGGTAGCAAGCTGTATAAAACGGGCACCTCCAGGCTAACAGTTTGATGCCGTGTGAGGGGTGTGAGTTGATTTTGCTGCTTTTTGCCGTTGCTGCCTCATTCTGAAGTCTTCCGCTCTTGCTGTTCCAACTGGGGTTGAATTTGTATTTTTCTGCTGCTCTGAACTCCAGCAGCGGGCTCCCTTTCAGCTGCCTTGCTTGGTTGGGTCTTTAAGCCATGGCAGGACCATTGGTACCGTTGCTTGAGAAATTCCCCAGCTTCTGGACTGGGCCGGCAGGGGTCTCATCTCATGACAAACGCAGTCACATCTGTGCCGTTAAATCAGCCGGAGCCCAGCCAGGGCACCTGCCTTTTCTGTTTCTGTATCTCAAGGTGAACACTCCGCATTTGCCGAGGTACCCAGTGCAGGTTGAGGCAGCCAGAGATTGACCCTGACAGTCAGCAGCGGGGGAAATGCCTTTCAGGAACTCAAAACAGGATGGGCTGTCACATGCTTTTCAGACTCTGGTTTTTACAGTTTTCGTGGACCATTTTGCTTTGTGCTGATGCTCTCAGAGTCTGTCCCTCTTGTATCTAATTGGAAAGCAGCGCAGAGACATTTCCAGGCAGACGTAGAGAAGAGCCATCAGGTGTGGGCACAGAAACAGGGTGGGGTTTTAGACATGCCGGGAGCCCTCTTATGGTATGGGAACGGAGACCTACACAGACAGGGCGACAGCATGGGCATGGCGGGGGCGGGGTCCCATCTGGGTTCCTTGCTTGCTGCCCTCCCTCCTGTGTCTTGCTGCATCAGCTGGACTAAGGAGCAAGGGAAGAAGTGAGTGAGAGCCATGAGAGTCTTCAAACATCCAGAACTGACTATCTCCCCAACCGTTCTGAAGATTTCAAATGTCAACAGAGAGGCTGGGCGAGACTTACTTTTTTAAAGATACCTTTCTTTATTTATACTCAGTATAGTTCCTTTAACTGTACTGGGTGTACTTGAGCGACCTGAAAAAGTCACAGACCAGAGTACCAGCCAGGGTTGCGCAGTCAATAAAAACCGGGGTTCGCCAAATAAATAAGACATGAATACTTATATTAGAAAAAACACAAGCAATCTGAATAGGTATTTAAATCTATAGAAACAGCTGTTTAAACACATATTCAGTTGGGGTTTTTGCTGCCCTAATGTCAGACTATTTATAGTGAATATTTATATTAGAATATTTATTTATGAATATTTATATTAGAAAAATGAATATTTATATTTGAATATTTATATTAGAAAAAACAAAAGCAATCTGAATAGGTATTTAAATCTATAGAAACAGCTGTTTAAACACATATTCAGTTGGGGTTTTTGCTGCCCTAATGTCAGACTATTTTCTTCGTTAAAATAGGACATTTATTAGGTAACACTTTGTTAACCAAATTTCATTGATGGTACATAGCTTGGGTTGAACAAAAATGGCATTTCTTCTAAACAAAGTGTGGTTTGCAATGTAGGTTTTTCTCTGTTTCCAATAAGCCTTTTCCGCATCAAGCAAATAGATCGGGGACATTTTGGTTGCTGTGGTAAAGTTTCCGTCATGTACGTGCAGTGTTAATTTTCTTTTAATGAACAAATTTAATGTAATTACATCTCTAGTTAGGAAAATGTTCTTTTGTCTCTCCGCTTCATAATAATTCTGTTTTAGGAATAGCTGCATTCTCAAAAGAGTTTTTTTTCTTGCTTTTTTGCCAAATTAAGGTTGTTAAGCAAAATAATTTAGTTTTTTCAGGGGGGACATTACGCTGTTTTTCAGAAGTTAATGTGCTATACTCTTAATATCTTGGAGCACTTTTATTTAATTTTTAAGTACTTTTATCAACTAACTCTTTTAACAGTTTGAAACATCTTTAGAAACACTTTGTACTAATCCATGTTTGTGGGGAAAAAATAAATTCTGGTTACTTCAGACAATAATAATTCAAATGCAGTGGGATTGTAAGTGGCTATTGAGAAACATAAAATTTGAAACATTCTTTATTGGACTAGGTTGTATTTCTCACATTAGCCTTAGTAATATCTACCCCAGACACATTTTGGACCTATAACTAAATGATACACGGTCCCAGTGAGTGAACCAAAACCATTTGGCAATTCAGAAATTAATATAGATATTAATAATTATTAGTGGACTTTTGCCCTACTGGATTTCAATTTAAAAGTTTTACGTGTAAACTAACCCTCTCACTGAACAACACAGAAAATTGGAATGCTTTTTTTTTTTTTTCCAAAGAGCACACATATGTACAGTGGGTCCTTACTACAGCAACATCCTGGCATGGAGAGAATTCAAACTCTTAAACCCCAAGTGTTTTCTCCTTTATTGTGCTCTTTGACAGCTAACGGCCCCTGTCTGTGTCCAGAGAGCAAAGTTGAAGTACCATTCACTGCCCTCTCTTTCTGACACTTCCTGTTCCGTTAGTTACCGAGATCTACTGATTGCATCTCAGTGCATTTCTGTTCTCCTCTGCTGCCTGTGCCTGACCTACTCTGGGTACCAACATCTTTGTAGGGTCGTGGCCTTTATCTTCACATCCACTCCAGCCTGTGTCAATCCATCCACCACGGAGTAGCAGAATGACCATCTCACGGGAAATCAAACCTGCCTGTCACCCCCTAATTAAAATCTTTACTGTCTCTCCATCACTTCTGGATAAAAATGGACGTCTTTCGTGTGCTGACAGTGTCTTCCATGTCTGACCCCTGCTCTTTCTTACACTTTTCTCCACCCTATAGTGAGAGATCTGCGTGGAAAAACAAAAACAGCTTCCAGGGCACACGGTCATAGGAGTGCTGTGCATTCAGCTGTTGACACAAGCATAGAAAAAAGAAAAACCTGGAGAGAAACACAGGACCTGAGTGGTTCTCTGAATAGTTGGTTTGTATGTTTTTTCTTGTGTACACTTAGAATATAAGTAAATACAGAATGAAGCAAAATTTATTTGAAAATAAATCATATTTGATTTTTGTGTACAGTAAAAGCATAGTAGCCCAAAGTAGGTCTCTGAGTAGCTGGATTTTGGGCTGAAACTTACTTAAGATTCACACAGAGTCTGAGTTTCACACCATTTAATCTCTTTCACACGTGTCTGCCATAAGAACATTTATTCCTCTTCTGGTATCTTCAACTTTCAATTGTAAAACAAAAATTCATTTTTCACATGGTGGGTGAGCTGAGCCATATGTCTTTACTTTTTATTCCATTTATTTTTGCTTCGGGAGTGAGCTTGGTCTTTTTTTCATTAACTTTCATTGGAGTATAGTTGCTTTACAGAGTTGTGTTACTTTCTGCTATACAGCAAAGTGAATCAGTCATACATACACCTATAGCCCCTTTTTTTAGATTCTTTTCCCATAGAGCCCATGACAGAGTATCGAGTGGAGTTCCCTGTGCTATACAGTAGGTCCTTATTAGTTATCTGTTTTATATATAGTAGTGTATGTATGTCAATCCCAATCTCCCAATTCATCCCACCCCACCCCCTTTCCCCCTTGGTATCCATGCATTTGTTTTCTACATCTGTGATCTATTTCTGCTTTGCAAATGAGTTCGTTGATACCATTTTTCTAGACTCCACCTATAAGTGGTATTATACAGTATTTGTCTTTATCTTTTTGACTTACTTCACTCTGTATGACAGTCTCTAGGTCCATCCATGTCACTGCAAATGGCATTATTTCATTCCTTTTTATGGCTGAGTAATATTCCATTCTATATGTGTACCACATCTTCTTTATCCATTCCTCTGTCAGTGGACATTTAGGCTGCTTCCATGTCCTGGCTATTGTAGATAGTGCTGCAGTGAACATTAGGGTGCATGCATCCTTTTGAAATATGGTTTTCTCCAGATATATGCCCAGGAGTGGGATTGCTGGGTCATATGGTAGCTCTATTTTTAGTTTTTTAAGGAACCTCCATACAGTTCTCCATAGTGGCTGTACCAGTTTACATTCCCACCAACAGTGTAGGAAGGTTCCCTTTTCTCCACACCCTCTCCAGCATTTATTGTTTGTAGATTTTTTGATGATGGCCAATCTGACCCGTGTGAGGTGATACCTCATTGTAGTTTTGATTTGCATTTCTCTAATAATTAGTGATGTTGAGCATCTTTTCATGTGCCTCTTGACCATCCATATGTCTTCTTTGGAGAAATGTCTATTTAGGTCTTCTGCCCATTGTTTGATTGGGTTGTTTGTTTGTTTGTTTTTTTGATATTGAGCTGCATGAGCTGTTTGTATATTTTGGAGATTGATCCCTTGTCAGTTGCTTTGTTTGCAAATATTTTCTCCCATTCTGAGGGTTGTCATTTTGTTTTATTTATGGTCTCCTTTGCTGTGCAAAAGCTTTAAAGTTTCATTAGGTCCCATCTGTTTATTTTTGTTTTTATTTTCATTACTCTAGGAGATGGATCAAAAAAGATCTTGCTGTGATTTATGTCAAAGAGTATTCTGCCCATGTTTTCCTCTAAGAGTTTCATAGTATCTGGCCGTACATTTAAGTCTTTAACCCATTTTGAGTTTATTTTTGTGTATGGTGTTTAGGGAGTGTTCTAATTTCATTCTTTTACATGTAGCTGTCCCATTTTCCCAGCACCACTTACTGCAGAGACTGTCTTTTCTCCCTTGTATATTCTTGCCTCCTTTGTCTTAGGTTAGGTGACCATAAGTGCGTGGGTTTATCTCTGGGCTTTCTATCCTGTTCCATTGATCTATATTTCTGATTTTGTGCCAGTACCATACTGTCTCGATGACTGTGTAGCTTTGTAGTATAGTCTGAAGTCAGGGAGCCTGATTCTTCCAGCTCCATTCTTCTTTCTCAAGATTGCTTTGGCTATTCAGGGTCTTTTGTGTTTCCATACAAATTGTAAAATTTTTTATTCTAGTTCTGTGAAAGATGCCATTGGTAGTTTGATAGAGATTGCATTGAATCTGTAGATTGCTTTGGGTAGTATAGTCATTTTCACAATATTGATTCTTCCAATCCAGGAGCATGGTATATCTCTCCATCTGTTTGTGTCATCTTTCATTTCTTTCATCAGTATCTTATAGTTTTCTGAGTACAGGTCTTTTGCCTCCTTAGGTAGGTTTATTCCTAGGTATTTTATTCTTTTTGATGAGATGGTGAATGGGATTGTTTCCTTAATCTCTCTTTTTGATCTTTCATTGTTAGTGTATAGGAATGCAAGAGATTTCTGTGTATTAATTTTGTGTCCTGCAACTTTACCAGATTCTTTGATGAGCTCTAGTAGTTTTCTGGTGGCATCTTTAGGATTTTCTATGTCGAGCATCATGTCATCTGCACACAGTGACAGTTGTACGTCTTCTGTTCCAATTTGGATTCCCTTTATTCCTTTTTCTTCTCTGATTGCCATGGCTAGGACTTCCAAAACTATGTTAAATAAAAGTTGAGCCATGTATCTTTAAATTCCTTGTATAAATTCCTCCTACTCATTAATAATGAAACATCTTCTTTTTTTAAATTAATTAATTAATTTATTTATTTATTTATTTATGGCTGTGTTGGGTCTTTGTTTCTATGCGAGGGGTTTCTCTAGTTGCAGCAAGTGGGGGCCACTCTTCATCGCGGTGCGCGGGCCTCTCACTATCGCAACCTCTCTTGTTGCGGTCATCGCGGTGTGCGGGCCTCTCACTATCGCAGCCTCTCTTGTTGTGGAGCACAGGCTCCAGATGCGCAGGCTCAGTAATTGTGGCTCACGGGCCTATTTGCTCCATGGCATGTGGGATCTTCCCAGACCAGGGCTCAAACCTGTGTCCCCTGCATTGGCAGGCAGATTCTCAACCACTGCGCCACCAGGGAAGCCCGAAACATCTTCTTAAAATACATTCAGCATGACCTTCTGAGCCACCAGCATGGAAAGCTTTTTTCAGGTCCTCATCAGCACAGCTGAACTTCCCATCTTAAGCTACTGCACTTTGTATTAGTTGTCTACTGCTGTGTAACAAACAATCCCCAAGCTTGGCAGCTTAAAGTGGCACACATTTGTTATCTCACCGTCTCAATGGGTCAGGAACCCAGGCACAGCTTAGCTGGCTTCTCTCCTTGGATCAGGGTACCAGCCTGGATGGTGGTCTCATCCACTGGTTCAACAGAGGCAAGCTCTGTTTCCAGGCTCACTCAGATCCTTGTGAGCAGGGTTCAGTTCCTCGTAGGCTGGTGGCCTGAGAGTCTCATGTCCTTGCTGGCTCTTGGCTGGAGGCCTTCCTCAGTTCCTCGTCATGGGGTTCTCTCCAATGTGGCAACTCAGCTGATCAAAATCCAGCAAGAAGTAGAGTCTGCTGGAAAGACAGAGGTCATAGTTGTTTGCAGCCTCATCACAGAAGTGATGTCACATCACTGTCTTCATCTTCTGTTAGTCAGAACCAAGTTGCAAAGTCCAGCCACACTCATGGGGAGGGGATTATGCAAGATGTGAGTACCAGGAGGGGTATCACCAGGCCATCTTTTAGTTGGCCTCCCACATCTTCATTTAAAGCTGTGTGACTGTACTTATTAGAGTCTACACAAAATTATAATAACGCTGCTGATAACTGCAGCTAACAAGTACTGGCACCTATGAGTCCCTTACTGAATCATAGTGCTAAGTATATCATGTTATCCTCACAGTAATCCCCATTTTACGGAAGAAAATGATGGCAAAGAGGCTAAGTAAATGTCCTGTGGTTTCACCACTATGAAGCAGGGGAACCAGGATTGAAACTCATCTGCAGAAACCACATCTGTCACTTATTTTCGTGGGTTCTGTACTCATGGAATACCTCATTTGGCCGCTTGGAGCCTTGCAGGATGATTCTGTGTCTCATTCAACCATGAAACCATCGCAAGACCATCATGGTGTCTTTCAGCCAATTTCTACCTCATAAGCGTTTGTTGAAACGGATTTGGTTGAATTGTCAGTGGATGGCTTTTAGCTGCAATGGTATCGAAAGACAAAAATACTCCTAGCAAGTTACGTTTGTCTAGTACTTTATCATTTTGGAAACCCTTTATTTCTTTTTCTTTTTCTTGGAAGGAGGGGAAGGGGATATTTTTTTCCCAGCTCAGTTGAAGTATAGTTGACAAATAAAATTGCGTATATTTAAATATGGTGAATTGATATACATATACGTTATGAAGTGATTACCACTGTCAAGTTAGTTAACACATTCGTCACCTCACACATTTAAGACTTTTTTTATGGATAGAGTGCTTAAGATCTACTGTTTAAGCAGATTTCAAGTATACAATACAGTGTTATTAATTATAGTTACCTCGCTGCACATTACTTCCCACAACTTATTCATCTTATAACTGGAAGCTTATACCCTTTGAGCAATACCTCCCCATTTCTTCTGTGCCACCGCCCCCCGTCTGCCCGGGGCAACCACAGTTATACTCTCTGTTTCTATGAGTTCAGCTTTCTATTTTTAGGTTCTACATATGAGTGAGATGACGCGGTATGTGTGCTTCTGTTATTGGCTTATTTCCCTTAGGATAACGTCCTCCAGGTTCATCCATATTGTCACAAGTGGCAGAATTTCTTTCTTTTCAAGGCCGAGTAACTTTCCATTATGTCACATTGTCTTTATCCCTTCATCCGTGCGTGGACACTAAGGTTGTCTCTGTATGTTGACTATTGTGAATAATGCTGCAACGATCACGGGAGTGCAGAGATCTTGATTTCATGGAGACCCTTTCTTTCCATCTCTTTATGGGAGGCGGGCTCTGTGTCACCAGCTGAAAGTTGTCTGCACTGAAAAAAAAAGCAGGCGTTTAGTTGACTGCCCGACGGCAGAGATGGCATCTTGGTGAAATGTGGATGAGTCACCCACACAAGGAGGTGATGCTCACGACCCAGGCCTCGTAGCGGCTGGCCTGAGCTGATACGAGACCCTTGACTCTTCATTCTGCCCTCATGCCTCTACTCCCCGACAAAGACAGGCCGCCAAAGAGAGCCACGGGGGAGACAGTTAGGCATGAGAGAGTGAGTACTAGGAGAGCACATTGAATGGTCACATTTCCCTGGTTCGTTACCTTTAGACAAAGGGCGCCGAGTTTGCCTTTGTGAAAAGATCCTTGAGAGGCAGAGAGGTGAGAGGGGAGACCGAAAGTAGGTCAGGAGAGAAAGGTATGGCTCCAAGTTATCCACGCATTGGGGGTGAGGATCCTTTGATCTGGACTCAGAAAGGCAACTGGCAAGACGACTGTTCGGAGAGCAGAACATCTGACGAAAAGGCGCGGTGGGGAGAGATGTTCCACATGGACCAGAGACAGATAAGTCACAGGTGAGGCAAGACGAGAAGGAATGCTCGGAGCCTAAGGTCCTCTTTGAAGAGCCTCTTTGAGCCTGTTGCCCACATGCCCAGGAATGCAAGGGCTTCTGTGACCCGCGGGGGCACGTGATGGCCGAGGAATGTGATCTGTTAGCATTGAAGATGTACTCGTGGGTGCAAAGGAGAAAGTCAGTGGCGCAGATGGGCTGGAGCTTCCGAATCCCTTCACAGAAGCCGAGCTGCCCGCCTACGACAGCAAAGGGAGTGAGTCGTCCCTGTGTACATACAGGAGCGAAGGTTTCGCCGATGATTTTGCAGATGATGAAGAGGGTGATGGGCCGGCGGTGACTCGGTGGTTCTGCACTGGGGGTGACTTTATGCCCCAGGGGACGTGAGGCAGCGTCGGGAGACTTTTTGGTGTCACAGGTCAGGGTGGGAGGGTGCGCTGCAGGCATCGAGTGGGTGGGTCCAGGGGTCCTGGCACAGCACGGCTGCCGTGACAGAGAACCGTCCCGTTCCAAGTGGGTTCCAGGGATGAGGGCCTGGACATCTTTGGGGGCTGGGCTGTGTTTCCACATCCCACTCTAGGCGAGGGTCAGTGTTACGGAGAACAAGGAGGTACAGTGAAAGCAGAGGACCACGTGAGGGTGGCTGGGTTAGCGTCCAGGTGTCTTCTGGAAGCAGCACCCGTGTTGTTTGCTCCGACGAAACTCTCATGGGATTCCTGCTCCATGTGGCCATCATGCCTCCTGTGCAACCCCACAGCTCCTGTGGGATTTGCTTGTCCCAGGCCCCTTCCCGCCCCCGATGCGTTCCTTTTTTTTTTAAAAGAGATTGGAGTTTATTTATTTATTTATTTATTTATTTATTTATTTTTGGCCGTGTTGGGTCTTCGTTTCTGTGCGAGGGCTTTCTCTAGTTGTGGCGAGCGGGGGCCATTCTTCATCGCAGTGCACGGCCCTCTCACTGTTGCGGCCTCTCTTGTTTCGGAGCACAGGCTCCAGACGCGCAGGCTCAGCAGTTGTGGCTCACGGGCCTAGTTGCTCCGCGGCATGTGGGATCTTCCCAGACCAGGGCTCGAACCCGTGTCCCCTGCATTGGCAGGCAGACTCTCAACCACTGCGCCACCAGGGAAGCTCCCCCTATGCGTTCCTGATGCCATAGGTTCTGCTAAGGTTTCCTCTCGTTTCCCTAAGTGCTGAGTTCTCTCGAGATGAGCGAAAGCTCAGGTGTGTGCGTCCCTCGGTCTGACCCCTTGTTCTGGCCCCGCGGACGTTTAACCCCACCCACGGGGATAGGCCTGAGGATGCTTCTGCCCGCAGCTGCTCAGATGCGGGCAGGTTCTGGCCCCTCCTGAGCGTCCACTTGGCAGTTCCTATGGGCATCGGAGCAGGAGTTTCAGCTGTGCATCCACCTCCAGAGTCCTCCAGCCCGTTGTTCTTGAAAGGGGTGACATGCCGGGGCAGGGGGGTGAGTGTGCGTTGGGATGACAGCCATAGAAGGTGGATGGATTTCCCCCCGCTCCACTGCGTTTGCTGCCACCTCCTAGCACCCAGAGCCGCCCCAGGCTGTGAGCCTTGTCTTCCTTGAGCTTGGAAAGGTTTGCATCACGCCCAAGTCTGCGTGTTTCCCTTTGAAAAGCCGCTACGCCGACTCTAATGGCTAGTTTTAGAAAGGATTTGACATTGACAATTGGATTGTCCTGAAATGCCTGGTTTTTTTTTCAGTGCAGAGAACTTTCAGCTGATGACACAGAGCCCGCCTTCCATAAAGAGATGATTGTGTTTTCATTTTTTTAGACAGAGCCTATGTTTTGGTTTGGGGTAGAAAGGAGAGGTCACTGCTATCCAGGGAGAAAGAAGTGTTTGTTTTGGAAGCAGACACACAGGACAGAGAGGATACAGTTCTTCGCCGCGTGATGTCTTAGGTGCTTTGCAGCCCATGTCGTCTGGGGTGGCCGAGTCGACAGAACGTCCTCTGCTGGGGGGAGGGGGAGGGTCGCAGAGAAGGAGGACGGTCCGCCTCGGGCCAGCACCCTTCATGTCTCTCTTCCCCTTGCCCTTTGCAGGAAGATGAGGACGCTTTGGCTTCTGCTGCTGTTCATCTACGAGGCCCGGAGCCACGCGGTGTCAACGCCCAACTTCGTCCTGCTGATGGCCGATGACCTTGGCATTGGGGATCCTGGCTGCTATGGAAACAAGACCCTCAGGTTGGGTGACGTGTAAACACAGGGCTCCCTTCACAGGCTGCCGTCCCGTGACGGGCAGCACACGTTCACAGAGCACAGGCCACGGGGAAACGTTCAAAGCCCCCCAACGGCAGGCTTTCGTGTGCGACTTTACGTAGGCACACACAGGCGTTCGTAGGCAGGCGTGAGGACTTAATCTGTTCGAATCACTGTTGGATGAACTCAGGCGGCTCCCTGGGAAGGTATTCATCACAATTCTTTCTTCCTCGCCCCTACTCTGTGGCTTTTTTCCCATCATCATGTTTCCCTCCCTTTGCTTCGCCTCTTCTGTTTTGTCTTCTGTTTTTGGCCTCTGGCTCCGTTCCCACTGGGACCCAGTCCATCCCCCTTTGTCAACCACTCGCTGTCACCTCTGCACCTTCCTTCCGCCTCTGGGCCAGGCTGTGCTGGATTCTCCGGCAGACACACCGGCCGGGGACAGATGTCCTGGGGACACATGTCACGTTTGATGATGTCAGAACTTTTCAAGGGCTAGGGGTGACTACGGTGGTCGGAAAACACAGTGGGAACCAGACTCGGACAGAGGAAGTGTTTTGTTCCCCAGCCCCCGGTGTAGGGCTCTTGGGCTTAGAATTAGTCGGTCAGGGCGCAGTGGAATACTGGCCTTAGGGAGGCACTTTCTCTATATGATCACGGGGAAATGTTGACATAACTGTGGTTCTGTGGAGAGCTTCATCTCACACATAGTCAGCGCAAACAAAATGAAAGGAGAGGGTGGGATTCGCCAGAATTTTCTCGTAAGAGCTACAGATAATTATCTGAAGCTCAGAGGGACCTGCCGCTGAGTGCCATGGGGTCTGAATTGTGTTCACACCACTCGCTGTAGGTCCTCCTCTTCTGTACAACATGACCGTGGGTCTCAGGACGTCTGTTTCATCGTTATGTGGCACAGCAAACAAAAGTGAAGTAAATTACACTTTTGAGGATGAGCCGGCCTGCAAGTTGCAGCCGAATGTTACGTCACTTCCAACCTGATTCTGTGCGTCAGATGTCGCGTGTTACTTTTAAAGTGTACGCTGACCTATGATGTTTGTTAGATTTTGTTTAAAGCACGTGCAAGGATAAGATCTGCACTCAGCGTTCTCTTAAAATTTTAATTGGCCACGTATGTTTCCTTCCCCACCTTTTGCTTCATCTTGTGAAACGTTTAGATCGCGCTGTTAGACGTTTCGGACACGAACCTTGTTAGTAATTTAATTTTTCTTATCGAGGTCACAGTTTATTTTTTTTTTTTTCATTTTAAGTATCATTTTAAAATACCATAGGATATTAGTATTAGATATAATATTAGATATGATATTCCTAAACTTTAGTGAGATAATAGATAACTGTTCCTACTAAGGCGTCTTAATTAAAAAAATCACCGTCAAGCCTTTAAGGTTCAGTGTCTGCCAATTATCCAAAGGAAAAAAAAGGGCTATAAAATCCTAAGTAAGAATTCATATCAATAATACCCTAAATCTGCCTCTTCCTCCATATTAGCATCCAGTTCTTTTTTTTTCTTTTTTAATTGAAGTATAGTTGATTTACAATGTTGTGTTAGTTTCAGGTGTACAGCACAGTGATTCAGTTTTATATCAATATATATGTATATATTTATATATATATACTTATATGTATATATTTATACATACATTTATATACGTAGATATTCTTTTTTTCCGATTCTTTTCCATTTTCCATTATAGTTTATTACAAGATAATGAATATAGTTCCCTGTGCTCTACACTAAATCCTTGTTGTTTATCTGTTTTATATGTACTAGTCTGTCTCTGCTAATCCCAAACTCCTAATTTATCCCTTCCTCCCCAGTTCTTTCTGAAGGACATTTTTCATTTTGCGTTTTATCATATCACACCCCAAAATAGTCACATTTTTCCGTGGCCAATCCAGGCAGCAGGGGGATTAAGTCAAACATACAGACAATCTCAGGGGATTAAGTCAAATATACAGACAATCTCAGGGGATTAAGTCAGATATACAGACAATCTCCGTGTTGTCAGCATCTTGTAATGTAAGGCCAAAGCAAATGGAAATGTTGACAATTAAAGGCATAAGTTAAACTAATAGATGAGAGAGCAGCTTGACGTTACAGTGCAATGCCGTGATCTTCCGCTTCGAGCTATGCGTCGTTACAGGACTAGCCTGTGGGCGCTGGACCAGGGAAGCAGTGGCGTCACAACGGAACAAGATACGTGCCCCACGCCACAGGCAGAAGTCTTGGAGGGGAGTGCCGTTAGCCACTCCGTCCCTTTACAGGGAGGAAGCTGCCGTGGTGGGGGCTAGGGACTGACATCCTACAGATGGAACAGGCCCCTCCCACAGGGCAAGGAGGCCATGGCAGGGTGGGGGGGGGGTCCCATCTATGCTCAGAACTGAAGTATAGAAGATGAGCAGCCTGGCAGAGAGGCAGGCGCTGGGGTTCCACTGGAGGATAAGGGATCGTCACTCAGCGTGGACCCAGACCTGAAGGGCCTTCCCCTCTGAATGCCTAGGAAGTCTGGCATGATTTCCTAAGGTGATGGGCCACACCAGTCCTGGATAAAAGGTGGCAGGATGGCTTGTCCTGCATAAGGCATCATCCTAGAAGTCAGCGCATAAATGAGTGTTTCTTTGGCGTAAAAAAAAAGACACTCAGAGGGTGTGAGTGTCTCACGGCGTGTCGTGTTTCCACATTGCTGTGTCCCTTTTCCCTGGAGTCTGTGACCCCTTTGTTACTGATCCCTGGTAAATGCACCTGGAGCCCGTCGTCCCTTTCCCCGGACGGTGCCGTCACCCCGTTCTCCCTGGGGCCATGTGGAAATTCGGCAGAGCCTGGTGAGAAGTGGTTAGGAGCTTCTCTTTGGCTGTGGCTGGGAAGAGAAGAGTCAGGCTGCTCCCAGAGCTTTCTCATTTGGGGCACGGAGGTAACCGGTGGGGGGCACAGGTGACGGAGGACTGAGACCTTGACCCACGCCCCTCCCGCTCCTCACAGCAGCCCATTGTCAGGACTTGGCTTCTCTCCTAAATCAGCAGCTCAGAGCCCCCAGGGGGGCATGGGTGGGCCCCTGGAGAGGGCAGACCTGGATGATTTCATCCTCAGTGTGGTTCTGTTGTCACTCTGAGTCTCGGTGCTGTGTCCCCTTCCTTCCCCCTGTCCCATCGCAGTTTCCCTGGGTAAGTGACAAGTGACTCACTGTACAAAGCCAGAGAGAAAGCTTTCTGTTCAGGGTCGCGATGAATGACCTGAGTCTTTGTTCCAGGACTCCCAACATCGACCGCTTGGCCAGTGGGGGAGTGAAGCTCACGCAGCATCTGGCAGCGTCGCCCCTGTGCACACCCAGCAGGGCGGCCTTCATGACGGGCCGGTATCCCATCCGCTCAGGTAACCGACCTCCTGGTTCCGTCGCCGCGGCCCTGGTCCACCTCCCAGTCCTAATGCTTCCCCTGTCTTAATGGTGGGTTTCTCCTGGCTTAGGAATGGCGTCTCGGTCCCAAGTGGGAGTTTTCATCTTCTCGGCCTCTTCCGGAGGACTTCCCCACAGTGAGATTACGTTCGCCAAGCTCCTGAAGAGTCAAGGCTATTCCACAGCTCTGATAGGTATGGGCAGCTGGTGGGGGGAGGCGAGGACCTGGGTGAGTGGGAAAGTGGGGAGGGCATGAGAGCAGCCTTCTTGAAGATGAACTGACTGATAAGAGTTTGCACAACTGTAAATAAGGAAGAAATTATTTCAATTCTCAATTCAAACACCATGTGTCTATATGTACTATTTGAATGTGTAGATGTGTGTCCTTATTTATGTATGTATGTGTATGTGTGTGGATGAATGGAGGGATGGATGGATGGGTGGATGGTGGATGGGTGATGGATGGATGCATGGATGGTGGATGGACAGATGGATGGATGGGTGGATGCTTGGATGGATGGATGATGGGTGGTGGTTGGATGTTGGATGGTGGGTGGATGACGGATGGTGAATGGCTGGTGAATGAGTGGATGGTGGATGGATGAGATAGAAAGATGAGACATAGAAAACAGATAGAGAAATGGATAACTAATTATGCACACACAGCATACAAAACTACACACACACACACACACACACAAACACACACACCATACTATTGATAAAGGTTTTCATTTTACGTTTCAGTACTAAAATTGCGTCTGAATTTTTCTCGGTTGACATTCCCACTGATTTTATCCCCTTGATAGGAACGAATCCTTCTCTCCTTTCACTTGATAAACCTGGGTTTATGCAGGTCATCAGAGGAACCCTAGAAAATCTCATGGGAGCAAAATGACCGGTCTCTTTCCTCCCACATTTTGTCAAACCACTATCACTTTTTCTCTTGTGTGAGGCACTCCCTAATTTAGTGATACAGTCGCATTTTATTTTTATTGTATTTTATTATTTGGCCACACTGCGTGGCATGTGAGATCTTAGTTCCCCGACCAGGGCTCGAACCCGTGTCCCCTGCAAGTGGGAGCATGGAGTCTTAACCACTGGACCTCCAGGAAAGTCCCGTACAGTTCACATTTTATAAGAAATGTTTATAGGTGTTTAAAATAATTGCTGAGTTATGAGTATGATTTCCTCATGCCTCAGGGGTAGTTTTTACATAAGGATTCATTTCCACTTCTGACATTTCAGGGACAAAATCAAGTTGGTTTTAAGACTTCCCTTTTAAGGAAATGTCTTTAAAAAAAAACACATGTCCCCAAAAAACATTGGTGTTCATTTATGTAGTTTTGTCTCCTGCCTATGAAGTATGTGAG
This sequence comes from Balaenoptera physalus, assembly GCF_965194825.1. Taxonomy (NCBI): domain Eukaryota; kingdom Metazoa; phylum Chordata; class Mammalia; order Artiodactyla; family Balaenopteridae; genus Balaenoptera; species Balaenoptera physalus. The sequence continues at coordinate 4,918,105 of NC_138903.1, forward strand.
GTGTGTGTCTTTTATTTTATTTGTGTTTTTTCCAATCACTAAATCCCCTCTTGTTTTCTGGTGGAGAGAGTGGTTCCTACCCTACCGTTTGTGGAAACGGTAGAATCGTTTTGGCTGATGAATATGCAGAAAGAGGCCACTTTCCAGCATGCGCGACTCAGAAGCTGACCTTCGTGTCGGGGTGTTCATTGGGACTAAACGTGCCGCCTGTTTGTTTATCTGCTCAGGGAAGTGGCACCTCGGCACCAGCTGTCACAACAGGACGGACCTCTGTCACCACCCCTTGAGCCATGGCTTCGACTATTTCCACGGGCTGCCCATGACCAACCTGCGGGACTGCAAGCCGGGCGAAGGCAGCGTGTTCACCAGGGCCTTAAGGCTGCTGGTCTTCGTCCCCCTGCAGGCGATCGCCATCACACTGCTGACCCTGGCCGTGCTCATGTGTCTGGGGTTCGTCCAGGTGCCCCTCTGCGTCTTCTTCTGCCTCTTCTTCCTGGCCGCCCTGGTCCTCGGCGCCCTGCTGTGCTTCCTGCATCACTTCCGGCCCCTGAACTGCTTCCTCATGCGGAACCGTGACATCACCCAGCAGCCCATGTCCTATGACAACCTCACGCAGAGGCTCACGGCGGACGCGGCCCAGTTCATACAACGGTTGGTATCGCCTCCAGCCTGATGCTGCCTGGGCCACATGTAATATGCTATTTCAGGTGCTTCCATGGAGGTGGAGGAACCGGGGTGGTCCTTTGAGCCATGTTTCCCCTTCTGTGGTTGGGGGATTTCTCCAGCTGGGCATGTACTGGGTGGGGGGGGAGTGGGTCGGGAATTGCGATGACCTGGGCTCCCCCCAGAGATGCTTTGCCAGTTTCCCGCACGTCCTCTGCTTATGAGGCCATGTCCCAAAAATGTCTGGGTGACAACAGGGACCTTAAGGCATCACCACGGTCTTTACTCTTCAGGTGTGTGATTAAGAGAGGAAAGGTCATGTGTATTGTTTACTGTAGATGTTATACGATATAAACAACGTGAGGAGATCCAAAATATTCTGGGCACGTTTCAGAGCAGAGCAACTCTGTGAGTCAACTGGGTGAAGCAGATGATCTCTTGTGAGTCTGTTGGGGCCTCTTGAGTTTGTAGTTCTGGTGTTTGCAGTCAGCAAAGGGGGTAGCCATCCACGGAGGGCTTGACAACAGTCTGTCTCAGGAACACTTGCTATTAAAAACGAACAAAATTGTTTTGTTGCCTTTGAAAGTTTAGAGGATAGTCCTATAGAGAAAAGTGGGAACTCGGTGTGAAAATCAGATGTTTGGCCTTGGTGGTTACTTGCCCTGCCCATGAGAACAGATCTGTTCAGGCACCAGAGAGTGGAGGAAACTGGCAACATGGCGTGATGAAGGACATACTGATAATTCGATTCTTAAGAGAAAGGGGAAGATGTTCAGTTGGCCATCACGCTGGTGAACGTCTGTGTCCGTGATTTTGAACATGGAGATACTGTTGAGATATCAGTGCTCACGACCAGCCTACCCATTGGCCCGCACAGCCAGGGGCGGGCCTCACTGGAACGGACACCCGCATCGTGGGCGTGGCGCTTGGTGCAGATCTGTCCCTTGTGGGATTGCCTTTGATAGCTCAGTACGTGGTGGCATAGAAAATTGGATCGTTGGAACTTCCCACAGGTAGACCAAGAAGGGAAGAGGGGAAAAGCTCTTGACCGTAGGTGGAGAATTGTGAGTCCTCAGACTTTGTGTAGGGAGGTGCTGGGGTGCTGGCTGAAACTGAAGATTGCCAGTCTTACCTTGAGAAATTCCTACTGAGTAGTTCTAAGGTAAGGCTTTGCATCTCTCTGTTAATCAAGCTCCCCTAGGGTTCTAAACTCCTGTAGAACACTCTGAGAAATCCTAGAGCATCTGTGGGTTTTTGCTGTTAGACAACGGCACCATCAGTAAGCTGCCTAGATTTTTCTAGAAGGTAGTGCTAACATGATCTAATGCAGAAGCTTTTGAACTTCGTAAGACATACATTTTACACCATCATCCAATAAGATGTCATACACAGATGTTTAACTGAAGCAAAAGTTTCCAGAAAGGATTTATTTCTTCATAGAGTGATCACTTGGGATACTTCCTACCTGATTCCCTTCTGTTTTATTTTTTTAAAAATTATCTGGTTGTGACACAAAATTAATGTCATGACTCAACAGTGGGTCCCAGTCTGCATGGTAGACAAAGCTTTTACCTCATGGGTTAGCCTTACAGTATTTTACAAGTAAGAGAATGGCCATTCCGAGGTACAGTGGTGGTCTGTAGATGGCAGACCTACCCATTTAAGCCAGAATACAACCGTCTGCTGTTTGGCAAACTTGCTGAAGCAGCGGAACCCTCTCCTGTTCCTGTCCATTGACTAGCAATCCCTCAGAAACCTACGGGGAGGAGGTGAATAATACAATGCTCCTTATAAAATGACAGGCTTCAGGAGTGGTCCTCAACTTCCAGGGTGAGTCACACTTTGACAGCATGTGGTATTTGGACACAGATGATTGAATCTATAGGATATATGAATATTCATATGATTAGGAGGCATTTTAATGGGTTCCTTGGCGTATGACTTTGGGACAGGATCGAAACAAATTTGATTAGCCTAAGGGTATTGAACCTCAACCAGTTTATCTTTGTTTAACTTTAATTTCATTGATATTTTATTGAAGTATAGTTTATTTACAATGTTGTGTTACTTTCAGGTGTACAGCAAAGTGATTCTGTTATATATACTATAGATATACTATGTAGATATATAAATTCTTTTCAGATTCTTTTCCATTATAAGTTATCACAAAATATTGAGTAGAGTTCCCTGTGCTCTACAGTAGGTCCTTGTTGTTTATTTGTGTTATGTATAGTAGTGTGTATCTGTTAATTGCAAACTCCTAATTTATCCCTCCTCCCCCCCCCCCTTCCCCTTTGGTAACCATAAGTCTTCTATGTCTGTGAGTCTATTTCTGTTTTGCAAATACGTGCCTTTGTATCGCTTTTTTAGATTCCACATAGAAGTGATGTCATATGGTATTTGTCTTACTCTGTCTGACTCACTTCACTTAGTATGATCATCTCTAGATCCATCTATGTTGCTGCAAATGGCATTATTTCATTCTTTTTTATGGCTGAGTAATATTCCATTGTATATTTATACCACATCTTCTCTATCCATTCATCTATTGATGGACACCTAGGTTGCTTCCATGTCTTGGCTGTTGTAAATAGTGCTGCAATGAACACTGGGGTGCATGTTTCTTTTCAAATTAGAGGTTTTGTTTTTTCTGGATATATGCCCAGTAGTGTGATTGCTGGGTCATATGGTAACTCTATTTTTAGCTTTTTAATGAACCTCCACACTGTTTTCCATAGTGGCTGCATCAACTCACACTACTACCAACAGTGTAGGAGGGTTCCCTTTTCTCCACATCCTCTCCAGCATTTATTGTTTGTAGACTTTTTGATAATGACCATTCTGACCGGTGTGAGGTGGTATCATTGTAGTTTTGATTTGCATTTCTCCAATACTTAGCAGTCCAACCAGTTTATCTGGATTATATTGATGTTTCTGCAGTTTTCTTCCAGAACTAGAGATTTAGGATGCTCTAGCAACACCATAGTGGGAGGTTATACTTATTGAATTATTTGAAAAGGGTTTAGTCTTTAAATAGGTGGTTCTAATGTAAACGACTATTGCCCACATTGGAGCAATGCATAAATTGGTCAGTATTAGTGGCAGTACTACCATGTATGTACCATGATGTCATTCACAAAAAAAACTTCTCATATACATTATCTGAAGAGTCAAAGATTTTAAACATCTAGGTAAAATCATCGTTGGGTACCATCGTCTTCCTGTGTTACAGGAGATACCTGATTTGCTGAATTGTTATTTTCAAGAACCTAGAGAGAATTTCCTTAATATGGTACCAAAGAATCATAACAGATTGTGACACTATCATATTTATAAAAATTTTTTTCAAGGATCTGAAGACATTTAAATGTGTATCTCTTTGACCACAAGATCCTGAGTAATTTAGGCAGGCCTTACCACCTCTGTGAGACATGGATTCAGGGCTACTCAGAAGCAGAAGAAGGAAAACCTCATCCAAGCAATAACGGTGTTTGTGAAATTTATTCAAATGCTCTTGAATCAAAATTTTCCGATTGAAACCAGTGCCTTATTTCAATGTATTGATATAAAAACCAGTTTTGGGGTACACGGCTCTCCCTGGGTTCATTTGTCAAAGGTGATGAGGAAAATGATTTAAACTCTCTTTTCTAAAATTTATATTCTCTCTCTGAGCCTTGTGGATGAAATGATTTATACTCAGACGTTTGTTCTCGAGATACTAACTTGTGATGTGAAGATACAGATGACAAGGGCATAAGGGGATGATGCTTTATTGGTTTGTGATTGTCTCAAATGAAGTCTGCTTAGCCAAATTTAGGTACGTGCCCCGGGATTACAAGCAGGTGTTTCCAAGTTGAGGAGAGTGACGGTGTGGAATACATAACTATGCACTCCACGATCCCTCACCGTAATTTACTCTTTTAGGGATAGAACTTATCTTGGGAAGATGCTTCTACCATTAGAGACCTAGATAATTAACTCAACATATGTTCTAAGCTGTACAGTAATTCGAGACAGGTCATCCTAAACACACTTTAATTAGCAAGAAATCCTTGTTGCTCTGACAGGAAGGAATGACCTGTAGATTTCTTAGAGATACTCAGTCCTCCTTATGTGCCCTGAATGAAGGGCCCTTCAGTCATTCCAGCTTTCTCCCTGGTCATGACTCTCATCCATGCTTTGTAAAACAGACCCAGCTTGGGTGCCCAGCTAGGGGTATGTTCAAGTTTTAACAGATACTGGTTAGATATACGGCAGGCACTGTGGATATACACGTATTCTGGGTCACGTTTCATACACCTCACCTCTTATGTGCTACAAAAGGACCCTGGAAGATGGGTCAAGAGATGTCTTCTTGTGGAGGAATTTGAGGCTCAGAACTTTGGAGTGAGAGGAAAAGCCCCGCAGGGAATAGTAGATAGCGGGTTAGAGCCCGTATCTAACTCTCTGTGAGGGCTCTCCTGAGTGGACCATAACGAGCTTGCTGCCTTCTTTGCTTCCACATCTACTCTGCAGACTTACCAGCAAGGTTCAAGTGTGGATTATTTGGAAGAAGACTAGGAAATTCAATACGCCTTCTCCAAATGGAAGCGTCCAGGTCCCATGCCCCCAAAGGAGAACACACCTGGGAATTCTTAGATAAACTCACATTCGTAGTACAATCCTTACCGTGGCGAGGGAGAAGTGGCTGAGTATTCCAAAAAGATACAGGCTACGTGGTGACGGGTGAATTTAGCAAGTTAATTTTGTTCCCAAGGTAGTTTTTTAGTTCAAGTTGAACTGCATTGAAAAAGGTGCGATGCCAGCGGGTGGAAAGACATTCACGCTTCCAAACGTGCTTCATAGAGAGAGGCGAACCTGGGTCATTTCTGCCACGGCAAGAGCCAGATTTGTTGGCCCCTTTCCTCCCTAAAGTCACTGAAACCGGCGTTTCGTTGCTAGAAAAAGCATTTCAGTTGAAAGGAACCACTGTGTGTTTCTCTGCCAGTAAAGACACCCTCACTCTGAAGAAATATTCCAAAATGATGACTTTATACAAACCCACATAATTTGTATAGTTTAGGGTATCCAGTTACTGGATTCATAAATGCATATGAAATCTGCCAGGAATGTTCTGATCTCCAGGTCCTGGTTTATGGAAGTTGCATTGACATTACACACACACACACACACACACACACACACACACACACGTGTGTGTGTGTTTGTAGCTTTAAAGCCTATAATCAAAAGTGAAATCAATGCTAACCATTTTCAGGTAAGCTCATTTTCAGATATTTCTTGTGCTTCGTGAAAGTGTCCTTTAGGGTCTACCAGAAAACAAGTCCGAAAGCTGGAAATCACATAGAGTTCTACTTTTCATCGGATTCCCCAGAGTTGTAAGATCCCCTTTTTCTAACTTTACCAAACACTGATCCCTGACCTCTCCCCACAGGGAAGCCACGTGACCTCAGAATTATGGGGAGTATGAGTGACTTCGGGCAATAACATCCACAGGGAAATGTCCTGCCCTTGGTGGGGAGTCATGGGGAAGAGCCCCCCCCCACACCTTTTCTGTAGTCTGCAGTTTTACGGTAAATAAATACGCCTTTGTACAAGCATCACTTGTGTCATGGTAACGCCCTCAGACCTGTGACAGTTGATAAATGCATCATCGGAAGATCTGACCTTTTAGCCTGTCCTGGTGCCGTCAGCGTTTCGCACACTCAGGGTCCCGAGATGCATTTACAGGGCACCTCCAGCCTAGCCTTTCACCTTGCCAGCTGGGCTGTGGTCTAAGTGGCCGTGATGAATAGCCGTGACTGGACACAAAGCTTCTTTGGAGCAAAGGGATCATTTTATTAGTTTAAATAAGAGCTTAAGCCAGAAAAGAATAGGGGCGACCTGGACTTTAGTTCATGGTGAGAAAAGTAAATCAGATGAAAGATTAAGGGCAACACACAGGGAGACACACGCGTACAGACACGTTCAAAAGTGGAAAGGTTAAATAATCAAAGAATTGTCTTGTTCAGTAAGGGTAGATGCTACTTGATTGGTTTCCTTTTTTTTTTTTTAATATTTATTTATTTATTAGGCTGCACCAGGTCTTAGTTGCAGCATGTGGGCTCTTAGTTGCGGCATGTATGTGGGATCTAGTGCCGTGACCAGGCATCACACCTGGGCCCCCTGCATTGGGAGCACGGAGTTTTAACCCCTGGACCACCAGGGAAGTCCCTTGGCTCGTTTTCTGACTTTCATCGGGCAACAGGACATGAATTTAGGAACGGGGAGTGGTTCTTTGGATGTGCCCCTCCTTCCAGGCTGAGCAAGCTGCAAGCGGAAGGCAGTTCTGGAGGATGCTTGTCTTTAGCCATCCTGGGTCCAGGCCCACGGCATTCCCACCTGAATGGGGTCCGGATAAAGCGCACTCGGACCTTCCCTTTTTCATCAAACCCCCAGATCTCTTTGGTGCCCCAGGATTATGACCCACACGGGAATCAGGAGGTTTGAGCTTTGGTACATCAGGCGTTAAGGCGCAGATACGCGGAGGCCCAGGCTGTCCAGGAAATGCGTGGTGGGCGGGATGAGGCTTGGGGCCCGAGGGAGCTGGATTTGGTGCAACGCATTCGGATGGCTGACCCCTGAGGTCTCCCGCTAACTGCTGTCCCGAAGGAGTGTGGGTGGTACTCCCAACATCCCAACGTTCCAGAGAAATCAGGAATACCGATATGCGTGTGTGCGGGGGACTATTTCGGGGGATTTTTTAAGTTGGAAATTTCTCGAGTTTTAAAAATATTGGCCTGGTTTTTTAGCATTGGGTCCTGATGTTGAGTGAATTGCTGTGTGCTCCACGTCTTAGAAGGGATCCCCATTATACTCACTTCTTGGTTCCCTCTGGTGAAGCGTGAGGGTGGTCTGCTCACATCCTGCATGTGCTTCTTTCGTAGGTCCAGGCTGGGAGGGAACCTGTAGAATAGGTGACCTATCTTTATATCGGGCGTCCACCTACCAACAGAGGTATCCCAGACAGGGCAGATTTCCTGGGATGGGGTAACACAGGCAGTCTTGTTTGTTTCCCTCGGAGGGTCCATTCACGGGGGCACACCCCCATGCTGTTGTACCCCCATCCTTTTAGGGCACTCCTGAGCACTTGGCATGATTACTCAGCCGTACTTCCTTGACCTGCTTCCAGGACAAGTCACGATGAACCCTTCGGCGGGGCAGTCCCCACTCATCGCCCACCTGCCTCGTCCCCAGAGATAGTCTATGAGGATCCTTGTGTCCACTTAACTGAGCGGGCGGCCTTCTCCAGAGAGGAAGGGTCTCCGTCTAGAAAGCTGAGAGTTGGCAGTGCCTCTCGTCAGTTTGTCGTGAGCCTGTCATCTTTGGCGGGGACCAAAGGGGGCATGCATAGACTTGAAGGAGGGGGACGATGAGGAGGAAGAAGACAAGAAACAGAAACAGAAGCAGAAGGAGAAGAAGAAGCAGAAAGAGAAGAAGAAGCAAGAACAGAAGAAGAAGCAGAAACTGCAGAAGCAGCAGAAGCAGAAACAGAAGTAGTTTGGAAATCCATCTTCTTCCCTAGTGTCCAGTCTCCTATTACAACGATTTCAATTGTTACTTCTTTCCTCCTACCTGAAGCATAAAGAAATTTGACATTTTTTCCTACGGATGTTCAGTATCTCTGGGTTAGGATACTTGACGAATGAACACCACGTAATTTAAAACCGGAAGCATCAAAGAATCTTGCCACCACCTGTTCCGGAGTGGGGCGTGTGGCTGGCCTCAGACTCTTTGATTGAAGTTCAGCCGTGCGTGGGGGGTTGAGCCCGATTATGGTTGGTGTCTCTAGTCGGGCATCGTCACCGTACCCCAGTGTGGCTACAAAGCCGTATAATCTATAGGAGTCACACAGAGTCACAGGCAAGGCTGGCTATGAAGGGTCGTCTCACAAAGAGAGCCCGTCGTGAAGCTTCCCAGATGAGGCCGTTGTGGGGAAGCAGGGATGCTGGTCATAGCTGGAGGGGCGCCAGTGTGACTAAAGTCAGGGCAGCATCTTAAATCTCATTCCACAAACCGACTTTCAGACCTGGGTATCTATGTCTTTTCCCTCTGTTTTTGTGGGGAAGAGGTGTCCTTCCTGTCTTCGTTTTTATATTTAAGATGTATCTTCATTTTTCTGTGGTTTTGAAAATAGCATGTGCTACTTTAAAAAATCAAAGCAGTATAAAAATATAAAGAAGTAGAAAGTTGAAATTGTTCCCAGTTTCCCCCCCCCACAACTAATTGTCATCCTATTAGTGGTATCTTTCAGTTAGTGGTAAAAATCCATATAGTGGGGTTTTTGTTTTTAAAAGTGTATTCTGAAGTGTTCAGTGAATCGTTTGGGACCACGTGCCATAGAAAGTGTGCTTGTAAAAGCTCACCAGGTAAGTACACAGGTTACGTCTCTGCCGTTGTCCACTCCAGTATCTGAATAGCATCCAGGGGACAACGGCTCAGACACCGATGCATTTATGGAAAGCGTTCACATACACTGGCGCACGGCAGGAACTTGTGGAATCTCTCTCTCTCTCCAGGAGTGAGTTCTGACCCCTACCAGGTTGAGATTCACTCTCCTTCTCTGTATCCATCCTCTGATGTGCTCCATCATGGAACTTAAAGCAGTTGAGGCCAATTATTAATGGTCTTGTCTGAACTGTGCGTTGCTGATGGCAGGAACCGGTCCAGCTTAGCTTTATATTTTAGTGCCTGGAGTCACGTGGGCAGAATAGATGTGAAAGGCCTGGATGGATGAAGTGAACAGCAAGGCGTGTCCATCTCTGTGCGTGCAGAGTGGCGGTCACACGGACTCCGGCTGGGTGACTGTTGACACCGCTACCTGGTTTATGCCTTAGTCTAATCACCCGCATCTGAGGGGTCTCAGAAGGAATCCACAGACGTCCCTATTTGCATTCCTATCATTCCCTACGCTGACTCAAATGGGGACACTCGGTGAATCATCAAGGTCAAACTTTGAGAAGAGGAACATGATATGCAAGACCGTGGCAGACAGAAAAAAAAAAAAAATAACGCCATAGCCGTCTTCTTGCCTAGGTTTCACTCACGCGTGGACGGGATGTAAATCTTTTTGATTCTGAGATTGGAGTGATTGAAGGTTGCCGGGAAGGTACAGAGCTGCCTCCTGTATTTGTAACAAATAGAGGGAAGGCATGTAGCAGCTGAAAGTTCTATCTTTTCACACAGCGTGCGAGGCAGTGGCAATAAATTTTCAAGAGAGTTGTTTACTGAAGTGCTCCAGCTAATAAAAAAGGAGCTAAGCAGTTATGGAGAGATCTCACTCCTGCCAACTTGCTCCAGTGTCATTTGGTTTTCAAGGTCGTAGAGAGGAAGAAAGACCTGGGCCTTCTGAACGAGGGAGGATGGCCTTTCCTGCTCTCTTGAAGGATAAGGCTGAGCAAGGGTTCCTCCCCCCCCCCCCACCAAGGAGCAAGCCGTCAGTCACGCCTCAGCGTGTGTGCACTCACACCCCAGGGTGTGTGCAGGGCAGTGATGTTGGATGTTCGTCCAGCCCACATGCCCGTGCTCCACTGATCACACCTCTGTTCCCGGAGGGTAAATCATCGTGGTTCGGAGTTTTTGCAGCTGGGGACGCTTCCCTAAATGTTCCAGGGTTGGTTTTTGTGTGTAAAATCTCATCAGTCTTCTTGGACACCTAGCACCTTGGCTGGTATCTGTCATGGGCAGTCTACTGGATGCCAAAGAGATTATAAGAAAATAATTCTGTACATAGGTGCATATTTTTAATCAACGCATGCATGGCCCTCTCCCCTTCCACCCAGGGTCCCCCTACATTACAAGACGAAAATCACATCCCGTGGTCATTGATTGAGCCCCAAAGTGGTACCTCTTGGACTCAACTCAGCTGTTCTTCCTGCCCTCTTTATGAAGGACGTTTGTCTTGGGCTCCCTTGTTTGCTTGTTGCACCCACTTCATCCTTTGCTTTTTCATTCTCACCCCACGTTTTCAAATGCCTTCATCTTGTGATCCCAGTGATTATAAAATGCCGATAATGTTGATGGCTGCCTCTTTGCTCAGTTTTCTTTCTTTTTTTTCCAAGCTGTTGGGCGTGCCGTAGCTCATCCTTCTCTGCCAGTCACATCCTGCATTTTAAGTTATGACCACGTACGTGCTTGGGAAGTGGAGTTTTTAAGCTTTCTTTGTCTATTTTCCTTAACGCTAAGTCTAAAGATAAATGGGAGAGCAGATGAGCCTCAGGTGGCAGTGAAATTGTACCCATTTGTAAGATAACTGTCTATTTTGGGACGAGTATGAAGAGTGAGATTTTATGTTCATTTTGGGAAATCCAAGCCAGTTTTTAGGGCCCTAATCTGCTTCTTGAGAAGGAGGTGCAGTGTATCCAGGTGTGAGGAAACGTGCGCCCAGAATGACTAGGGTGGAAATTGAACAGGCCACCTGTGTGGCCAAAGTCCATGGTGTACCATGGCTTAGTCTCACTTCTTTCAGGGTCTTCAAGGGTATGTACCCTTTGAGGTAGCCAAGGGATGCCTTTGGTACACATGCTCATGCGAAGGTCATCAGCTCGGATGACGGCTCCTGTGTGTCTGTGTGCACATGAATATCTCTTCTTTTCTTTCTGAGAAGTAACAGTGAGATTTATACAACAGAGGTTGTGGGTTCTAATTCTCCTGCCTTCAAACTCTAGTTACTGAGAGAAGTGGGGCAAGCCACTTATAACCTTTTTTTTTTTTTTTTGCTTTCTTAGTTGTGAAATAATAACAGTATTTCTTCATTTTATACTCTTGTAAAAGAAACAAAATGTGACAGAATTCATCTCCCAGTGCTGGAAATATAAAACACTATTCAAGTAATCAACAACAAGTTGCTGAATTTGCTGTTTTCAGAGAACAGGAAGTGCCTGACTCACTCATAGTGTGGTCTTTTGTGTTTATTTTCTGTTCCCAAAAGCGAACGACCTTGAAAGTGTGATAATCAGTAGATGTGAGCAGTTGACCCACAAGTGCAGTAGGAGCTGAAGGAACCCAAGTTGTATTCACATTAGGAAATTGAAAATGAATTTAGAGGGGTGTCATCCATTTATTTATTTATTAGAGGTAAAGTTATGACATTTGTGAGACACAGTTGTAAATTTGAAGTGGTTTTGGTTATCATGAGGGGTTAGGTTAGTAAGTAAACATATACAAGCAACGTTGCTTGAATTAAATAGATTCTTTCTTTAGAACTTTTGCTCAGTGGCAAAGATGTCGAACACAGGGTGTGATTCCTCCAATACAGCCAGAGACTTTTGACTTAGGTTAGAAGTTTGGAGATACATATATAAAATATTTATACATATATGTGTATATATATTATTTTGTATATATAAAATATATATACACTCATATATATTTTATATATATAATAATATCTGCTGTAGAGCAACTTTTACATGAACCACGTTGCATTCATGAGTCCCAAGTAGTTCACTAAAGTTCTGGGTGGTACTTTTGAAGCTGAAAGAGCTAATGCAATATTTCATTGAATAACAGAGGTTTACGGAACCGATGCTACCTGCCCGTCATCGTGCTGGTGCCAGGAATCCACAGATGTAGATGACATGCCCCAGCCTGTGGTCTAGTGGGAGAAGGAGGGCATATAAATGATCCTTGGGTAGACCAGCAAATGCTTTATTAGAAATTACATTCATTCACCTATTAATGCATTCATTCCCTTCTTCATTTGTGCCCTGATAGCCTTCAAAAGGGCACTCACTCAGTATTCCCTTTTAGCCCGAAAGGAATTGCTGATGGTCTCCTGGAGCAAGGTAAAGGAGGAGGCTATTACATGAAATTGAAACACAGCAACTGAGTGCATTTCTCAGAGGTCCACTAGATGTCAAGAGGAAGCGATGTGACTTATTGATCCCTTTGAGCAGACTCGGGTGTGAGCCCCCAGACCTCCCCACAGTAACCATGCTGCCTGGCAGTTGTCCCAAGGACTACATGTGCATAGTGACGTTTAACTCTGCAGGGACTTATAATGCTCCAGCATCTGTGCTTTCTCAACAATTCCACCAGAGTGGGTTTAGGTGTACTCTGAACTACGAAAAGCTTTTGCAGTACCATCCATCTCTCTCGACTAAAGTACAGATTGAGGCCCGTTCAGAGGATGTTCCATTTGACTTCCAAAATTCAGTATTGACAATGGAGTGTTCCTGCCAGGAGACTTGTTCTATAGTAGAAGGTGGGCAACATGGCGGCACGCGGAGTTGAACTGGCTTTCAACTGTGGATCTAAGTAGTTGACAACTCAAGATACTGTCTTTACTAGGTAGGAGCACACACGCATGTGTGTGTGTATGTGTGTGTGTGTATTTTCCAGAAAGAATACAGTTTTGTAAGTGCTTCAATTCATATAAATTTCAGAGAGAGAGGGAAGAATAGAATTCAAGAAGAAAGTAGGTCATTCTCCAATACATTTTTTTTTCTGAGTTGTCTCTTTGGAGAATATCTCAAGGACATAGCACATCAGTCTGCTGATTTGTAGAGGGCACAATGAGTTACCTATGGAGAGAGACTTGCCATCCCCCAAATAAGAGATTCAGTATTCGGCATCATTCAGTGGTGTTTTCTGAATGTTCAAACTGCATCGTGTAATCATAGGTTGATCCTAATCAGAATGGTGGCCAATATCTTCTATATCCACTCATTCGTTGATGGACACTTGGGTTGCTTCCATGTGTTGGCTCTTGTGAATAGTGCTGCTGTGAACATAGCGGAATGGATGAGGAAGGTGTGGCACATGTATACAATGGAATATTACTCAGCCACTAAAAAGAATGAAATAATGCCATCTGCAGCAACATGGATGGACCTGGAGATTATCATACTAAGTGAAGTAAGTCAGAAGAAGACAAATATTATATGATACTGCTTATACATGAAATCTTAAAAAACTGATACAAATGAACTTATTTACAAAACAGAAGCAGACTCACAGACTTAGAGAACAAACTTATGGTTACCAATGGGGAAGGGTAGCAGGGAGAGACAGATTGGGAGTTTGGGACTGACACGTACACACTGCCATATTTAAAATAGACAACCAACAAGGACCTTCTGTATAGCACAGGGAACTCTGCTGAATATCCTGTAGTAACCTAAATGGGAAAAGAATTTGAAAAACAACAGATACAGGTATATGGATAACTGAATCACTGTGCTGTATGCCCAAAACTAACACGACATTGTTAATCAACTATATTCCGATACAAAATAAAAATTTTTAAAAAGTTCACTGCCATTAAGTCGGAGCTGATTTAATTTTCCTTAGTTAGTGTGCTGAATCTGATATTATCGTTTGAGACTGAAAAATTATAAATGCCATCTTTTTTTTACCAAGGGAATAAACATTTTCACTTTCAGAATTAAAAAACAAAAAAAACCAATGGTGGCCAACATGCTTATTTTGCTCTTGGATTTTGGTTTTTTTTTTCAGGAATGCTAAGACCCCTTTCTTGCTTGTACTGGCTTTCCTACACATGCACACGGCTCTCTTCTCTTCGAAGGACTTTGCCGGCAAAAGTAAACACGGCGCTTATGGAGACGCTGCCGAGGAAATGGACTGGAGTGTTGGTATGTGTACCTTTATCTTCAGTCTGTCCTTCAGATGTGACTGAGGCTTTTCCTTCTTCTATCTTATTTCCTCTGAGTTTCCACCTATGTCCCCGATGCCTTTAGAGACAGCACGTGCTTTTTGTTTTTGTGTTTCAAAGAAAAGGAAGCCAAACAAACACTAACTGTGAAAGGTAAGCAGAATATAAAAAGCATCTCAGCCCCCGAGTCCATGCTTGTGGTTACCAATGGATACAGCACCAAGAGGAGTCTGGGTCTGTGGGCTGGTGATCAAAGAGATGAACGAAGAAAAGGAATCACAGCATTAATCCTTATCACCACTTATTCTTTTAGCAATTCAATGTGAACAACCCCTTGTCTGTAGCAAAGTTAGGCACAGGGTAGATTCGGGAGACAGAGGACGCGCCATGGGCTACGGCCTTGGTGAGTCTCGGTGCAGTAGCCCTGGGGTCTTTCCTGGATGCTGTGAGCCCCACTGTGTTTCCTTCTTCTCCAGCTTGTGTTCTTCTTGCTGCGTCTGTGAGGACGGCAGGGATTGCCTTGCTCTGTGTGTCCCTTCTCCCTAAGCAGACTACCCTATTTCTGAGAAACGTAGCATGTTTTTCAGAGGTACTGGGAAGACTTCCTTCTGAGGTTTCCTTTTTAAACGGTGTCTTGCACATCGACGCGACATCATGGTGACCTGCTTTCTTCTGCACAGCTAAGCAGTCTCGGGTCTATTCCACAGAGTGTAGGGGAAGCCAGAGTATGTGGGTTAAGCAAAAGGGATGGAAAATCAGTGGGTTCTGAACTTCGCATTCAATTCCTGTCTATCCCAGAGATGTCTCTTACGGTGATGTTGCTCGCTCCATCTGGACAAAATTGGACAAAATTGAGCAAATGGCACCCGTGAACAGGTTGCTTAAGATTTTTGCATATTTCCTTTCTTTTCCTTCCCCCCCCCAACTCCTCTCGTTCTTCCTTCCTTTTCTTTTTATGCCCTGGATTGATAGTTTTTTCATCGAGATGTTTTGGAGATGTTTGAACATGGCCGCAGAGTTTCTTGGTTGGTTTGCATTAAAAGCAAACTGAGCGTGATTTGGTCACCAACGTTGGGAATGACAAGAACAAGTTTTGTTTCATTTAAATCTTCTAAGGAGCACCGTCTTTTGGACAAGATGACTGTACTCTTATTCTAGCTTCTAGCTCTTTCTGTTACTATCTCCGTGAACTTGAGAGATGTCTTAAACCTGTGGGCCTGATGAATTCAGACGAGGTAACTTCCAAGTTTCTTTCCTTTCTAACCTTCTCTGTGATGCTGTCAGATAGCAGAAGTGAGTACAGATGATGAATACGTACTAGGAAAAACAAAACCAGAAAAACCTGCCTAATGAGATTCGTAAGAAGAATTCATTATACTTAGGGCTTTGACATACACCCATACAAGCCTGCCTTCTTTGATTTTTCATTCTTAAAACGTTGCATGTAAATTAGTTTACATTTTCCACACCGTGGTAGTGTAAATCAGTAGAGTACTTCGTAGTGTGAGTCAGTAGAATATTTTGTCTCTTTAATGAGTGTTATATGTTACTGTAACAGGTTTCGTGTACAGCTCTCTGACGTTCGTTGGCTAGCAAGCAAAGTCATGCTGGTGTCATCACGCTTACTGATTAATTTTTATTTAATTAGAGCAGTACATATGCCTACCCTGACTCATTAAAAAAGTCTAACTTCCAATGTTTTCCTGCTACTGGTCCCTCTTGAATAAGACAGAGAATGTTTTTTAGTCTTCAAGATCTGCGTTAGACCCTGATATCATATTAATTGATGATTGTGTTCTTTTTTTGCCAAAAAATAAAAATCCTTCCCTTAAGCCATTACATTCATTTCACAGGATGTTTCTGTTGTTTTACAAATACCTCTGAGCATTTGGAGGAATATTCCTTCTTTCCAAAGAGAGCCTTTTATTGTCACACAGAAGGGGACGGTAGCACTCTGGATAATTATGTAATAAAATAACATGAGAGTATTGGTTTAAAAAGAATCACTGCTAGTACCCTGGGCAGCTGAGCTACATGATGTTACCCAGAGAGGGCATGTCTCTGTCCTTTAGAGCATTTTCTTTCTAAATGTTTGGAGGCAACATCGTTATATGCAGCATAACTTTCCCCACTGTGGGTTTCTCTGTACCTGTGAAGGCAAATTCATAAAAAGAACCTTTCTTATTTAATCGTCCGCCATGACCAATCTCACCCCATATCATGGTGCTGGATGGCCTTCTTCTTACCTGTGTGATCGCTGTAGCTTGTACTGGTATCGTGACGCAGGAAGGACCGACTGCACAGATGTGGTGTAAGGTCTACACCATGGAGCTCGCGGTAAAAGCTGGCAGGGGTAGCTGAAATCCTGGAACTCGAATACTGCCATGCAGTTCGAGGGGTGGGCAATGTTCTAACTAGGACACCCACCGCCTACGAAGTGCGTGCCCTGCACCCGGTCCGGGGCTTCACAGGCGTCCCCTCCCTTCGTGCTGCCAACAATCAGGGCAGCATTCCTGCTGCGTCAGAGTGGTATACAGTCGACAGTAAGTCACAGGGAAAGAGCTGGTTCCTTCATTCATCACCTCTAGTAGATGCCATTTGTGTGCCTAACATTTTTTTTGAGGGAGAATGCAATGATGATGAGACCTTGGCCTAAGAGAATTTAGGGGCTCCTAAGGGATTTAAGATTCTTCCAGGTGATCTTGTAATAACCCAGAGCAGAAAGGAATGAATGAATGTCCCGAGGGAGGTGCAGATAACGCTCGAGTGGTTTCAAAGGGGAAGGGTCTCCGTATGTGACCAGTGGCCGGCCTCACCATTTCAGCAGGGCACACTTACGGTGAAGCCTTTGGGCAGTCGTGGCCCTATTGCCAAGTCTGATTTTCTGCTTCTCAAGCAGCAGAGCTTTGGGGGAGGAACAAATGGGTAAAATCACAGTGTTTTCCAGTGCACTCCAAGTATTTTTTCTTTGGGGGGGCGGGGCATGCGTGTCATTCTAGCTGTTGTAATGACATCTACCAGAGACCTGTGAATGGGTGGGGGGGCAGAGGGAGCCGGTGGAGGGATGGAAGTGGTTCCCGCCAGTGGTTTGTTATCTGTGACGTGTCCCCGTTACAGTACTCACAGCTGCAGGGGGTCGGGTGGAATTTGCCTGCAATGGGCTTTTGTTTCGCTCACGATGAAACTAGCAAATTCTGTAACCTACAGAGAGAATGCAGGTCGAGAACAGTGAGGTGAACATAAAAATAAATCTCTGGCTTCAAATCAAACCTTTCAATTTAAAAAAAAATCCCTGCCACTTCTACGGGTTGGGACCCAGTGGCTTACGTGAGATTCTTTCTTTCAAACAGAAACACTAAGTCTTTTTCTTACGTGGAAGCAACACCGACCTTCTTAGTGGGACCCCTGGAAGTCTTCAGGAGTTTGGTTGTCAATTGCTTGGTGTCTGAGATCTGGCACCCCTACGGGCCGTGTCTGATAAGGCAACCTCAGTTTCTTCTCCTAGTGATTTTCCTGTTGGGGCTCTGGGCAGTGCCACCGTCTGTGGGTACAGGAATGGAACAGTGAACCCGGCGGAAGGAAAAATAATGGATGAATTCATGAAAGGCGAGCTGGGGGGATGGTACAGAATGAATCCTTTTCCGTACCTGCCGTGTAGTCAGCCATGTGCCACAGAGCTTTTGGCCACACGTCAAATCTGTCTTGACAAATGGAGAATACATTGGAAAGCCTCATTTAGCAGGAGGTCAGGATGGTCCCAAGAACCTCAAGAAACCCAAGGAAACTCTGAAAATAAGAAGGCTTAGGGATTGGTCCAAGTCCCTCAAACATACAGCATAATTCTAACTGGGGTTTGGCTTATTGGCCATAGGTCTAAGGAATGATCTGTTTAAAAACAGACTGTTTCTAAAACTCTTGGATTAAAATAGTTGTTGGAGTCTGAAATGCAGCGTACGGTGAATAACCCCTCAGTGACAGGTGCATTTACTCAGGCAAAAGTGCTCTGGTTGAGTTTCTGTAGAAGACATCCTCTTTAGAATGCTATAGACCAGGCCCATAGTAGGTACCCAGTAACTAATTTTTCAAGGTCAAGTCATGGGGAGCAGGTGCCTGTTAGTTGTAAGGCCCTGACTGTGGTGCTGGAATTGCTAGGAAAGCATGGCTTTTTCTTACACATGTGGATACTGGTCCAAAACATGTGGGAGTGGATTCGATGGCTTTACAAGAATATTAAAAGCAGTTGAGCACCTTGTGACTCAAGATTTATCTCCATCTTAATCCAGGATAAAAGTTTCGAAATCCACCTCCCTGTTTCTAGTTCTCGAGAACTAACATTGCAACGTCGATATTCTTTGTCCTTCTTCTGTTCCGTGGAGAGTGTCATCTGAGCTGTAAGGTTGTGTGTTTCGCTTGGGATTCAATACATCAATTTTCCATCTTGAATTTTTAAAATGCTCTTATTCTTGATAAGCGAGACCTTCTTTACAATGAGAAAATCTGTACTCAGCCGTAAAAAGGAACAGAATCAAGCCAGTTGTAGAGACGTGGATGGACCTAGAGACGGTCATACAGAGTGAAGTAAGTCAGAAAGAGAAAAATAAATATCATATATTAATGCATATATGTGGAATCTAGAAAAGTGGTACAGATGAACCTATTTGCAGGGCAAGAATAAAGACGCAGACGTAGAGAACAAATGTACGGACACCAAGGGGGGAAGGGTGGGGTGGGATGACTTGGGAGATTGGGATTGACATATATACACTACTGTGTATAAAATAGATAACTAATGAGAACCTACTGTATAGCTCAGGGAACTTTCTCAGTGCTCTGAGGTGACCTAAATGGGAAGGAAATCCAAAAAAGAGGGGATTATATGTATACGTATAGCTGATTCACTTTGCTATACAGTAGAAACTAACACAACATTGTAAAACAACTATACTCCAACTTAAAAAAAAGTGAAAATCATGTGCTTGCTTCTGAGGCATCCTGAAAATGGAAGGGCAGGTAGGCATTCAAAGGAAGGGCAAAACAGGAGGAATCCCCAAAAGAAAAATGAAAGAACAGCCAGAGGATGAGAATAAAGACGAGGGGAAGTAGGGTCATGGCCCTCAGGGGTGAAGAGCATCTCAGGGAAGGAGGATTAGCACCAACCAGGACTTCTGAGACATCGTGTAAGGAAGAGGTGAAAAGGAAGCACAGCGCATTCAGCGACCGTGAACTTTAGGGTTGCATCAGATTGCAAAGCAAGGGAAATATGAGGAGCTGGTGGTCAATGAGGTTGGATGTCCCTTTTTTTTTCATTGAAGTATAGTTGACTTACAGTGTTGTGTTAGTTTCACGGATATTCCTTTTTAAGAAGCACAGAGGAACTCGAACACAGGGAGGACTTATCAGACTGTGTCGAGCTCAGCTCTGCTTGGAGACTGTGATTTGGGTGTCGGCCTCCATGTGGGGGGTCTGAGTGATTTTCAGTCCAGTGCAGGGGCAGAGAGAAGGATCATGGAGTTGACGGGCGATTGAGATTTTGCTGGGGTGCACCACAAAACGCGACTGGACGTGAGAGTTCGGTGGTCATCAGGAGAGCCGGCTGGACTGGCAGAGTAGGGGAGGGGAAGGAAGAAGGAAGGGGACTGGTGGCTTGGGAGGTGACAGGCTGGAGGTCCAAATCGGATGGTAGGAGAGGTGTCGGCAGGCTAGGACAAGGTGAAAGTGTTTACATTTCAGGAGTAGAACAATTCCAGCTGTTCCCACATCCATGGCATGTATTTAGTTTTTGGTTTTGTTTTTTTTTTGGGCCGTGCAGCATGGCATTCGGGATCTTAGTTTCCCGACCAGGGATGGAACCCGTGCCCCCTGCAGTGGAAACTCGGAGTCTTGACCACTGGACCACCAGGGAGGTCCCTGCGGCATGTATTTAGGATGATGAGTGAAAGACTAGGATACACTCTTCTCACGTCAAGAGATGAAGTAACTGGGAAGCCAGGGTGTTCAGCGGGCACCTTTGGGGTGACAGGGGTGCACCAGAGATGGGGACCTTGGCCGTCCTGTGATTGTTAGGGCTGAGGAGCTTCGTTCCCTTTCAGAGTGGCGGTTTACGGCTGGGCGGGGGGCTGGAGGGCTAACGGTGGACTTCACAGGGAGAAATGCAGAGTCATTAGGGACCACGTGCTCAGGAGCTGAACTTCCAGTTTCGTCAGTTAGACAGTCACAATCGAGGCTTGGAAATTATTGCGGGGGTGGGTCACCAGTGGAAGGCCCCAGTTTTTCAGAGGTTTCAGGGAGGAACAGGGGTGGTCCATGTGCTCTAAAAGCTCCCAGCCCTGCGCAGCAAAGCCCCATCTGTCAACGCAGGGACGCAGAGGTGGTATTAAGAGCTGGGTGCTCGTAACACGTGAATCGTTGTCACTTTGTAGCCATTGGGCCCGAGGTCGTGAGCAGTGCTGGGGGTGCACTTTGAGGTCATAGGAACCAGAACGTGAAGAGTTCCGTCATAAAACTCTTAAGCTTCTGAAGGAAAGCACGTGTATTTGCCCAGTCTTCTGCAGCGGAGGTTGGAGGTGGTGGGAATTCTTAAATGTATTTTTTTTTTAATTTGCATTTTTGTTTAAAAATATGCTCTGCATGAAGGGATGCTCAATGTAGCTAATTATTAGAGAAATTCAAATAAAAACCGCAATGAGTCAGAATGGCCATCTAGCCATCGTCAAAAAGTCTATAAATGCTGGAGAGGGTATGCAGAAAAGGGAACCCTCCTATACTGTTGGTGGGAATGTAAATGAGTGCAGCCACTGTGGAGAACGGTATGGAGGTTCCTTAAAAAACTAAAAATAGTTGCCATATGATCCAGCAATCCCACTCCTGGTTATATATCCAGAGAAAATTGTAATTCGAAAAGACACATGTACCCCTATGTTCATTGCAGCACTATTTACAATAGCCAGGACGTGGAAACAACCTAAATGTCCATCGACAGATGAATGGATAAAGAAGATGTGGTACTTATATACAATGGAATATTACTCAGCCATAAAAAAGAATGAAGTAATGCCATTTGCAGGAACATGGATGGACCTAGAGATTACCACACTAAGTGAAGTAAGTCATACAGAGAAAGACAAGTATTACATGGTACCACTTATATGTGGAATTTAAAAACTAATACAAATGAATCTATGTACAAAAGAGAAACAGACTCACAGACGTAGAAGACAAACTATGGTTATCCAAGGGGAAAGGGTTGGGGGAAGGATAAACTAGAACAAACGTAAAAGAAAAGATTGCTAGATTTAATGACAAAATCTATTATTTCCTGATGTCAAAAGAAGAAGCTAACCAGACCAAAATCAGTTAAAAGCTTTTGTGACATCTATGTAAAATGAAAAGAAAATCTATGTGATACAGAAAGAACTCATACAAAGAAATTGATAAAAAGATAAGTATCAGAAAAAATGAGTTGTACCCATTTGCAGTATCAGCTCACCACAAATTGCTAGCATTATGATTTCTAAAAAAAAAATCCCCCCAAAAAACTTTGTTAATGAGTGAAAGAGGGCATCTTATTATATTTTTTATTTTTTAAATTTTTTTATTTAAGTACAGTTTGAAGTAAAATATTATGTTACAGGTGTACAGTATAGTGATTCACCATTGTAAATGTTATACTCCACTTATAGTTATTATAAAATATTGGCTATATTTCCTGTGTTGTACATTCTTGTAGCTTATTTTATACCTAATAGTTTGTACCAAAAGGGCAACTTTTTTGAAAGTTACATATGCCGTACCATATTGATTCCTAAAGAGGTAAGTTTTCTTTCTTTTTTTAATTAAACAACAAAAATACTGTTGTCATTTATCAAGTGGGGTCAGTACATTTTCACAAGCCCCATCCTCCAAGGATGATATGGTAAGGAGCTCCAGCAGCTGAATTTTTCACGAGGTTGCCTCTGCTAACCATACCTCTGAGTTTAGCTTACAAAGTGTATTTTAAATATTCAGCCAACACTTCTTCTGAATCCCAAGCCATCAATGGCACAATTATTAAAACTCAACTCAAGCAACAAATTGGATCTTATTTTCTCACTGGGGCTTTCCTTCATTGAAAATTCCCTTTGGGAATTTTGAAAAAATTTTAAGTCGTCTGGGAGAGAGAGCGAGTGTGTGTGTGTGTGTGTGTGTGTTTACACTTGTCCTTTTGAATTTTCTCTTCAGCTGCATCCTTAATAACACACCTTAAAAAATGCATGAGTTTGTAAAATTTGCTTAATTCAATAACTTCCGTGGGATGCTAATTCCCCAAAGTGGAAATTGAATTTTTTAAAAAGGAAATGCACCAATTTATTCCGGGCAATCAAATCTTAGCTATATGCTTGGGACGGCAGCTTAGCTCTGAATCAGATAAACTATGACCTCTAGTGCTATCATCATGATCCCTGGTTACCGAGATAATCAGGAAACAGAGCCCGCAGACGGCATCATCCCTGGGACTTTTGACAGGGTCTGGTATTACAAAAACCTCTGCCTAATGAACAGATTTTTCATTCAAGCAGATCTAGACAGGAGAGAAATGAAATCCTTTCCATTACAGACCACTGTTTACCTGAGTGCAGGATACATAATGAGGTTTTGAAATTTGAAGGAAACATTGAACAGGAAATGACGACAACCTGTACGTTGTAAAGGAATGACTAATACAGACCCACCTACATATCATTCTCTTTCCACGATTGTCAAATCTATTTAATAAAAACACAGGATAAAAAAAAAAACACCTACTATTCTCAATTAACAAAGATAGACACGAAGTTTCAGGACATGTACCAAAAAACTAAGAAAATGTGCTGTTAGGCTGTTCGGGAGAGCTTACTGTGAACTTTCAAAATGCAGGGCTTCTGCAAATAATATATGGGGTATTGTTACTGGAATATAGGTTTATTTTTTAAATTTTATTGAAGTATAGTTGATTTACAATGCTGTGTTAATTTCTGCTGTACAGCAAAGTGACTCAGTTATGCATATATATATATAGATAGATAGATACATATATATATTCTTTTTCATATTCTTTTCCATGATGGTTTATCATAGGATATTGAATATAGTTCCCTGTTCTGTGCTCTATACTAGGTCCTTGTTGTCTATCCATCCTATATATAATAGTTTGCACCTGCTAATCCCCACCTCCCAATCCATCCCTCCCCCACCCCACTCCCCCCTGGCAACCACAAGTCTGTATGCCTGTGAGTCTGTTTCTGTTTTGTAGATAAGTTCATTTGTGTCACATTTTAGTTCCACATGTAAGTGATACCATATGGTATTTGTCTTTCTCTGTCTGACTTACTTCACTTAGTATGATCATCTCTAGGTCTAGCCATGTTGCTGCAAATGGCATTATTTCATTCTTTTTGATGGCTGAGTAATATGGAATACATTTATTGAGGTTCATACTCCTTGCAGCCTTGAAGGAAATGAATTTATGATACATGAAAATCAAATCACCTATGCCAAGATTTCCCATTATTGACAATTTCTGAAGTGTATGTTTCAGGAGTTCTTTGTGAATGACAGGGCATGGGTTGGCGGACACAGTGGACGTGAAAGATCGCTGACCAGCCCAGAATCATGCTTTCTTCTGTGCCGCTACTTTGGGGCAGTTTTCTATTCCTGCAGGGGCTGTCGTGTATCAGGACGAGGTCATCCTTGAGTTCTGGGCTCCACAGAATTCAGGAGCAGAGTTCTGAGGGCCCTGTCTACCTGCATCTCATATACCCTTTTGTAAGAGAAAAAAAGTTTTTTAATTGTTGTCAGTGTCATTTGTATTTTTTTTTTAAGTTGAATGTTTTCCTCACTAGGTGTAATTCTTTTTCTGACGTCCGAAGTCATCCATATTATGCAAAATCAAGGAATGCAGACACAAACAAGAGAAAGGGATCGCCCCATGTGACCCCACCCCTATTAGGTAACCTCGTTCAGGGATCACTCCATAGCTTTCCTGTCTTATATGTTGCCAATACTATATAAGAAGACTAAGATGCAATCCTTAGTATTGAGAGTGTTTTATACAAACTCTATACACTGTTTTGCAATTTTCATTTTCCACCTACCTATATACTTAGGCATTTTTCAATATCAGCATTTCAGTCTTCATGTCCTCGCTCTTAGACTATGGTTTACTTAATCAGTCCCCTGGGAGGGACATCTGAGTTCCCACCAACTTTTTGTTTTTCTATTTCAAGCAATGCTATCATGAGTATTCTTCTCTGTATGTCTATATGAACTTGTTGGAGCATTTTTTTAAAGAAAAAATTCCCAAAATTAAAATGCTGGATCAAGGAGGCTTTAAAAATTGAGTTTTAGTAGAGACCGAGTAAAATGTCTTACCCTTGTTTTTCCCGCAACAGTGGGACACCCACTGAGGATCTATGAGAATGCTAGTTTCCTCATAATCTTACCAACTCTGGAATTATGATTCTAACAGCGTGATTGTGAAAGTATTGGGTTGGCCAGAAAGTTCGCTCAGGTTTTTCCATAACATCTTATGGAAACCTGAACGAACTTTCTGGCCAACCCAATATTTTTTACTTGTAAATTTGTCAGGTGGAAAATACTCTTGCACTACTTAAATTTCTCTTTCTGCTGCATGTGAAGTTGAGACTACATTTTAGTCCAGGGTTGTATTTTTTTTCTCCTAAGAATCCCCTGTTCATATTTTTTGGCCACTTTTCTATTGGATTGTGGGTCTTTTTCTTGTTGATTTGTATGGGCTTTTTACATATTAAGGACATGAATATTTTACTTGTATGTTGCAAATATTTTTCCTGCTTTTTTGTTTGCAGTTTCATTTTATTTATAGAGTCTTTTGTGATGAATTCCCATGGTCAGATTTGACTGCCTTTCTTTCATGACTTTGGGGATTGATAACTGGCTAAAAAGGGCTTTCTCTACCCACCAAATTATATAGCATTTGTCTTATATTTCCTCCCATTATGTTTATGGTCTCATGCATTACAGTTAGGTGTTTAATCTGTGGAGATGAATGTGTGTGTGTGAGTGTGTGTGTGTGTGTGTGTGTGTGTGTGTGTGTGTGTCCCCATGAATTGTCATTTGTCCATTATTATAGGTATTGGTCTTGGTTGGGTAGCCCGCCTGGCTGGTGTGGGACGTCGCAGAACTTGAGTAAGACGGGTGTTTGTGGCCCGATGCTGTACCTTGCCTCTGGGCAGCAGGCATCAGGTCAGGCCCTTTCTTCAGGTCTCTGTGGATTTCACAACAGTGGAGTCCTTACAGCCACTGTATATCAGGTGTCTGTAGTCCGGGGGTCTCCTCCCATGGGGACCAGCACGGGACGATTGACAAGGAAGGTCTACCGTGTGAGTGGACATGGGGATCGGCTCACACCTGTCCTGACACCCCCGGAGGTTGGTGTCAAGCGTCTTAGGGCAGACAGAGATGGCAGCCACACCCCTTCCACTACCTGTTTCTCTTTGGTGTTACTGTCCCACCTGGCCGGGGACACAAAGCCTTCAGATCATGCAGGGGAGAGGCTATCCCCAAATACCCCCAAAGGGAGGTCCCTGCTCTGCTCCTAAATGTCTTTGTGGGCAGTGAGGAGGGAGCAGTTTGGCAGGTGCCGTGTTCCCACCTGCCCTCACCTGTGCAGATCCCACCTGCATCCAAAGCTCAAGGTGCACGCCTGGGATCCTGCTCTGCCTTCCCCTGATGGTCCGGAATTGGTCTTGTTCCTTCTAGATGAGTCACCTTTGCAAAGAGAGTTAGGACGCACATTCACCCTGTTTCTAGAATCCTCAAAAAACAGAGTGAAAGCTATATCGATTTTTACTTTTAGAAGATGGAAAAAAATACGGGATTGTTGGAAGACATTTATAACCGCGTTTCTGAGTGTGTGGTTTCAACAAAGGCAGGCAATTCATGAGCTGAGCCCTTTCTTCCAGGTAAGACAGTTCTCAAAAGGCTGTTAGGATATACCCAGAGAAAACCATAATTCAAAAAGACACATGCACCCCAATGTTCATTACAGCACTATTTACAATAGCCAGAACATGAAAACAACCTAAAGGTCCATCGACAGATGAATGGATAAAGAAGATGTGGCACATATATACAATGGAATATTACTCAGCCATAAAAAGGAACGAAACTGGGTCATTTGTAGAGACTTGGATGGACCTAGAGACTGTCCTACAGAGTGAAGTAAGTCAGAAAGAGAAAAACAAATATCGTACATTAACGCATATTTGTGGTATCTGGAAAAATGGTACAGATGAACCAGTTTGCAAGGCAGAAATAGAGACACAGACGTAAAGAACAAACATGTAGACACCAAAGTGGGGGAAAGCGGGGGTGGGATGAATTGGGAGATTGGGATTGACATATATACACTACTATGTATAAAATAGATAACTAATGAGAACCTGCTGTGTAGCACAGGGAACTCCACTGTACAGTAAAAACTAATACAACACTGTAAAGCCACTATACCCCAATTAAAAAAAAATTAAGTTAAATTTTTTAAAAAAAGGCTGTTAGGGATGGAGCTGCTCTTGGCTGTGTTCAGTGAGAGGTTTGGTGTCGTGTTCTTGCCTCTAGTCCTGGCCCTTGTGGTTTTCACTGCGTCTTCAGACTTTGTCCTGTTGTCACACCGCCACCACCTGGCTCCCTAGCAATACTGATGCTCCCGATAGTAAGCGTGTGCATCTTCTCTCACCTGCCACTTACTCTCTCCAGGTGCCGTGCCTCCGTAGCAATCCCCATGTAGTCCTGTGAGGTGGGGGCTGCATTACCCCATTTTACAGATGTGCAAACCAAGGCACACAGGTGGAACCGGCTTGTCTCAGCAAGCTCTCACAGCTGGCAAGTGGCAGAGGCAGAATTTTGGTGCAGGTCCATGCTGTGACACCCCACATAGTGTTACTTGTGACAGATGTCGTCGTGAGATGTGGCTTCTGCATCTTGATGGCAGTGGGGCTGTCAGGGAAGAGCGTAGACTTTGGGACCAGAGGCCCGAGGTTCCACCCCACCTCCTCCACACCTGGGTAAACCAGGGCAGGTTACCTCTCTGGTTGGACCTCTATTTCCTCATCTGTAAAATGGGATTCTAACATTGCCTATCCAGTTGCAAACTGGTGTATATATGTACATCTGGAAAACTTAACATAAACCATAATGGAAAAGAATATGAATATGTATAACTGAGACACTTTGCTGTACACCAGTAATCAACACAACATTGTAATTCAACTATACTTCAATAAAAAATAAATTAAAAAAGAAAAACTTTGCAAAAAAAAAAGCAACAAAAACAACAACAGTACTGCCTTTCTTGCTGGGCCATCTTGGAAACTGTCCAGGATGTGTTAAGAACTCTATAGATGTCCATCAGGATTATGACAGCTACACACACAACTTCCATTGTGTGTCTTCACTTCACCATCTCTCCTCGAACTATACTTTCTTAGTCTTTTTTGGTGGGAAAGGGGAGCAAATGGCCTCTGATGTCGCGGGTGCCAGTTTCATGTGTTAGAGTCTTGTGACATCCTGTTGGTTTGATGTGTAGCCGTGAGAAAATGGAGTAAATGTGACCGAGTTCAAGTTCATACCGCTTCCTGCACAGCACGCCGATAAATAGAGAGACAAGTTAGTGGGGCAAGGGGTAGCGACTTTATTCGGAAAGCCAGCAGACCGAGAAGGTGGTGGGCTAGTGTCCCAAAGACCCGTCTTCCCCAAGTTAAAGTTCGGGCTTCTTTTACACCAGAAGGGGAGGGAGTAAAGTCAAACATTTTCTGGTGCCAGTCATCCTCTGGAGGGGATGTGTTCATTTCTTCCTTCTTGCAGTCGTTCACAGGGGGACCTGGTCAGGATGTTTCCTGTGAGCTAAGCAAAGGTATTTTAGCTTCATGCTCATGACCTGGAAGGCAGGGTCCCCAGAGATGGGCCATTAGGTATATAGGCACCATCCCTTTAGTGATGAACTTGTGATACAATAGAGAGGTTCTTCCCTATTACATCAATAGCATCTTTCCATAGTCTTTGCCATCTGAGATCACTGGAACGTGACTCTCTGTGTACAGGCTGTAGGAGCTGCATCTCCAGGAAAGCCTGTGGATCGGGAATTCAGGGTCGCTGACTGAGTCTGCGGGGAGATAACTGTGTGTGTTTGCAGGTGGTTTCTGGGCTGACCCACTTGGCTGCATCTCTCAATATGGCGGCCGTAGCCTTGGGTTGGGGGCAGTTATGACTTTATGCTCTTCAGTTACCTTAGGATGGAAGCATTTGGGAAGGAAAGTCTCTTTACGGAGGACTCTATAAGTCATTTGATTTGCTCCCAACCAGTAGAGAAAAAGCGAAGCCAGGTCATCAAGTAGCATATATCCCTAAACAAACTCTTTCTCCAACCAAAATGTATCCTTATTCATTGGGTACCCCAGATAACACTGATGCAAAAAACTAAAACACAACAAAGCTCTGTCGTTTCTGGAGTTTGCTGGGTGCTTGCTGCACTGAACAGAAAATTTCATTTATTAAGGTCACTGACAGCAGATGCACCCATCGACTCTAATTTACAGAAAAATGTGCATGTTTATCAATTACTTAACTTTTAAAACCAACACTCAGTGACATTCAGCTCCATGATCTGCTGGCAAAATGTGACTTCGGCAACGCGTTCTCATTCCCAGTTCATAGAAAATTGTTAGAGAAGGAGCAGTGTTGTCACAGTATTTTTTCATTCTGAAGTAAGACAATAGCCAGGAGAGAGCAAAAGTGACAAAATTACAACATTTTAAGCCTTTTAATTTTGATCATTTGAAGGTAGAATTGCCCGTCAGATAACTCTGTCGACATACCCGTTGCCTGCCTGCCAGATTTCATCGGTAACAGCCATCTTATAAATGCATTTATGCATCTGATTTTTAGCAAGTAAACAAGCCATGCATTAGGAAGAGGGAAACCTACAAGAAATAAGCGTCTTTGACAATCTTGGAAGCTTTGAGCACTGACTTTGAGAAAAGTCATTTTGCTTTGTCTCTACAACTTGGCATTTGGGTTTTGCTTGGTGCTGCTTTGCAGTTAAGCCAAGGGGAAGAAGAGAAAGGAAAGGGCATTGCTGTTTATTTTGAAATAGAAGGAATGACCATAGATACCAGTAGCGTAGATGCGTCCATTCTTTGACACCTCATCCCCATTCGGGGATGCTTCTGTACAAAACAGCTGTTCTACACAGGAGCGAGGCTGGCTCAGACATCATTGGCTGAGGAGGAAGCAGTCCGTTCAATTGGGGTGAAAGAAAGGGAACCTGTCCACTCTGAAAAACAGTGTGGTATCTTTTTAAAAAAATTCTAAACTTACATCAACCGTTAACCCAGCAATTGTACTCCTGAGCCGTTATCCCAGAGAAACGAAAATGTATGTTTAGACAAAAATCTTTACATAAATGCTTATAGCATTTTTGCCTATAACAGCCCTGATCTGGAAACAACCTATAAACAAACAATGGTACATCCATACCAGCATGAAAAAAGGAATGAACTTGTGATACCCACAACCTGGATGAATCTCAAGGGGATTATGCTGAATGAAAAAAAAAAAAAAGTCTAAAAAGGTTACCTACTGCGTGATTACATTTAGGTAACATTCTTGAAATGACAAAATTATTAAAATGGATGACAGATTAGTGGATGCCAAAGATTAAGGAAAGGGTAGGGGCCAGAGAGAAGTGAATGTAGCTATGAAAGTGCAACCATAGATCCTTGCTGATGGAAACCTTTTCCATTGACATTGACTGTATCAATGTCAGTATCCTAATTGTGATACTCTACTAGAGTTTTGCAAGATGTTACCATTGGGGGAAACTAAATACTTTACCGTGGATCTCTTTGTATCATTTCTTACAATCGCCTGTGAATTTATAATTATCTCAAAAGGAAAAGTTCACTTAAAAATTAAATAAATTTAAAAAATTGTTTTAAAAAGAAAGGGAATCTGTGACCAGGACAGTATAAACAGACTTCGGACAAGCACAGGTGTTGTGAGTGCTGACGGCACCCAGGGTAGGATACACACCCACCTGCATGTGTGTGTGCGTGAGCACAAATCGTGTGCTACACGTGTCCTTCCCCTCCTCGCCCCGCACAAGCCAGGAAGTCCCTTAGCTCTTTGTGGCTATGGAGGGGGCCCCACTTGCCGTCACCCGCAGCTCTGTTGTGCGTGACCTTGTTTGGCATGTCATGCCACGTGCCGGGATACCCATCCTCAGAACGGCCATCGCCTGGGGTGGGGTCTTTATTCTCATGGGAGAAAGGTTTTAACCCCTCTGCTCAGAGTCTCCCTAGAGTCCCACGTGGAGCATTTCCTAATCCAAAGGACGGCTCTTCTTCATTTGCTGCTTGGCAGGTCTGGGTGGTGCTGGAGGTGAGGTCGCTGGTCAGGGTCTGATCTTCCCGTGCACGCTGTCTAAAGGGTCACCCATCTGCTGTTTGCCATCAGTTTCTCATTCTGCTCTTAAAGCAGCCTAGGGAGAGGCTGGAGGGCTTGCCCTTGTTTTAGGAGGGAGAAGAATGATCTCCAGGTCGACGGCCGCTTAACCACTGGAGATCAACTCTGCAAACCCCATTAAGTCTCCGATGGTGTCTACACTGCAGAATCAGACGTCTGCACACCTGGGCTGCCTCCTGAAGTCTGATACTTGAACCCCGTGCCCACTGACCATGAACCCCTCCAACATGTTTATTGGGCTTCTTTACATGGATCTTTTTAAAGAGGAGAGAAATGGAATCCTAACCTAGAGGCAATGTCAGAAGGTGTGGTTAAGACAAAGGCACATTATGACCACAGGGGACATAGAGAGTAGAGCCATTTAATCGTCCCCCTTCACCGCGCTTGTATAGGTGGCGGTGTTGAAGTTCTTTTCTGCTCTATTCCTCCGTGACCCCTGCCCCATCCATTGTCCACCAAGGTGACACATCCCTCACTTGCTGTAGTGAGTCCTGGGCTCTGCTCTCAACTGCATCCATTTTATGTATTTACTTATTTATTTATTTTTTATTGAAGTATAGTTGATTTACAATGTTGTGTTAATTTCTGCTGTACTGCAAAGTGATTCATATATATATATATTCTTTTTCGTATTCTTTTCCATTATAGTTTATCACAGGATATTGAATACAGTTCCCTGTGCTCTACAGTAGGTCCTGGTTGTTTATCCATCCTATATATACTAGTTTGCATTTGCTAATCCCAAACTCCCAATCCTTCCTTCCCACACCCACCCTCCCCTTTGGCAACCACAAGTCTGTTCTCTATGTGAGTCTGTTTCCGTTTTCGTGGATATGTTCATTTGTGTCATTTTTGTAGATTCCACAAATAAGTGATATACATTTGTCTTTCTCTTTCTGACTTACTTCACTTGGTATGCCAGTCTCTAGGTCCATCCATGTTGCTGCGAATGGCATTACTTCATTCTTTTCTATGGCTAATATTCCATTGAATATATGTGCCACATCTCCTTTATCCATTCTTCTGTCAGTGGACACTTAGGTTGCTTCCATGTCTTGGCTATTGTAAATAATGCTGCAATGAACACTGGGGTGCATGTATCTTTTTGAATTATAGTTTTGTCTGGATATATGCCCAGGAGTGTGATTTCAGGATCATATGGCAACTCTGTTTTTAAGGAACCTCCATACTGTTCTCCATAGTGGCTGTATCAATTTACATTCCCGCCAACAGTGCAAGAGGGTTCCCTTCTCTCCGCACCCTCTCCAGCATTTGTTATATGATGGCCATCCTGGCCAGTGTGAGGTGATACCTCATTGTAGTTTTGATTTGCATTTCTCTAATAATTAGCAATGTTGAGCATCTTTTCATCTGCCTGTTCGCCATCTGTATCAACTGCATTAATTTTCAATGCTTTGCTCTTGCAGATGAATCTTTATCTTCCAAAGTGCATTTTTTTTCTCCATTAACCTATTCTTGATTTTATATGTGTGCATCAGGTACGCACATCTGGAGAGCTTAACATAAATCAGGGTATCAGAAAATCCAATGATAGGGCAGCAAGAATAAAGGAAATGTATATAATATATGTTTTCTATATATAGAAAGGGAAGTTTCTATATAAGGGAAGTTCTCTTCCCTTCCTGTGTGAGTTTCCAGTAAATCTGTATTTGTGACAAAATAGTAAATTTTCTGCAGAAAGAAGTTTTTGCAACCTCAGCTTAGAGATGCAAGCAGGAAGAGGAGGGCAGTTAGGATGGGGAGAGGGCGCTGGAACAGGACCAGTGCAGGTCTGGTGATCCAGACTTCTGGCTGTAAGATTTAGTTGGAAATTCATTGTGTAGAATATTGATTTTCATTCTCTAAATTAATTTACCTTATAAATCATTAACCTCTGGGTTTCATAAACTCTATAACCACGTTACCATTTTTGCAGACCCCGAAGCTTAATTTCATGTTCTCGGGCCTGGGATGTATATTATTTTACCTTGAATTTACCTCTCAAATTAAAGCAAGTGGTTTTTGACACTCTTTCGTAAATCATTTCCCTAAAGAAGATAGTACCCTAAATTATTGAGGAATGAAGTTGCACAATTAATTCAAACAGGATTAATAAAATTTCTGGTTACAAAACAACAACAACAGTAAACATTTATTGACTCACAAGAGCTAAACTCTAAAAGCCTTTGGTATATCCTAGTCACTTATTTAACATCTGCCACGGGTGGTTTAGTTGACTCCCCACAGCTGTGCTATGGGAGATTTTCGTCACCATTGCAGGTGAGAAAGTGAAGTCTGAGAAAGGTAAGTGACTTGTGTAAGATTTGCCCAGCCACCACTAGGCTACACTGCTTCTCAGGAGCCTGGAAGGATTTCTGGTTTGTTGGATTAATTGAGACAGTAGGTTTGTCTCTTCTCCAGCTGCAGGTTGTCTATAAGACAAGCCTGTTTGGGGCTTCCCTGGGGGCACAGTGGTTAAGAATCCGCCAGCCAATGCAGGGGACACGGGTTCGAGCCCTGGTCCAGGAAGATCCCACATGCCACGGAGCAACTAAGCCTGTGCGCCACAGCTACTGAACCTGTGCTCTACAGCCCGCGAGCCACAACTACTGAAGCCCGCGCGCCTAGAGCCCGTGCTCTGCAACAAGAGAAGCCACCGCTATGGGAAGCCCGTGCACCGCAATGAAGAGTAGCCCCCGCTTGCCGCAACTAGAGAAGGCCCGCGTGCAGCAGCAAAGTCCCAATGCAGCCCAAAATAAATAAGTAAATAGATAATAATAATTTTTTTAAAAAAAAGAAAAAGAAGACAAGCCTGTTTGGACCAATGGCCTCCAACGGTTTTCATGCAGCTCCTGTATCCTAGGAGACCCTCCGTTCCTGTGTTCTTGAGTTTGCCTTGTACACGTTAGACATGTCTGCCTTCGAAATTAAACAGCGGGTGCAGGCAACAGGAAGATGTAGATGTGGGTATCACAGGGGTGTTTTGGATAATACTTCCTCCACCTTCAACCTCTTCCAATTAGCACATTTGCTAGTTAAATATTTCTAGGCAGAGCGAGAAAAGGTAAATTAGGATTTGGGAGATCGGGTTAAAGCAACGTTCAAATAATATTCCACTGAGGACCAGTATATATATTTGAAAGGTGAGGTCAAAATGTGGAGTCAGAAGTAGTTTGAATACCTGTTGCTTTTGAGTCATGACCCAGGGAGGGCTCAGCCGTCAGAATGTCAGATGCAGCAATCCCCCTGAATAGATGGATTGCACCTGCTGGAATTAATGGAATTAACCAATCAGATGAAATGAAGCCATGTATTTACAGTAATCAGCATGGTGTCTGGCATGCAAGAAGTGCTCAATAAATGCTAGCTGCCGTTGTTATTATTATTACTGTTACTGTTACTATTACTCTCCCTTTCACAGATGGTTAAAGCGTCTTTGCTTAAGATGTGCATATGAGGCCATTACACTGAATAGAAAAATCATGGATGAGAAAAAAGTCTACGATGGAAAAGGAGACATCTATTTGGACCATCTTGTGGGTTTTTATATCATTAGTAGTATTTCACCTTCTATTTGAAATGTTCCCTTTGGACTTCACGCTTCCGAAAGAGCCCTTCTGTCCGTAGCTTTGGTATTTAGGATCTTGCGGGCAGGCCTAAACTGCTTCTAAGAGCTTGAGCTTTCCCCATAAAGTCAACGCATCACCCCAGAGCTATTCGGACGTTTCAGGGGAGCTGCAGGCTGGCGGACTGCGGGTCCCTTGGATTCGGAACCAAACGTAAGAGAGGAGCTTGGTAGGGGGTTAGTCAGTGTGGCCGGGTTTGAATTTGAGTGGCGAGGAGGCCTTGAATCTGGGATTAATGCACAAGGTTTCTGCAAAGGAAAGCATAATTTTCCATTTTGTATCTTCAGCTTATAGATGATCAAATCCAATGCAAAAAAAAAAAAAAAATCTAGTCCTAAAACTGAAAATGGGTATGGATGGTGTAGGAGAGCGTCATAAAATAAGAGCGCTCTGAAGGGCTTGGTTTCTGAATCATTCACCGTCCGTCGTCTCTGGACATTCTGTGCTCACAGCCCAGCTCAGGCGGCAAGTGTAAGGTGATCCCTCTCATTGCTGGAGAAGTTCTGGCCGATCTCTTTCTAGAGCTTTTCTCTGGCTTCGATCACAGAAATGGCCCCATGGGCGATCACAGAAATGGCCCCATGGGCGTGCAGGCAACGTCGTTCTCCATCACAAAGCCCGGATAACCTCCCACGGCAAGTTCAACCGGTGGTCATTCCAGAGAGCAAATGAGCTGCAAGCTGTCTTTTCTGCAAGACAGTGAAGTCCAGCAAGTAGAGTGGCACAGCTGCATCAAGAGTGGGGAGACCTGTGTTCACTCCTAGCACTGTCCTGTCAGACGATTTCCTGCTGGTCTGATTATCCACTGCTCAGGTCAGCCAGCCCGTTGTGATGCTTATGACCCCGGGGAAGCACTGACCACACACGCTGACCACGGAACCTTCCTCTGACTCACAGGCACACCGGCTTTGGTGTTCCCCGAGACGCATGTGTGCAATGCCACTGCACGGACACGGTGGCACTTGTGTATGTGCAGGAAAGCACTGGTGTGCTTGGTAAGAATGAGGACTAGTTAGAGTTATTCAGATTCTCTCCAGCAAATGCAACACCCTGGGAAAAAAAACACATACAGTTTAGTGTTAATTGGAGAAGATAGCTGAGCAGAGCCATGAAAGCATCCCAGATGGCTGAGAACAGATGCCGGAGCAGGGGAATCCGTCACACGTTACAGCTGTGATGTGATGAGGTCAAAGATGGGCTTTATGCGGGAAATCACAACATTATCAACAACCAGGTACAGCACCAAATAAGGATGCGTTTGCTGGAAACAGTATGAACTCACACAGGAACTGACCCAAGAAGGAAGTGAAGCCAAGTCCAG
Organism: Balaenoptera physalus; assembly: GCF_965194825.1. Classification (NCBI taxonomy): domain Eukaryota; kingdom Metazoa; phylum Chordata; class Mammalia; order Artiodactyla; family Balaenopteridae; genus Balaenoptera; species Balaenoptera physalus. Next base: position 4,953,884 of record NC_138903.1, read on the forward strand.
GAAGGGTCATCCGTACAAAGGCAACACTTCCGTCTTGCAGTTTCCTGTTTCTTAGTTACCCTAATAATCCTAATTCTCTATTTAATGTGTTCAGTTACCACGTATAAAAGTTATGTGTTCAGTGATCTGCAACTCAAATCTCATTCCTGGTATAATCCTTGAAATCTGTAAAATGCCAACCATCTCCTGTTATTATATGTCAGCAGGTATTAAACATGTCATCACAGGGAAACTCTCCTCTAAAAGTATGCCCCTCAGATAGGCATCATTTAGGACCTTTTAAGAAACTCAGGTTCTCAGACCTCACCCCAAATTTACTGAATCAGCATCTTCATTTTAGGTGGGGCAGGGGAGATAAATTAGGAGTTTGGGATTAACATATACACACTACTGTATATAAAATAGATAAACAAGGACCTACTGTAGAGACAAGGGAACTCTACTCAATATCTTGTAATAACCTAGAATGGAAAATAATCTTAAAGTATATATATATATATATATATATATATATATATATATATATATATATATATATATATATCTCAATCACTTGCTGTACACTTGAAACTAACACAATGTTGTAAATTAAGTATACTTTAATTTAAAAAAATAAAGGACTAAACAAATGTTGATCAAATCATTTAAAAAAAAAAAAAAGAATCTTTATTTTAGCATGGTTCCCAAGGTGACAAATAAGCTTGTCAAAATTTGAAGGACACTGATATATAATAAGAACATGCTATGGAACCTATATTCTACATACAAGGTCTTAATTATTATTTTGGTCACCCAGAAGAATGAAAAAATGCATAAAGTAGCCTAATCAGTTCCTTACTATCACATTTGCTTACTTTTCTGTCACTATTTGGAAAATGATTAGGGATAGCTTCTAAATGTGTTTCTAATGAAGTTCTTCTGTATGCACTTAGGAGATGGGAGAGCGAGTGACGTGGTTAAGAGGATGATCCCAAAATCAATGGGCGTGGGTGAATCTGGTTGAAGAGGAAACACACAGGATGTGGCGATGGGTGTGTTGATGTCTATTTCACCGTGGCTGCCAGGGAAGGATTTAGCCTTTTATCGAGGGCCTTGGGACAGGAAGGTTCCAGGACTCCTGCATCACAAGCTTGTGGCAGGTGTGCCTGCGTGCAGCAGAAAGGGCTCCTGACACGGTCGGAGCCTCTTCTCTCCTGCATGTTGTTTTTTTTTTTTTTTTTAAATATTTATTTATTTATTTATTTGGTTGCACTGGGTCTTAGTTGCAGCAGGCAGGCTCCTTAGTTCTGCCTCGCCGACTCCTTAGTTGTGGCAGGTGGGTTCCTTAGTTGCGGCACACGGGCTCCTTAGTTATGGAATGTGAACTCTTGCAGCGTGCATGTTGCAGCAGGCATGTGGGATCTAGTTCCCTGACCAGAGATTGAACCCGGGCCCCCTGCATTGGGAGCACAGAGTCTTAACCACTGCGCCACCAGGGAAGTCCCTCTTGCTCGGTTTTTAGTGGCGGTGGAGGCCACCCTGGTCTCATCACTCAGGATGTGGAAATGCAGTGCATGTAGCAGCCCCTCTTGCTCCCAATTCCTAGTTCCTAAAACCATCCTGCAAGAGTTTCATTTTCAGTGCTTCCTTGGACCTCCTGTCTGGGCGGCATCTGAGTGAGTCTCAGACTATATTTTGTGCAGCCTTTGCATTAGATCCGAGTATGGTAGGGCAAAACCTCATCTTCTGTTTATTTATTACAATATTTCACTTGCTACTGTCTGAAAATACCCTCGAATCAAATAACAAATGCAAAGCTTCTAAACAAACACCACCAGCTCTCCCCCACGTATCCCCCAAAAGCCAGCACATCATTTTTGTATCTTATGCATTGCAAATAAATAATCCAATCTTTTTTGGTCATGTATTATTTTTCCCTTTGATGTGTAAGCTTTTGAACTTGATTTTATACTATAGGTAACCCATATGCTTTCAAATGTCCCATCTGTGGGATCCCTAGAGCTCCATGTGATGGAGAGGATCAGGACTGGAGTTTTGGAAATCTTGACCATTTATTTTGGGAAGAAGTACAAGATCGAGTTTACCTACATTCCACGGACATCGCTTCCAGCTGGAGACAATAAATCTATGTGCTTGTTGACAGATATGTCCTGATGTTTGGCACGTTGGTTATGCTTCTAATCCCACGTAAGCTAAACAAAGAATTGCCTTTCCAGGGCCCATGATGGCAGAATTTCTCTATCCCACTCAGTAACTGATTCAGGAGAGCCTCGGAACATAGGGTAAAGCTCGCTTTCTGGAGCAACGCGTAGCATTTCCCATGCCCCAGGGAGAGTCATAGTCACCACCAACTGCTGCAATTAGAAACTCTCATTTATCTTAAAATCCTAGCCCCCATGGGAATATTTGACTGCCACCATTCACCTGTTGATCACAGGAAGGACTTAGCTAAAGTAGTTTTAAGGGAACTTTTTAGGGTTTCCTGCATTCCCTGGAATTACATTGAGTAGGTGGACGTTCTTCCTTAATTATTCATGGTGGGTGGCTGCTTCAGGAGACGTTTTCTTTCCTTAATGAGCTCGATGTTTCCAAAACGATGAATAGGGACATCACAGCATTTTGCTTCCATGTTTTGCCTGAGTCGACCTACCTTGTAGAAGAAAAAAGACAGATCTGCTGAAATAGCAAGGCTTCCATTAGGCAAGCTGATTTTTAAAAATTTTTTATTGAAGTATAGTTGATTTACAATGTGTGTGTGTGTATATATATATACACATATATATACACGTTTTCAGATTCTTTTCCATTACAGGTTATTCCGAGATATTGAATATAGTCCCCTGTGCTATACAGTAGGTCCTTGTTGTTTATCTATTTTATATATAGTAGTGTGTATCTTTTCATCTCAAATTCCTAATTTATCCCTCCCCACCTCTTCCCCTTTGGTAACCATTAGTTTGTTTTCTATGTCTGTGAGTCTGTTTCTGTTTTGTAAATAAATTCATTTGTATTATTTTTTTTAGATTCCACATGTAAGCAATATCGTATGATATTTGTCTTTCTCTTTCTGACTTCACGTAGCATGATCATCTCTAGGTCCATCCATGTTGCTGCAAATGGCATTTTTCATTCTTTTTTATGGCTGAGTAATATTCCATTGTGTGTGTGTATAGATATATATATCACATCTTCTTTATCCATCCACCTGTTGATGGACATTTGGTTGTTTCCATGTCTTGCCTGTTGTAAATAGTGCTGCTCTGAATCTTGGGGTGCATATATCTTTTTGAATTATGGTTTTCTCAGGGTATATGCCCAGTAGTGGGATTGCTGGATCCTATGGTAGCTCTATTTTTAGTTTTTGAAGGAACCTCCATACTGTTCTCCATAGATGCTGCACCAATTTACATTCCCACCAACAGTGTAGGAGGGTTCCCTTTTCTCCACACCCTCTCCAGCATTTGTTATTTGTAGACTTTTTGATGATGGCTGTTCTGACGAGTATGAGATGATACCTCATTGTAGTTTGGATTTTAGGCAAACTGATTGTTTAACTCAGATTTTTAACTCCATTGTAAGAGCTGAGCTGCATTGAGTATTCCTAGTCCTGGGCTAAGAGTTTGGGATGCGATTCTCTTTCATCCCTTATGGCAACCCTCTACTATTACATGTTATTGCCTCTGACTTAGAGGCAAAGAACCCCAGTGAGCAAACCAGGGACCCAGGACTCAAACCAGGTTGGCTTCTGTCAGGACCCAGAAGCCAGAGCCTGAGCAGTTAATTCTACATTATAGCACTTCCCTTTCACGTCAGAGCTAGGATTCTGCCCAAGCGCCAGAAACCCTTCTCTCCTATGTGGCATGCCATAGTCCTGACTCCAAAGAGTGGCTTGGCACCTGCTCGTGGTGTGAATCAATGGAATGAACAAACTCTCCAGGACCCAGGCTTCACACCTGAAGGAGGAAGGACCCTGATTTTCACAGCACCAAGTTTTCTCCTTTAGAATGACGAGTTCTCATCTTTTCCAGTGTGCTAGCTCTTGTTGTCTCTGGTTAAATAACAAAGTGCTCTCAAAATGGCTTGTTTCCTGTATTTGTTTCGTTCCAGGAAGAATGTGAGAAAGCTTTGGAAATAAAGCATTTCATTTATAAGCTATCCTGCAGCCCACCATCGGTAATTCAAAACTATCATCCTACATAAATTGGTATCATTATACCTGGAGAACCTTCTGAAAGATAATATTTGTGGACCTCTGACTTCCAATGTATGGGTCTGAAAGCAAGAATAATACAGCAGTATTTGTTCCCACAGGAGATTTCTGGGCACAATTTTTAGAAGAGAAATATGTTAGACCTTTATAGGATCAATCTCATGAAAAATTTAATGGTTAACGGGCTCCGGGCTTTCTGAATGAGATTCTGGCGTAAGACCCAAATAGTTATGAGATACAAGGGTGCCTCTTGCAGGAGAAAAAGAACTAAAAGGAAATCAGAAATCTGACGGTTTTCCATGTATAAATGCATGGTGGCCTCAGCTAGATTCTCTTGTATTAATCCCAGCCCAGTGGTGTGCAGTGATTTTGATGAAAGGGATGAAGTTATCACTCTAGGCAATGAATCAGAAAAATTGATGGGGACAAAGAAAATATCATGTATCATGTAGCAAGTATCATGGTCATTTGAAATATTGGAATTTGGAGGAAATATCTAGGGAGGAGTGTGAAAATGGGGAAGGATGCAAGATATATTTTAGTAGAAGGAGCTACTAAAATATATCGTAAATGCAGCTGCAGGTTCGTCTGGATATGAAAATAGCCTAGAGGGGAATCTGTACCTAGGAGATGTAGCTGGCTTGAGCAAAGGCAAGGGTCACCAGGAGGCTTTGGGAACAAACGCCATCCATGACCCTCCGCGTGCCCTGGTCTTTAGCCTGTGTTTACTAGGCTTTTGCGAACACGTGTTGAATGCATGGATGAGGAAGTCTAGGAGCCAACAGTGCATTTGAAAGGCATCTTTTAAAAATTAGTGGACTATTTTTTAATATGTATTTATTTTAATAATGCTTCGTTTAAAATTTTTTTAAAACTAAAAAAATTTTTTTTTAATATTTTTGGCTGTGCCGTGTGGCTTGCAGTATCTTAGTTCCCTGACCAGGGACCGAACCCGGGCCCTCAGCAGTGAAAGTGCAGTCTCCTAACCACTGTGGACTGCCAGGGAATTCCCAGTAGACTTTTTTTTTTTTTTTTTTTTAGCAGTTTTAGGTTTATAGAAAAACAGAGTAGAAAGTACAGAGAGTTTTCCTATATTCATTTCTTCTGCACACAATTTGCCATGTTATCTCTTGTATTAGCAGGGTACGTGTGTTGCTTTTGATGAGCCAATATGGATACATTACTATCAATTAAAATACATGGTTTACATTAGAGTTCACCATTGGAATTGCGCCTTCTGTGGGTTGGGACAAATGCATAATGATTACAGCATCATACATGATACTTTCCCTGCCCTAAAACTCCTCTGTACTCTGCCTGTTCTTCCCTCCCTCCCCTCCAGCCTCTGACAAGCACTGATCTTTTTACTGTCTGCCTAGTTTTGCCTTTTCCAGCATGTCATAGAGTTGAATCATGCCGTATGTAGCCTCTTCAGCTGGGCTTCTTTCACTTAGCCATACGCATTTAAGGTTCTTCCGTGTCTCTTCATGGCTTGATAGCTCATTTCTTTGTATCACTGAATAATATCTCACTGTCTGGATGGACCACAGTTAGGATATTCATTCACCTGCTGAAGGACACCTTGCTTGCTTCCAAGGTTTTGGCAATTGTAAATAAACGTGCTCTAAATATTTACATTGTGTCCATAGAAGTGATCACGGAAGCCACATTTTTTAAAAAGGCATTTCTTCACAGCATTTTCTTCATGCTAAGATACTTCTATATAATATATGAAAGGTGAATTTCATTGGAAGTGGAGGTGCATGGTTGTATGCCCTTTTGCAAAATACCAATTAAAACACAAGGAAGTAAAAGCCTGAATCCTCTGCTCTCTGCCTAATCTGTGTTATTTTATTTAGAAATTATTATATGCACCAAAAGAGGCACTTTTCCTTCAAAGTGTTAAGTGGGGGTTACATCGCCTTGTTGCTTCTTCCTCTGTGAACTCATTAAACTAATTACCATTTTCAAAGTGATAAGCCTTAAATTAGTGTCAGAGTCAAACTCCCCCAAGCCCGAGTGCACACGTGGTTTGCTTAGCTGAACCAAATCACAGCACGATAAATGTCTGGCTGACGATGATTTATCATGGGTGACAAATCACTAAAATGGCCCCGTGCATATTATTTTTGGTCCTGAGGATGACATTTATGTATATGGTGTGGCTTCTAGGAATGTTTATTATATGAGTTAAAACACTGAAAAAGATTGAATGTACTCTAGCCTGTGGCACTGCAATCAAATAGCAAGAATATGTCTGGTAGCAGATGACTGGGGTCTGGCTTTCACATCAGAAATCATCTCTGCCACCTCCGTGGAGGGTTGTCTCTGCGGCCTTCTACCCCTTTTCTGGACCAAGTTGGTGAAGGTGCAACCCTGGAGTGCAGGGCCTGTCTCCACGGGGGGCATGACCTACCTGCTGGATAGGATTACCCATATTCAGTTATTATTTCTGCTGCAAAGGATGCCTGGTGTCCTTTTAGAATTCCAGTTGTTGTGATTGTCCTACAGTGAAGAGATGGTCCCCTGTCGAGATGAGTGATGCTATAGTCACACCAAGAGGGTGTGGAAAAGGTTGTAACTCACATATAATGAGGCTTTCTGGGGAAAGCAGGACAGCGCCTAAGCTGGTCTGAAGATGGCTTGAGGGAGATGGGAAAGGAGACAGATTCAGCTTTCATGGTGGGTAGGAGCTGGGGCTTGGATGTGGGTTCCCACATGGAGGTAGGAGCTGGCATAGTTTGAACCTTCCACGGGCACTGGGGGAGGGAGCCCCTAGGCTTTCTTATTAGCTTGTTGGGCGCAAGTGGAAGAGGCAGAGGTGAGACTTAAAAGCTCTTAGCTGTCAAACATCAAAAAACCGAGTCAGACCCTTTAATACCTCAAACAATAACCGCATGCAGGGACTAAATTAAACTAGCAGCATGTGAGTGTAGCAATCTCCGTGAAAATTGTAAATTATATACCTCTACTCTGACCATCATTTTCTTCTGATCTGAGAGCAGGTGGTAGCTTTCTAATCAGAGAGTCTGTGTTTCAGCCTATTCTTCAATCTTCAGCTGGCTTCTGTTTTGTTTTGTTTATTCTTATGGAAAATTTGAGGCATCCATAGAAGCAGAGAGCAAAGTGCAGTGAACTGCCATATGCCCTGGATCCACATTTAACAATTAATGAAGTCATGCCTGATTTTATTAATCCATGCTCCGTACTCACTTCCTTTCTTCCTGGATTAATTTGAAGAAGACAGCAGCCATCATATCATGTCATCCATGGGTGTTTCAGGATGTAACTCTTAACTTTTTTTCCTTTGTGTCTTTTTTTTTTTTTTTTAATCCTCTGTGATTTTCATTGAGTTCATCCACTTAACTCTGCAGGGTTTGAGAGTTTGGGTTTTGCGGTCAGACTTAACTCTTCCTGTCTGGGTCTCTCACTTCCTAACCGTGTGACTTTGAACAGGTCATGTATCTTTTTGGAGCACTGTTGCCCTCACCTGTGCAATGGAGCCAATGCTCTTTGCTCGTAGGGTTCAGTATGATGTAATCAAGAGAACATGGAATAAAGTCCTTTGCAGGCAGAGTGTTCAACAAGTGGTACCCGTTACTCTCATTGTTGACCATGGTATCATTATTATTTTGAAGGGTTGCTATATGGGGGTTAGTATACCATGTGAAGTTTGGGTAAAGAAGGTGAGGAGAAGAAAAAGGAGAGTGTGAGGAATATTTATTTTCATGATGGACTGTTTTAGACCTGGGTATCTATGGTAAGTATGAAAAAGGTCATTCATCATAAAATAGTTTTAGAGATGTTTGTTTGTATAAGAGGAACAGTGATGATTTAGTTTTCTCCAGTCAATAAGGAAAACTAGTAGACTTCTTTATAGCCTCAGGCCGGCTGGTGATTGCAGCAATTTGGCTTCTTTCTTCTGGCATCTTCCTCCAAGGGGCTCATGATCTGTGAGCCTGATTCTTCTAGAATCCTTTATCAGGTCTCCCTACAGGGTCACCCCGTGATGCCTAGAGGTTCAGATGATGCTTGTAGATGATACTTAATTCAGCGACTGAATCTTCTCATTGTCTCTGCCAAGAGCCCAGCCACTGTGGTTCCTTCTGATTACGCTGCATCCCCTGTTGGGATCAGCACAGGAGAGCTCAGTGTATAAGACCATCTCCTCCTCACCATCAGAAATTAACAGACAAGTCGATGAGGGCAAATCACCTCCCTTTCTTTTCTAAAGATTGCACTGTCTTAACACGGAGTGTTTTCTCCCCTTCAGGGCAGATCTTGGATGTTCTAGATGAGTTGAAACTGGCTAATAACACCCTGGTCTACTTCTCCTCGGACCAAGGAGCACATGTAGAAGAGGTGACTGTCAAAGGGGAAGGTCACGGAGGCAGTAACGGAATCTATAAAGGTGAGAAATCTATCCAGGTGGGAGATGCCACGGTATCAGCTCTGTGCTCTGCCCGGCCCCCTCAGCTTACCCCCTCATCACCTTCTCCTGGACCTTGGAGCCGTGGTGCTGTTCTTCTGCCACTTGAAACATACAGGGCTTTATTGGGTCACAGGCATTGAAAACTCAGATGGCCAAAGTGACCATTTCCAGTATGGTCCCCCCAGAACTTAAAAGCACGCATTCTGTGTCCAGACATTAAAATGAGGGTGTTTTCCCCCTAAATGTAAATTCAGCCCCATATGTGTAGTTGGTTCAAACAAGACCCCTTACACCCTCCCCCCGTGACCTCTACAACTACAGTTGCTTTAAGCCTGGAAGTTTGTGTTAATTTGTTACAGCAACAATAAAAAACTATTAACTTGTAGTTGTAGGCATCAGAAGTTTGAAATGGGTCTCACTGGTCTAAAATCAAGATGGTAGCAGGACTGCATCTTTCTGGAGGCTCCAGGGGAGAATCCATTTCCTTGCCTTCTCCAGCTTCTGGAGGTGCCCACTCTCCTTGGCTCATGGACCCTTTCCTTCCCTTTAAAGCCACCAACGCAGTGTCTTCAAACCTTCCTCTCTCTCTCTCTCTCTCTCTCTCTCTCTCTCTCTGACCTCTGCTTCCATAATTCCATCTCCTTTACTTACTCTTTCTTGCCTGCAATTTTAAGGACCCTTGTGATTATGTCAGGCTCACCCACATAATCCAGAGTAATGTTTCCTATTTCTAGACCCTTAATCACATCTGCAGAGTCCCTTTTGTCATGGAAGGTAACCTAGTCACAGTGTCTGGGGATGAGGATGTTGACATCTTTGGGAGGTCATTATTCTGCCTGTCTCCATATGCTACAGCATTGTGGGCTTCCTGACACAGCATTAGCTAAGCCACCACCAAGACGGATCAAGCTACCTGTCATTGGGGATATTAGACAAGACCCATCTGCTGACCCCAAGTTGCTTGTACAACATACACTCTGCGAATATGAGACATAGATACCTGGTTATAATAACATGTGGCCCATTTCACAAAGACTTAGGTGAGGTACCTCGAAGGGCATATCTGTGCTAAGGGTTAGGACACCACCCGAATCTTCAGTGGATGTGGGTTGGATGTAACATGGAGGAGGATGATTAGAAGTGACCATGCAAAGAGGCAAAGCAAGGTGTCCCAACAGTAGGGGCTGCTGAATAAAGCAACATGCGTGATGCATAGGAAAGCGCAGGACCATTGAATTCTGCTCCCTAAAGCCATGAGGTGCTTTATTGCCGTTTCATTATTCTCTCACATGGATGTTTCACAGATTCCCAGGGACTCAGGAAATCAGAGTATACCTACAAAGATATGAAATGCTAATCTATGGAGTGCTTTCATCCGTTAGTTTACAAAACCCTGATTGAGCTGTGTATCTGGCACTGGGTTAGAGGCAACAATACGGTCCCTGTCCTAAAGGAGCCCATGGTCAACGGGTTGGGTAGGTGGGTGGCTGGTTGGTTGGGTGGATGGTTGGGTGGCTGGTTGGATGGTTGGTTGGGTAAATGGCTGGTTGGTTGGGTGGGTGGTTGGTTGAGTGGGTGGATGGTTGGGTGGTTGGCTGGGTGGTTGAGTGGGTGGATGGTTCAGTGGTGGATTGGGTAGGTGGTCAGATGGGTGGGTAGGTGGGTGGATGGTTGTTTGGGTGGGTGGGTGGTTGGTTGGGTAGATGGTTGGATGATTGGTTGGGTAAGTGGCTGGTTGGTTGGGTGGTTGGTTGTTTGGGTGGGTGGTTGGGTTGGGGGTGGTGGGAGGAAGCCTAAGGAGGCCCATGCGATTTAACAAGGGTGTCGACATTCTTGGCACAAGATGCCAGTGGTGCATACAGCAAGGAGAGCCTCACTTGGCCAACAGGGCCCAAGAAATGCTCCCAAAGGAGACCAGGCTGGGAAGGAGGTAGCCAGGGTGTGCTTGAGCTCTTGTCCTTCTACCTCGAGCTCTTTCCACTCTCCCAACCACACACCCTCCTCAGTAGAGCTGGGATGAGGAGAGAAGCACATGGCTTACTCTGCAAACTGGCAGGAATGGGGTAACGCCGGATCCACCAGTCCTGAGCCAGACAGACAGCGAAAAGGCAGTCTGTCACCCATCCCAATGGCAGCACGTAGCCTGTGAAACCTTATACTTCTATTTACATCCTCGACATGCACATCTGAGTCCTTTCAAATTCTGAGCACCGGGGGGCGGGGACCTTTGTTTAGACCTTCGGTTACCTGGAACCCAGGAGGGAAGGATTCCTGTTCAGTGTGGGTCTGGACAACCTCGCTGGATGTTCATACCACTTCTTTTGCTTGTCATTGTTCCCTCCCCAGTGCAGGACAAAAGACTGATACTCAGCACGGGTGAAATGACTGAACAGGTGTCTCTACTCGGAACAGGATTAACCCACTCTTTCAGCCAGCCCTCCTCTATTCAGTCTTATTTTCGAGAAGCGAGAAGTGAAAATATGTATTCCTGTATAGTAAGATGAGGTGCTTTCGTTGTATTTCCTTGAGGTTATGGACTGTGTGTGGAGAGTTGTTTTTATGTTATTTTATACATGATAGTGTCTCTCGAGATGGAGTCACAGACTGCATTTCGTGACTGGCTCCCCCGTCCATTCATTCCCCCGGTGAAGGTCTGTTAGGTTCCAAAGTTGCTTAGTGGCTGCTGCAGAGACGTGTACATAAATCACAGTAATAGAAGTGGTTAGCAAGTAATACGTTATTTAAGAAAGTCACGTGTATGGTGCGATGGAGCCTTGGTTCGGGGACAGATGACCAGATGACCACCAGCTGATGAATCTGAGGGAGCCTCATGAGCCAAAGAAGGAGATGTATTGGCATTTTGCGTCGATGGCTGACTCCTCGGAGACATAAGTGGATGGTGAGGATGGGTCAGAAAGAGTCAAAGGTCTGAGTGACGCCTTGGAACTGGGGTTCTCATACAATCTGAAAAGCATGCTCACAGCTGCTCCCTGGTTTTTTTTGTTTTTTTAAGAAACATATTGGATGTGTTAGAAATGCTCTGTTTGAACACTAGAACTATCATCGGTGTCTGACAGTGTATTAATATCTCAGCCACTACTCTCTTGCGAAGCATTATCCCTTTGTCAAGTTTAGTTGAAATCAAGTTCACAGTGAAACATTGTTACGGTATGATGCTCAAAAAAAAAAAAAAAAAAAAAGATGCGGCTTCCTTCTAGCTATGGGGAATGACCAAAGACTTCTCAGTGTCAAGACGCCTTGTTTTCTAAAGCTGTGAAGTTGCACTCCTATGGTTTATGCAAACACAGAGGAATCACACCATTTGAACTCATCGACCAAAAGAGCATCCTTTCGGAACAATCCTGACTTGCAGTCTTCATCAGAACTGCTCCAAAAGATCTACACTTCCTCACATTGCCTTCTCTTCTCTAGTCGCATCCCATCCTGCCTCACTCTAATAAGGGCACCCCTACTGTCACTTAGGGCCCCCCGAGATAATCCAGGATAATCTCCCCATCGCACGATCCATAATGTAATCATATCTACAAAGTCTCTTTTTCAGAAAACAAGGTAAAATTCAAAGCTTCCAAGGATTCCAAAATGGACATCTTTAGGGGCCATTATTCAGTCTGCCGCTCAAAAAAAATCTGTACTATTTGAGCTCAGTGATCCCTCTGTATTCCTCAAGCCTGTTTCACTAATGAAACCTATGGACCGCCTTGGTAGAATGGCTGTGATTACATCACTACACAGAGTTCAACAGCTAATCGCTTTTTTTTTTTTTAAAGGAATTCCTTTATTTTTATTATTTATTTATTTATTTATTTATTTTTGGCTGTGTTGGGTCTTCGTTTCTGTGCAAGGGCTTTCTCCAGTTGCGGCAAGCGGGGGCCACTCTTCATCGCGGTGCGCGGGCCTCTCACTATCGCGGCCTCTCTTGTTGCGGAGCACAAGCTCCAGATGCACAGGCTCAGTAGTTGTGGCTCACGGGCCCAGTTGCTCCTTGGCATGTGGGATCTTCCCAGACCAGGGCTCGAACCCGTGTCCCCCGCACTAGCAGGCAGACTCCCAACCACTGCGCCACCAGGGAAGCCCCGCTAATCGCTTTTAATCAGAGAAACATTAGATTCTGCTGTAGTCTGCATTTCAAAAAATTAATTTAATTGTGTGGGGTTGAGGGGATAGTGACACTACTAGTTTTTTTTCTCTCTCCTTTTTTTTTTAATTGAAATATAGTTGATTTACAATGTTGTGTTAGTTTCAGATGTACAGCAAAGTGATTCATTTATACACACATATATATCTATTTTTTTCAGATTCTTTTCCCTTACAGGTTATTACACAATATTGAGTATAGTGCCCTGTGCTATGCAGTAGGACCTTGTTGATTATCTATTTTTTTTTAACTTTTAAAAAAAATTGATTTATTTTATTTATTTATTTTTGGCCGCGTTGGGTCTTCGTTGCTGCGCGCAGGTTTTCTCTAGTTGTGGCGAGCGGGGGCTACTCTTCATTGCGGTGCATGGGTTTCTCATTGCGGTGGCTTCTCTTGTTGCAGAGCATGGGCTCCAGTAGTTGTGGCATGTGGGCTCAGTAGCTGTGGCTTGCGGGCTCTAGAGCACAGGCTCAGTAGCCGTGGTGGATAGGCCCAGTTGCTCCGCAGCATGTGGGATCTTCCCAGATCAGGGCTCGAATCCATGTCCCCTGCATTGTCAGGCAGATTCTTAACCACTGTGCCACCAGGGAAGCCCTGTTTATCTATTTTATATAAAATAGTGTGTATCTGTTAATCCCAAACTCCTAATTTATCTCTCCCCCACTTTCCCCTTTGGTAACCGTAAGTTTGTTTTCTATATCTGTGAGTCTGTTTCTGTTTCACAGATAGGTTCATTTGTGTCATGTTTTAAATTCCATATATGAGCGATATCATATGGTATTTGTCTTTCTCTGTCTGGCTTCACTTAGTATGATAATCTTTAGGTCCACGCATGTTGCTGCAAATGGCATTATTTTATTCTTTTTTATGGCTGAGTACTATTTCATTGTACGTATACATCACATTTTCTTTTATCATTCACCTGTCAATGGACATTAGGTTGTTTTCCATGTCTTGGCTATTGTGAATAGTAATGCTATGAACATTGGGGTGCATGTATCTTTTCGAATTAGAGTTTTGTCCGAATATATGCCCAGGAGTGGGATTGCTGGATCATATGGTAGCTCTATTTTTAGTTTTTTAAGGAACCTCCAGACTGTTCGCTGTAGTGGCTGCACCAATGTACATTCTCACCAACAGTGTAGGAGGGTTTCCTTTTCTCCACACCCTCCCTAGCATGTAATATTTGTAAACTTATTTTCACCTTTTCCCTGAAATATTTCTCCCTTAGCTGGGACCAGAATAACTTCCGTAAGATTTTCTTAGAGTTTAGAGTTTCCTTCCTCTTCCTCACAGCTGAAAATTCCCCGAAGTCTCAGATGAGAACATCATACTCCTAGCTCTGGCTTCCTTTTCATTCCTCTCCCAAGTCAAGGTCACCCAGCAAGAGGCTCCCCCCTCAACCCCCGCCTCCCTTTTACTCTGCCTAAAGGCAAGTAATAAATGTCAATGGAGTGGATAAATTAACTCTATAGATGGCTTCTGCAGAAGCATTGGTTGGTGGGTGTGAGGGCTGAAAATCGTATCTTCCTGAGTGTTCATGAAAGTAGACTTTCTCCACGTGCAGAGAAATGCTTTCCGAATTCCCTGATGCCTGCAAGAAAGGCACTGCAGCTTCTGGCAGTTCTCCTTGAAGTGCAAATTCCAAAAGCCACTGATTGGCTGGAGCCCATATGGCTTAGGAGTTGCTTCTTACAGTCACTGAGTTTGGTGGCTCTTTGCCTCATGCAGTCACACAGCTTTCAGAGCAACGGATGCTTTCGTTGGAAAAAAAAAAAACCCAGCAAGAGGCTCTGGTAGTTTATTAGGAGGTGGTTACATTCAGGTTCATTCCTCAGATTTTAGCAAACATTTTCATCAGCTCCCCAAGAGAGAGCAAAGCTGGCTGGTCTTGCTAGTATCAGGACTTGCATGCCAGGAGGCATCCCCCAGGCTTTTCCTCTTTGAAAGAAGCTCACATGTTATCCTCACCTAGCAGTGCATTCCTTCAGTTAAATTCCACTGACAAGCACGCATATATTGAGCCTTCATAGTATGCCAGGCTCGGGGCTAGCTTCTAGGACATAATGACAGCGAATACAGGGTCCCCAGCCTCTAGTAGCTCATATTCTTTGGTTGAGATGGACATCTAAGGAGATGGTCTCGGAATAACAAACTAGAAAGGCAGCTCTGAGAAGGGACGATTAGACGTTGTTCCCCCAACCTGGGAATTCAGAGAACTTCCCAGGAGACACGGACCTTTTGCAGGCTGATGTTTGGAAGTGTCGGCTGGGAGAGGAGAGGTGGAGAGTTCATTCCAGGCAGGAGTGAGATGCTTACAGGGAGCAAAACAGCAGCTCAAGGTTGCTAGAGATGAAGGTGTAAACAAGGGATACTGGGTGATGTAGCCGATGAAAGGGACCCTACGTCCACGTTAGTATGTCCGATAGAATGAAGCAGATAGATAGACAGACAGATAGGGATAGATAGATAGATAGATAGGGATAGATAGATATGATGGATGGATAGATAGACAGATAGATAGATAGATAGATAGATAGATAGATAGATAGATAGATAGATATGATGGATGGATAGACAGATAGATAGGGATGGATGGATGGATAGATAGACAGACATAGGTAGGTAGGTAGATAGATAGAGATAGATGAACAGACATAGGTAGATAGATAGATACATAGAAAGAAATGTGTGTATATATATTGTGTGTATATATATATGTATGTGTGTGTGTGTGTATATATATATATATAGTTATTGCCATTTGGGTAGTAGTTAAAATTGGAGGTCAAGAATATCACCCAAATCCACTATAAGGAGAGGGTAAAGGAGTGAACATAGGGATGAATTGAGGGGTAACATAAGATGTCTCATGTTTTTGGCTGGTGTGATTGGGTAGATAGAAGTTCTTTGAGGAATTAGGACTCCCAGGCAGAGACTTGGTTCCCTTGTCTTTAGAATTTGAATAATAGGAGTGTAGAAGACTGTCGAGATGATTAAGAAGTCAGTACATGCACAGTGTGTCCTAAGTGCCCTTAGTGAGGGCAAGGAATACTGATATCTGCCAGAGTGCAAGAACTACGATCCAGATGTATTCTACTCACATCTGTATCCTCAGAACCTAGAATAGTGCCTGACATATTGTAAGAAATTATTTTTGAGTGAATATGTAAATGAAAAACCACTTGAGCTTAGGTTTGAAGGATCAGTGGTTTAACTCAATGAAGAGGGCAATGAATCAACGTGGTTGTATTGGTAAACCCATTGGTATTGGTGATTGATTAGATACTGGGTTTGAGGGAAAGGAAGACGTCAAAGCTGTCTGTTACGTGTTTGGCTGGTGTGATTCGCTAGACAGAGGTTCCCTTTAGGAATTAGGACTCGTGGGCAGAGACCTATATGGGGTTGGTGTATGGGATCATTTAGCGTAAGAAGAGAAGAGGGTCAGGGACCAAGCCGAACATAAAAGGTGATATGGGAGATGATCCAACAAAGGAAATACGGAGAGAGTGACAGGGAAATAAGAAGAAAACTGGGAGGGAAGGGAAGATCCAGGGAAGAACGTGGTTCGTAGAAATGGATGCTGATAAACAGTCAAGTAGGATGTAGACCCCAAGGGTCCATTGTGTATATTATACATGTGACGCTCCTAAGAGTATTTTCAGTGGAGACTGAGGGGCAGAGGCTGGCTGGAGAGAAGCGGGGCGGAAGGTGAGCAGTGTCTCACATTCTTTTCAGAAACGTGTCTGTGCAGGGAGACGGGCTGTGAAAGGGGGGCTTTGTCATGGGGAAGGTTGGAGTGTATTTCATTCTCTCAAGTCAGCTTCAGTAGACGGATCGTGAAGGTACAGGGGACAGCTGAGAATGTC
The DNA here is from genome assembly GCF_965194825.1 of Balaenoptera physalus. Lineage (NCBI taxonomy): Eukaryota > Metazoa > Chordata > Mammalia > Artiodactyla > Balaenopteridae > Balaenoptera > Balaenoptera physalus. The sequence continues at coordinate 4,970,551 of NC_138903.1, forward strand.
AGATTTCTGAGAAGACTGTGGGAAATGAGACCCAACATGTAGGAGGATTGATCTTTGCAAGGAGGAGGGACCTTGTCTAGTCTGGGAGGGAATGCGGAGAGCAGGTGCTGGTGCATTGAGAAGGGATAGTGGCTGGAATTTGAAGGTGTTCCCAAATGAAGCCCTCTGTTTCCTCTCTGCAGAAGGAAACAGTTACCTACTGAAGGTGGGGTAGGGCGGGGCATGGGGGTGACAAGTAGTGTTCTGGGGGAGGGATGACATGCCAGCCGCACGTGGGGAACACTGGATTCCAGGAACAGGAAGGGACCCCATTTGGTCACTTTAACCAGATGCACAAAGTTGAGAAGATCTCGATTTACAGAGAACAGATAGATATTTTCCTTGAGGGCTGGTATCGTACTGGGAAGGCATGAATATGTGTCAGAGGTTCTCTGGGATCCAGTCTTTTAGCAAGAATGTGATGGAAATGGTATATGGCATGATCTGAGCTGGTCATCGGGACCACATAGGATAAAGTTAGCAAACATCCCAAAAATTGAAGTGTCATTTGGAACAATTGGGACTGTCCACTTAAGTAGAAAACTGAACTACTGAATGATCACAGTCTTCGACGAGTTGACTGCATTGGGTTTTATTTGACAAAACGTGTGACCGTGGTACGACAGGGTTCAATATTGCAGAGTTTGGGCCCAAGGTTGAGAAAGCTGTGTTGGAAGGCAGAGGTTTGTGGTTAGATAATAGAGTGTTGGGATCACTCACTTTTGAGACGGAGCAGGTGGGAGTGATGTGGTCTGTGGGTGACGGAGGCCAAGGTTGCCTGGAGGGGGACATGGTTGGGGATGTGACATCGGTGGATAAACTGAGGTCTGGGAGGGCAGGGAGTTGATGTATTTCGTGCTAATAGAGCTCATTTTCCTGGATGGAATGCACAGTGAGACTAAGAAGGTAAGCTTGTTGGATAAGACTCTGCAGGAGAGAACTGTGGAATGCAGCAGGTTAGGGGAATGAAAAAGCCTAGCAAAGTTAAGGGACCAAAAGAGGTTGGAAACAGGAGTTTATAACCACTCCCATCTGTAAGGTTCTCTTCCCCCCCCCCCCCCACCAGGAATACTCTGCATCAATTCATCCATTATTTCGTTCATTCACTGCATATATTGGACCTTCTCTATTTGGAAGGTATTACGCTGTGGACCACAGTTGATTCAACAGTAGATTAGAGTTTCTTCTCAAGTACTCTTGGTCCCGCTGGGATGATGAGATGGGATCGCATTGATTGTCACACCTCCCATAAACGAGAACCTTGAAAAGTGCCCAGGAAATGGAGAGTAGGAAGACATTACGTGTGGTAGTGGTTGTAGAAGACTTGATTAGATAGGAAGGGCGTGTTGTGCAGGCTTTCGAGGGTTTGTAGAAATGACTGGGGGTTGGAGGAAAATCCTGGCAGAGAAAACAGCAGCAGAACTTTGCAGAAGGCGCGATGGGGTGAGTTGATTGCTGGGGCACTTAGGTGAGACTCCGCTCAACTAAGGAATGGTATTGGAAGGCTGGCCCAGAGCCAGGATGTGATTACTTTACATTTCAGGCTGAAGGAGAGATTCTTTAGTTTTTCATTCTTGCAGAAGATATGGAGTCCAATTAAGTGAAAAAATAAATCATCAGTGGAAGTTGCGGTGACATTTCCCCCCTAACACTGAAGGAGTTAATATTACGGAGTATGGTCAGGGCTGATGCACTCACCCTTCTCCCCAAATCTGAATTCAATAACTTTAAGAGCAGGGCTCTATATGTGGAATCTATCAATCAAAAAAAAAAAAAAAAAAAGGGCTACAAATGAACTTATCTACATAACAGAAATAGAGTCACAGATGTAGGAAAGAAGCTTATGGTTACCAGGGGGTAAGGGCAGGGGATAAATTGGGAGATTGGGATTGACACATACACACTACTATACATAAAATAGATAACTAATAAGGGCCTACTGTAGAGCACAGGGAACTCTACTCAATACTCTGTAATGACCTATGGGGGAAAAGAATCTAAAAAAAGAGTGGATATATGTATATGTATAACAGATTCACTTTGCTGTACAGCAGAAACTAACACAACATTGTAAATCAACTATACTCCAATAAAAAAAAAAAAAAGAAAAAGAGCAGGGCTCAATAAACTATGGCATTTGGGCCAGATCCAGCCTGATGCCTGATTTTGTACATCAAGTTTTCCTGAAACACAGCCATGTTGATTTGTTGGTGTCTGGCCCTCCTGCTTCTGAGCTTCTGAGGGGTTGGGCAAGCCACCCAAACCACCTAAAATAGTTATTCCCTGGCTTTTCAAAGAAAACACGTGCCACCCCCTGGCTCAGATGATTTAGCCGTTTGATGTCTTGCTTAAATAGTCACCTTTAGCTTTTGAAACCGGGTCAGTTATTTTAAGGGTGTTCTTCAGTTCTTTACCTCTCCTTCAAGCAGTGACATGAGCAGATAGCTGCTGTTTATTTTTGCCCTGATAACAGGTGGATGATAGTTTGATAGAACCTGGGCAGTTTTGTCACATCTCCCATCTATAATTGGTGGGGATTTAGTCCCTGGACTGAATACATCGAGGAGAGTGTAAACTATGGCATCTTGGGTGAGAAAGACTTTAGGGTGAATGAGATTCATCACGTGCTTCCTTGTGGTTCCCATTAATCCAGGGAACCAGTGTTATCGGGCGGGGAGATGCCCAAGAGGACAAAACGTGACAAATAGAGTATTTCATAAAACTCTGTGCCCACATCAAGCAAAAGAATGACAAGCATATGCTCTTGCCATTCAAAGGCATTTGACCTGCCGGGTGGCAGCATGCGTAAAGACAAAAATAGAAGCGTGGTTTAGAGACAGCTGTTCCTGACAAGAGTCTCGGAGTGAATGGTAGAAGAATTTTCTCTGCACCTTCCTGGAGAGATTAACTCAGCCATCATCTGTCTGTGACTTCCTGTCACGGCCAAGTGCCACCGGGACGTTAAATGCGTGAATTTGACAATTACTCGACCAAATTTTAAATTTAGACCATGCTCTTTTCTCTGTTCAGACATTTTCAGAAAGAATCCACACTGCTTCACCTGTTTTTCTTGTATCTCCCTTGCAATCCCCTGTCCTTCTCTGCTAACCCTATTTCTCCTTCGCAAAGCAACTCAAAGTCTGTTGCTTCAGGGCCCGTGTTCCCAGGGAAGAGGCATCCTCTGTGCTTTTTGTTGGGCTGCAATCAGAGTTATGCACAGCTTGTTATAAAGTCATGGGGAACTACTCCTGGGGAAGCAGCGTGTCTGTTTTCCCATCCATCTGCGTGTTCCCTGCTGGAGGGATCCAGCATCTCTGGCCTCTTTGAGCCCAAGGCCACCGTGCTGCTGTCTCCCTTCCCCGAGGACCATTAGTGAGAGACCTTGGGGAGCATCTTCTGTTGACATTGTGACCCACTCCCAGCTCACCCCTCCAGCCCCTCCTGATACCCCTTTCATGCTCTATTTAGTTATTTTCGAATTGCCTCATACGTGCAAAGCTCGTTTTCCCAACTAAACAGTAAGAGCTATGCCAGTGATAAAATAATAGCAATGATGAAAATGGCTATGGTCAGTGGCCCCCAGTCTTTCAGGCTGGGGATCATAATCCCGTGGAATACTCACATCTTACGAGTCTGGAACGTGTGGCACAGCCGGTTGATCCATGGCCCCAAGGGCACAGAACTGGTGTTTTCATTGCCTAGGGCTGCTGCAAGAAATCACCACCGATTGGGTGGCTCAACGCAACACAAATGGATGATCTTACAGTTCTGCAGGTCCGATGTCCAAAATGGGTCCACGTGGGCTAAAATCAAGGTGTCGGCAGAACCGTGTTTCTTTATGAAGGCTCTCGGGGAACACCTGTTTCCTTGCCTTTACCAGTGGCGAGAGGCCGCCTGCGTCCGTTGGCTTGGGGCACCTTTCTCTCTGTTCAAAGCCAGTGACGTAGCACCTTCCAATCTCTCTGACTACAGCCTCAGCTGCTCTGATGCCAATTTTCCTGCTTCCCTCTTTCCCTTATAAAGACGCTCATGATTCTATTCGACCTACTCACATAATCCAGAATAATCTCTCCTTTTGTCGGATAAGGTACCATATCCCCAGATTCCAGGGGTTGCAAGTGGACATTTGGGGGTGCCATTATTTTGCCTCCTACCAGTGGTAAAAAGTAGAAATGGAATTTGAACCCCATGACTCCAGAAACATTGTTATAAGTCTTTGTTGCTGCGAGATTTGAGTCTCCCTGATTACAGAGTCAGCACTTGTGTCCACCAGACAATGCTGGCCGTGTGTCATGCATGTAGTGACCATGACATATATATATATTGGGTTCGCCAAGAAGTTCGTTTGGGTTTTTCCATAACATTTTATGGAAAAACCCAAACGAACTTCTTGGCCAACCCAATATATTTTTTTCACCACAAGAGATACTGTATTGCTTGTGAAATTCTCATTGAATCCATGTCATTAAATCACTAGGTTCTTCCAAATCGGCCACCCCACGTTGAGCGTTGAAGAGTGCATTGAGGTACGTGTTGGAAAGACGTATAAATCTCCTTGATGCCTCTCCTTCGGCATTTTAGGGGGAAAAGCCAACAACTGGGAAGGAGGCATCCGGGTTCCAGGCATCCTCCGATGGCCGGGAGTGATCCAGGCTGGGCTGGAGATCGATGAGCCAACAAGCAACATGGACATCTTCCCCACGGTGGCCAAACTTGCGGGGTCCCCTCTGCCGGAAGACAGGTACTGTGACTCCCAGGTGCTCGGGACAGTCTCCTTCAGATTTTGTGGGCAAGGGTGTTCCGATTCACCTGCACGGTGGCATGTGCTACTTCCGGCTGGACCCGTTATCCACGCCCAGTTATGGGACTTACTGGTGGGTCCAGCAATGTAAACACAGCTCTGTCCATCCTGTTAGCCCAGTGGGAAATAAAGTCCAAAGCCTGAAGGAGGTGGACAGTCTTTTTTTTTTTTAATATTTGTTTATTTATTCATTTATTTGGTTGCACCAGGTCTTAGTTGCGGCAGGCGGGCTCCTTAGTTGTGGCAGGCGGGCTCCTTAGTTGTGGCAGACGGGCTCCTTAGTTGTGGCATGTGAACTCTTAGTTGCAGCATGCACGTGGGATCTAGTTCCCTGACCAGGGATTGAACCCGGGCCCCCTGCATTGAGAGCGTGGAGTCTTATCCACTGTGCCACTAGGGAAATCCTATGGGGTGGACGGTCTTTAACTGAGCCTCCCTCTTTTGGCATTCCGTGGAACCTCTCCCCCTCCCTCTCTCTCCTCTCTCTCTCTCTCTCTCTCTCTCTCTCTCTCTCTCTCTCTCTCTCTCGTCTGTGCCCATCGTCGTCTTGCAGAAGGGCAGCTGGACAGATGCCCTCTAACCTCCCTTGTTTCGTCCCACACCTCTCCTCCTGGCCCTGCTCACCGGCTCTTTGCTGCAGCAGCGAGAAAGGCAGTTGGGTCCCTAGTCAGGCCCCTTTTTTCCCAGCACGTCTTCATTTAGCGAGTTCTAAATGAAATGTCTTTCTCTTAAATTTAAATACAACTTCCGATGGCATCGCCAGTGGTTTCTCCTTAAGTGTTATTACCAATCTGAAGAGTTCTAAGTGAGGCACACTGATTCATTGTTTTCATTAGTTGGGTGGCAATCCAGGGTGACGGCAGGCACACGGGCTGCAAATCTTGTTCAAATTCAGCTGCCGACAGAACCAAGAGGAAACTGGAAACCAGAGACGAAAACTACAGTTCAGCCAGAGCTGAGTCCGTGGAGAGGTTTGCTCACCTCCCATTGTGTGCAACCTTGGTTCACTCTTCATATTTTTTTTTTTTTCAAATTTCTGCATTAGGTATACCTTCCTCTCAAAGTGCGCGCGCGCGCGCGCGCGCACACACACACACACACACACACACACACACACACACACACACACACACACACACACACACACACACACACACACAGAGATGGGAAAGGCAGAATTGTAGAGTTCAGCCCTTCTCAAACTTTGTGGTCTCGAGATCCATGTACACTCTTCCCAGATCCAGGAGCCCAAAGATGTTGTGTTTCCGTGGGCAGTATCTATCAGTGTTTGTCATATGAGCAATTAAACCTGGAAATAAAAGTTTTTAAACGCAAGAGGGCCCAAGCACACATTGCATTGGCTGACAGAGTGATAATGGAGCCACTGGGGAAACCCACCGTAAGCTCATGAAAGAGTGGTGGTACAAAAGGCAAATAACATTTTGAATTACTGCAAAGACAGTTTGAGCTCACAGACCTCCTGATGGGTCTCAGGCATCCCCGTGGGTCTCTGGACCACACCGTCAGGGTAGCTGGCGCTCCAGAGAAGAGCAGAGATTCCCGGAGCTATACTGCTGCGGCTTCACTGCTGCCGAAGCATTGAACTTCCTGGGCCTTGATTTCTTCTCCTGCAAATGGGTTCACACTTGCACAGGATGGAAAGCACTAGAGCATGTCAAGTGCAGAGTAGAGATGCATGAATACTTGCCATTTTTGTTTCACCCACCATATTGAGAGGTAACAGGTAGGGAAGTAGAGTTGTTTCCACTTACACGTTTCATGTCCATCTGGGCTCAGAGAATCATCACGATGAGGGCTGAAGGGGCTTCTAAGAGCTTCTGTTCCAGTCAAAATATTCTTCTTCCCCTCTAATGACAGAAAACTTGGCAGGAGTAACTCATCAAAAGTCTTTTCTTACAGAAAACTAAAACTCTCACCCCTTATGTTATTTACTCTTTGGCCCTGGTTCTTTCCCTTGGAATAAATCTGAATAGTTCCGTGACCAGTGCACACTGAGTGTTCAGATAGTTTCATTAAGTACATTTTTCTCTCATGGTTCATGATATTAAATTCGTCGGTACTCTCTGCTGTCACAGTATCTTTTTATTTTTAAAATATTTATTTATTTGGCTGTGCCAGGTCTTTAGTCACGGTATGCAGACTTCTTAGTTGCGACACGCGAACTCTTAGTTGCGGCATGCATGTGGGATCTAGTTCCCTGACCAGGGATCGCACCCGGGACCCCTGCATTGGGAGCGCAGAGCGTTAACCACTGGACCACCAGGGAAGTCCCTGCTTTCACACTATCTTTAACTGGTTTTCCACCTCACTGGGAAGAGCCAAGGGAAGGGAAAAGTTCAGAGGCAAAGAGGAAGATCCCTAAAGGGAGATCTTGCTGCCGGCACCTCGTACCCACCCCAATCTGAGGCTAATGGCGGTCATCCTGTTTTTCTCACACGTGCCCATTGAGGAAGGAAGCAGCCTCCCTCCTAAGCTGACCCAAACATTTTGTGCATGAGCCAGTGTCATCAGTGGAACCCATTCTGAGTACTGAAGGTTCTTTCAATGGATCTCACCTGTTGATGGTCCAGCTCAACCCAATGATATTATGTCTGGGTTTTGGTCCAAGGCTCTATAAGATGTCATTGTCCTCCAAGAGACAGCACAGATAAGAAAACAGCAGTCTGCTTCCAGGTTGCTCATGGGAATAAAATGATCTCACAATATACTATTTAGATCATGTTACCAGCCAGGTCTAGAAGACATCCTTGTGTGTCTGCCCTGGAGACGTTGACCATCTAAAGGGATGGTTCTCAGCTGGGGTGACTGTCCCTCCCAGGGGCCGTTTATCAATGTCTAGAGACATTTTTGATTGTTTTGACTCGGGATGTTGCTGGCATCTAGTGGATAGAGGCCAGGGCTGCTGCTAAACATCCTACAATGCACAGGATGCCACCCTCCAGCAAGGAGTGATGCAGCCCAATATGTTGGAAGTGCTGAGGGTGAGAATTCTGCTCAAAAGCTTATTATTGCTCTTTTACGGAAAATGCCGTTACCTACATAATGAAAACCTCATCAAAACTTTTCAATAAGAGCATCTGGGTAATATCCTCATATTTATCCGTATCCATCTATAAATCTGATACGTTAGGTATCTACTCTTTAGAAAACAGCCTAACTCTCTCCCACTAAGATTGGTGGAAATCAGCTTCCCTGATTTCTTGCTTGAGCAATATTAAATTTACGTTTCTCAGGTGAATAAACACATTCAGAGAGTTGGACCCAGGCTATATGACAGTCACTTAATGAGGTTCCCTCACATTTTTCCACATTTTTCATTGAATGAGAGGAGTTTTGTTCAGAAGACCCCTCTCCTTCAAGTACAGCCTTGTAATTCTCAAGAAGCAAGCGCCGTTCCTGATCAATCCTAGCTTGGTGAGAAATGAAAAGCCCTTCGATGCAGGGTTTCTGCTTAGGTGAAAAGAGCAGCAGTCCCAGGGTTACACGTAGAGATTTTCACTTTGCAGAGTCTCAGTGCTGCCATGAGAATTCTCTAATTCAACCCCGTGGTGTGCCTATATGAGATTCCTCTTGGCAGTGAATCTTTCCTTCATACCTACCGTGGCCATCACCCCAGGATATGCGGAAAAATCATTCCCCCTGCGTCTCCAAATAAGCTGATTCTGGACATAAATGGAGGGCAGTCTTTCTCTGTGATATAAAACATAGGCAACAAAAGTATAATACCTAAATACATTAATTCATTAAAGTGAAAACCTGTCAGCCTCATCTTTGCAAGCAGATAGAGTATTACCATAGTGAGTCTATGACCATGCTCCCTCTTAATAAAGATTGGCATGCCCAATTCTCCTATTCCATAATGAAAATTCGATTTCATTTTTTTTTTCCAAGTTTGGAAAAGAAATCCAAATGCTTGGTATCAGTTATGTCTGATGAAGGCAAGGGGAGTGACTTGGTTCTCCCACTAAATTTTGCTGACATCTAGCTGGGTGACCACAAAAGACTTCTTCCATAGAGCCCTACAGATAAAACAGCAAGCTGTACCCAGTTCAGCTCCACTTTGCAGAATAAAAGTCGAAACTCTTCACGTACATGTCACTATGTATAATTGATTTTGCTTTCTATTCACATATGGCAGAATGTTTGATGTTTACGGGTGGAAACACTTTTAATTATGAAAGAGACTTTCTAGGTACTTGGGATTCCCTTTAGTTTATCAAAGATCTATGTGCTTTCTTCTAAAAATGTTTCCTTTCCTACTCTACAGTGAAAAAAATCACATTTTTTTGTTTGTTTGTTTTACATCTTTTTTGGAGTATAATTGCTTTACAATGTTGTGTTAGTTTCTGCTGTATAACAAAGTGAATCAGCTATACATATACATATATTCCCATATCCCCTCCCTCTTGCGTCTCCCTCCCACTCTCCCTATCCCACCCCTCTAGGTGGTCACAAAACACCGAGCTGATCTCCCTGTGCTATGTGGCTGCTTCCCACTAGCTATCTGTTTTACATTTGGTAGTGTATATATGTCAGTGCCACTCTCTCACTTCGTCCCAGCTTACCCTTCACCCTGACCCCGTGTCCTCAAGTCCATTCTCTACGTCTGCATCTTTACTCCTGTCCTGTCCCTAGGTTCATCAGAAACATTTTTTTTTAGATTCCATATATATGTGCTAGCATACGGTATTTGTTTTTCTCTTTCTGACCCAGTTCACTCTGCACGACAGACTCTAGGTCCATCCACCTCACTGCAAATAACTCAATTTCGTTTCTTTTTATGGCTGAGTAATACTCCATTGTATATATGTGCCACATCTTCTTTATCCATTCTTCTGTCGATGGACACTTAGGTTGCTTCCATGAATCCACCTTATTTTGAATATGGCAACAGGTAACTCACCTTGTGCCCCAAGTTAACCTCTTTTTCAGTCCCCCAAGCCTTTCCCTTCTGCTCTGGTCCCCAAATCCTCCCCAGAGTGGACCAGGCACAGGTGGGTCGGAGGGACGTCCCCAAGTACATGGGTCGCTGACTCAGCTGAGAGAGAGACAGCACATTCGTGGGGGGATGAGGTCACTGTCCCCCCCAGAAGTTCCCCAAACATGTTCTTTTCAGTTACGTGAAAGTCATCCCCATGCTATTGAATTTGACCTGAAATTCAGACATGCCTCTCCTTGACACTGAATTGTTACTATCCCCATGGTTGTCATGAGTCAGGAACCCAAAGAGAATCATCTCACTTTCCAAGTTAAAGACAATCTCAAATGAGCACATTTTTCACAGAATCACGCAGACACCGGGGGAAAAAAAGCACCAATTTTGTAGCCGTGGCTGTCCTGCAAACTTGCTATGAAAAGTTGAATTTGTTTACAGAAAAGGCCAATCAGACAATTCCCATAGGGAAGCGGCGGTGCTTCGCATCACTTTGAAAGTGTATGGGCCCTTCTGCCACGAATCGTGATGTTGTGCAGACATTTCCATCCCAGCCATCCCAAGTATTTTGATAGCTCAGACACCGTTTAAAAGTTGAGCTCAATGGAGTCACTTTCCATTTTTCATGGCAGAAATGAGTCTCTTTTTGACAAGCCGTATTTCTCCAGCACTGTTCAACAGTGGTTTCCATCGCAGCGTGATTTATTGCCGGCTTCCAGGAAAGAGTGCGTCAGGTATAGGATGTAAAAAATAAATGAGATCTGCCTCTGCATTGCAAGAAAAAAGAAGTTTGCAGAACAGGCTTTGCTTCCCTCCTTAAAAAAAGAGACAAATCTTTTGCTTGGAAGTCAGAAAAAAAGTCTATGAGACTTGCAGTCTTCTTTTTGTCATTAAATCCCCCTTTGTAGGATCAGGCCCAGTTCAGTTATGAAATACCAATCTTAAGAAAACAGTTCTGTCTCCTGGATTCTTAAGTGCTGAGTTTTGTGGGTTTATGATGAAAAACAGCTTCGAGAAATGAGCTAGACATTGAGTCAGAGAAACGGAGATTCATTCTCACCCTTGAGCCATCATGGAAAGGCCTTCTCTCCACGTGGAGCTAAAGGCGATGGAGAGGGGTTGGGCCCGTCTGTCCCATCTCTCACCTTCAGGATTTTCACCACTGGGGGCTTTTTATGCTCAGGTCCTCCTCTCTGCTCCTCTCCCCTCATCCCTTGCTTCCTTTCCACCTACTTAGGCTCTCCTAATCTTAAGGACTGAGTTTTTCTTGAAATTCACAATATCGGCCATTTCAGGATAGAACTGGTATTCAGAGAACACACTGCTTCTGGATAGAATCATCTGTCTACCTTGTTCCTCTCGTGGCAAATGAGAATCAGGCTTGGAAAGTGAGCCAATTCTGTCTTTTGTTCTTATTTTTAACTTACAATAATAGAATATTTTCAGTTCCGTGGAATTGTGCGGAGCGCGTGATTAATAACTAAGGTGGGGACCAGAGAAGCAGTCAGCAATAATTACATGATGGGGTTTTTAGCGACACCAAAATAAACCACAAAGAAAAAAGAAAAAAAAACCAAAAACTCAAGGGAATGTAGGACCTCTCAAGAGTGCTTATACCCACGTTACATAGCCAAGTTAAAGTTCCGGTTTCTCAATTCCTCATAGTAGGAAGTGCCAGGGATGGGGTGTTTTGTTGTTTTTTTAAAAATTTTTTGTTGGAGTATAGTTGATTTACAATGTTGTGTTAGTTCCAGGTGTACAGCAAAGTGATTCAGTTATACATATACACATATCCACTCTTTTTAAGATGCTTTCCCCACCTAGGCCATTACAGAGTATTCAGTAGAGTTTCCTGTGCTCTACAGTAGGTCCTTATTAGTTATCTATTATATATATAGTAGTGTGTTTATATCAGTCCCGATCTCCCAATTTATCCCTCTGCCCACGCCTTTACCCCTGGTAACCATAAGTTTGTTTTCTACATCTGTGACTCTATTTCTATTTTGTAGATAAGTTCATTTGTACCCTTTTTTTAGATTCCACATATAAGCGATATCATATATTTGTCTTGGAATGTTTTTAATCAGAGAAAGAAAACCCTCAAGTTCAACAATCTACCTCTTTCCAAGTAGTTTTCTGCCCCAGGTTTAGGTGGCAGTGGCCTAATGGTAATCGACGACTTCAATTTCTCTAGTGGCTGTTAATGTATGTTTCACTCAACACAAAATTATAGGCTTTTTTCCTTTATGTAACATCCAAATAGTCTTAATTTTGCTCATCAGCAGTCGTATACAGTTATTGCCTACCATCTGGAAAGTTCCCCTTCTCGGCATAGTTATAGAAGAGATATATTTACCTTTGAGAATGTAAACATATATGTAATGTGTATATGTGATATGTAAATACATGTGAGTACATTTATATCTTCGGGGTATTTAATATCATCATCATTATTATTTACAAATCATGTCACTGGGACTTAGAACTTCATTTACATTGAAGTCCCTCCAATCTAAGTTTCCCTGTGCTGTATATTATCTTTTTTTAAGACTCAGATTGTCAGAAATTCTTATTTTCAGTAGATCCGTAGTTTATGAATACACTGTTTGCCAAGGCAATAGGCAGAAAACTCGGTATAGGAGCAGTAGCAGGGGAAAGCAGTGGAAAGCACGGACGCCCAGTCAGCTGGGTTTCAATCCCATTGGCTCTTACGACACACGTGGCGTTGGGTGAATCACTCCATTTCTTCATCCCATCATCCTGGAATGATACTGGTCACAACTCACGGCACTGCTTGGAGGATGAAATGAGTTCATGCACGAGCAGAGCTGGCCTCCCTACATTGCATATGGCGCCCAACGTGGGTCAGTTAGTGTCCTGGGTTCGTTACTTCATTACCATGTTGTAGCTCTATCATGCCGCCATTTGCTGGAAGGACAGTGCAGACGTCGGGATGTTTTAGCCCAAGGCTGATTTGGCCCCCTAATGCCCACCTGCTTTATCCCCCAGGATCATCGATGGACGTGACCTGATGCCCCTGCTTCAAGGGAGAAGCCATCGTTCGGATCACGAGTTTCTCTTCCACTACTGCAACTTCTACCTGAACGCCGTGCGCTGGCACCCACAGAACAGTGAGTAGACGCATCTTTCTTTCCATGCTTGTACGGCTACATGCAGTCACGGCCATGGGAATAGAAGAAATTGCAAGAGGGCGTTGCTCTCATCAGATGCCTGAAAGATGCTTAGTTTTGCTTTCTCCGGCCTCCTCCTCGTCCCTTCTTCTCTTACGCCTCCCGGTCCCGTGGTTGTCCAGGTAGGGCGTCACGCATTGCCGTGACATGTGCTTGCAGCTCCCTCAACCTGGGAGGACTTCCTTTCTTTTCCCTTCCTGGCTAATGCTTATCCATCCGCCCCAGCCCCCCTGAAAGCCGTCTTTTCTGCTTGCTGTCCTGTAGCTTTTGCACTGGCACCGAGTGCCTTTGAGATGTTTACCCGACCTTCTCTCCTGAGCCTCGAAGGTAGGGGTCGTGACTCATCGATCTGTGTTTGGTCACGGATCGTGTGTATTTGCTAAAGGTAGATATTTAAGACAGAGTTCAAACGCTTTGATGTTATCATGGTTCCCAAACCCAGGTGTGTTTTAAATCGTGCACTGTATCAGTGACGGGACCTTCTTTGGGTTTTCCAACAGCGGATACAGGGGTGCATTTCTAACAAGCATAAAGGACCAAGTGGAACCAAGTGAGAATCGTCGGTGTAGTGACAGGTTCACATCTGGTTTTCATGTATTTAAACTTAGAATTACAGTAAGGCTCACATCGCTAAGATGCCTAGGAGTCTATGGGAATCCAGCAACTATTATACCCCTGCTGTATATCCCAGAGGTAAATGCTGATATTGGACTTTGAGGTTCCTCTTCAGTAGGAAAATGAAACTCCCCACTTCTCTAGTGTGTTTTGGGATTCTGCTCCCAGAGGTGAGATTCTCAGAGCAGCTTGTTTATCCCCTGCAGCTGATGACTTTGTAAAAACTCAGGTGACTCTGATGCTGGATTTCAAGGTACCCCGCACCCCGTCCTGCTCACCCAGTCAGTTTACCAAAGACATCATTTAAAGAGCAGCTGCTCCATTATTCTTAGAGTGGAAAATTATAACCCTCCGTTACCCAAAGAAATCACACCAGGTCTACCCTTCAACGTTTATACTTTAAATCTGGACGGCTTCCTTGAGGTAGCTTCTGGAAGACCAATATGGCAAAACCATGGGCGCACGATTCTAGGCCTGGAGGGATCCTATTTACCTATCTCATCAATGTGTCCATCATTCCTAACACCCATAGGAATGCTGTCTCTTTTTAGGATTATTGGCAGCATTTAGATCTGAGCCATCTCATCGTAAATGAGAGATGTGGTCCTCGCCACTTCCTTTTATACGGAGCCTGCGAGAAGCGTAAAGGACAAAGTCTCGGGGACTCTTGGCTGTTTAAAGAAGGATGATATCACGTCCTGAGCCTTGCAGAATTGCATTTAAATAAAGCCAACCCCCTCGAGTTAGAGGAGCCGGAAGAAACATATTGGATCAGGGGCTGGAGAAGCGCATTATGTGGAGGAGTAAACAGAAAAGGGACAGGAAGAGGCAGAAAATAGGAGTAAGTGAGAAAAACAAGACCCAGATTCTGATGGGCAGCTGGCCTGGGGATAAAACTTGCTTCTAAGACACACACACGTGACATTTTCTCTTATGCAGTTCCTTACTATCTTCTGTCTTGAAGCAGCAGCAAACGAGGAAAAATGACGGTGTTTCCACACCGGAATCATCCATCTAGCTAAAGGGTCTCAGGAAACCATGGGTTTTATGAATCGTCTCATCTGCTTTTCAGATTATGCCTGAAACTCAGTAACAGTGGTTGCTGCCTTGGCTGTCACACATGGCTCCATGGCTGTTTGCTCAGTATTTCATCTGTTCATTTGTTCTACCCGTATTTAATTGAGCATCTACTATGTGGCACCTTCTAGGCTAGGCTGCACACCTGTCAGGGAGCAAAATAGACCAGATTCTCTGCCAGGGAGTTGCTTACCTCTTAGCTCAGGACAGGCTGCAGGCTGTGCAAACAGCTGGGAGTGCACAGGTGTGTAAGGAAGTGTCACTCGTGTGTGTGGAGTTACCTGTCAACTAGAGAATACAGAAAGTCAACTAGTACTAGTTAGAGGAGATGACCGACATCATCTCGGATCTGTGCTGGTAGGAGTTCATGGTAATCACTACACGGGAGACACTTCCCATAATTGTCAGTGGTAAGAGGGCTGCCTCCTGACCTCCAAATACTTTGCTAGAAAAGAAGAGAGCCATTTAGGATCAGGGTTTAGAAATGTAGCGTCAGGGCAGCAGTGAGCTGGAGCCACCTCCGGATGGCTCAGGAATCTTGCCAGCTTGTTGGGAAAGCATTGCTACCTGGAAGTCAGCCAGGCGGCGAGCATTGACACCCTGGCAACTGGCAGACACAGCGAACGCACGCCCTGTTCCTCGCTCAGAAAGCACAAGCTTGCCAGCAGTAAGTACACTGGTACCCGTAAACTAGAATTGAGTGGTGGTGTGGTTAAGATCCAGTTCCCGTTTGTCTTGATTAGTTGGACGCCTGCATATTACAGTTCCCAACTTGTTGCTCATTTTTCCAAAAACTTAGAGCTGGAATGCTGTTTCCACCCTTTTAAAACATGAACCCCTTTCAGCTTTTATATTCAGTGTCTTCTCTATAATTGAATAATTCTCTAATGATAATGTTTCTGTAATTTCGTTGTCTCAGCAAATTGAATGGCCTAACTTAATCATCTCATATCCTTACGCCCATTGCATTTTAGAAGAACTCACGAAAGCATTATTAGAACACCGGTAACTTTTCTTGCATTACAGTGGGAATTGTGAGTTTAAATTTACTGTTCCGCGTGTATTCAAAAAGTTTGGCTTTCAGTTTTGACCTATGAAGCAGTGTTAGTAAAAATTCAATGTAATGACAACTTGATTTTATGGTAAAATTTATCTTAAAAGACTGGTAGATAGTTGGCTCTGAGATTCTGCTGCAGATTTTTGAGCAGATGAATATAAGTCTATAAACTAAATGCTCGCATTAGTGTGAGAGTTTCCAGACCAGCTGGTCGTACAGAAATCCATGGGATGTGGTTATGCTGATGTGGAATCCACGGAGCCCCATAAATCCTGCTAGCTTTTCAATTCAAGTTTGTTGGAAACTTCTCTCCTGTGACTTTTTCTTAAAGCATCATTTGAAAAACCTCAATAGTACACCTGAAACATACATTGTTTTTTTTAAATTTTATTTATTTATTTATTTATGGCTGTGTTGTGTCTTTGTTTCTGTGCGAGTGCTTTCTCTCGTTGCGGCAAGTGGGGGCCACTCTTCATCGCGGTGCGTGGGCCTCTCGCTATCGTGGCCTCTCTTGTTGCGGAGCACAGGCTCCAGTCGTGCAGACTCAGCAATTGTGGCTCACGGGCCTAGTTGCTCCGCGGCATGTGGGATCTTCCCAGACCAGGGCTCAAACCCGTGTCCCCTGCATTGGCAGGCAGATTCTCAACCATTGCGCCACCAGGGAAGCCCATACATTGTTTATAGAAAAACGATAAACAATTTTGACTTTTAAGACTTCAAAAAAAATTTTTTTAATCTTAAATCACAACAAAAAGCAGTAGGAAAATAGAATTCATTCTAAAGAAATTTGTTTATATCTAGCTCTTTTAAAGGTGCCTTTTTTGAAAATAGGAGATAAGTGAGGTTTAAAATTGCAACAGCATTACAATAGTAATTGAGGAAAAATGGTTGCTTTGTTCACTAAGATTTTCACCCAGTTAAAAAATTAATTTTGCCTCTAAAATGCACCTAAGAAAAGAGAGAAGATTCTAATTACAGCTGCTTGTGTCTCAGGAGTTGATTGGTGTAAGAAAGGCTATGCTTAGTTTTTGTCTTTATTAATGACTTCAGTTTGTGTTGGTGGTCTGATTCTCCTTTGTCTGATTATCGGAAGTTAAACCTGAAGGGTCAGAAACAACAAATAGAGGGCTGAAGCTGAACTCATGGGGGCTGTGGCATTTTCAAATGAAAGCTGCAGAGAACTTTCCTGTACTCCAGCTTACCTTAAGAAGGAGAAGCCCTCGCCCAACCAGAACTTTTGTTGCAATTAAGAAAAAGCGCATATACGTAAATCACTTCAAGGATATATTTCAGGTCTTAGGATTTCCTTTTCCTTTTGGTTGAAAATCTCGACCAAAGGCTGCATTCCCAACAGCTCTTGACGTTTGCGATATTCACCCACTAATTCCTTCACTTGCCTTCTCATCCCGGTATCGCGGGACGTGTGTGCGTGTAATTGTAGGAACGCAGGGTGATGTGTCCCAGGATGGATGGAATCTGCTTTGCCCACAACCTAAGAGAAGGTGTGATGGTGATATAGGAGGATGGAGAAGGTTTCCCGGAAATTGTGTTCAATGTTTATTCAATTTGTTTTATCTCTTTATCACTCAGACTCTTCAGTAACGGGCTTATCGTCCCAACCATTCATTTCCTTTCATGGAAAAAAACCGTCATAGATGGATTTTTTTTGTTTTCTCCCACTTGGTCTATCAAACATGTATTTTTATGTGGCACTTCCTATTACCTTATAAATAATATTAGACCATTTTTGAAACATACATCTACTTTTTTTTTTTATTGGAGTATAGTTGATTTACAATGTTGTGTTAATTTCGGCTGTACCACAAAGTGACTAAGTTATTCATATATACATTCTTTTTCATATTCTTTTCCATTATGGTTTATCACAGGATATTGAATATAGTTCCCTGTGCTCTACAGTAGGACCTTGTTGTTTATCCATTCTGTATATAATAGTTTGTATCTGCTAATCCCAAACTCCCAATCCATCCCTCCCCCAAATCCCTCCCCCTTGGCAACCACAAGTCTGTTCTCTACAGACATCTAATACTTTTCGGCTAAAGTTTTCGCATGTCTGACCTAAGATTACATTAGTTCTTGGGTGAAAAACGTGCCAGCCATGACTTCTGTTCATTTGTCACAATGCAACCTTGCTTCCTTACAGAGACAAAATACATCAAAATGGGAGTTTCTTTCTCGAATGCCAAAAGCACAGTGTTTCTGAACGAGTCCTCCAGTGTTAGCTTAGCACCCAGCTTATTCGCAACTACCGTAGGCCACTTCTTCTGCCCTTTTCCCCCTGATGTACTCGCTCCTACTGATTTTCTACAATGTTTTGCACATCTCTCTTCTTCGATGTCAGCGTGGGGCATCTGTCAGTTCTCACAGTATTCCTGTTTGTTTCTAACTCTGTCCTGATTTGCTTCCATCTGCTAGCAGACCTGGGCGTTTTCTATGGGTACATTTTAGTTCTAACCAAGGCATGTTGTAGTGAATATTTGTATTAAGTATTTATATTAGGTATTCATATTTATATTAAATATTTGTGTCTTCCTCACCTTCGGATCTTCTATCCACAAATGTTTTGTAGGTGGTTTTAGGCTTTTCCTTCTGTTAATCTCTTTTTCTTGAAACGCATCATCTTTTTTATGTGACCACTGCATGTCTTTTGAAGACACACTTGATAACAATACACTGCACCTTTACGTTTATTCTATATCTCCTGTCTAGCAGACGCTCTGCTACGCTCTTTGCATATGATGTCTCTTTTAATCCTCCTGATTAAAAGTGATTTTGATTATATTCGTATTAGATTTGGCTGTAACAGAAACAAAAAGTCACAGTAGCTTATATCAGAGGGAGGTTTCTGTCTTCATCTCGTGAGTGACGTCTAGCGGTAGGTGGTCCACAGAGTTTCAGGGATGCAGACTCCACGCTCCGTCCCACCACCTGGAGGATGCAGCAGCTTCTTCTGCGTGGAGACGGGTGACAGTGTCCACCTACGGGCAGCAGGAGGGAGCAATGGATGGAAAGGATGAGAGGAAAAGGGTGCATGTCCGATATCTCCGAAGGAAGATGTTCCCCAGGCGAGAAGTTGGTCACCTGTGCACACCTGGTATCAGGGGAGGCTGGGCAGTGCAGCCTTCATTATGGGTGTCTGTGTGCCCTGGTAACACCCCACAACTGTGGGAGCCTGAGGATAGTTGTCAGTCTCTACCAAAGTTATTTACAGATATGAGGACGAAGAGGTGTCAGAGGTCACAGAACAGGCGTGCAGTAACAAGAGTTGACGTCAAAGTTGGATGCTAAACCAACACTGGCTACTTTGAGAGTCTGCCCTGTGGTGAATCGGAACTTCTTCCCCCAAGACAGTAAGTTCTTCTATTCACACTCACAAAGATGATTCTTATTCCTCCCTGTTGTCTCTCTGGCCATCTCCACAGGCCCATGGACTGTTTCTGGAATTCATTCGTGTCCTCTCATTCCCTAAGTCCAACCCATCCTTGGGGACCTCAGCTCTGGTCTCCCCTGGACGAACTCTGACCCTGATCTACACCCTCCCACTGCCACCACGTCCACCCTGCACATGCCTGTGTGCACACACTTTCTTGAAGGCAAAGGTGACGTGGAGACACCCCAAGAAATCTCTGACTTCCTGGCTCATTTATCTGCCGTGACCAAATGTCACCAAGCAGCCTGGATCTCTGGCTGGCTGGAGGCTGTGTTGGCACTGAGCGATTTTAGGCAGGACGCCCCCAGTGGCTCTGGAGGAGAGACACACAGAACGTACTGGGCTTCCTGTCTGCCCCCATGCCGGCTTTCGTGGTGGCAGCTGGCTTCTTCCCTCTTTTTCGGTGTCTTCCTGCTCATCCTGTCGGCTCATTCGTCATTAATTTACCCAGCACATTTTTATTGAGCATCTGTTCTACGTAAGGCCCTGTACGCTGGCAGTTCACAGATACATTCACTCTTCTATGTAAGGCTCTAGGTACTGGGCATTTAACACACGTGGGAGATACAGTTCTTGTGTTCAGAGAGCGAGTAACCTAGAAAGAAATGGAGTCCACAGACGGTGGTAGCCCTTCAGGGCTGAATGCTCAGTAGAAACTGCTGAGAGGCGCCGGGAAACAGGGGTAACTTCCAGCTGGAGACCTGGACAGGCTCACGGAGGAGGAGTTGTCGGACCTTGAACAATGGATAGGATTTCAACACACAGAGACGGTGAAGGGGAGTGGGAGACTTCAGCACGCCTTGTGTACCCACTTAGTACAGGATTCATATTTCCGTCCCCCAAAATGCAAAAACAAACGCCTAGTCAAAGGGAGTGTTTTGCTTTCGGGCACTCAGGCATCACTCGTGGAGCTAGGGTTCCTCTAAATCTGAATTTAAAAGCAGGTGCTCTGGGTCACAGCCCTTAGCTGCTTCCTCTTCCTTCTCAGTGTTTTTGTATCTTGAGTCTCAGTGCAACCAGCGCAGGAAGCTGGCAGAACTGGGTCTGTCGCCCATGAGCCCAGTGCTGGGTCACTGAGGGTCTGGGCTACAGAGAATGGGTGGACACGAGTCTCAGGGGTCAAGAACAAGAGCCCTTGGGTCCGCACTTCTCTGGGAGCGTGTGTGAAGACACTGGTCCCCTAGGTGCCTCCATGTGGGCCCACATCCTAGGATCTTTGGGTCTAAGACAAGAATGTAGCATTGATGTCGGGTGGCTGGCTCAGGACAGGGGAACGCGGTTGGGGGGTATCGTGGAATCAAGGAGGTCGCCATGAGCCGTGGGGACCTTGGGGTGGATTTTCAGACGTCCGTCCAGGAGATGAGATCAGCATTACTAAGGGGGCAAGCTGAGGGTCCCAGGGGGGTGGTATGGGCCGCTCACAGTGGGAAAACACAATAGTCTTTGAAATACTTCTTGAAGGACTCCAAGATGGCGCTATGTGGTGGGAAACACTGCTAAGACCAAAAACCCCAAACGACTCTGTGTGGCTTCCGTATGTACGCGGAATCCTGCAAGCGTCCAAAATAAATCTTGCCAAGACGAGCTGTTCCAACAGCATTCATCAAAGGATGTCTGAATCTGAGTGATAAATTAGGAGCCAGCGTGTTGAAGCCATTTAAGTTTTGTTGTCCGTATTCTTTAAGAATCCTTAGGAGGGGGGGAAAGGTGTCTTAAGACTCGTATTACAGTGGCAACAGGTTTAAGAGCATAAAGAAACTAGTGTTTTTGTCTTAGATTGCCGGCAGCTTTATATTCAAAGCTAACGCAAAGATGGTTATTACTATGCACCTGGCATTGTTCTGAGAGCTTTACACGAGGGGATGGATTGTTAACTCCCAAAGCAAAGCCCCGAGGCCGGTACTATTATTATCCTCACTTATCAGAAAAGGAGCTGCGGCCCTGAGAGCTTAACAGCCACGCCCAGCATCCCACAGCTAGGAAATCGCAGAGCTGGGATTGGAGCCCACACTGTCAGAGCCGTCAGAAAGGGGAGGAGAGTTCAAGCAGATCGCAGTCAACTAGCCACCAAGACAGGAAACACTTCTGAGCTCAGAGACAAAGGATGTCTCCCCTTGATGCTGGTCATGGCTCCAGACCGACAAGAATCCTCGCATGAAGGGAAAAGCACTTTGCAAAGCGGACTCGTGTCTGTTAGGCAGAGCTAAGCATCTCATATCTGCAGAAGGTGGTTCCAGAGCCGCATGGACAGAAAAAACGGGCTTTGCATTCTCTCTGTTTCTGTTCTTGGGGACCCTGTATGCTCAGGCTTGGGGTTTCTCTGTCCACGGACCGCTGAACCTTTTCTGGTGGCTGAATCCCTGGAAGTGATCAAAATCACAACAGCTGTTCCTGTCCTGGGCTCTCACGCCGCTCACATCCCCAAGAAATCCCAGGAACCCACTGCTTATTTTAATTTGGATGAAATAGCTGTTTTAGGATTACACTTGGAAGGTGCTGAGTTCAGGGTCTAGCTTAGGAGTCAAGTTTTTCTCACTTAAACTCTATTTGCCTTTTTGTCAAAGGACTGTAAACTTTCTTTTCTCATGAATCCACTCAGTTTTTTTCCAGTGGTGATTTTGCATAAAAATGGGTTTCATAGGTAGGTAGTGATCTCCACAGCATTTTCTATGACCTTGACAAAGCAGCCCTCTAACTGTATGTCACTGACATCTTTGTCCTCTAATAGTCACAATTATTTCTCTTAAATTTTTGGAGCGTATTTTAAACCTAAGTCGACTTATTGTTCCCATCACTACTTAGACTATTTTTTTGAAAAAATGTTCCATTTAATTTTCCTGCATTCTCCCTAGAAAATGTAATAATTGCTTCCTCTGGTCAGTGGGCCTCAATTGTAAGAAAGATTAAGATCCCGTGGTGGTCAAAATATTTATCTGTGACAGAGGTGAGACAGAAGCAACCTTTGTTCAGAATGGACTGGAATTTTAACACTAGAGAAAAACACTTTTTTAACTCAACATTTTTTTAGTAGTATATGGAGAAATCCAGGATGAAATACATTATTAAAATAATTTTGGTAAACAGGAATAAATATACCTATTAGAAATATAAGGTGACACCAGGTGCCTCCTGTTTTATCACATGATCTACTGATTTACTTTTTTTCTGTTGAAATGACACCTTTGACAATGTCGATTCCTGGGTTCTTGGTGAGCAACGGAACAGACCGTGAAGTAAGGCTTCGTATCTTATACACCTACATGCAATAAAATGCAGCCCAGTTTCTCTCATTTGAGCAACTCCGAAGTGGTCTAAAGAAATAATACAGAGAATACTCAATGTATCTTTTTATAAAAAGTTTAAAAAGTCCAAATTGCGCTATAAAAAGTACAAATTGCGCTATAAAAAGTCAAAGACCCCTATAGCTTACCCAACAAATCTTCAGAAACATTAATTCTTCATTCTGCCCTTGTCCGAGCTACATTGCCATACCACGGCTGCTCCCTGTGAGGATGCTTGAGGTTTATTTACTGACTGGTCCTTAAACCTGCCCGCCCGTCTGTTCACACCTGGGCAGGACAGAGCACAGGTGGCTAGTGACGGAATCTGCTTGCACGGCTTTCAAAAGCAAGCGGGTAGGGCAGGCCCTTAAATGAATTTGTTCCGGGAGCCTGTACTCTCTTGGGGTTTTAAGAACACCAAGACTGGACTCGATTGTCAAGTTCAAAACAGCCAGCAGATTTGCAGCTTTTGGGCCAGAGCGGAAGAGGCTTGCTTCCCCACGCCTCTGTCTGTAACAGCCTCGGCCCTGCTGACCCTGATGAAGGACAGATTCTAAGTGGCTGCAGCTTCTCGCTGCCGAAAAGGCTTCTGAAGGAGATCTAGGGGTCAAGGGGAGTGAGGCGGGGGACGGAAAGAATCTGAAGGTAACCCGCTTCCTCTTTATCTTCTGCTGGAGAGGGAAAGCAGGCCCTGGAATTCTTCCTGCAGCCTCGCAGCCTGAATTCATCTTTAGAAGGCAGGTGCTGACCTGTAAGTTGTGTAAAGCAACACAGCCAGTAAGTGCCATCTCTCCCAGCATCAACTACGCGACGGACGGCAGGTTCCCTGTTGTGGATCTCTTTAGTATATTCATCTAGGCCATGTGCACATTGCTTGTCTGTGCTGACTGGGTCTTCCCCAAACCAGAGAGGCTTACTCACCTTTGAATATGCTTGTCTGAGGTCAGGGTCTGTTTGGGGAGAACGTGGGACCCATGGCAATTGTTTTCTGTTAATTCCATTAATTTCTTTTGCATTTGGATCCATGCATGGGCCACTCGATACCTATAACTACAAAATCACCATCTCCATGGCAAACAAATGATCAAAGTGAATTAAATAGGTGTGTGATGCTTTCTAGTGGGACAGTCTCTATGGTTTTATATAAAAAAGCTGAAAGGATAAAGCAAAGAAGGACTTTTTCGGTCTGCACCTAATTCTGCTTGGTTCATACGTGTTAACTCTGTTTTGATCTGCCACCTTTTTCTACCCAGGAAACAGTTTTTAGACCTCTGTCAGAGCATGTGTGATTAGTAGTCAGCTTTCAGAAAGTCATAACATTGTAGGATAAACAGGAAATCAAACATTTCACAATTATTTGTTTGTAAATTAATTTTTTTCTAAAAATGTCAATATTGGGTGTTTAATGGAACACAGAAGTTACATTTTAAAAACTATGTAACCATCCTACTCTGGGGTCAATTTGGAATTTTTAGCACCTTTATTAAGGTATCACATATAGAGCATAGAATTCCAATTCAACCATTTTTAGTAAATGTTTAGAGTTCTACAACTATAGTCAAATCTAATATCAGAACATTTTCTTCATCCCCAAAAGATCATTTCTGTAACCCAGCTGCAATTTCTCCCCATCCTCACGCCCAGCCTCACTAAATGCTGGATGGGATGCGTCTGGGCTTTCTTAAAAGGGAGGAAATCAAATGTTAGCTGAGGTCCTAGCGTGTTTCAGATGGTTCCTGATGGCTGTATGTATGTGTACACGTGT
The DNA here is from genome assembly GCF_965194825.1 of Balaenoptera physalus. Classification (NCBI taxonomy): domain Eukaryota; kingdom Metazoa; phylum Chordata; class Mammalia; order Artiodactyla; family Balaenopteridae; genus Balaenoptera; species Balaenoptera physalus. Next base: position 4,994,782 of record NC_138903.1, read on the forward strand.
GTATATGTGTATGTGTGTGTGTCACGTTTTACCATCTCACGTACATATTAGCGTCGAGCTCCCTCTTCCCTCTACTTTGTTTTAAACAGAAACACAGGCTGCGAAGCTTAGCATCTTGAAGTTGGAGAACAAAAAGGGTCAGAGCTCGGAGCTTAGAATCTGTTAGTCAGTGTGTATTTGCTGAGTGCCTGCCCCACTGCAGCTGCAAGCTGTAAAGTTTATGAGACTGAACTGTGACAGTCCTCTTAGAATTCTCTGCTCAAACAATTAGTAAGCTTTTTTCCTTTCTCACCAGCTTCTCCCAAGAAATTAGGGGTTGGGAAAAAGATGGAAGAGGGAGAGAGAGGAAGAGGGGCGGGGTGGGAGAGAGGGAGAGAGAGAGAGATGGATTAAGGAGGAAATGCCAAAGTTTTAATATGGTTAAATTTGCATCCTAACAGCTATTGCATAATCAGCTTCGTCTCTTGTTCTGTCGCAGTTAAACAGCAATGCGTGGGTTTTTTTTTTTTTTTAAGCTATGTCTCTTACCCTTTTGAGCCTTAAGCATGAGAAATCCATTCCATGCATAATCGAGTGGTAGGTCTCTGCCTTCTTGCAGCGCACGGCAGGGTGCTTTCTGTGCATGTTCTCTTTGGAGGTCACTCTGATGACCCTGTCCCCACGAAACCCACTTCTGTCCTTGTCAACCACAGGCACGTCCATCTGGAAAGCCTTTTTCTTCACACCCAAGTTCTTCCCCGAGGGCGCCAACGGATGCTTTGCCACCCACGTGTGTTTCTGTCACGGGCAATACGTCACCTACCACGACCCGCCTCTGCTCTTTGACATCTCCCAAGACCCCAGGGAGAGAAACCCGTTAACTCCGACGTCAGAGCCCCGGTTCCGGGAGATCCTGGGGACCATGCAGGAAGCGGCAGCCCGGCACGCTGAGACCCTGAGGGACGTCCCCAATCAGCTGTCGCTGGGCAACCTTATCTGGAAGCCGTGGCTTCAGATGTGTTGCTCATCGTCAGGCCTGTCTTGCCAGTGCGACCGGGAGAAGCAGGATGGGAGAGGGAGCCGTTAGCCACGTGCGTCTGGGGGCGCCCGGGGCCACCCCACCTGCTGCATCACAGACGAGCGTGGGGGGCGGCACCGGGTGAAGCCAGCGCTGGCAGCTCCCACCCCGGGACTCAGATCCCTTCTCTCTGTCTTCTCACCTGGAGGCTCCATCAAAACCCCACATTTACGCCCTGGGGAAAAAATCAGGGTTTGCCATAAACAGAGGCATAGACGTTAGTCACGTCTTCCAAGGCCAACGTTACATGAATGCGGTAGGCGGGATTTCAATGAGTCTGGCCAACACCAGTGCAGACGGAGAGCAGGAAGTTGCACAGGTAACCTGTTCATCTCTCAGCCAATGCGTGTGATCCACGATGTAAGGCATCACTTACTCCACAAGCTGATGTGACGCTGTGGCCACTGGGATTCCCCTTACAGCGCATCACGAAAAAGAGAATAAAATTTAAAGAGTGTTTAGTAAACCTAACACGTGCAACGTTATAATGAGTAAAAGACCATCTTGACCCATCATGGATGATGGTAAGTTCCAGTTTGGTTATTGGAAGGCAATTACTGTCAGTATTATTTGCAATAATATGAAATACTATTCATGATATATATGTTTATATATATACAGTTTCTTTGAGAAGTTTACAGTATTTAGAAGCTTATCACTATTTAAGTAAAAACAATAGAGGGTCACAGCTGTTTGTGCTACAGCCTTTCGGTGAAATCCCTCAGCAACAATAATGCCAAGACAAATCTCTCCTGTACGGATTTGCATCCCATAATTTGCAGCATTCTACTTGGGTTCTGCTGTTTCTTTGGTGAACGGAGGTTCTGAACTCAAAGGCCACTTCAGTGATGCTGCAGTCCCTGGAATCCTTTCTAACAGAATTCAGAATTTTTGGCGTGTAAAATTGTGATATTTCATGGGGGGAGAGAGACACAAGCAGTCCATCCACGACCCATACCCATGACCGTGACATCTTGAGTTCTTGCAGAATTTAATGAAGAGAGAAGGTGGTTCATGTCCGTACTTGTGTTTTGGGTGGTCTGATCCTGCGGCTAAGAAATATCTATGCCTCCACCATGAGATGCGCAATTTTGTTTGAATTCCATTTCCTGCAACCTCAGTAACGCAGGACGAGGCGTAACCAGGTCATGTCGGAGACTGGGGGTTAGGGGCACAGCTGGAGAGAGTTCCAACGTCTGAGCCACCAGCCCCTCCTGAGGAAAGAATTCACCTGTGCAGGGAGCACTTAGGTCACCTTCAGGCGCTGAACATCCTCCAACAATATCATGCAGATGCCTTTACTGATCCGTCCTCAGCTGTGGTCCATCTGCCTCCCATTCATCTCTTTCGGGAACACGTCTGAACATCTGCTCTTGGCTCAGGGTTTTCTCGATCCCACAAGAGTGCAGGTCAATGGAATACCCCACCCCACCGGGTACCCTGACCCCTCCGGGCACTTTGGAGAGAATGTGTACAGGGTGGCTCAGGCTTTCTGACAGGGGACTCTGATTTCCTCTGTGTGTCTCCACTGAAGAATTTCTAAGATCCAGCAGCATGTCCCCAGCTCCTCTTTAAGGTCTACTATTTCAGATTTTAATCTTTCTTTTTCTTAAAAAAGAGAAATGATTCCCGCCCCCACCCGCCACCCCCCACCCACTCCCTGGGAATGGTTTAAAGTTGGAAAACAAACAGGATTCTTTCTTTTAATGCGGATTTCTCTTTCCAGAAATTGCCAAAAATCTGTCACATTGTTTTAGGAAATAGTCTCATGAAAGAATGCACCAGCATGTTAGTAACGTGTTAGGATTATTGCTATTATCATACAAAAACTATATAAAGCCACTGTTAGGAACTTACGTTTGGAGATGATCACGTTTACTCAGAGTTGAACATACTCAATGCAGATGGACTTTTACAAAACATTTTATGATGTAAGAACATGTGTTTGAGGGTGAAATAACTTGAAGAAGTTTTATAGATGATGTGAATACATAGCTTTGTATAGAATTAATTGTTTAATCTGTACAATGGTAACAGCCAATGAAGAATACATATACCTCTGGAGCTACAGTGAGCTTTAAAGTATTTGCCTCAAAATAACTTGGATCACCCTTATGTGTCACGGTATTTGAAAATCAGGTTTATTTGTCATAATCATCATTACCATAGACTTCAGACCGCTTACCATCTGAAAGTTTTGCTTGGAATGTACAGCAGGAAATTGGAATTCCCATCGGTGTGACCTCTTGAGTTGTATGTGCAAACCTTAGTGGGTTTTGAAGCTTTAAACAAATTCTTTTTAAAAAAATCTTTGTATTTCTAGCATTTCGTAGATGTTAAAGGCTAAGCAAACACTAACCTATAGACAGGGCATTATTTGACGATGTCAGTATCACTGCATGAAAAGCAAAATCACAACCTACACATCGAGGTAATTAAGGATTAAAGAAAGGAAACAGATTTCAGGTAGCCCTGAAGGACATCCAGTGAAGGGTAAAGAAGCGGGAAAAGTATTTGGCATCTGTCTGAACAATGCGACCTGTGAAGTGATTGCCTCTGTGCAGGTTTCCCAGAACCTTGTCCTGATGTTAATGCAAAATTAAAATAAAATTTTCCTTGGCAATTCAACAGTCTGTGCTCTCGTGCCGTGCTTTCCCACAGGACTCAATTCAGCAAGCGTGCAGAGTGTTTCCTATGTTTGGGGCATGATGGTAATTGATGGGGAATATGGGTTTTAGTTCAGCAAATATTTATGGAATGTCTGAGGCTCCGGGGAGGGGTAAGAAGTATAGAGACGGGTAAGAAATAAATAGCCCCTGACTTTCATGATTAGAGGGCAGGGCAAGGGCCAAGTTATCCATCACGCACACGGCCTCTTTTCAGGGGCTCACAAAAAAATGTCTAATGTCTTTTAACGTCAGAAGCAAAAACTGAACATTTGGGGTTGAAGATCATAGACGCACAGGTACCAACGCAGTCGTAAAATGGAATTCTTGTGTGTTTTCATATGGTTTATGTTTTTATGTAACCTGTCTTCATCTTGACTCTTATGCATATGTTTCCTTCCTGGGCCTTGGAGGTCTTAACCGGTCCTGGACCCAGTTGAAGCAGCTTCTTTGCTCAACAGATGTCTGGGGCAGAGAAGAGTCTAAATTTTGATACGACAAACCTTGCCCTCTCTTCTCTACCTTTCGACTGGGTTCCCTGGGAAGGCAGAAGCGGAGTCAGACTAAACCGCTGAAGCCATGAGAACAAGGAAGGAATGCAGTGATGCTGGGGCTCAGATGAGCTCTCACTGACCCAGCCATCCTGCATAAAAGCTAAACCACGCCCGTCGGGAGGCGGGCTGACCCGTGGGTCATAGTAGGGAGAGGTGTGCGTGGATGAAAGATGTTGCTTTGCACAGGCTCCTGTGCAGTACACGCCAAGCTTCGTCACCTCCTCTTTGGCCCTCAGAGGATGTCAGGTGTGATGTCAATGACCAAGTGCCCCGTAAACTATAGCTGCCTGTCTCCCCCCACCTCCCATCCATCTGGGCTGTCCTGGCCTCAGTCAGGACAGTGTGGGTGCCCTGGCCATCCTTGGTGTTCCGATGCCACGCACCGGGTCTGTGTTGCTACACCTGCCTCTAGCTGGCATCACTTCCTACCATCTCTTTGTGTGATGGGCTCCGAGCTAAGTGATCGTAATTTACCAGTATTTAAGAGTGTCAGATATTATGTTAGAGGAGCCTTTTCAATTAAGGAAACGTCCACTTACCTAATTCGAACACAAGCAACTTGAAAACGACCCGTGTGTTCATGCAAAGGAAATATTGTCATGAAGCAATTTCTCAGTTTTCTGAGAACTCAGTGGACCTTACATCTAGGAGAGCCTCAAATGTTTGCCCTAAAGGCGGTTCTCCTCATGAAGTTCAGATCCTCTAAATGACCTCTCAGGGTACTGCTGTTTATCTTACCCATCTTCAAAGAAGCTGATTGTCAAATGAATGTATAATATATTCAAAACAGAAATAGATTCACAGACATAGAAAACAAATTTATGGTTACCAAAGGGGAAAGGGAGGGGTAGGATTCAATTAGGAGTTTGGGATTAACAGATACACACCACTATATACAAAATAGATAAAAAAACAAGCATTTACTGTATACCATAGGAAATGATATTCAATATATTGTAATAACCTATAATGGAAAATAATCTGAATATATATATAAATATATATATATATATATATACACACACACACACACACACATATATATGAGTTACTTTGTTGTACACCTGAAATACACAATATTGTAAATCAGCTACACTGCAATTTTAAAAAAAGGCAGATTGTATGGTTTACCCAATGAGCAAACACAATGACTTTCATATGGTGGTCTGGGATATAAAATTGGCCTCCCTGGTTATATGAGGATCTCAGGTTTCAAACTGTATTACCTGTGCTGAGGGATGGTGGTGTTTTTCTGAAGGCCCAATTTCCGATGAATATATTATTATAAATATGAACTGTGAATTGCCTGTCAAAATTTATGTTGTCTAAATTTAACACAGGGTGCAAAACTAAGTCACACACAAAGATATGACATATTCGCTAGAGGGCAGGGCCCCTTGGTAACTGCATGTGAAGCAGAAACTGTCTCATAGCTCTTACGTACGGTTTCATTGCAATGGGTATTGGGCAAGAAGACGTATCCCACTTCTTTTATCTTTGGGACCATAGAGACACTCAGGCCTGGCCGGAAGTTCCCCGCACCATCCTCTGTTTGTAGCTGCAGAATGCAGAATATCCAGGTAAGGACTCTGAGATGGTCCCAAGGAATGGTGATGCCATGATGGTAATGAAATAGCCTGGATCCCTGAGTCACCACCTGGGGCAGCTGCAGAGAAACCCCCCTCCCCTCATCAACAGGTGGCTGTGACCTGAACAGGATCTAATCTTTTTTTTTAAGCCACCGAGATTTGGAGGCTGTTAGTGCAACAGCAGCTAGGGTTACTTAGCTTGACTAATAACACTAAGCTTGGCCGCATTATGTGAGCTTGACATTCTGTGATGATTTTTTGGATTGCAAAAAGATTTTTTCCGATCTACTGGTGTTGCTTTGAATAGAAGCCTATGCACTAATTTTTAATTTTGATTTTATGTTGGGAAGAACCCTTAACATGAGATCTGCCCTCTTACCAGATTCTTCAGTGTACAATATTTTTAACTACAGGCACAGAATTGTACAACGGATCTCTAGAATGTATTCATCTTGCATAACTGAAACTTTATACTCGTTGATAGGAACTCCCCATTTTCCTTACCCCGCCCCCCCGCCCAACCCCTGGCAACCACCGTTCTGCTCTCTGCCTCTATGAGTTTCCTCATATAAGTGGAATCATGCAGTATCTGTCCTTCTGTGACTGGCTTATTTCACTTAGCGTCTTGTACCTAACATTCATCCATGTTGTTTACTGAAAGATTGCCCTCATTTTTAAAGTTCAAGGGTGTCTATTATTAAAAAACAAAACAAAACAAAAGGCAACAAGTCTTGGTGAGGATGTGGAGAAATTGGAACCCTCTACATCGTTGGTGGGAATGCAAAATGGTGTAGCAGCTGTGAAAAACAGTATGGAGATTCCTCAAGAAATTAAAGATAGAACTACCATAGGATCCAGCCACCTCACTTCTGGGTATTTATCCAAAAAATTGAAATCTGGATCTCAAAGAGATATCTGCACAACCATGATCATTGCAACATTATTCATAATAGCCGGTATGTGGACAGAATCCTAAATGTCACTAACCGATGAATGGACAAGGAAATGTGGTATATGCCTTAATTCTTTAAAGACCGTCAACCATATGAAGGTGGGAAACAGAGAAACTTAAAGATAGAAGTATACTGGACACTACCACCACCTGCCCACAGCCCAGAATTGTGGAGAAGTGATTCTGCAACTACAGTGTGAGTGAGTGAGAAACAGAGTTGCTTGCTTTATACAACCAGCAATTTTTTCATTACTTAAATATTGAGATCCTTTCTCAAAGTGGAATACTAAATTTTGCATCATGGATTATAGGAAAATAGCAGATTTCAAAATATATATGCCTAGGAATGATGGTATTTCTAACAGTAAAATCTTCTCATGAATACCTTTTTATAAAATATTCTGGCTAGCAGATATTTGGTCCTGTCCAAAACGCCCAAGGAGACATCTTGGTCCACACCAAAAGGTCCTTGATATTTGGTCCTGTTCAAAATTGTGTGGCATGGACCAAATATCTCATGGACATTTTAGATAGGACCAAATTTCAAGGACCTTTTGGCATGGACCAAATGTCTGATGCACCAAATGTCTTACAAAAGTTTTGGACAGGACCAAATATCCTGCAAGGAATGTTTTTTTAATTCCCTGCAAACTTTATCACTTTTGAAATACTTTCAAAAATATTTCCTGTGAATATGTAAAAGACTCCTGTGAATGCGATATTTTAGTTTTGTTGATCAGATTTTAGCCTTAGAAAAAGATCAAAAGATGATGTAATGTTTTTATGCCAACTTCTTTCAGCAACCTTTGAAATAATGCCGTGTAACTAAATGTTTAGTATTTCCAATTAATCCATGAGATGCTTATTTCCTGTGGTTTTCTTTAAAAGTCAGCATTGAAAACATTCAGTTAATGCAGAGCATCAGTTTCGTGTTAAAATCTGAGGGGCATTTCTGCAGCAGGGTTTGAAAGCAGCGTTGTCTAGTGCCTCTCAGCGAAGGTGACAAGTGCCATATGAAAAGGTTGGGAGAAGTTAAGAGTTTCAGATAATTCAGAAAAGGGCACTCGTGGCATTTTATCAGGCGAGGCAAATGTATCGGGTCAGTAACTGCTACGAGAGAGAGGTATGAGACAACCCATCCATTAGAGCTTGTATCAGGGAGACGTATTCCCAGCTGTAGCATCAGAAGCAGAGATAAAGTGAGTTTCTGCAACACGTTTCATCATTCTGAAGGTGAGGTGGGAAACGGTCCCAGGGCCCGTGCGTTGCTGTGATAGGCTGGCTTATGGGATGATGTTTGGTTAGACTCATGCATCCCAGGCTTGATTCCAAGTGTGTCTGTGCGTTCATTGACTTAATCTTCACTCCATCTCTATCAGATAGATGTTATGATTGTCTCGTTACAGATGAGGAAACAGATATAGAAAACAGGATGTAAATAGACTGCTTTATGCTCAGATTTATGCCGTGATGTTTTGGTTAAAAAAAGTAAATGGATAGATTTTCATGGTCTCCACGTATGACTGTGTGTGCTGTCTACTGCACAACTCCAGGGGTGACATGAACACACCACCGTAGGAAGAGTGCTTTCTAAATTTGACCAGTGTGCAACCTGGGCCACCATACGTAGCAGGCTTGGTTAGATGGTGACATTGTACAAAGAGCCGGATATGTAAGTCATTGATAGAACTCATTATTTTGATTGGCCTGCCAAGGAACACAGAGGGGTGCTGCGTGAATTCAACCCACACATTGAATCTTTGAGCTGGCCTACAGACTTGAGACACTTCCAGAGGGAAGAAGCGATCTGAGGATACTGACCATTAAAATGGAGTTCAGATTAGTGGAGTTGGTTTACTGCATTTAAAGAAACAGGCATGTGGTTTTGTGTGTTTGTTCATTTACTGTTTACAGCCCTCACTGTGGTGTTTGCTGAAGGTCTGTGGCTTGTTCCACGGTCCAGGCACATTTTAAGATTGTGTTTTGGAGGAAGTGTCACCTGTCACTTGAGGGCTGCAGCATCAGTTGCCAGTATCACAATTTCCCAGCACTCTTTCCACATCTCACATAGAGGCTGGTCCCCCAGACTGGTCTCAGGGTGAGGATGACACCAAACAGAGCCCCAGCTGACCCACGATGACCGTGTAGGGTGAGCAAGGAATAATCCTTTGTTCTTAAGTGACCAAGGGCTTAGATGTTGTCACTGCACCCTTAAGTACCTTCTTCTTGGCTAACTCATGTCACCACTCTGTTTCTGCAAAGGAATAATGATTAAATTTTGCCAGATACTTCATCACTCATTTTTTTCCCTTACATTCGAACATCTGCTAAGGAATCCGGGGGCATTTTGAACACTGGAATGGTTGAGGCTTAGGCAGGCTTAGAAAGATATTTTAGGTAGTTGGAGGAGAGGAAAAATGAGGATGGCTTTGGGCCAGGATGAAAAACAAACAAACAAAACACAAAAGTTAACATTTAGGTTGACTGAAGCTTCAGAAATGTACACATCTCCTAACCTTTCCTGAGTGGGCTTCAGGGAGGTAAATAATCACTTCACTGGGTGACATCTTACAGGAAATGGAAATTTATCAACGACTGTACAAGTTAAATGTCTCTGCTTTAACAGTAACAACAGAGCCTACATTTAATGCCATGTTAAATATGTTGAAAATGTTTCATCTTGTTTAATTGTATGTTTAAAATTTTTGACACTATATTGAAAGTAAAAAGAATATATAGTAGGAACAGTGATATATTTTAAATGCCAGTAAACCATCTTCTGACCTTTCATCCTTTGAATTGTTTGCCCTTTTTATTTTCACCCCAATAATGTTTAGTGAATTCTGGTGCCAAAAAAAAAATTATATAGGGCTCTTGTTTTCCCATGACAATGTTTTAAAGGGCGACTTGTGTTAGGGAAATATTTAAAGCCATGTTGTGTAATTTCCATCACAGCAAGGCAGTGTTAAAGATTTTCCAGGGCTATAGATGGTTCTGCTCATGTATAGTTGTTTAAATTCAACAGTGATGACAATTAGAAGAGAACGACCAAGCAGAAATGAGACGGTGACTTAGGCATTATAGTGGGAGCAGGGGTTGGAGGCGAGAGGAAGATTGGTGTTCAATACAGAAGCAAGCCTTAATCATCCCCACTTCTGTTTATGGTGCATTTCTCTTAAAAGATGAAAAAGTAGAGGTCAGAGGACTGAAGTTGCCGTGGGTCGCAGTGTGGCAATTATCCCATAATAGTCCATCTTCAGTGATTCTAGATAATGCATGAGAAAGCACTTGATGAATGCTTCTGTCCAAACAACAGTTTAGCTCCGGCGCAGACAGAAGAGCCAGAATTTCAGACCTTCACCTCTCACTGTCTTGTATGTCTAAAACGTGCAGGAATCCAGTGTCAACTCATCACTTACCATGCTTTAAAAATACATATTTCCCTGCAAAAGATGGCCTCTGTGCTTCTCTGCTCCAAGGAAGTTTTCTAGAAGTACAAGAAATCCCTTCCGAAGATGTGGGGATTTATTCTGGGAAATGACAATTCTCTTGGATTATCTTTCGATGAGATCTGGCCACGAGCAGGGTCTCTGACAGCTAGATGGCATGCTGCCCTTTCTAGAAATTAATGGCCGTGACAAAACTGATTCTGCAGCAGCCCCGGAGACTATGTTAACGCGTACTCAGTGAACGGCCTACGTACTGAGCACCGCCCATCCGATTTGAAACATTCAGCAGTAGCACGGAGCAAGCCCTGTCCTCTCTCCTTCTGGAGTTCATCTAGACTAACCACCTTGGCCGGGCTTCTCATTTCTCCTCTTTGGAACATAACCACAGAAATTTGCACGCTCTGGAAGGAAAAGAATTTGACCGAGTGAATGAATGGGACTCTGAATCACTAATTTTGAGGATTGAATTTCAACATAAAAGAATTCAATCTCTGTAATGTAAGTCACGCCAGTGCCTGAGAAGGGAGGATGGTGACAAAGGCAGCTGAATTGTAAGGCACCGTTATGATTAAACACGATTATTTAATAGAACACATTTAATTCTCCTAGCAAGAGAGGATTACCCAATTAGAAAGTGTTTTCGGCAGTACCATATTAAGACCCATTCTGATGTATCTTTCCTACTGTTTTAATTGTAGTGTGTAAGGACAAATGCAAACTGCGATAGTACCCTAAACCATTTCCTAGTTGGTCGATGAATATTCCTGAACCATAAAATATGGATTTGCCAATGTAGGGAGTTAATCACATTGCCCTAGAGTTTCTTCTCTCTTGGCAGATAAGTACAGAGTTCTTTCCAGCATGGAACTCAGCTCTCTGATTACTGCGTGGTCCATTGTAGTTGCCAATTACTTAGGTGTTAGAAAAGCAAGACATTTTCATCACGGACATGGACATAGAGCAGACTATGCCTTTTGATTTTTTACGTTAAATGTGATATTAGTAAAGATCATTTATTTATAATTCGCATGGGGTTGCATTGTGGTTGTGCTGACAGGAAGATGCTTCCACTCTGCCCTCGGAAGCCTCAGCACTTTGAAATGAAAGCTTGGAATGAAATAATGTCGTATGTTTCCTGAGAGAGGCACAGATGAAAATTTACATTGTAAAATTCATTCTCATCAGTGTTATTCCAAATGGAAAGACAGGATAGAAAGACTGCATGACAATTGCTAACCATAATTTGTTTAAAGCACTATGTTGTGGAAAACGGCAAACAAACACAAAAGTAGAAAGACTTCAGTATTGAACCCTCCGTGACCTCATCCCTAAACTTCAAACACCATCACCATCGTGCTCATCTTCAATCACAATTGCAGTCACAATATTCCCTGGTGGTCCAGTGGCTGAGACTCCGCATTCCCAATGCAGGGGGCCCGGGTTCGATCCCTGGTCAGGGAACTAGATCCCACATGCTGCAACTAGGACTTTGCACGCTGCAACTAAAGATCCCACGTGCCGCAACTAAGACCCGCGTGCAGCCAAATAAATAAATATTTTAACAATAAATAAATAAATAAACAAAAAAGTTTGCCTAGTCATCCCTGATCAGAACATAACCATTTTAATGTTGCAAGATAGACTACGTAAATGGCTACATTTTTCTCCAGAGTGTCTGTATTTTCATAGGAGTAAAGAGTAAAGATGATGAATAGACATAGATGGTATCAGGGTTCTCTGTGTGTCACACCATCTCAAAACTTAGTGGCTTCATACAATACCCACTTACTTAGCTCCTGATTTTGTAGGTTGACATTTAGGTGGGGCTCAGTGTGATGGCTCTTTCCTGTCTAGGATTATCTCCGTGGATCTTGGCTGCAGCATCTGTAATTGGTGGATGAACAGCTGGGGTGACTGGTTTATTATGGCTTCATCCGTGAAGGTGGGCAACATCCAGGGCCCCTCTCCATGTGGCTCCCTCATTCTCCAGCAGGCTGGTCCAGGCTTGTCCTCAAGGCTGCCATTCCGGTGGTTTCAACATCAGCAGGCAAGGGCAAGCCCAGGTGCAGAGAGTTTGCAAGCGTCTGCTGGTGTGTGTTTGCCGCTTTCCATTGCAAACAGGTTCCGTGGCCAAACCCAGATGCAAAACGTTGACAAGTAGACCTCCGCACTTACAGGGCGTAATTGCAAATTCACATTGCAACAGGACGTGCACACAAGGAAGGGGAAATCTGTGGCTAGCATTACAATCTGCTTCATAAAGTTTTATCAATGAAAGCAAAAGGAAATGACATGGACAGCAGTGAAAATGGCAGAGTAAGGACCTCCAAAATTTCCCTTCTCCATAAAATCAGTGTGACAGCTAGAAAAAGTTGTCAGAGATAACTTTTACAGGAATCTGGAAATTAACAGCAATCCGGGCAGCAATTATTCGAGGAAAATAGTTGAATCTCAGTAAAAAACAGTAAGCTTGGTGGTATTTTAACTTGCCAAGTGTGATCCATCATTCTCCAGCCTTGAAAAACAACATCCCCCGGCTTGCCTAGCAGGCAGCAGAGGGAAGGAACAGCCAGGGCTCTAGCAAATCCTCATTCCTAAGGGATGGTTTATTTGTCTGTTTTTGCCGTGACTTGGAGCTTGCCTAGTGCAAAGAGCCTTTACCTGGAGAGAATAAAGTGCAACATTGAGGATGAACATTGAAAACATTGTGGTAAGAGAAAAATATCACAGACAAGAAACCATATATTCTATGATCCTGTTAAGACATTTCAAGAATATGCAAATCCATAGTGACAGAAAGTAGATTAGAGGTTGCCAGGGTTCAACAGACTGAATATTTATGACTCCCCAAACTTCTTCTGTTGAAATTCTAACCCCCTGTCGGATGGCATTGGGAGATGGGGCTTTTGGGAGGTGATTAGGTCCTAAAGGTGGAGCCCTTATGAACGGAAGTAGTGCCCTTCTAAAAGAGACCCCGAAGACTTCTCTCTCCCTCCTGCTACTGTGTGAGGACACAGCAAGAAGACACTGTCTGTGAACCAGGAAGAGGGCCCTCACCAGACACCGGATTCTGCCGGCACCGTGATCTTGGACTTACCAGTCTCCAAAATGGTGAAAAATAAATTTTTATTGAAGCTACTCAGTCTACAGTATTTATCTTATAACAGCTCGAAAGGATTAAGACAGAGGCTGAGAGTGGCTGGGAAGTGGCCTCTAATGGGTGGAGGGTTTCTCTGTGTCCTGATGAAAATGTTCTGAAATTAGGTAGCGGTGATGGTCACACAACTTTGTGACTATCCCAAAAGCCACCAAATTGTCAATGTTAACATGCTAACTGGGACTTCCCTGGCAGTCCATTGGTTAAGACTTCGTGCTTCCAGTACAGGGGGCACAGGTTTGATCCCTGGTCGGGGAACTAAGATCCCACAGGCCACATGGTGTGGCAAAAAAAAAGTTAGAAAAAAAAAATTAAATAAAATGCTAACTATTATGAGATGCGAATTGTATGGTAATAAAAAAAAACGAAGTCCATTATTTCAATAACTTAAGAAACAAGAAAGTAAAGTAGCTCTCTTTTAGCCTTCAGTGATTCAAAGTTGACTCTCTACATGTACTTTATGGCAAAATTGTTTAACTTTTACACCATCTTTAGGATGGAGTCCTGGGCTTTTGATGGCACTTTCTGTTTGTTTGTTTTTCGTTTGCCTTGATGAACAAACCCCAGCTATGTTCCAGCTACTCTTCGTGCCTTGAATGCCCGCTTCTCTACCCACTGACTCGTCTCCCCAAATTGAGGAGCCACGATTTATCTTAGAATTCTCAGTTCAGTTATCTCCTCTCTAGGAAACATACTGTGTCCCCATGTTAACGCGTAACCACTGCTATTGTGTCTTCTGTAAGATGTGGATTCAACGAGGTGGGTTTTAGACTTCCAGCCCCTTGAGGGAGGAACCGATTTTTATTCATCTTTACATCTCACGTGAACAGAATGATGCCTGAAACCTTCACAGGAATTTTTCATCTTCTCTGGACACTGGGAAGGTTGTACCTGCCACCATCTCTGGAGCATCAAACCCAAGGCCAGTCTACCCTGTCCATTCTCCCACCTCTCTGCACACATTGCCCAACCAGCTTAAAAAAAACAGAGTGGTCCCAAAGGAGTGGGAAACTTACATCCACACAAAAGCCTGAACAGGGGTGCTTGCAGCAGCTGTATTCACGATTGCCAAAACATGGACGTAAGCAAGGTGTCCTTCAGTGGGTGAATGGAGAAATAAACTGTGGTCCATCCAGACGATGGGATATCATTCAGTGCTGAAAAGAAATGAGCTATCAAGTCATGGAAAGACATGGAGGGACCTTAAATGCTTATTATTAAGTGGAAGGAGCCAATCTGAGAACACTACATACGGTATGATTGCAACGCTGTGACATTCTGGAAAACATAAAACCATGGAGAGAGTAAAAAGATCAGTGGGTGCCAGGGGATGGAAGGGAGGGGTGAATAAGTAGAGCACAGAGGATTTTTTAGGGTGGTGGAACTGTACTCACACAGAATAGATACTATAATGGAAACTGTACTCATACAGAATAGATACTATAATGGAAACTGTACTCATACAGAATAGATACTATAATGGAAACTGTACTCATACAGAATAGATACTATAATGGAAACTGTACTCAGACAGAATAGATACTATAATGGAAACTGTACTCAGACAGAATAGATACTATAATGGAAACTGTACTCAGACAGAATAGATACTATAATGGAAACTGTACTCAGACAGAATAGATACTATAATGGAAACTGTACTCATACAGAATAGATACTATAATGGAAACTGTACTCATACAGAATAGATACTATAATGGAAACTGTACTCAGACAGAATAGATACTATAATGGAAACTGTACTCAGACAGAATAGATACTATAATGGAAACTGTACTCATACAGAATAGATACTATAATGGAAACTGTACTCATACAGAATAGATACTATAATGGAAACTGTACTCATCAGAATAGATACTATAATGGAAACTGTAATCATACAGAGTAGATACTATAATGGTGGATACTTGTGTCATTATACATTTATCCAAACCCATAGAAGGTACAAGACCAGGAGTGAACCCTAATGTAAACTACGGACTTGGGGTGATGGTGATGTGTCCACATAGGTTCATCAGTTGTAACAAATGTACCGTCTGGAGGGGGATGTAGGTAATAGAGGAGGCTGTGCAGGCGTGAAGGCAGGGGGTGTGTAGGAAATCTCTATACCTTCTGCTCAATTTTGCTTTGAACCTAAAACTTCTCTAAAAAATAAAGTCTTCAGCGTACACATGCACACAGAGTGGTGATCATCGGGCTGAAACCTGACCCTTTCAGCTTCTCCTGGATCCTGAGGGACGGAGTGAAGTCTCCTGTCCAGAGCGTGTTTTCTGTTCCTGACTTGAGTCTAGGACCCAGGGAAGGTTCAGAATCTGCTATTATAGGATATTCAACCCCAAGGAAGAGCCATTCCTACTCCAGGGAGTGTATCTCACTTTGCCTCTGTGAACAAGATTCCCCTTTGGAGCCCAGCAGAGAGTCCATTGTGAGCAATGCCCCCAGGAGGTGTGCACTATGGCCATACCCAGCTCCAATCCATTCCTCTTCTCCAGATCTCTGGGCATCTCTGTCCTACTGTCCAGCTTCTCGGGGGCTCCACCTGACAGCTTCAGGTGCACAGATTCTGGCCACTCTTCTTGATCTGGCTCTAAATATTTAACCCGGCTCCCAACTTTCATCCTCAGGTTTCCTTCAGTCCTCCAGTTTGGCTCAGTGGTCTCACCTCTGCTGTGGGATTTTCCCCACTGCACGTAATTATGTTTGTTCCCTTTGAATGAAAATTTGTGGCCCCTCCCCAAGTCATGTCCACTAGCTGCTATGATTCTCTCTTTGCCACCCACCCCATCCCTCCATGAGTCTTTATCAGAGCCTCTTTATGCCTCCTTTATACGATCCAATGATTTCTGCAATCTGAAAAAAATTCTTAATAAGTCAAGGTGAAAATATGATCTTTCAAAGGAGGACACATTTTTGGACACTCTCCTCTTGAGAGACCTCTAGCAGCTCAGCTACCATTCAGAGTGGTCCAAACTACCCATGTAAAAATGGCTCTCTTAGAAAGAATTGTTCCATAAGAATCATGCTGATCTAAAGTTATGTATGCAAAGTATGTATTTAATTTCTCATTAACCTAAAAATATCAATGAAATAACTGTGTCGTGTACATTTGTATCCACTTCTTCCTTTAGTGGACAGTATCTAATTTTTCTTTCTGCTAATTTGAAATAAATATCTCATGGAATATCCAATAATAGCAGATTCTGAACTTTCCCTGGGTTCTAGATCCCAAATGATATATTGGTGTATTTGGAAAGTTAGATTTTTAGCAATAAAAAATCGAAATGCAAACTTAACTAGCTCTGGGAATAAAAATAGTGGAGCAACAAAGCAAAAAGTGCTTTTTTTGCAGATAACACAGGCTTAAAATAGCTAAACTCATGTTGGGTTAGAAGATAATAATAGGAACAAGGCCTTGGCCTAATTAAAATCATTCCAAAAGCTACATAACATATATTCAACTTTCAGTTATCGCAAAGATCACAGAATTGGGTGTTTGTGAATGATAATTAAACTTTAGCCGTAGAATTAAAGCCTTAAAAACTGGCAAAAAACAAATCTGTATGCGTTTGTCCTACCCCTTCAATCAAATTGATTGTTTAATTCTTCCTGTATTGTCTGAGCTGTTTTTGCATTTAGGGGATAAAAGACATGAAACAATTTTGCTAAGGCTTGTTGTTTTGAAGAAGGTGTAGGTTTTCTAAGTAGAACCGGTCTGAGCTAATGTCCTCACTCTGGCATCCAGAATTGAATGCCTGGCTTCTAATCACTTATTGAACTGCTAGAAATATCACAGAAGGACTCAATTTTATATAGATTGCTAATGAATGAGCTTCAGAAATTTGGTGACTTAGAAAAGTAACATTTCTTAGGCATTTATGATGTGGTTACTTTGTGTAAATACTGACATACCTTGAGCGTGTGGAATTCAGTGGTTCTGGTTCAGGACAGACCTTTACTTGAATGGCTTTATTTTCATACTCTTGTCAGTTTCTTGGTTTTGAGGCCATTTGTTGGCAGTCTTTGGTCTTCTGCTCTTTGATGCGAGTGGCTTGTTCTGTTTCATTCCATGTGTCAGGAAACCACAGGATTAGACCTTCAGATAAATACATCAACTCTGGCCCAAGACCTGCAGACTTTGGCTTGGCAGTGGCGATGTATTAGTCAGTTATTTCCATAATAATGCTGCATAACAACCAGCTCTACTCAGTGGCATAAAAATACACATTTGTTCTCCTGCTCATTGGTTTGTGGGTCATCCAGTGTGGCTCTGCTCCATGTGTTGAACCCAGGATCCAGGCTCAAGGGGCAGAGGACAGAAGCACCCAGAGGGGCAAGAAGAAACACATGCTGCTCTTCAGATCTGTCCCTGTAACAGTCATTTCTGTTCACATTTCTTCGGCTGAAGCAGGTGGCAAGAAAGTCCACATCTCCCATAGGTAATTTTCCATGGCTGTGCAATGAATCACCACCAACTTAGCAGCCAAAACCAATACCCATGCACTGATTCACAGTTCTGTAACCTAAAGACCAGCACAGTTCAGCTGGGTTTTCTGCCGTGCATCTCACAGCATGGAATCAGTGTATCATCTGGGACTGACTATAGTTCTCACCTGCGGCTTGAGATTGTCTTCCAAGCTCGGTGGTTATTTGCAGAATTAATTTCCTTCTCATACTTTACACGTGGGTTCCTCCGTTTTTTAAAAATAAATTATTAATTTATTTAGTTTTGGCTGTGTTGGGCCTTTGTTGCTGCGCACAGGCTTTTCTCTAGTTTTGGCGAGCAGGGGCTACTCTTCATTGCGGTGCATGGGCTTCTCATTGCGGTGGCTTCTCGTTGCGAAGCATGGGCTCTAGGCGTGCAGGCTTCAGTGGTTGTGGCACACAGGCTCAGTAGTTGTGGCTCGCAGGCTTAGTTGCTCCGTGGCATGTGGGATCTTCCCAGACCAGGGATTGAACCCGTGTCCACTGCATTGGCAGGCGGATTCTTAACCACTGCACCACCAGGGAAGTCCCAGTTCCTCCATTTTTAAACCAGCAATTGCAGGTCAAGTCCTTCTCTGCTTTTTGTACTATTCAGTCCCTCAACTGATTGGATGAAGCCCATCCACAGTGGGAGAGAAATCTGCTTTACTCAGAGTACTGATTCAAACATGAATCTCATCCAGAAACACCTCACAGACGCACCCTGAAAATAACGTGTAGCTAATTAGCCCAGCCAAGTTGATACATAAAATTAACCATCACAGAGTATGTCAAGTTCATGAGCATAGTTGAAACAAGTAGGGGCAAGTGGGGCTGGAGACGGAGGAGAGGCAAGGACCACGGTGTGGGGAGTCTTACTGAAGGGTTTGTCCTGGCGTCTAAAGTCATTGGGAAACCATCAGAGGATTATAATAAGGGCGGAAGTCTGATCCCATTTGAAAGACCATTCTTAGTGCAGTGCAGAGGAAAACAGAGTCTTTGGTGTAGCACCGGAGAATGTGAAAAGTAGACAGATTCAAAACTTCTTTAGGAGATGAAGTGGATAGGACTTGGTGGTTGACCAGATGTAGAAGATGAGGGAAAAGCAAGGATGCTTCATATTGTGGGACCCAGGACAGTTGTAAAGATTTTGCATATACCCTGGGGCACTGCTTCTCAGTTGTAATCTACAGATTGTCAGGGTGTCTGTGAGTTCTCTACAGAATTTTTTATATTGCATTCTCATTTTTGTAATAAGGTTGCTATCAGCTCTATGCTTTTATTTATTTATTTTAAAAAATATTTTTTGCCTGCGCCACCCAGCTTGCAGGATCTTAGTTCCCTGACCAGGGATCAAACCTGCACCGCCGGCAGTGAAAGCGTGGAGTCCTAACTACTGGACCGGCAAGGAATTCCCACATTCTCATTTTATTGATAGTACAGGGGAAATATTTTTTTAGAAATGACCTGAACATTCTGGGTGATCTGGCCAATGACCCCATGACTGAGTTCTGTCATCTTATTTCAGAGACTCCATTTGAATTTGCATGAACAATTACATTAGTGTCCTCTGGGGACCATGTCACATCCCAGTGAGCTGTTGGAAGAAAGGTTTGATAGTACATAATTCAATAGAAAAAGTTTTGAGAGAAAGGAGTCACCACCAGCTCCGCAGTGATCGCAAATTCAGAACATCTGTATTTCAGAAATCGATTTCAGGAGCAAGGAGGAGTCTTAGGTTGCAATAATACGTACAGTGTCTATATTAAAAGACATTATTTCCCGAAACGTCTCAGAAGGCCACAGAATATGGCTTAGAGGCTACATAGCAAGGGTCAGTGCAGCCGGGAAGGATCCGTGTAGCAGATACACCGAGTTCTTCTAGAGAAAATGTTGCTCCCCACTGACTGATCTCCACTTCTTGATTTCTACAAGACCAGGGACTGAGCCCTGGAACGAAATCCATCTGCCCTTCCCAGCATACACACACTCCTTGTAAGCTGAGGTGCATAAGCGCTTCCAGAGCCCCCTCCGAGTGTGTGTGGTTGGTGGAAGCAGGTCATGGCGCGGTCTCTTCAGGTTTCTATTCCAGTGTCACCTGCCCTGACTCCACTGGTTTTCCTCCTCACCCTGAGTTACTCTTCTTCATAGCACTTAGCACCACCCAGTTGGTGGTGGTGCTTCATGGCCCCTCCTGCACCCAGCTGGAATGTAAGTTCCATGCAAGTCAAGGCATCATGTGTTGTGGCCACAGCTGTATCCCCAGTGCCAAGTGCAGAGACGGGCACCTAGAAGGCAGTCAGTGAGGCTGTGGAAGACATATGTTACTAGTTAACATAAAATCAATCCATGAATGAATAAAACAGAAGAATGAGACCTGGAGTAGGAATGTGCAGGGTGTGTGGCTGGGACCCGCACGACCCTCTCCAGGGTCTAAAGGACAGACTCTGTGAAAGACAGGGGTGTGGGGGGACTGCCTCAGACTAGAACTGAGGTCACAGACACGGACACCAGCTCTGCTTCTCCATCCCACGCAGGGATCAGAACCGTCCCTGAAGGGGTCTCTCTTCTCTTCTCAGAGATTAGCCCAGAGGAGGCGGCTGACAATGAGGAGAGCGATTGCAGGGGTGCAGACAGAACTCCAGGGAAGGTGATGGTTGAGGACCTCCTGGGCGGAGAGGGAGATGAGGAAGAGACGTCAAGAAACACCCCAGGGAAAAGGACAAGCTCTCTCTTAGGTTGGCTGATCTTCTGAAGGGCTCAAGGCCTCCCGTGACTTTCTGTGCCCGCTCCAGAGGAGCTGGGGATGACAGACTGGCAGCCGTTGACTCCAGGACGGACGGAGGGCAGCCTGAGATGCTGGGGCATGGGGTTAGGGACCGGGAAGAGAGAGGAACCAGGAGGATGGAGAAGGGAGACAAAGACTCAGAATGACCTGGCGGCCTTCCCGTTTGTCTGAGCGTTGACTGCTGCAGGTGTCGGTTGAGATACAGGTTTTGGCAATAGTAACGGAGGCCCAAATGAAATGTGACTTACACAATATTGAATGTGGCTGGTTTAGGACTGGCTTTCTGTTAAGACTTTCTCAGGGGTTCAAACTCCTCCCATCCTGTTTTTTGTCATCCTTCAGATGCCGTTTTCTGAGACGATTCATGAGCATGTTTTGGAATTTGGACCGTGTTTCACTTTCATTTCTTTTTTTTTTTTAAAGATTTTTTTGATGTGGACCATTTTTAAAGTCTTTATTGAATTTGTTACAATACTGCTTCTGTTTTATGTTTTGGATTTTGGTCGTGAGGCATACAGAATCTTAGTTCAAACCTGCACCCCCTACATGGGGAGGCAAAGTCTTAACCACTGGACCGCCAGGGAGGTCCCTTCACTTTCATTGCTCACTGGCTAGAATGCAGTCACATGACCAAGCTAAGCCACAAAGTAGTCTGGGAAATGTAGTCTTTATCAGGGCAGCTCTGTGCTCAGATAATAATTCTATAATTATGAAGGGGGTGCAGAATAGATATTGGTGCCACTGGCAGCCTCTGCTACACTCCCTAATGACCTACATTCCAGCCTGTCATCAGCCTCGTTTCCATTGTCATTTTAGTTTCATACATGAGGGAGTAATTATTGTCTCTATTTACAGGTGAGAAAAAAAGTACTTCACTTGAGGGAGGTAGTTTTCAGCAGGTGGATAAAGCAGTGATGGGACTGTAGGCAGAAGGTTGGGGAGGAGCGTAGCAATTGCAAGCCCTGTAATGTTCTCATGCCTACCTGCTGATGTACGTGTGTACCCCGTGTGTGTGTGTCTGAATTCATGCCCGTGTGTGTGTGTGTCTGTATGTGTTTAAGGATGCTTTTTTGTGTGTTGCTTATGAAGGCTGAAAATTGGAGTGTGAGGAGGCAAGCCTTGAAAGGTTTTTGTTTTTTTTTTTTAGTTATTTATTTTTGGCTGTGTTGGGTCTTCGTTTCTGCGCCAGGGCTTTCTCTAGTTGCAGCAAGCGGGGGCCACTCTTCATCACGGTGCGCGGGCCTCTCACTGTCGTGGCCTCTCTTATTGCAGGGCACAGGCTCCAGACGCGCAGGCTCAGTAGTTGTGGCTCACGGGCCCAGTTGCTCCGCGGCATGTGGGATCTTCCCAGACCAGGGCTCGAACCCGTGTCCCCTGCATTGGCAGGCAGATTCTAAACCACTGTGCCTCCAGGGAAGCCCTTGAAAGGTTTTAAGAAAGGGGCTGAAATGCTTCTCAGAAATTAAACTATAGCAACAACAAACTCTGTGTTGCACCCCCTTGGTGCCTTCAGAGCCTACGTGGTTCAGTTGAGTGAAAGGATGACAGGCAGAAAAGTAAAAGGTTTTGTCCTTAAAGTAAGTCAGTCAGTATGTCACTGTATACACAAATGATGCTCAAACCTATTTTCTTGGAAGGGATAAAATACCCCCTTCTATACACTGTTCTGTAAGATGCAGAAATGCTTCTCATGTTTCAGAGAGTTACACTTTTTTGTGCTTCAGAGAAGAAAAGAAAAGCATGTACTTGGAATCTCCCTTCCAGGATTGAAAGCATCGTTTTTACAAAAGGCTCATTTTTCTCCTGGGAAGCAGGAGGAAATGACCCTTCTCCCAAGGTGGCCAGCTCCCATGTCATCCCTGCCCCTCTCCCACTCCCCTCTGCACTCAACATCTTTGCAAGAGGCTGGAGTATCATGTCACAAGGCAAATTTCAGTCACATTAGGATTGTAAGTGAATTCAAGCCATAGCACATGCAACAAAAGGGTTTCTGTCTTGAGATATGACATCTGTGCCAGCCATATATCTTGGAAGAAAGACGGCTGTTCCTTCCTTCTCCTTATTGACGCTGAGGCACCATATATAACGCTCCACGATCAAATAAAGGATGGCACGATGGGGAGTGGAAGTGATTATAAATCCCACGTGTGACAGCGTGTACTGGATGGATTTCAGGGGAACCGCTCTACCTAGAACTCTTTCCTAGAGCGACCCCTGCCCAGAGCCCCTATCCAGAGGCCACACCCATGGCTGCATTGGTAACCACCTTCTTGCTTCCGCTCGACGCCCCCTAACTGCACATACAAGCAGCTAGGAATAGGAATAGGTGAAGGATATATCTACAGGCTGATGAGAAATGGACCATCTGTCGGGCTGGGTATGAAGGCAGCAGCTGAGCCAGTCCACTTTCTCGCCAGGAATCTGAACCTCACAGGACCCGAGATTCTGAGGCATGTGGCTGGAAGAGTGCCAGCTGGGACATCGTGGAGAGTCTTGTCTCGGAGTGACACTGGCAGCCACCCGATGCTGAAGTTAGCAGAGAGAGAGAAGCTGGGTAGATAGAGGGAGACAGAGGGGAGAGAGGATGGAGGGGAACAGATGAGAGAGCAGGGGAGAAGCAGAAAAGCTGAACAGGAGGCGGAGTGAATGAGAGAGAAGAAAAGATGTCTCTTCTGCAAATATACGGCTCCATTTCTAGAACCCCCGGGGTTGGCTTTCCTTGGTTTCCTTTCTTTGCATTGCATGAAATTTCCATGAACTCTCACAATAACGTGACCTGCCTACCCAACCGGAGTTTTCTCAAGAGGATATCTGATAGTTACCAAAAACCACGAGCCCTGCTTTCAATCAGAATTAGCTAATGCTTATTGCCTGTTTACTGGGTACCAGGCAACATTCTAAAAGCATTACGTATATTGACTCCGTTATTTCTCAAAAAGCATTACCAGGCATTTCATCCCATTTCCCAGATGTGGAAATTGAGGGTTGGAAAGGACAGTCCCTTGCCTCAAGCCTCCACATACATAAGGGTTAGAGCCCCAGTCTGCACGTGGCAGTGTCACTCATATGTCACACCCTTAGCCTCTGTATTAGCTGCCGATCAGAGAGACCCATTAGGGTGTATGTCAAGGTGAAGGAAATAAGAGTTTGATACATGGTGTCTTTTTTGTGTTAATTGGTCCATTTATGATGTAAGATTCTCAACAGCCCCAGAATAGCTGTTGGACTTACATTAAGACATGCATTGATACCAAGCCAGGGGTTTGCATCGATTCAGTTGCTGACCACCTTTGGATATTGCTGGAGAGGGGGCAGCTCTACAGGAAAAAGAAAGGAAACTGTACCTGTGGGGGAACAGCTACAGCAAAATCAGGAGCAGGAATACGTGTCCAACCAAGGAAAGTTGTTCTCTGGACTGTCCCTGGGCCAAGGCGTGGTTTTGACTGAGTTGGGTGAAGCCAGCAGTCCCCTCGGGACAAAATCCTCACTCATTTTCTTACCCCATACTTCTGCAGTTGTCATCCTTCCCTGGGCAATCTCTCTCTCTCTTCCCCTTTCTCCCTCGTTGCCTCACGCTGTTGCAGAAACAAGGGCTTGCTGGGTACCACACCTGCTTGTAAAAGTCCATGGCTCCTAGTTGTGTGCCCCTGGCCCCAGTTACCCTCCTGCCAGGTGGACGTACATACGGCTGCCCCCTTGGAGGGTTGCACAGTGATGTGATGCAGACACACACACACACACACACACACACCGGTGTAGCGAAGCGATTGCAGCATCTGGACCGTAAGCCCCACACTCTTTGGCGTCCACAAATACCCCGTGTCCTTGGCCCGCCCTCTGGGAGACCCTGCATCCCTACTGCAGGGTCTATCCCATCCGCCACGGCAGCTGTTTACACCACGGCCACAGTTTGCACGTCTCCAGTCCTTGGTCCCTTTCCCCTCTCTGACTCTTACCGAACTGAGAACACAGAGCTCCGTTGGTTGACTCTCCTTCAGCTTCTGCACGCTTCACCTCACATCTTCTCTGTGCCCTTGCATCTTCCTTGTGTCTCGGCAGACTCCTTCGAGACGCTCCCCTCTTCTGCTGGGCTCTTCCGCGTTGGAATGCACTCACTGCCCTCTCTCTAGGATCTTGACCCACCCGGATGTTTCCTTTGGAAGTCCAGCCTCTTCCTTCGCACAGATTTCCCTGTCCTCAAGCTTCCCTGGTCCACGAACGCGCCATCCCATTCCTGGTTGCCTCGTGAAACCTCGCCATGTCATCGTGCAGAAGTGTGCCTGCACTGGTTTCACCCTCCGTGGACCGTCCTCCAGCGTTGAAACACAGTGCCTTCCACGCTCTGCGCTCAGAGCGCCCCTTTCAAAGGGCCCTGGTACACTCTCGGTTGCCAACAGGAGTAGCCTTCTCGCATGTTCTTCCCCGTGGAGTTCTCTAGGCCACGTGACACTGCCAGGCAGCTCTTCCTTTTTAAAACCCTCCTTGTGGGTCTGGGAAACCATCCTTCTGAGTTCTCCTCTAAGTTCATCACATCCCTCATTTTCCTCTGAGGAGCTCTCTGGTTTCCCCCCATTTCTCCACCACTGCCTTTCTGTTAAGTGCAGGAATTTTTCCCTTGAGGTTTCTCATGTCTTATTTTATATTCACTTCCTGGCTATAACTACTTCCTCTTAGAAATGACTCCCAACCCTCCCACCCCCCCCCACACTAGCTCTTACTTTTACCCCAAGTTGCAGTCAGTGTTACAAATTGCTCCCTACACACTTTAAACCCGACCCATTCCGAACAGAATGAATTAACCTCCCCTTTCCCTGAAGGAAAGGAAACAAAAAACAAAAAACACGCAGCCCTCCTCTTCCTCGTGGCTAATTGCGTGACCGTCTTCTGATTCCTTTAGCCTCAAAATTTGGGAGTCGTCTTTTCTCTTTCGCAACAGTTCACTGAATTTTTATCGAGTCGTGTCAATTCCACTTTAGAAATGTCTCTTGAACTGGTACACTTTTATTGATTGCAAAAGCCGCGCTCTTAGTTTAGGATTATCGTGTCTCTCATCTGTTCTTCAGACGAATGCTGGGACTTTCTTTCTCGATACTCATTCCCGAGCCTTATCTTCCTGTCTCTGTTTCCTCTTCTCTCCATATTTCTTATGTTCAGATAACTTGCCATTTCCTCTCCTTGGCCGCGGCCATATATCTTGGTTCATGCTAACAGATCCCCACTGTTTGGAATGTCTTTTCTCCTTCCCCCAACCACCGAAGTCTGTATCGGTTTTTCTAATCCTGCCATAAAAAATTATCACAAACTTAGCAGCTTCAACCATCACACATTTATCATCTCCCAGGTATATAGGTCAGAAGTTTACAGGGTGGTGTCGCTTTGTTTCTGTGCTGTGGGTTTCGTAAGGCTAAACTCAGGGTGATGGATGGCCAGAGATCTTATCTGGAGACTCAGAGGGAGGATCTGCTTTCAAAGCCATTCCGGTGCTTGGCAGAATTCACCTCCTTCTGGCTGTAGGACTGAGTTCCCCATTTCCTTGCTGGCTGTCAGACAGTGGCTATGCCATTCTGAGCTCCTTATGGACCCCTGCGTTCCTTGCCATGTTGCCACCTCTGTCTTCAAACTGACAACAGGACACTGAGTCCTTGCCATGCTTCCCATCTCTCTGGCTTCTGCCATGTCTCTCCCACTTCAGCTAGAAAAAGTTCTCTGCTTTTTAGGGTTCATGTGATTGGATTGGGTCAACCTGTGTAATTCAGGATTATCTCCACATCTTAAGGTCCGTAACCTTAATTACATCTGCAGATGTAATTGTCCTGTAACTTGACAGGTTCATGAGTACAAGGGATTAGGGTGTGGACATCTGTGGGGGGCATTTGACTTACCACAAAAACCCAAACATTTTTCCAAATGCAAACTCTGTCTCTGTAAAGCAATGTTTGCTTTGTTGCTTCCTTCAAAGTATTATTGTGACATTGTGTTTATTAATGTCCTCTTCATGCAGTATCTCACTTTGTGCGATATTTAATTACAGACGCTTATTTACAAGTCTGCTCCTACCACTAATGCTAAATCACACCAGCTCAGAAAACACCCTGATCACCTTGATATTCATATGCAGAATCCAGCACAGAGCCTTACATGCATTTGTGAAATAAATTGAATATGTTTTACAGTAATTTGATGAAGCTTTCTTAAACACTTGCTATATCTGAGGCACTTTGACCTCCAGGTCGTGAGCAATTAAAGATATCAGTTAATGCAAACCATGATAGGTAATTCTTCCTAAGTGTTACTCACATCAATACCTACTCTGACTTACATGGAAGGAGAAATACCCCACACACTCATTGTAATAGTTGTGTATTGCTGCATGACAAGAAACCACAAACTAAATGGCTTGAAATGACACACATTTATTGCCTCACAGTCAGTGTGGATCAGGGACCCAGGCATTGGGTCCTTTACTGCATGATTCCTCACTAGGCTGCAATCCATGTGTCAGTCAGGGCTGGGATCTTATCTGGAGGTTTGACTGGGGAAAGAGTCACCTGACATAGTTGTTGGAAAATTAAGTTCCTCCCCAGCTGTTTGTTTGTTCCTTTCCAAGCAGGCAGCTCCAGCCTGGCAGTTTTCTTCTTCCCAGTGTGTGACCTGAGAAGGCAAAAAAAATTTTAAAAACTTGAAAGCAGCCAGTCAGAATGGCCACCATAAAAAAATCTACAAACAGTAAATTCTGGGGACGGTGTGGAGAAAAGTGAACCCTCCTGCACTGTTGGTGGGAATGTAAATTGGTGCAGCCACTAGGGAGAACAGTAGGGAGGTTCCTTCAAAAACTAAAAACAGAACTACCGTGTGACCCAGCAATCCCACTACTGGGCATATATCTGGAGAAAACTCTAATTCAAAAAGACACATGCACCCCAATGCAGCACTATTTACAATAGCCAGGACATGGAAGCAACCTAATTGTCCATCAGTAGATGAATGGTTAAAGAAGATGTGGTACATATATACAATGGAGTACTACTCATCCATAGAAAAGAATGAAATAATGCCATTTGCAGAGAAATGGATCGACCTAGAAATTGTCAGAGTGAAGAAGTCAGAAAGAGAAAAACATATATCATATAATATCACTTACAAGTGAAATCTAGAAAAATGGTACAGATGAACTTATTTGCAAAGCAGAAATAGAGTCACAGATGTAGAGAACAAACGTATGGTTACCAAGGGGGAAGGGGGGTGGGATAAACTGGGAGATTGGGATTGACATATAAACAATACTATGTATAAAATAGATAACTAATGAGAACCTACTGTAGAGCACAGGGAACTCTACTCAGTGCTCTGTAGTGACCTAAGTGGGAAGGAAATCCAAGAAAGAGTGGATATATGTATATGTATAGCTGATTCACTTTGCTGTACAGCAGAAACTAACACAACATTATAAAGCAACTATGCTCCAATAAAAATTTTTTTTAAAAAACATGAAAGCAAGATGAAGTTATAATCTTTCATACATCATGATGGAAGTGCCATCCTATCACCTTTGTTATGTTCTTTTGGTTAGAAGCACATTACCAAGGCAACCCACATGCAAGGGAAGGCAATGATACAAGGGAGTGGATTACCAGGAGGCAGGGTCATTGAGGGTGTCTGAGGGTCTGCCTGCCCCATCCATCCTTACAGAGACAGGGGTCCTTAACCACTTGAAGTCATTCAGGTGATTGTAGAGTTCAGTGGGACAGTTTTGAATAAGTTAGATGGAGGGGCTGATATTTTGAGGAAAGTGATTTGGTCAATGAAGAGAAGATGGATGGAGTTCTTTATTTATAAAAGCTTTTAATAAGATTATGTAATTGTAACTTATAAAAAGTGTAAATTATATGACTATAAATGAATATATTTATAAGTCCTTTATTTATAAAGTTAATAGTCTTCACATAAACGATCAAGACATATTGTAGCAGTTAGCCACCTTCCCTGCCCACTGCTAGGCATAGGACCCCATAGAGATTTTATACACGTGAGTTATACATATTTATATTTACCACATTAGAAGTCATAGTGGAGACACTTAAAAATATTTATACATTCGTATAAAAGTAACCGTAATAGTAAACCTATTTCACAGGAACATAAAAACAGGTTTATAAAAAATAGCTATAGTTTCCAAAATAAAATTGTTAAATGCAGGATTACTTTTCGTTAAACATTTTTGCAAATTTTTTTAATCTCTGTTTTTAATAATAGCTGGATACTCATAGCTGCTGGTGCATTCAATCTGTAACGATATATTGTTTTGGTTGGTAGCTATGAAGAAAATCTGGTCTCCCACAGTCATGTTGTTGGAAAAGATAGGATAATTAAATAAGTAAATATATTAAAATAATTAAATATATTTAAATAATTAAATAATTGTGGATATTTTTTCTTTAGTACTATACCAAAACTCGTCATGGATAGATTCTTACAGGTTAATTAAAAATGTGATCTGAACCTATATCAAGAAACTTTTTTTCCTTTGTGACATCAAAATTCATTTTTAAAAATTGAAGTGTAGCTGCTTTACAATGTTGTGTTAGGTCCAGGTGTACAGCAAAGTGATTTATATATATATTTCCCTGTGCTATACAGTAGGTCCTCATTGGTTGTCTATTTTATAGATAGTAGTAGGTATGTGTTAATACCAACGTCCTAATTTATCCCTCCCTCCCCCTTCCCCTTTGGTAACCCTAAGTTTGTTTTCTATGTCTGTGGGTCTGTTTCTGTTTTATGTGTAAGTTCATTTGTATCATTTCTTTTAGATTCCACACGTAAGAGATATCATATGATATTTGTCTTTCTTTTTCTGGTTACTTCACTTAGTATGATAATCTCTAGGTCCGTCCATGTTGCTGCAAATGGCATTATTTCACTCTTTTTTATGGCTGAGTAATATTCCATTGTAAATATATACCACATCTCCTTTATCCATCCATCGATGGATGTTTAGGTTGTTTCCATGTCTTGACTGTTGTAAATAGTGCGGCTGTGAACACTGGGGTGCATGTATCTTTTCAAATTATGGTTTTCTCAGGGTGCATGCCCAGGAGTGGGATTGCAGGATCATGTGATAGCTCTATTTTTAGTTTTAGAAGGAACCTCCATACTGTTCTCCATAGTGACTGTACCAATGAAATCCATTTTCTTCATCTAGTACTTTGCATGCATCTTTTACCCACACATGACTTGTAACATTATGCATTAGTCATTTAAAACATATCCGTTCTCTAAGTTATGCAGGACTTTCAAACACTCACACATTTCATTATATAAGATCAAAAACTCACATTTATTAACATCACCACTGATTTTATTGGGAACAAATTTAAGTTTTGGGAGCCCATCAAGTTCATGGTGGCAGATGCAAGATTGCTAAACTTCTAAATTTTTCCTGAAATCTTGAATTTGTCACTGGCAACAGATACTGTCATTTGTTCTCCATGAAGTGACATGCTCACTTTTGTTCACTTTTGAGAAAATGTCTGCCAAACACCCAAGTCTGAATGGCCACAGATTGTCTGTCAGTCATTCTATCAAGTAAAAGTGGGAGCTACTATTTTACCTCACTTCTCAAACAACAGCATGCTTTTTGTTCTTTTCCTGGAGACAAGCATCAAACTTCATTGTGCAGGAGAAGAGCTTTATGTATACATCCCATTTCTTCATGCAGAATGTTAAAAAGACACGTACTCAAGATACTTAAGAAAGTCAGCAATGTTTACAGCTTCATCAACAACATTCTGAAATGAAACTGGCATTCTTTTATTCCAGAGCATGGTAATGATGAATATTAGTACAGTTTGGGATCAGTGCCTTGGTCAGTGCTAAGGAGCCAACAGTTTTCCCTACTTTTGCACCATCAGTACAATTGTGAACAAGGTGAAAATGGTAAATGACATTTTCATATTATTATGAAGGTGGACATGTTCTCAGGGACCCTGTGAAACATCTCCCAGACTACCAGGGTCCAAGGTCCACACTTTGAAAGCCACTGTACTGGAACATAGCAAGGAGCATTCTTGAGTGATGCTTGATGAGATCACAAAAGTTAACATGTACTTGACTCAGAACTCCTGTGCTCTCTCCCATCAGCACTGAAGCTAAAACTCAACTCATCATTGCCTTTCTCTCCAATCACTTCCCTGGACACGAAAACAAAGCAAAACTTCTCAGCTTACTGGCTACTTCCGTATTAGCCAAACCCAGGTCTTCAGAGCCTTCTGAGTTTTGGGTGGTGTTGTTATTGCCATTGTTTTTAATTTACTTGTAGTTTATTCATTTGCTTGTAGCTTTTATTCATTTACTTATAATAATATTTATGTGTCAGCAGTGTATGCTTTTACTTATTTTGCAAACATCTGTCTGTTCAACTAGATTCAATACCTCTTTGAGGAGTCTTGTGCCTTTCCTAGTATATTACACTAAACTTTGAAATAGCAAACACTGTGAAGATCTTTGTTTTTTGGGTTTTTTTTAACATCTTTATTGGAGTATAATTGCTTTACAATGTTGTGTTAGTTTCTGCTGTATAACAAAGTGAATCAGCTATACATATACATATATCCCCATATCTCCTCCCTCTTGCGTCTCCCTCCCACCCTCCCTATCCCACCCCTCTAGGTGGTCACAAAGCACCGAGCTGATCTCCCTGTGCTATGCAGCTACTTCCCACTAGCTATCTATTTTACATTTGGTAGTGTATATATGTCCATGACACTCTCTCACTTCGTCCCAGCTTACCCTTCCCCCCCCTCCCCGTGTCCTCAAGTCCATTCTCTACGTCTGCATCTTTACTCCTGTCCTGCCCCTAGGTTCTTCAGAACCCTTTTTGTTTTTTTAATTTATTTATTTTTTTAGATTCCATGTATATGTGTTAGCATACGGTATTTGTTAAATAAAGATCAGGAAATGTGTACCATCTAATGAAACTATAAAGAAACCAAGATACAGTTAAGCACATAAACCCCATGGAGGTTGCAGCTGTCCTTGTGTTTGTAATAACAAAAGAGTGAATTGGAAAGAGAAACAAATGGAAACAATCTTTTAATTCTGTTCTCCTAAAACACACCTTGAAAAGCTCATAAAGATACATATACCACAGGCAACACTAGCAATTATAAATAAAAGCAGTACTAGAGAGAGAGAAATAGATCTTAAAATGAAAATTGACTGAATAACAACATACATCTAAAAGCAGGTGCTTTATAATTGCCCTTTTATCAATCCAGTTTGCATCAGGGAGCGCTCTTAAAACATAGTTGTGTTTCTAAATGTTCATGGCCCAGCTGTATTCCCATTTTATTTTATTTTATTTTTTTAAAATAAGATTATTTATTTATTTATTTTTGGCTGTGTTGGGTCTTTGTTGCTGTGTGCAGGCTTTCTCTAGTTGTGGCGAGCGGGGGCTACTCTTCGTTGAGGGGCGCAGGCTTCTCATTGCGGTGGCTTCTCTTGTTGCGGAGCATGGGCTCTAGGCGTGTGGGCTTCAGTAGTTGTGGCACACGGGCTCAGTTGCTCCGCGGCATGTGGAATCTTCCCGGATCAGGGCTCGAACCCGTGTCCCCTGCAATGGCAGGTGGATTCTTAACCACTGCACCAACAGGGAAGCCCTCCATTCTCATTTTAAAGCTTGTTTTGCATAATGGGGTTTGGAGATTTGTATAAATTCCTGATTATGGACTCTTTTCTATCCTGGGTGTTATCACTCCACGTCTGCCCAAGATCTAATTTGCCGTGTGGTCCCTGGGGTGCTTTTCTGTGATGAAGCACCGACCTGACACCCTGGCAGAGATGGGAGACCTGTGGAGTTCTAGTAACCAGGGTGTGGTGGTGATAATGGGGGTGATAACCCCGGACATCTCTCAGAGCCTGAGTTCCCTCTTCTGCGAAATGGGAATAAAAACATTTACTGCTGGATGATATGGTAGTTCTATTTTTAGTTTTTTAAGGAACCTGCATTATGTTCTCCATAGTGGCTGCACCAATTTACATTCCCACTAACAGCATAGGAGGGTTCCCTTTTCTCCACACCCTCTCCAGCATTTATCATTTGCAGATTTTTTGATGATGGCCATTCTGACTCGTGTGAGGCGATACCTCATTGTAGTTTTGATTTGCATTTCTCTGATAATTAGTGATGTTGAGCATCTTTTCATGTGCTTTTTGGCCATCTGTATGTCTTCTTTGGAGAAATGTCTATTTAGGTCTTCTGCCCATTTATTGATTGGGTTGTTTGTTTTTTTGGACATATAGCTGCATGAGGTGTTGTGTAATCTGATTTTTAAAATGATGTAAATGAACTTATTTACAAAACAGAAACAGACTCACAGATTTCAAAAACAAACTTACGGTTACCAAAGGGGAAACTTGGTGGGGAGGGATAAATTAGGAGTTTGGGATTAACATACACACACTGCTATACATAAAATAGATAGCCAACAAGGACCTGCTTGTATAGCACAGGGAACTCTACTCAGTATTCCCTGTATGGGAAAAGAATCTGAAAAAGAATGAATATATGTAAAAAAAATTACTGTTCAGGAGTGTTGTAAAAGTTAGAAAAAATTTATGTATGACATTTTGCACGTACTGAGTTCTCAGTAAGTGTACCTGTTGTGTGTATGAGGCCCATGCTATATTCTCACGTAACCGTTTTCCCCTTTCATTGCTGAGAAATATTTTTTCTTAAAAATTCAATTAGCCCCATAACTTACCTCCTTCCTGCAATATAACATTCTCAAAGAAATTGCATCAATCACTAGCGGCACTTCGTGACTTCTCATGTCTCCCGCCACACAACTTGACCCTGACCTCATCTGCTCACCCTGGCCTGTGCTTCCATCCAGGCCTGGGAAGGTCGTGATGGCCATTTCTTCTTAATAAACTCTTCCTGGGAGAAGACCCTACAGGTCCGGTTCCCTTTTGGATAACTCTCCACGGCATGCAGGTCTGGAACCCTCAGAAAAAAGGGTTGTAATTCCTTCATTTGCACCACTCATGGGAGATCTCAAGTTCCAAGATAAATATGCCACAGTCGGGCAATTCTGCTGGGAGTCTGCCGTGAATATTCCTGACTAAGGTCTGCTGCAGAAGCCTAGGCCCCTCCCTGCCCTTCCTTTGCGCGGCATTCCAAAAGGAGATGAAGGGGATGTAAAGGAGACTGCTTGAGTTGGTTTCTGTAATTCTTATGCATTATTAATTTTCTTAACCAAAAAAAGAAGAAAAAACCCATGTGCACATCAAAATTGATTAGAATCCTTAATGGAGATTTAAGTTAAGGGTTGTTGCACCATAACTTCTACCCAATAGCACTGATTGTCGGAAGGAATGATTCACTGTCTACTAGTTACACCAATAGTTACGCATGAATATCGTGTCTAATGATCTCAGACAAGCTGCCTGGTAGCCATGCTTCTACACATCCACTTCCACTTGCTTTTCCTAATTGAAATTAATTGGGATAAATATGTCAGATAGTTCGATTCAGTAACCTAGTTTTAATGGAATGCTGGCGCTCTATTTCATATGCACAAGCCTGGCTGTTTTTCCCTTCTTATACGTTGGCCCTTTGGCCGTGCCTTTGAATGGTAATGCGTTTTTTCACATTCCTGGGTTCTCAGATCTCTCTCAGAAGTAGGGTAAGATTCAGGCTCTGTCTGCAAATGGGAAAAGAGCGTGTCCATTTGATCATGTCGCAAAAGTAGCAGAGGCAAAGAGGAATCGAATCCTTCACTCGAACGGGCAGCTGCTACATGCAGTAATTATTCCATAGACGCTGAATAAATATGTCTGAAATAAATAAAAGTGGTAGATGAGGCTTTTTTAACCTTGGCATTCTGCACTCCTGTGAACACAGCCGTAGAAAACTGACAGGCAGGCTCTGGATGTTCTGAGAACTTACTGTTCATAAAAGACTTATGCATAGGCATGTATGACTGTATCAGAACAAAACCCAGAACAGGCAATGACCTTGAAAAGAGTGCACATGATTCCTACATACAAGGTGCTTAGTGTAGTGCCCTGCATTTTCTAAGTACTACGTGTTACTCTTACCTTGTGGGATACCCTCCGTGGTCATCCAGACATTGTCCCTGTGGAATCTGGGGTGCGTTACGTGTGACAGGAGCAGATTCCTGTTCTGTACTATTGTGTTCTCATATAAACCAAACCACTCTATTTTGCCCGAGGTTCCAACTGTTGATGGCCAAGGATATCGAGGGAAAAGCTATGCACCGAGAAAACCGTCCTGAAAGCAACAGTCTTGCACATCAAGCACTCATGTTGACTGAGTCCAGATATATCATCTACGTGTGGATGATCATATCTGAATACCATGTATTATTGTTATCTATGTGCTTATTAACCTGTTTCTTGTATCCTATTGATGGATGCATGGTTGATACACAGGAAGGGCATAGCTTTTGCAGACACTCCTGGTGACTATGGACACACACGCGTACGACGTCACTAACTGCCAGCTCTGAAAGCACAGCCTGATCTCTTGGGAAAGCTGGACTCTACCTGGATACTTCAAGTTTCTTTGTGCCTGGACGTCAGCGGCATACCCATCTTTTTGCAGCTTATGAAGTCATCAAACATATATCTGACTAGACTTGAGGAATTTAGGGCTATGCATTTGTGTAAGGTTGGCAGATGAATTTGCATCAAAATTGGCTTGTGGGAAATTCAGGAAAACAATCCAAGCAAAGGAGAGAATCTAGCCCGCCTTGTCAGTTACCTGGGTTGTCTGTCTCTGTGTGGCTTGGGATTCAGCCTGTTGGATGAATCACAGACCAACCCCCGAAAGTTAAAGGAAAGCTTCTTGAAATCTCTGCAGACTCCTGGGCCAAAAACAAAACGTATGTCAAAATATTTCACACTACCTTTCAGGTGTGTGTGGGGAAAAAAGTACCTTTCGTTATTTTCTGTGTGGCCTCGTCTTATTGTCAAATCTCCCATGTCCAGTGGTGCTGGGGGAAGGGGAAGAATCTCAAACTTAAGCTTGCCTTTCAGGATCACAGACGCTTCTGGTTTTATACTTTGGGTAAATATCCCGTCAACTCAGGATTGAAACACCCCACCGCGTTGGAATCCTCCTTCACCCCGACCGAAAGGCTGTTTCCCATCCTCAAAACGGTGTCGGGGTTTGGGGGCAGCCTCTGTAGCTTCTTGGGAGTGGGAAAGAGACCTGGGGAGTGAGGTATCTCTCCTCTCTTCTCGTGTCGCTTCCGGCCGTGCCCGTGTACTTGCAGTTGGCATAGCCTGGGGTGAGTTCTCTGGATGAGAGCGATGCTTCTTGGTCCCCCCCAGAGCCGCCATGGAGCTGCTCATGGAACCTCCACCTTGGCCAACTCTCTTGCTCCCTAGATGCTGTCTGTTTCCGTTTGTTCCTTGTTTTGGGTGTTCCATTCCACGGTCCTCCAGTGTGGAGTAATTTTCTCTCCCCATCCAAAAGACAAGCTGATCAGCCACCATTCAGCTCTCTTCCAGGTAGGAATGATTGAATCTCACCGGAGCAAAGGATGAGCGCCGAGAGTTTGGGAGGTTCCTCTGGACCTCTTTCTCAGGAGATGT
This sequence comes from Balaenoptera physalus, assembly GCF_965194825.1. Classification (NCBI taxonomy): domain Eukaryota; kingdom Metazoa; phylum Chordata; class Mammalia; order Artiodactyla; family Balaenopteridae; genus Balaenoptera; species Balaenoptera physalus. The sequence continues at coordinate 5,031,097 of NC_138903.1, forward strand.
TTCTTTGTGTGGACAAACCAGGCCACCCTCGCCCTCCACTGTGATTTCCTCTGCCTTGGACATCTATCCCAGCCTTCAGGAGGCTCTTCCCTTCTCCTCAAGGTCTTGGAGGGCTCAACACACCCACATCTCAGCTCTCTGTCTCTCTCCTTTCTTCCTTGGTTCCTCCTCCTGACACCAACAAGCCTATATTTCACATTCGTGTCTGGTGGTCTGGTTCGGACTTTCCTTGCATTTTAACTTCTGGGTCTCCTCTTTGAGATTATTTATAGCAAAATGATGGGCTGAGACTTCCAAGTTTTGCTCTTGGTTTATCAAGAAAACGTTCTGAAGTTAGGAAGCCTTTTTCTTTCTTGTCGATGCCTGGTATGCAAAACTAGAGTATCTCTGAAGATTGAAACACATCCACTTTGCAACCCAAATCGAGCTGTGAATTCTTTGTCCTGGGGCCGTGTGTCTTCTGAAGTAATCAGATCCACTGGTTTACTGGATGCAGTGGGCAGGCCCTCATGAACTAGGGAAGAGAAAAATAGTTTGCTTTAATATTTCCAATAGACTATTAGCTTTATATACAAATATATGTGTTATCGCCTATCCAATCACTGAATCCCCATCTACAGCCAGTTATTAAAATAAGCCAGTTTTACATAGTTATAGTTAGGATAAGTGGCAACTTTCAAGTCTAATCTTCCAGCGGGGAGAATGATTTGGGAGGGTGAGTAAAACATGAAGACCTGAAGTTGTCGGTCTCTTCCTTGGAGACAGTGGGCAGAGTGTCTTTATTTATTTATTTACTTTTTTTGCAGCATACAACTCATATAATTCCTGATATGGCAAAGTCATATCCAAAGAAGTTGTGGAAATAAAATAACCAGGGCAGTAATGTGTTCATGAGATAACACAGTGAGGGAATTTCAAGACATTATGGTCAATTAGGAGATTCTGTCGTCTAAAATAACTGTACTAAAATATTTAGTATACTGGCAGAGCGTCGCGATAGCTTGCCCCAGATTCAGAGCTTTCCTCCATGCGCTTCCAGTTCTTTGCTCTTGGGGTCAGGTTATCTGGCCATCCAGGTTTGTCAGCCTTGAAGGGGTATGAGGCCCACCTCCACCCCGATTCCTCGTGGAGGGAGGAGCAACCTGGGCCCTCAGGCTCGGGGGACCCTAGCCTTCCCTTCTGCTCTGACCCTGATGTTGCTGAGGTCCCCACTTTTCGTCCTCATCCCTGCCTTTCTGCTTGGCTAGAATATCGCCACGTTACCTCTCTGCCTTCCTGAGAGGATAGGAACAAGGAAGCAGGCGATCTGGAGTTTTCGGAGCGGGGGCGAGGAGGGGAGGGGCGAAGGTAGGCAGTGTCACACCACGGGGTCTTCCATCTCTCACTCCCAGCCCCCGCCCCCAGCGCGGCCATGGGATCTAAGACACGTGTGCATTGCATCCCTTACACCCGCCCCCCAAATGTTGCCTGAATGAGACTGAGCTTCATTCACAGCCTTTGGTTCACATTCCTGGTTGGTCTTATACCAGCTGTGTGACGCTGGGCACGTTGCTGCATCTCTTCAAATCTCCCCTTCCTCCCCGGCCAAGCCGGAGTAATTTCTACCTGCCAACATCAGGATTTCCACCTGCGTGACACAGTGCCTGGGGCATGGGGCATCCTCAGTCAATGAGGATTATCTTGTCCTTCTGGAGACCCACGACAGTCTCTCGTCAGCTGTCTAGTCCCCTCTCCAAGTTGACCCTCAGTATCAACTCCACGCCCAAGATCTCAGCATCTTTTTGCAGTATATAGGGTCTTAGAGCCAGAGGTGGGCACGCAAAATCCTTCCATGTGGGAACATTGAGCATTTCACTCTGAGGAGTAGCCTTCATAGTCGTGGCTTTCAAGGTCAGTGGAAAATCGTGTTGATTCATATGAGGGTGGTTGATTAGAAGGAAAGTTTTTTCACTTCATCGCTGGTATCTGCTTAGGGGCGGGAGAAGTCACGAAGGGGAATTGGTACGAGCAGGCCAAAGGAATGGTGTTGAGAGTCGTGTGATTGGAAAGTTTTACCTGTGCGGAAAAATCCGTCCACCACCCTTTAAGTGCTATGGCAGGTCTGCTCGTAACTATGAACAAAATGCAGTTTCTGCTAGTAGAACTGGTTTTTCGGCTCAGGAAAAAAAATATCTGTGTCTGTGTGTGTGTGTCTATGTGTATGTGTCTGTGTGTTCCAGTCAAACCCAGGAGTCAGAGTTCAAAGGGTATATAATCCAATGGGTGGGTAAAGAGAACAAGTCAGAGAGAATGCTGAGGGGCCGGGGGGAGTAGGAGAGAGAGAAAAACATGGGCAGAAAACAAATGGAGTCAAGTCATGTATGCCCGGCCCTAAGCTTTCCCCTCAGCCCAAGACACTGACACAAAACCACTGGTTTACCTTGAAAACCATTTTCTAATTTTAATTCTTCATTGTTTTGCACACCTGGAAGCTTCCCAATTTCGGCCAGAAGCCATAGAAAGGCTACAGTCGCCGCCAGACACTCTGTAGCAAAGTCATTCCTTCAGATCTTTCTGATCGTCCCAGCCTCTCACAGATGTGGGGAGACGTCTCATTTCTCAACATGCTCTGTTGAAATGTTGCACACAGTGCATGAAAAATATTCCATTTGATAGACTCCATCAATCCACCTCCTACAGCAGCCGCGGTGGTACAGGTCAGACGTGGCGTGTGAGGGCATTTGCTAATACCCTCCGTTTTTCTTCACTTTAATCGTCACTCCTCTTAGTCAGGGAGATTTCTACCAGAGCACGGATACTCTAGTTGAGGATGCTGCACGTTCCTTCCTCTTAGACATTTACCTGTCCAAACGTGCCTGGGATCTTTGTGGATGCTTCACAAACCCCCAACCTTTGAGGTCCTCACCAATGGAGCCAGGATGTGGCTTCAGCAGAAAACTGGGCTGCAGTCTTGGGAATCCACACGGAATCCCATGGATGCCCCGGGCTGTATGACCTCCCTCAGGTGGTACTTCATTCTCCAGGCTGAGTCGGGTCACTATGAAAATGCAGAAGGGCCTGAACCAACTCAGAGACCAATGACTAACGCTCTGAAACCATTTTTTCAGATGAGCCTGGCTGGTTCTTTAATTCACAGGGCATCCTTCCGCTTTGTGAGGCTAGGGCTGGGCCTCGGGAAATATATTTGTTTGAGCCCAAGTGAAACTGATGATCCTATGGGTCAGAAACAGTGGAATATGGGCAAGTTCACATCGTCCAAGATAGTACACGATCTCCTTGACCTCCTGGCTTCCAGGAGGAGGGTTGCTAGAGAGAGATGGCAAGGCAGGAAGAGGGAGCAGAGATTTCTGCCTGCTACTCCGGCCACAGCTCTTGGTTGAACTTGGCTGTTGGCTACCGTCCCATCTTTTTGGACCTCCCAGACCAGCATCCTTGTGCCCTCAGAGGTTCTGGCACCGACCAGGCAGAGTCTTCCCTTCGAGGTCCGAGGCCAGTTCCTGAGGTCCCCTCTTGCCGTGCTTCTGGGTCTCCTTAACACCATCTCTCTGTGCCGAGCCTAAGGAAGAAAGCTGTTCCAGCAGCCTTCACCTCTGCCCCTCCTCTGTCATCCCTTTTTGCTTTTTAAGTACTCCACCACCTTTGAGACTGACTTGCAATATTAAATTCTCTGTGTTGGACTAACTAAAGCAGTTTGTCCTCTCCTAGCCAGATCTGACACACGCGTTGGCAGCTATGGTTGGAGAAAGCTCCTTCCAAGCCCTCCTGTGTGACAGAGGACAGATTTATAGTGTTCGAAGCCCCCGTGTTCCCCCCGCCCTGTGCCCACATCCTTTCCCATGTCACCTTAGAGTGGACCCGTCCGTGTGTCCGCGGGACGTGATTCAGGCAGAGGCTGAAGGAAGCATTTGTGTGTCTCCATTGCCTCTTTCTCCCTGCCAACACCATGGCGCGGCTGAGCCCACGCTCTGAGGGGTCCCAGGAAGAGGATGGAGCGGAGGTAAGGTGCTGAGTCACCCCAGTTAAGGTCATGTGGCTCCTCCAGCTTCCAGCCAAACCCCACACGGGACAGCAAGCCTGCACCCCAGATGCATGCACAGCACCTGCTTACGTTTGAATGGATGGAGGGTTACACAGCCTTCTTGTGGATTGCAGAGTATCCCACAGCCTGGCTCATTCACCTGCACGAGGGCATGGAACAGGTGCCCCTGAGTTAGCCCTCTGGACCCTCTGCAGACCTGTCCTGTCCTCACTTAATACGCACGTGCTTTATGCTGAAGGGAAACCCACAGCTCCTTCCGAGATTTCCGCACGGCCTTCTTGGCTTTTGTCAAGAGCCTTTTGTGTCAAGCCTTTTGTGTTTTCATGGCCTCTTGTGCACCCTCAGGAGAGTTATCTGAACGTCTCTTCACCCGTAGGGTAGGTGAGTGTCCTCCAGAGGTCTCCTCTGCAAACTCCCTACCTTTCTTCACATTTCTGTAGGACACTCATGGCCGCTCACCGACCTGGGTCAGAGCCGTTGGCCAGTAAGCCCTTCTGATGATCACCTCGATGTTTCCTAGCTGCCTCTCCTGACACGCGGGTCTCTGATATATTGCCTTGAATGCACCAAGTGTGACATTAAACTTGTATTAATGCTTGTCCCCTAAGGGGAGGGGTATTCTCCACTCACTTCCAGACTTGCACACTGAGCCTCGGTCAAGCCTACAGAGTTAATTCTGCTGAGGCATAGGTGTGATCATACCTTCATTCATTCAACAAACACTTTTCAGGCATTTATATCTATGTGCCAAGAGGTGGCTGTTGAGGCACCATCTGTGCTGAAGTGTAGCGTAGCAGGAAAGGTAGGGACCATAGATGCATGCAGATGGAGGTGGACGTGTCAGAGTTGCTTGATAGAAAGTGGGTGGCTTCTGCCAGGCAAGGAACACAGAAGTCATCAGCGGAGTCTTTCTTGCAACCTGAGTATGTCTTGAAGGAGGCCTATGAGTCAGCCAGATCAAGATGTGGAGAGGGTAGTCCAGGCAGGGGCCTGAGCAAGGGACAAAGGCACGAGGTGTCTCCAGGCATCAGTAGACAAAATGAGGTTGGAGACCCACCGCGGGGACAGGGACATTCCAAGGAGTTGTTTCTCATTGTGAAAAGATGTGTAGTAGGAAGTTCATATTTGCATTGCAAAGAAATCACATCGGTAGCATTGATAGAATGTATCAGCTTCAGAATCTCTAAGAGTCGTTCTAATCAGGTTTGATTCTTCCGCCTACGGGATATTTCCAACATGTGAAGACACAGGGCCGTGTGTGAACCAAGAAGAGGGCCCTCACCAGACACAGCAGACCCGCCGGTGACTTGGTCTGGGACTTCCAGCCTGTAGAACAGTGAGAAATCAATTTCTGCTGTTAATAAGCTGCTCGGTATGTGGTATTTGTTACAGCAGCAGAAGAGACTAAGTCACATTCACCGAGCCACTTTTTTCTCAGATTCAAGTTTCTCATGAGGGTGCTTGGGAAGAGAGAGACTAGGTTGACCAGCCGTCCAATCGTGCCGGGCTGCGTGGGAGTTGTAGTTCTCACTTCCGATATACATGTTGATGTTCTGTTGTACACGCTGGTCCTTTACACGAGGATCCCCCCTGAGCTACTCCCTGGCTTGGAGGGAGGTCCCCAGTGTGCTGGGGGACGGTGATTCCAGCCTGAGTACCCACAAGAAGCTGGCCTGCTCTCATTGCTTTGCTCTAACTACAGAAGCCCCTCTGATCTCTCCAGCCCCCTCTCCCAAGACTAAGTCTCTTGTAAAGGAACATGATACCCTGCTTACTGTTTCATACCAAGGGGTAATATTCAGGTAATATCAGACCCTTCCAACAAAGGGTCTGATGTCCAGTTCATCTGGGACATTCTGGTTCCTATAAATAGGTTTCTTTACTGTGGGACTTCCTAGACCTTTTTATTTTTGAAAATGCGTTGTGAAGATCCCAGCAGGAGATGTATTACGAATTGTTTCTCAATGTACTTCAATAAAGAACATGGTTTTCATGTTCTCTATTAATTGCATGTTCCTGTGTCTTTTTCCTGCCATCCCCTCTTACTTATGCCTAGTTTCTTTCTATTCTCAAACAACGCCAACTTGGGTGATCATTTCAGTGTCTTCTCTGACCCCTACTTAAGAAAAATTAATCACACCTGTCCTTGTAAAATCTCTGTTACAGACCCAAGCATGTTGTATCTATGTCATTTGTCCGTATCTCTGTCTCTTTGACTAAAGATATTTTCTCTTTCACTTTTTGTGTCAGGGAGGACCTTGTTCTCATTCAGCTTTTCATCTTACCTCCCCTCACCTAACTGGGTGCCTGTATCTGGCTCACAGAGTGTTTGGTTTTTTATTGAAGTATAGTTGATTTACAATATTATATTAGTTTCAGGTGTGCAGCATAGTGAATCACAATTTTTGAAGGGTATATTCCATTTAGTTACTCTAAAATGTTGGCTGTATTTCCTGTGCTGTACAATATATCCTTGTGGCTTATTTATTTTAGACATAGTAATTTGTACCTCTTAATTTCGTACCCCTGTCTTGCCCCTCCCCCCTTCCCTCTCCCCACTGGTAACCACTAGTTTGTTCTCTATATTTGTGAGTCTGTTTCTGTTTTGTTATATTTATTCATTTGTTGTATTTTTTATATTCTACATATGTGATAACATAGAGTATTTGTCTTTCTCTGTCTGACTTACTTCACTTAATATAATGCCCTCTAAGTCCATCCACATTGTTGCAAATGGCAAACTTTCATTCTTTTTTATGGCTGCATAATATTCCATTGTATATATGTACCGCATCTTCTTTATCTGTTCATCTGTTGATGGGCACTTGGGTTGTTTCCATGTCTTGGCTACTGTAAATAGTGCTGCGATGAACATTGGGGTGCATGTATCTTTTCAAATAAGTACTTTTATTTTCTTCAGATAAATACCCAGGAGTGGAATTACAGTGAGTATTTTTAAAGTCAGACTCAGAATAAAATAGCATTGATCCCTCAGACATTATGAGTCAGGGCTGCTATGAGAGTGAGAAGGAGGTGGAAGTGTGACACCACTTCCCATCACATGTTTCTGACTTGTCATTCCTGAGCAGTCAAGCCATAGTCAAGCCCAGTTACTTGGGATTTATCCAATGTGTACGACCTTGTCAAAGTTCAGCTTTCACTCTTCTTTCTGAGCAAGGGTGAGTTCAGATAGCTTCCAATGACCCTCTGTCTTCTTTCTCTAAGGCCATGCCATCAGACTCCAGCCCTCTCCTGGTACAGCTCCTGGTCCACTGAACTCTTAGACTCGGGTTCCCAGGAAGGAAGGAAGGAAGGGAGGAGGAAGAGAGGGAGGGAGGAAGGAAGGAAGGAAGGAGGGAGGGAGGGAGGAAGGAAGGAAGGAAGGAAGGAAGGAAGGAAGGAAGGAAGGAAGGAAATGAAAAACATCTGGCCAATTTTAGGGTCACGTTAACTTACCTGCAGGGTTTTGCTCTCTGCTCTGCATTGTTGTTAGCAGTTTTAATTCCTGTTCTCATGCTGAAGATTGTGGAGCATTATTTTTATTGTTCGGTGTAACCTGGCAGGGATTCGGACACTGGCCTAAGAGCCATAGTTGATTTTAAACATAAAATAAGGTCGAAGGAAAAAGCAGTCTTACGCTGAGCTAGATTTTTTCTTGAATGTGACTGCTCAGTGTGACATAGGAAGCTACTTGGGGTCTTTGAGCATCTTCTCCTCTCTGTGGATAGTAATTCAGAGATGGAGGAGGAGAGTTCTGTTGTGCAACTCCATCTTTCGGGGGCCTTCATCCCCCTTTTCCTACTCTTCTTCGCATTCTGTCCAATTTTGGGTAATCCTGAACCTGACCATTGATTTTTAAAGAAAGACATTCATTAAAAAGAAGAAATTTTGACTTCTTTTCACTCCCTTTTTAAGTCATGCAAATAGGAATTTACATTTTCTAGCTTCTTCTGAGAGACTGAATTGTTAGAGGAGTGGAACGAAAAAGTGCATTTTGGGGGTGTTAGTCAATTTCAGGCATTTGCCCCTTTGTGTTGGGCATCCAGCAGCCTTTCTGAAATGAAATAAGAAGCATTATACTGAGAAAATTCCTTCAGCATCGGTGAGAGACTGTTGACTACGTCTAGGAAGAGAGAAATTACTTGTTATGAATAGGGGTTCTGTCTTTCATTAATAAGAAATCAGGAGGTAAGAAGAAAAGAAAGAAGAGGGAAAGGAAAGGAATGAAATGGTAGTTGGAAGAATAGATCAAGGAATTCATTATTGTATACTTTATGTATTTCTCATGTATGATTTATTTGCATTTAATGCTTCTATTATCTGGGGCATGCACAGAGTCAGTGAAATCTATTACAGATACTTATTAAAGGTCTGTGCTGTAATCGATGCAAAATTCATTTTCTCAGTTTAAAATAGAGAGGCAATTTTCTTCTAGGCCCTCTTGTAAGACTCTGGAACAAATCAACACCCTTTACAAATATAATAAGCGTGCTGCAAGCCAGCCGGGGATTTGTTTGCTCACATCTTCCCAAAGGTTTTGGACAGGCAATGCACAGATTAGTACAGTTCTCAATGGAACTTCAGTTGACTAAAAGCTTGACAAATGAAATAAATCCAAATGCTAACAAAAGAAAAGAAAATGTTTCTTATAACGGAGAAGATATATAGATACAGACATAGACACACACATTTCATCCACAATTTTTGTTAAGGAAGTATGTTAGCATTGCTTTGCCATTTTTCCAAAGTATTACAGAAAGAAATGGATTCTCTCCACATCACGTGCTACCAGGTAGTTTACACCTTGCTGGTGAGACAAACAGGAATTGCTCTTGCAAATCTCGTCCTCTGACACAACTCTTATGAAAGTAATAATAAGTGACATCTAATGTCCCTGGAATATTTGTTATGAGCTATGTACAAAGCAATTTAATAGACTATGTAATCTCTTCCTAATGGTAGAAAATATTGCTTTCCTTATTTTTCAGATTATGCTATCCATAGAACTAATTTCTTTCAAATAATAAATGCTTCTAGAGAGAGGATTCCAAATTAAGCCAAGAACATTTTATGCTGGCAATCAATTTATATTAGGGTATAAAAAAATCAATTTATATTAGCGTATAAAGCAATTAATGCATTCATTCACTTGTTGACTCATTAACTTTTTGGAGTACCTAGAATTGTGCCTGGTAGGCAGTATGTGCTCAATAAATATTTGTTGAGTGAATGAATGTGTGAATGAGTGATTTAGTCACAGGGCTCGGGGGGAAGAAGTTGACCCAAATAGGGATGTTGTCCTCAAGTCTGATATTGAGAATCTACCTTGCTAAACGGCAGCAATAGAAGATACAAATGGCATATAAAAGGGGAGTTCTTTGAGAAAAATATAGCTTGCAGGTGGGTGACCAGAAAGGACTAGCGGAAGAGAGCATATTTTCATATGACCAGAATGGGGGTCAGGAAGCCAAGATTCGTAAAAGAGAAGGAGAATGCATTTCCATGTGGATTACAAATGGCTGGAAATTCACCAAGGGAAGACCTTGTGAAGATCAGGCCATGGTAAGAATTCATTCTATTAGCCAAGTAAGGAAGCATCCCCTCAAAATGCATTTGAGGGAATCTTTGAGCATTCCCGTTAGAATGAGTATGGTAGGCAGAAAAGTGACCTCTCCCTGCACCCCAGAAGTGCCCATGTCCTAATCCTCAGAACTTGTGCATGTGTTACCTTGCACGGTGAACAGGACTTGGCAGGTGTGATTGCCTTAAGGAACTTGCGCTGTAGAGGTTGTCCTGGATTACACCCACAAGGGTCCTTGTAAGACAGAGGCAGAAGGGTCAGAGGAAGAGAAGATGTGAGGACAGAAGCAGAGATCAAAATGATGTGACCAGGAGTCCAGGAACATGGGTGGCCTCTAGAAGCGGGAAAAGGCAATGAAATGGATTTCAGACCACGGCCTCCAGGGGAGCAAGATATTGCATGTGTGTTAAGTTAAGCCACAAAACGTGTGGCCATTTGCTACAGCAGCCATGGGGATCGAGTACAGTGGGCTAAGCTCTTAGACAGGCATGCTTTTTCTCTTCTCATGTCCTTTTTTCCCCGCCATGTCCCCCGTTCAGCACGATAAAGCAACCTTGGTAGCTCCAGAGTGTTAAATGCAGTGTCCTGATTCATATGGACATCCAGGAAGAGCTGTGTTTAAGCTTGAGCTGTTGTAAGATATGGCAGGGCAGCCCAACCCTCTGAATTGAATCCTCTCTCTTTTTTTTTTTTTTAATTTTATTGCATTTTTATTTATTTATTTTTATATTTATTTTTGGCTGTGTTGCGTCTTCGTTTCTGTGTGAGGGCTTTCTCTAGTTGCAGCAAGTGGGGGCCACTCTTCATCACGGTGCGCGGGCCTCTCACTATCGCGGCCTCTCTTGTTGCGGAGCACAGGCTCCAGACGCGCAGGCTCAGTAGTTGTGGCGCACGGGCCTAGTTGCTCCCCGGCATGTGGGATCTTCCCAGACCAGGGCTCGAACCTGTGTCCCCTGCATTGGCAGGCAGATTCTCAACCACTGCGCCACCAGGGAAGCCCTTGAATCCTCTCTTGATCATTGGCCTGCTGGTGCTATGGCGCCCAGATAAAATGCTTCAGATGCTTTTTTTTTCCTGAGGGCAAAACACCATCAGCTCACATATTCCAAGAAAGATGTGCCACTTGTCATCTTTATTCCAGAACTACAGATGTGCACATTATTATTATTATTATTATTATATATATATTTTTTACAGAAGTGTGTATGTCAGAAAATCATTTCGATGAGTCTTCAAAATATTTGGAAGGAAATGCAGTCGAAAATGCACAGCTCTTTACATTGATTCTGTTAACCTTTGGCTCGCTAACCTTTACTTTCCTATTTTCCCGTGGAAACTCATCGTTTCTACAAAAATATAAAAGACATTAGCAAATTGGACAGCATCTATGTTCTTATCTTTCTTCCATGTCCAGGATGAAAAATGACTCTTTTAGATCATCATCAATAATGATGACATTTTCTGCATTGGACAGAAACCCACCATCAAACTCATAACCTTCAAGGATTCACCAGAAGACATGCATTATGTGCTGCAGTTTTGTTTTTTTAAATGACATATACATGGTTAGGGTCTTTGGTTGACTGTGGAAAACATCACAGATTCTTTAGACTTCTATGAAACTAGAGAGATCCAACTGTGTCCCAAATTTAATGAAAAGTTGTCAGGATTTTTTTCAAACCCTGTGTGAAGCAACACAGACACAAAGACGTATTGGAGTTGGTTCTTGATTTGGAACTAGGACTTGTGATAGAACAGAAATCGTAGACACACAATCACTGCAATGCAACCTTCTTGATCCTGAGGCATAAATCAAACCCCCAAATCCAGACAGTCTTATCTTTAACTCACTTTAAAGCTCAGCAGAGATGAGTGAGCGTTGATCTAACGAAATTCCTGTTTTCCAGGACCACAGAGAAATTTTGTGCACGTGCTTGTGTGACTATGAATAAAGGCGATCATGTCTGGGATCCCACTTTTTGTAATTGTCCACAAAGACAGTTGAGGGTGGGAAACAAGTGCCTAGTTAGAAGACATCACAGGGTATCCACAGGATGAACCTGGTTCACCTGGGTTTCATTTGTTCAAATGTTCTAAGACGTAGATTTGAAGATTTAAAGACCCAAAACCTGAACTACTGTAGGAACTTTCCAAAATACTGGTCCTAAAAGTGTCCTGTATCCTTTGATTATATAACATCTTAGTTTGTTCAGGCTGCTATTAACAGCATATCATAGACTGGGGACTTAAATAACAGACATTTCTTTCTTGTTATTTTGGAGGCTGTAAGTCCGAGGTCAAGGTCCTGGATGATTTGGTTCCTGGTGACGCCTGTCTTCCTGGTTCATAGGTGGTCACCTTCTCAATGTGTCCTCACATGGTGGAAGGGGCAAGGGAGCTCTGTGGGGTCTCTTTCATAAGGACACTAATCCCATTCATGGGGGCTCCACCCTCATGACCTCATCACCTCCCAAAGGGCCCACCTCCTGATACCATTACTTTGGGGGTTAGGGCTTCAACATTTGGATCTCGGAGGGACACGGACATTCCGCCTACAGCAAATAATGACAAGAGAAGGACAAAGTAGGACAAAGTAGAAGAGTATCAAGTGCACGTTAGACATCCAACCTGAAAGGAAAGGTGTTAGGAAGGTACGCTCCTTCACGGTGTGTTCAGTACCTTCCTAGATGGTTGATAGGTTTCGTGCACATTGGAATGGTACAGTCAGAATGGGGTAAGGTTGTTTGTGCTGGATAAGATCCTAGTGTGGATGCCAAGAACTTCTGGGCAAGAGAATGCCCATAAAGTCCACATGATGAAATATTCATTTCTGGGAAAACCCAAGGAAAACTTAAGTCTGAGGGTGACATATTCCACAATAACAGTGTGAAGAATGAACTCGTCTGTCAATAAGAGAAAAGTAAGGAGAACCTAAAGCTATTTTGGGTAAAGCAGCCCAGAGGGCAGGATTCAGTATCTTTCTGCTAATCACAATGATGTTTTGTGAAGAGAGAGGCAAACAGTGAGATATGGTTTTTTATCCGGTATGCAACCGTTTTTGAATAGATGATGTGATTCGTCCTGATTTTCGTTTTCAATACCCGGTCTTTCTGTAAATGTTGTAGTTTGGGAATTTAAGAAGGGAGTGTCTCCATGGGTGATAAGACGCATCAGTATCTATGTGCTGACATCCAGAGGGTTCTGGGTTGGCTACACAGAATCAGGGGACCTGGGCGGGAAAGCCAGGGTGAAAGTGGAGAATCAACGCATATGCGGGGCTGGAGGAAGCAGTGTGTCCCCTCGGGCAGGGTCTCCAGGACATTGGAGAGGGTGCCCCACCTATGTCCCAGGCTGCGTCTTGGCTGGAGAGGTGTGTCTCCTGCCAGAGAGAAAACGTGAACCCCCTGTGCTTTCTCCACTTCTCTCATCGTAAAACAGGGAGGCCCAGCTGGGAGCCATGTACCGTGTGGCCTCTTCCCCTCACCAGCCCACCTTCAAAGTCCAGCAGCGGCTGCGATCATGAGCTAGAAAAGAGCGTAGGTACATCTTCTTCATGTGGCGGTCTATCTGTGGTTCTCCTGCTGGTCTGGCACTGAGACCGGCTGGCACCTGGGACCCTTTGCTGCAGTGCTGTAATGCTTGCACCTGGACACACCTCTCCTCCAGCAACAAAATACAAAGAAACTATGTGGGAGTGAAAATAACTGCGTGTGTGCACAGGTAGGCCAAATTCTGGACAAAAGATACAAAGAGACCAAAAAACCCAACTGCCACTTTTGAAGAGCCTGGAGCAAAAGCAGGGCACTGCACATGCCCCCTGCACGCAACACCACCAAAGGGGTGGGCAGACCACCTAAGCCGCCCCTCCTGCCCGACCCCTGGACACACCCCTACCCTCACCCCATAGAAGGAACCAGCTTGCACCCGCCTTGGGGAGTGAGCAAGCAAGGGAACCTGGTGTTTGTTCTTGCGCCCCTCCCCGCCCCCTTCCCCCCCCCCCAGCTGCAGCAGGGGCCCCATAAAGCCTTGCCCGATTTTCTTGTTTGGCCTCTGATCAATTTCTATTGACTAAGGAAGGCCAAGAACCATGGTTGGGAACGACACTGTGCATCCCAGAAAACTTCCCACTCCCGGTGATGCTGACGCCTGCCTCCCCTTGGGAGTGGCCTCTGGGCTCTGGGCTCAGACTGCCCACACTTCCGTCCCGGTTCTTCTCTTTGTCACCCCTGCAGTCGGGAAAGGTCTGTGGACTCTTTCCTAGGGTTCACGGCTCTCATCCACAAAACGTGGCCGATGAAACAGTACCTCTCTGATGGCATTGTTGGGAGGATGGAAGGGGGGTGGGTCACAGATGGTGCGCAGAGCCTGCCGTTAGCAGTAGCTGCTCAGCCGGCGCTCAGCGTCATGCTAATGCTTACGGTACAGCTGGCCCTTCTGAATCTCACGCTCCGTGGATGGTGAGGGATAATCTTGTAGTATAGACTGCCATGCGACTGCTGTCCAGTGCGGACGGGGGCGGGGAGAGTCTCCTCACGCTGCTGGATCGTCCGTTTAGCCTCCCTAGATCTCCTCCACTTTCTTCTTGCTCTGGGCCCCGGGAGGCTGGCCGGTGCGGACAGTGTCTGCGGATGCTGTGTTTCTGGCTCTAGGATGCTCTGACCGAACCGGAGGGAGGGAGGGAGGAAAATGAGCGCGAGGGTGCCTCTCACTCCGGCTTTCTCTCTCTCCGTGAGGACATCTGGGGCTGGAGTGGCCCTCGGCAGAAGCTGGCTGTCTTCTCAAGTGGCTGCTGCAGACGCATCTGTGTCTCCCCAGAGGTTGGGAGCTCTGCCCTCGCCCGGGTGTGGACATAGCTCCACTGCTGTTCGTTCTGAGCTCCTTGCACGGTTTGCGGTTTCGCTGCACACATTTCTAATTAGACCATTCATTAAAACAGCGAGAAGAGGAACACGGTCCTTCCACGGATAATCCCAATTTGAAGATGCTCTCGGTTTGTCTTCAGAGCATTCTCATTCTCTTATGCTGTCTAGTGAGACGCACTTTGGAGGTGATGGATTACTCACAGAACGTGGGTTTGCGAATGCCAGCCTTGCAGGATCAAATGTACTTGTCTAAAAGGCTGTGGCATATAACACCACTGGTAAACGTTAAGGTCTGGCCATAAAATCATTTCCCTGAGCTGTGTGTTGCAAGGTGATGCATTGAAGCATGGTCTGTGGGTGTGGGCTTTTGGATTCAAGCATTGCCAGAAACCACTTGCATTAAATGAACCTGCACCAGACGCCTGATCATAGGCATAATGCCACATGGGTATACGTAAGTATTTTGAACACATAGCTTTTTTATTTTCCTAGATTGCTCACACTGAAATTTTACCCTTCATTGCAACTTGTGATGGTCATTTGTAAGCCCAGCCACATAGATATAGCAAATACACTACTTCTGTTGTTTAGATGTGTTGTTTAGGTTCAGAAACGTCTGGAAATTGTACTTTGAAAATGTTACACGAATGAAATAGGGGAAGAGATTCTTGGAACTCTCCCAGCTGTAGGGAATCCTAGTACATTCTCTTCCTGGTTTTCTTTTATTGTTTGTTTTGAATTTTTGAATTTTATTTTATTTTTTATGCAGCAGGTTCTTATTAGTTATCCATTTTATGCATATTAGTGTGTATATGTCAATCCCAATCTCCCAATTCATCACACCACCCTGGTTTTCAAAGCCCCTTTCAACCACTGTGTTTCTGTCCATCATATAGGACTCTCATTGCTTCTAGCCCTTCTGGTTAAGATAGAAATCCTAAAATTTTCTTCTTATCATTTCCTAATAGCCCACGATGCTGGATTTCTGGTTGAGTGCTGGAATGATTGGCCAGTTATTTTAGGGTGGGGGAAGGGATAGTAGAGGGACTGCTTTCTGTATCTGAATTGAAAAGCAATCCAGGGATCTCCTCTGAAATGCCTCAGAATTGCTCTCTTGGCCCAGAAAGAACCTGATAAAACCAGACTTTTAAGGGAACTCAAACATTTAGCTCTAGCTCTTTGACACGGGACTGTGTCTGAGGCAGTGTGTTTCCCAGGGCATGTGTAGAGGACAATAGTTTATTCCGAATTTACCCCTACCTAAACCCTTTACCAATTTCTGGCTATAAATGTGTTTCCTTAACATCAGGCGCATTCAAAACCCAGTGGGAGCACTGGGGAAAATGTATTTGACTTCAGAAAATGAATTGACAGGTAGAAACAGGAATCAATAAAACTGCCCCTACACCCCAAGCTTGATGCATCTGAGAGCAGGATATGTAATTTTTTGAGTTGTCAATATTTTTTGAGGTTACACAGGGGATGAAAAATGCTTTCGAGAAAGCAGTTCTGATATTCTTCCATTGTATTTACACATAACACGTATATTAAGATAAAGGATAGATTCCATATTACAGAGTCACCTTAACTTTTATAAGAGATTTTATCAGAAAATGTTAAATGCAGAAGGCATCGGAGGCATGGAGTCTGTATGCATAATGAGCTGCTTGGTTACCTCTTCATGTTGTGTGTGAATAAATTCCACCTATATTCATGTTACGGGTGGTTCTTTTCCTATTTCACCAACAGATAATCCGAGCAAAGTCTCGATAATCAAGGTCCTCAGAAC
The DNA here is from genome assembly GCF_965194825.1 of Balaenoptera physalus. Taxonomy (NCBI): domain Eukaryota; kingdom Metazoa; phylum Chordata; class Mammalia; order Artiodactyla; family Balaenopteridae; genus Balaenoptera; species Balaenoptera physalus. The sequence goes on from NC_138903.1 coordinate 5,047,368, forward strand.
TGCAGACTCTCCTTGGTTCTTGGTTGAGGGCCGTAGTAAATGCTCTCTGAAGTACTTAGAAGGGGTGGGATCGCACACTTTCTATCATGATTAACATAGCATAGAAGTTTTCACACTTTATGAAGCCATTTTTCATCCCGGTGCAAATTTTAGCCTTTAGGCTTGGCTATAAGTCAGTGCCTCTTACTAAGTCTAATTCAGCTAGGGTTGACTTTGGGGAGTCTGATTCCTAAGGAAAGAGTGTCTGTGAAGGAGTGGGAATGGATAGTGTATTCGTTATCTACTGCTGCATGACAGATAACCACAAACCTCGCCATTTAAGTGAACACCCATCTGTCATCTCAGAATTTCCGTGGGTCGGGAATCTGGGAACAACTTAGCTATGTCTTCCACTTGGGGTCTCTCAAGGTTGTAATCAAGGTATTGGCTGAGCTGTGTTTTCATCGAGAGGCTCAACTCGGGGAGAATGGGGTTCTAAGTCCCCTTAGCAGAAATCATTTCATTGTGATGGTACCCTTGGCAACGTGTCTTGAGAAGCCAGCCACTGAGAAAGGGGGCGGACGGTTTTGCTGCTTGGATGTTCTGGGTAGTCCTGGGCTCGCTTTTTTTTTTTTAATTTTATTTATTTATTTATTTATGGCTGTGTTGGGTCTTCGTTTCTGTGCGAGGGCTTTCTCTAGTTGTAGCAAGTGGGGGCCACTCTTCATCGCGGTATGCGGGCCTCTCACCATCGCGGCCTCTCTTGTCGGAGCGCAGGCTCCAGACGCGCAGGCTCAGTAGTTGTGGCTCACGGGCCCAGCTGCTCCGCGGCATGTGGGATCTTCCCAGACCAGGGCTCGAACCCGTGTCCCCTGCATTGGCAGGCAGATTCTCAACCACTGCGCCACCAGGGAAGCCCTGGGCTCGCTTTTAAGGATCTCACCGGATTAGGTCAGGCTCACCCAAGATAATGACCCTTCTGATTAATTCAAGGTCAACTGATGAGGGAGAGTTCAATTTTATCTACACACTCACTTTATTTTTGCCACGAAACCTAGCATGGGAGTGATACTGCATCCCCTTTGCCGTGGTTAGAAGATCTAAGGCTCTGCTCATATTCCAGAAGAGAAAATTATACGAGGGTGTGGAAACCTTGGACAACATCCAAAGGTGTATCCACCAAAGATAGATACCCAAGCTGCTGCTCCTCTCCACCTTGAGCTCACCATGGGGCACCCTAACAAAGGACCACTGAACCAGAGCTTCATGGTCTTTTTTTTGTTTTTTTATTGGAGCGTAGTTGATTTACAATGTTGTGTTAGTTTCAGGTGTACAGCAAAGTGAATCAATTATACATATACATATATCCACTCTGTTTTAGATTCTTTCCCCACATAAGTCATTATAGAGTAGTGAGTAGTGTTCCCTGTTCTATACAGTAGGTCCTTATTAGTTATTTATTGATATTTTATATATAGTAGTATGTATATATCAATCCCAGTCTCCCAATCTACCCCTCCTCCCCCTTACCCCTGGTAACCATAAGTTTGTTTTCTGCATCTCTGACTCTATTTCTGGTTTGTAGATAAGTTCATTTGTACCCTTTTTTTTTAGATTCCACATATGAGCAATATCCCATGATATTTGTCTTTCTCTGTCTTACTTCACTTAGTATGATAATCTCTACGTCCATCCGTGTTGCTGCAAATGGCATTATTTTGTTCTTTTTTATGGCTGAATAATACTCCATTGTATATGTACCACATTTTCTTTATCCATTCCTCTGTTGATGAACACTTAGGTTGCTTCCATGTCCTGGCTATTGTAAATAGTGCTGCTGTGGACATTGGGGTGCAAGTATGTTTTTGAATTATGGTTTTTCCAGATATATGCCCAGGAGTGGGTTTGCTGGATCATATAGTACTGAGCTTCGAGGTCTTTAAACGAGGTGTATGGACGGGCTTCATGAAATCCAGGAGGCTCTGGAGGGGTGTACAACATTCTATACACATGCCTATTTCTGGGGTTTTCCTGGTGAGGTGTAGTTCCATGGTTTATACTTGTTTTTCCCATGAATACTGTCCTAAGACCTCTCTCCAGATACACATGGAGGGGGAATTCTCCAAAAAGCTCTCCTGTCTGGGAAGGAGATGGAGGAAATGGTGGTAGCATCTTCCATTAATGTTGTGTTAAGTGTGTCCTGACTAAAGAAGAATCCTGTCTAGATACTGGTTCTTGCAATGAGCTTCTCACCACCTTTCTTCCCTCCCAAGGTCAACAAAATAAGAGATTCCATTCTAGACAATTCTGGTGTCTTTTGACTGTATGTTAGCCTTTGCCACATTCACCGTCCATGCTATGCCCAGATTATAGCCACTTCACTTTTCTAGGAGTTCATGACATAGTGACCACCAGACTTTAGATGGAATAATAAGCAAGGAAACAAAAAAAGGTCTGGTTTCCAACCAATGAGTTAGTGACTTTCTATCAGAAGGTACTGAAAGTCATTGCCCCTTCCTCTGCTTCAGCCCATAATCTATAATTATTGCATGGGTACTTGCTTTTCCTCTCTCCGTATTCTGAGATATGGGCCTGGCTGGTCCTGAATCAGCAGGTATGCGCAAGTGTCCTGCAGCCGTCAACTGAGCACTGAGATTCTTATGTTTATGGAACAGCTTTCACGGGCAGTTCAGCGTCACAGTGATCCTCAGAATTCATCCATTCGTATTCTCATTTGACCGATGCCTCAAAGTCATGCAGCTGATCAAGACAGCTGATGAGGTGTTTTAAACCCAGAGAGGCTTGACCTGAACATTCATGACCTCTCATGAACCAGAGCTATCAAACTGGGGTTTTGGGACTCCTGGAAGCCTTTTCATTAAGTCTGAAAAAATACTCCATGTGATAACAAATTCTTCCCTCTGAATTTTTTCTTTTTTTAGAAATTTATTTATTTATTTATGTCTTCGTTGTGGTGCACGGGCTTCTCGTTGCAGTGGCTTTTCCTGTTGCGGAGCACGGGCTCTAGGTGCGCGGGAATCAGTAGTTGTGACATGTGGGCTCAGTAGTTGTGGCTCGTGGTCTTTAGAGCGCAGGCTCAGTAGTTGTGGCACAAGGGCTTAGTTGCTCCATGGCATGTGGGATCTTCCCATACCAAGGGTAGAACCCACGTCCCCTGCATTGACAGGTGGGTCCTTAACCACTACGCCACCAGGGAAGTCCCTCCCTCTGATTTTATACTCCATCAGTGGTTCTCAGCCAGTGGTGATTTTCCCACCTCCCTTCCCCCGCTCATCCCAGGTGACACGTGGCAATGTCTGGAGACATTTTTGGTTGTCACACTTCAGGGGCAGGGCTACTACTGTTCTGGAGTGGGTAGAGACCAGAAACTATGTGAAACATCCTCCAATGCACAGGACAGCCCCCTACAGCCCAGAATTATCTGGCCTTAAACGTCAGAGAAACCCTGCACTACATTTTGACTTAATGAACTCTGTTTCTCAGACACTGCTTTTAGAAAAAAACTGCCCCTTTGCTATTTTGCAGTTGTTCCCAGGACATTAATATTCACCACTGCCAGCCATAGCATTCAATCTACTCCATTTCTGAGATTCTTGCCTCTTCGTTCTTTTCAACTCTTTGTTTATGATTTTTCCTGTGGGTAAGTGTTTTGCTGCTACAGATTTTTGTTGGTGTTCGTTATTTCTCTGTGTTTTGCTATTTATCCCACAACTCTGGGATCCTTCTGAGGAGTGTGCTATGTAAAATAACAATAATGACGATGTTTACAGTTCTTATTCTCGCAATTTCAGGAGCATCATGAAAGAAGACACAGGGAAGCAAGTGACAAAGGAGTTTGTTTGCATCTTTCTGTTCTGTCTATAAATAAGCACAGGCCAGCTTTCCTCCTTAGTGAAGAGTTCATAGATTATTTTTTCCGCATAAGCATGCGTTTAGTGCTTGAATGTATTTCACCCTTGGATGCATTCAATTTGTCTTCATTTTACAGTTTATTCTGTTAATTAGAAAAGGTTATAAGATTAATAACTAGTCATTGCTAATGCATTTGGTGGACTGCACAATCAGCTTGACGAGGGGTTACCCCCCCACGCAAAAGGGACATAAATGATCGGTTCATAGGCATCGTATCAAGTGCTTGATGAAGTGCACTGCAGAGAAAGTGCTCAAGACTACAGTGGTCTTTTAATGATTTTCAAAATCATCCAAACATCAAAAATGCAATTATATTCCATGTGCATAATAAATGGACTATCTTGGGAGGGGCAAACTGTTATTGAGATGATGCAAATCATGAGAATGGATTCTAGTGATGGATTCTAATAATAACAGCAATAGTATTAATACCCATACCAGCAAAACTTTATACTTGTATAGGGTTTTACCGTTGCCAAGGGATTTTCACATGGATACACACACACACACACACACACACACACACACACACACACACACAGACTTTCATAGCTAGGTTATGCACTTTTTTTTTCCCATAGCAGTTGAAAAACTGATTTAAGATCATGTATTAGGTGGAGGAACTTTCCTGATGGTCCAGTGGGTAAGACTCCACGCTCCCAATGCAGGGGGGCTGGGTTCGATCCCTGGTCGGGGAACTAGATCCCACATGCATGCCGCAGCTAAGAGTTTGCATGCTGCAACTAAGAAGGCTGCACGCTACAGCTAAATAAATAAAATAAGTAAATAAAATAAATAAAAAGACCATGCCGACTTCCCTGGTGTCGCCACAGTGGTTAAGAATCCGCCTGGCAGTGCAGAGGACACAGGTTCGAGCTCTGGTCCGGGAGGATCCCACATGCCGTGGAGCAGCTAAGCCCGTGTGCCACAACTACTGGGCCTGTGCTCTAGAGCCTGCGAGCCACAACTACTGAGCCCGCGTGACACAACTACTGATGCCCGTGCGCCTAGAGCCTGTGCTCCACAACAAAGACAAGCCACCGCAATGAGAAGCCTGCGCACCGCAACGAAGAGTAGCCCCCGCTCACGGCAACTAGAGAAAGCCCACGCGCAGCAATGAAGACCCAACGCAGCCAAAAAAAAAAAAAAAAAAGAAAAAGAAGCCTTGGGTCCCCTGCTTTAAAAAAAAGACCATGTATTAGGTGGAAAACTGGAGTTAAACCCTTTCCTACTGACTTTGAGTGCATTCCTCTTTATATTATAAACCACACCAGTTTCTGGGGGCAGAAAACAATATTTGCAAAATTATAGAGTTTGGGTGTAGCATATTAAATCAATGAGTAAAGAAAAAATTAATAGTGTATTCAGAGAGTTGACGAAAAGAGCTCTGATGAAATAATGACACCCTTCCCCATTCAGCTGAGCTCTGGCACTGCCTGCAAACGCTTGAGAGGAAATGAAACACAGAGTAAGTGAGTCATCGTTAATTGATGTCTGGCAGGTTTGCCATAACTAAAAAGAGGGCGGGGAGCCTCTCCCTGACTGGTGATGGCCTTCTCTCCGTATCTTTGCATGGTGGAGAGAGAGAGAAACTGGGAGAGAGCAAGCTGTCTGTTGTCTCTTCTTATAAGGACACTAATCTCATCATGGGGCGCCACCCTCATGATCTCATGTAACCCTAATTACCTCCCAAAGTCCTCCATCTTTAAATACCAGCACATTGGGGCTTTCAGCTTTACCGTTTGAATTTTGGAGGGATACAGTTCAGTCTATGGCAATGTCTCTGCTTATCAATTTGGAGGCAACCACTATATAGTAGGTAATTTCAGAAAATAGATCTAATCAAGGATTATTTCATGTTATATTTAGAGGGGTCTGATTTGCCTTTCAGGGTATCTGCATTCATAGACTCCCCAACCATATTATATTATATATCTCATCCCATAATCATCTCATACCTACTGAGTAATTAAAACATTTTTAAGAACCACACGTTTCAATTGAAAAGACATAACATTTTGAAAGGTGGAGAAGTGGCTGCCACTAATTTTCTGCTCATTAGTATAATAAAAGAATCAGTTTTACAGAAGAAACTGCACAAGGATGTTGGAAATAGTATTTAACATTCTGACATTTTAAAAAATGTTTAAAAGTTTCCACTTAATAGCTAATAGTACTACCTTAATTGAATGTTACTTTTTTTCTGATGATTGCAGACGTTATATATCAAGGCAAAATTTAGAAAACAGGAATTGCCATAACTTTTCTGTCTCGTAATTGATAAACAGTTGGTTTAGCAAAACCGAAGGAAAAACAGTAATAGTTTCCCATGGTCTATATATTGTGGAAAGGAATTCAGCTAGACTTAGTGGTGAGGTCTCCTTGGATGATCAGAAAATACTGCTTAGCTGTTGGCACTAACATTGGGGAAGACAGATTTTAGTTGAAAAAAATGGCAGAATAATATAAAGCATAGGACTGTGTCATGAAAACTTGCCATGCAGAGGAGTTACAAGTAATATTTCTGGATTTGACTTGAGAATGTTTGAATAGAGACCTCCATCTCTGACCACTCCCCCCCAGTCACGTGACTTTGGGAAATTCTCATAATAACTTTCATCATTGTTTACACGTTAGTGATAATACACACCAACTACCATAAAGTGTTGATAGAGTATCAAATGTAAAAACAAAAACCAAAACACGTCTTTGAGTAGAAAAAACAACACAAATGAACAAAAATAAGCAGCGGACAGTTATAAAGTAACCATCAAGCAAATTTCAGTTTTATAATCCATTTTCTCATCTGGAAGGAAAGATGACTGCAAATTACTTTGTTAGGTTTTCACTGAATATTTGGTAATGACTTGTTATATGTTATGTGTTATGATATTAACCTTGTGCATTATCACCGTCAGATGATATATGAAGGGCTCACACATTTACAAATCTTGCAGCCTGAAGACAATTTCATTATTTGCTATAAAGGAAAAAGAAAATTAATTTTTCCCCATCCTTAAGGCATATCTGTAAGTTTTGAAGTAGAAGGACTTCATCAAAATTATGTTGCAGTTCCAATCTATGTATTACCCGTACTAAATCCTGAACTAAATCCATCTGTTATCCAGGATGTTGGTGCAATGGGTAATGTGATCTTTTTTTTTTTAATTTATTTTATTTATTTATTTATTTTTAACATCTGTATTGGAATATAATTGCTTTACAATGGTGTGTTAGTCTCTGCTGTATAACAAAGTGAATCAGCTATACATATACATATATCCGCATATCTCCTCCCTCTTGTGTCTCCCTCCCACCCTCCCTATCCCACCCCTCTAGGTGGTCACAAAGCACCGAGCTGATCTGCCTGTGCTATGCAGCTGCTTCCCACTAGCTATCTTTTTTTTTTTCCTTTTTTTTTTTAATTTACTTATTTTTATTATATATTTATTTATTTATTTTTGGCTGTGTTGGGTCTTCGTTTCTGTGCGAGGGCTTTCTCTAGTTGTGGCAAGCGGGGGCCACTCTTCATTGCGGTGCGCGGGCCTCTCATTATCGCGGCCTCTCTTGTTGCGGAGCACAGGCTCCAGACGCGCAGGCTCAGCAGCTGTGGCTCACGGGCCTAGCTGCTCCGCGGCATGTGGGATCTTCCCAGACCAGGGCTCGAACTCGTGTCCCCTGCATTGGCAGGCAGATTCTCAACCACTGCGCCACCAGGGAAGCCCCTACTAGCTATCTTTTTTACAGGGTAATGTGATCTTGACTTTGATGTATAGATCCTTTTCTGAGACCATGATCTTATTTCTACCTTCATTTCCAGGAGTTTAAAGATCTGTTGGGATTGCAGGGGAAGCAGACCTTGTAGGTTGCTATAAATACACTGGGTTTGGAAGTCTAGATTTTCAGGATTGAAAACCTTAGTGGCTTAAAACGGCACACATTTTTTAAAAATTGAAGTATAGGTGATTTACAGTGTTGTGTTAATTTCTGCTGTACGAAACAGCACACATTTGTAATGTGACCATGTCTGTGGGTCAGGAGTCCCGGCGTGGCTTCGCTGGGCCCTGAAGCTCAGCATCTCTTGCAAGGCTGCAAGCAAGGTGTTGGTTAGGGCTGTGCTGTCAGCTCAGGGTTTGACTGGGGAGGGATCTGCTATCCAGCTCTGCAGTGGGTATTGGTGAGATTCCGTTTCTCAAGAGCTGTTGGGCAGAGGGTTTGCTCACTGTTACCTGGAGGCCACCCGCAGCTCCTCGCTGTGCAACAGCCAGCATGGAGTTGAGGGTCTCCAACATGGCACTTTGTGCCAGCAAAGCCAGAAAGAGAGTCTTCTGGCAAGACGGAAGTCACGGTCTTCTGTAACCTAATCACGGAAGCTACACCCATTGCCTTCGCAGTATTCTGTTTGTTGGAAGTGAGTCTCCAGGTCCCAGTCCAGACCCCAGGAAAGGGGGTCACACAGGGACTTGAACAGCAGGAGGCAGGGGTCACTGGGGAGCCTTCTCCGAAGTCTGCCTTCCGCAGATGTCCGCTGTCACTCATGAATTCCCGAAGTGAAGATAGTGAAGACCAGCGACATGAGTGAATGGGCCAAGTTTCACCGTGGGTTAGCAAGACGGCATGGACTGAAACGTTTCTCCTTAGTGGTGTGTCCAAGATGTACCTACATTCTCCTGCCTTTGGGTCTCCGTGGGTCCCACCACCAACATAATGATGCTAAGTGCTGAGCAGAGATTCAGACTTGGACTCGCCTCCTTCTGGCTTCCAACGTAATGGTGACAACACATAGAAGAAATCAAGCAGGTTCCCCATACGTCCGTCCCAGGATTCCATCTCGTTTTCTCTGGGTGGGTAGACCCCACCTGCATTCATGACCTTCAAAGCACTGTGGCAGCCAAGAGATGAGAATTTCTTTTCAAACTGTGCTTCTGTGTCAGTTCTACAAACAGGCTGTCACTGCCTGGAGCGATAACCTTGAAATTGGAACCACAGATCTGCAAACCTGTTCAGCTGCATGGTTTCTGGGGAGTCTGAAATTACAGCGCTTTTAGCTTGTTTCTTTTTTTCCTCCTAACGCTAGAAAACTCTTTTATGATTGCTTTCAAGTCAAATAGTTACACTGCCCTGTGTTCTGAGGACATGCCTTGCTTGTTTTCTTTTAGAGTAAGGTAATCCCCCTGCTTTGAAGATGATTGTTTTCGCGAAAGTGACAAGGCCCCAGATGCCGCAGAGACTAAACTTTGAGGTGGCCGTGTCCACTGTCCTGCCTGAGGGTCGATTGAAAATTTCTATTTTCTTAGGTAAGAATTTCAGAATCAGGAGGATTTAGCTCCGTTTTGTGGGAAACTAGCCAGTTAAGCTTTGTGTCAACTGGTCATGGATGCTTTAGTCTCTGAATACAATGGTGAAAAATACCAGGTAGAAGGACAGCTTTGGTTCGTTTGGGAATTATCCCTAGTTTCACTTTCTATCATATTTGTCTTGAAGAGCGAGGTATAAAATGATGGCTGTATGGAATTTTGTAACTCAGTTAACCGTATTTGCTGTTTTTCTTCCCAGCTTGACTCTCCACTTCTTCCCTGTCCCCCTTAGCACATTCTGGTGAATAGACACATCATTGTGTGTATGATTGATGTATACTAAGTACCGTGTCTGGGCCAAAGTCTGGGGACACTAAGCCAAATTAGACCTGCCTTTTCCCTCAAAGAGCTTAGAGCTTTGAGCTAGTCTGATAAGGAAACTGACAAACTACAAAGTGAGAAGTCATAGGAAATATGAGCTTGTTGCTATGCGGGGTAACTTGTGATTGACTAGGCAAAGAAATGTGAAAATTTCTTCATGGCAAAGCAAACAGTGTTGTGAACTGCTATGAAATGTTTCAAGAATTAATGTTACTTCTATATGATTAGCAAAAACAATGCATGATTCATTAAAGAGTAGGAGAGGGAACTTCCCTGGTGGTGCAGTGGCTAAGAATCCGCCTGCCAATGCAGGGGACACGGGTTCGAGCCCTGGTCTGGGAAGATCCCACATGCCGCGGAGCTATGAAGCCTGTGCGCCACAACTACTGAGCCCGCATGCTGCAACTACTGAAGCCCACACGCCTAGAGCCCGTGCTCCGCAACAAGAGAAGCCACCACAATAAGAAACCCGCGCACCGCAACGAAGAGTAACCCCCGCTCGCCGCAACTAGAGAAAGCCCACGCACAGCAACGAAGACCCAATGCAGCCAAAAATAAATAAATATATTTATTTAAGAAAAAAAAAAAAAAGAGTAGGAGAGGGCCAGGTCGTGCCAGGTTCTGTATGCTAAGCTAAGGAGATTGAATTTTATCCTGAATATGATGAGAGCCATTGAGGGACAGAGAATCTCAGGGATAACCACCTAGATATTTAAGGGGCAAGTGACAGATGGAACATCTATAAAGAAGGTGAAGCGTGGGTGGACAGAGAAGTTGGAGGTCACCTCTTAAGGCGTAATCACGCCAAGACTGACCGATGGAAGTCTTAAGAAGGAAGAAGAGGTGATATGGCAGCCTGCTGTATCTGGCACAGCCATCTCAGTGGGCACAGGTAAAATAATCACAAAGAAGTCTCCTCAATGGGACTAAACAGGTGACAAAATAGTAAGAGGTTATCTGATCAAATCTCAGTGTTTTGGGAAACACCAAGAAGCAGTCAGAACGCTGAAGACACCTCCTAGAGAGACATTCCTGGAGGGACCTCCCCGCAGTCCAGTGGTTAAGACTCTGTGCTTCCAGTGCAGGGGGCTTGGGTTCCATCCCTGATCTGAGAACTAAGATCCCACCAAGAAAAAGAAAAAAGACATTCATGGAACCATGACCACTTGAACTTTGATGAGGATGGAGTGCAGGAGCAGAGGTGAAAGCCCCGGGTTCCTAGGGTCTGATAGAACACCTGGCTTTACAACGTTGAGATCACTCAAGGTGAGAAGGAATTGGGAATAAAGGGAATAAATCTCCCCCACCTTCAACCTTAAGAAGAGTGCCCATTGTTTTGGTGCTGTGCAGAGAGAGGTTGAACTACCTTTCACATTTCCCCCAAATCTGTGTGATGCGCTATTGGTCAACTCAATACAGGTAATCCCAATACACAACTGATAAGATGAGAACACCCCGTCAGGAATGTTATCAGAGAAAGACATGGACCTTAACAGTGTTGCTTATAGGAAAATGTAACATGGAACCTATACATCTACATGTTTTTCTTTTAGAATTCTTGTTTAAGGATAGTATGAGTATAATGCAACAATTAACCAGAATTCATTCACCCGTGACCTACTTTCAGCCTTATTTTCCAAGCAGTCAGATCCTTCCCAACAAACTGTATCTTTTATTTCACATCTTTTTGATTCAAGGAGTCCAATAAAGATATTAATTTCATGTTGAAATGCAAATAAATGGAATACAAACTGAGTCAGTAAGGAAAGGTTTTCAGAATGACACTAGTAAGTTAAACCAGCACTTTGAATTCCTGGGATAAAACCACTTGGTTATGATGAGATATCATTTTTTAATACACGGGTAGATGTATTTTTCTAAAATTTTCTTTAAGTTTTTATTTTGTTTGTTTTGTTTTGTTTTCGATCCATTGAGGGAGATTGGCCCATAAGTTTTCTTTCCCATGCTGCCTTGTCAGGTATTGGAATGAGATTATGTTAGCATCATAAAATGATTTATTGAGTGTCCCCTTCTCTGCTCTCCATAAGAGTTTGAATAAAATTTCAATTACTTGTTCCTTGCATGCCTTATAACACTCATTGAGGAACCCATGTGGGACTAGCATTTTCTTTCTGGAAATATTTGACTGGGAATTCAGTTTTCTTAATGCATGTATAACTCTTGAGTATTCTTTTTAGTCTCTCAGTTTTTAAGTTACCTTTTTCTAGAGGTTTATTATCTTAACGTTTTTCCTGTTATCTCATTAATGCTGGAAGATCTTATGGTATTCCCTTTTTCATTTCTAATATTGGTTATTTCTACCTTCCCTCTCTCCCTGACTATTGATCAGACTTGCTAATCTGCTTATTTATTAGACGTTTTGAAGAACCACCTTCTGGTTTTGTCAGTTGAACCTGTTATATATTTGTTTTCTACTTAAGTAAATCATGGTCTTATCTCTGTATGTCCTTCCTTTTGCCTCCTTCCTGATTACCTACTAATTTTTAACTTTTTAAGATGGTGATGAGTTTATGAGTTTTCAGTCCATCTTCTTTACTAATACACACTATTTCCCTCAGCACTGCTCTAGTTGCATCTAAAATATTTGCTATGTATTCTTCAGATCATACATTTAAAAATGTCTTCTAGGGACTTCCCTGGGGGCGCAGTGGTTGAGGGTCTGCCTGCCAGTGCAGGGGATGTGGGTTCGAGCCCTGGTCCGGGAAGATCCCACATGCCACGGAGCAACTAAGCCCGTGCGCCGCAACTACTGAGCCTGCACTCTAGGGGCCACGAGCCACAACTACTGAGCCCGCACACCACAACTACTGAGCCCTCGCACCTAGAGCCTGTGCTCTGCAACAAGAGAAGCCACTGCAGTGAGAAGCACGTGCACCGTAATGAAGAGTAGTCCCCGCTCACTGCAACTAGAGAAAGCCCGTGCGCAGCAGCAAAGACCCAACACAGACAAAATAAATAAATAAATAAATGAACTTAAAAAACAAAGTTTTTAAATTTCCATTAGACTTTCCCCATTTAGTTATGGATAATGCAGACTTTTAAAACATTTCCAAATATATGGAGTTTTCAAAGTTAATTTCATAGTGGTCAGAGATCTGTACTGTGTGTTTTCAGTCTTTTGAAATATATTGACTTGGGTTTGGTGCATCAATTTATATGAAAGTTTTCTGTATGCTTGCAGAGAGTATAATTTTAATTTTTAGTGTGATAATCTATATATGTCTGTTAAGTCAAATTCACTCATTAAGTCATTCTGATCTCCTCTATTCTTACTAAAATTTTTATCTGCTGGCTCTTATCAATTACTGGAAAATATATATTAAATTTCTCCATGATAATTACAGACCTATCTATAACTCCTTTTAGTTCTTTCAATTTTTACTTTATGTATTTTAAGCCTTTGCTATGTTTTTCTCACCATATACTTTGTTTATCTAGCAACGAGTCATATGGGATGCATATCTTTTAGTGACTTGGGTTCTTTATTTTCCTTACTGTAGCATAGGTTGGTGGTGTTGGAAATAAAAACATTTCTCTTGTATAACCAGAATACACAGATCAATATGAACTAATCCTTCTGGAGAACATTTTGGCCATTTCTTATAAAGTCAAGTGTACAACTAGCTATCCTAAGCCTGAATATTTATCCAAGAGAAATAAAAGCACAGTATGGATCCACACAGACTTGTACATTAAGGTTCATAACAACTTGATTTGTTTTGGAAAATGCAGAGTATACATATCCACCATTGCAGAATACAAATATCTGTTTCTATTTTTTTTTGAACTTTATTTAATTTATATTTTTATACAGCAGGTTCTTATTAGTCATCTATTTTATACACATCAGTGTAACCATGTCAATCCCAATCACCCAATTCATCACACCACCACCACCACCCCCCCGCCGCTTTCACCCCTTGGTGTCCATACGTTTGTTCTCTACATCTGTGTCTCTATTTCTGCCCTGCAAACCGATTCATCTGTACCATTTTTCTAGGTTCCACATATATACATTAATATATGATATTTGTTTTTCTCTTTCTGACTTACTTCACTCTGTATGACAATCTCTAGATCCATCCACGTGTCTACAAATGGCCCAATTTCATTCCTTTTTATGGCTGAGTAGTATTCCATTGTGTATATGTACCACATCTTCTTTATCCATTCATCTGTCGATGGACATTTAGGTTGCTTCCATGACCTGGCTATTGTAAATAGTGCTGCAATGAACATTGGGGTGCATGTGTCTTTTTGAATTACGGTTTTCTCTGGGTATATGCCCAGTAGTGGGATCGCTGGGTCATATGGTAATTCTATTTTTAGTTTTTTGAGGAACCTCCATAACTGTTCTCCATAGTGACTGTATCAATTTACATTCCCACCAACAGTGCAGGAGGGTTCCCTTTTCTCCACACCCTCTCCAGCATTTGTTGTTTGTAGATTTTCTGGTGATGCCCATTCTAACAGGAGTGAGGTGATACCTCATTGTAGTTTTGATTTGCATTTCTCTAATAATTAGTGATGTTGAGCAGCTTTTCATGTGCCTCTTGGCCATCTATATGTCTTCTTTGGAGAAATGTCTATTTAGGTCTTCTGCCCATTTTTGGATTGGGTTGTTTGTTTTTTTAATATTGAGCTGCATGAGCTGTTTATATATTTTGGAGATTAATCCTTTGTCCATTGATTTGTTTGCAAATATTTTCTCCCATTTTGAGGGTTGTCTTTTCGTCTTCTTTATGGTTTCCTTTGCTATGCAAAAGCTTTTAAGTTTCATTAGGTCCCATTTGTTTATTTTTGTTTTTATTTACATTACTCTAGGAGGTGGATCAAAAAAGATCTTGCTGTGATTTATGTCAGAGAGTGTTCTGCCTATGTTTTCCTCTAAGAGTTTCATAGTATCTGGCCTTACATTTCAGTCTCTAATCCATTTTGAGTTTATTTTTGTGTATGGTGTTAGGGAGTGTTCTAATTTCATTCTTTTACATGTAGCTGTCCAGTTTTCCCAGCACCACTTATTGAAGAGGTTGTCTTTTCTCCATTGTATATCCTTGCCTCCTTTGTCATAGATTAGTTGACCATAGGTGTGTGGGTTTATCTCTGGGCTTTCTATCCTGTTCCATTGATCACAGTATACATCCACACAGACTTGTACATTAATGTTCATAACAACTTGATTTGTTTTGGAAAATGCAGTGTATCATATATCCGCCATTGCAGAATACAAATATCTGTTAACAAAGGAGACTTCAGAGAAGCGGACTATAAATTAAGGCAAGTCCGGGAATTAGACTGTACAGGAAAAACACCTGGATAGAAAATCCCATTATCACAAAATCCTGGTTTTGTTTTCAGTGATTATGTCAGATTCAAAGAGAAAGATGTCCTTTTTTGCAAAACACAGCAACATTTTAGGTAGAAAATACATTAATCTTTAAGAAAGATACAGGAGGTGGAGGAATTTATGATCTAGGGCCAGGGCTGACAACGTTTGTGAAACTGATTTCATGGTAGACTAGGATTAGATTTCTCATGCCTTTAATTTTAGGGGACTGATCTCCATTAACTTTGAAGGTTATCCTCTCCTAACCGATGGCTAGATCGTTGAGAACTGGAAGAAATGTGAAGAGTTTTTATTTCTGCAATGGACACGAAGCAAGAGTGCTTTGTGTTTAATCTGCATCTTCTTTTTCACATTATTTTAGGACAGTATATTACCAATAATTTCACCACTTGTTCTATATGTTTTCTCCTAATACTCATATATCTTCTAACATTTAGTATTTTCTGAAAAATGTAATATGGTCTGAAGTTTTACATTTTAATATATTACGGTCTTACACAATTCAAATTTTCCTTTATGTCTGAAAATTATTTTCTTGATTCCTGAATATTTTTTTCCCCTTTTATGAGTGATATATATGTGTGTGTGTACTTATATTCATATTCATATTTATAACAATGGTTCTCAGTCAACTCTGTCCCCCATCAGAGGAACATCTGGCAATTTCTGGAAGCATGTTTCATTGTCATGACTGGGAGGGGGTTGTTACTGGGAGGGGGTCGTTACTGACGTTTAGTGGGTAGAGACTAGGGTGTTTCTCAGCATCCCATAATGCCAGGACAGCCCCACAACAAAGAATCGTGTAGTTCCCATAGGTCAATAATGCTGTTGTTGAGAAACCCTGCTTTAGAAATTGCTTTTTCTAACTCTTCCATTGGCCCATTTGACTGGTTGGGAAGTCAGCAGATATTTGAGAGGTCAGGAAGTCTATAACGACAGCTCTCTCACCTACAATTCTGAGAAGATTGGTTAAGGTATGAAAGAGAGAGAATAGGATTTAGTCCTTAAGAACCAAATGATACACCAAGACAACATGTAACAACATAAAAGAAGGAGAAGCCGGTGTGGGCAGCAGGAAATTTAGCAAAACATTTCACTGGGTAAAGAATGTGTGTTCTGGGACTTCCCTGGTGGCACGGTGGTTAAGAATCCGTCTGCCAGTACAGGGGACAGGGGTTCGAGCCCTGGTCCGGGAAGATCCCACATGCCGCGGAGCAACTAAGCCCGTGAGCCACAACTACTGAGCCTGCGTGTCACAACTACTTAAGCCCGCATGCCTAGAGCCCGTGCTCCGCAGCAAGAGAAGCCACCGCAATGAGAAGCCCACGCACCGCAACAAAGAGTAGCCGCCACCCGCTGCAACTAGAGGAAGTCCGTGCACAGCAACAAAGACCCAACGCAGCCAAAAATAAATTTTAAAAATTAAAAATAAATAAAACATTTTAAAAATAAAGAATGTATGTTCTAGGGAATTCTCTGGCGGTCCAGTGGTTAGGACTCAGTGCTTTCACTGCCGTGGCCTTGGGTTCAATCCCTGGTTCGGGAACTAAGATCCCACAAGCCGCGTGTTGCAGCCAAAAAAAAAAAAAAAAAAAGGGTTCTAGAAAATTGAAGAAATGAAGGATTGTGATTTGAAAAAATAGACTAAGTCACGTTACAATTCTGTTTAAAACCCAGAAGGGGCTCTAATTTCAATAACATATCATTTTCCAGAGTCCTTTTTTCATGCCCAAATCTCCACGAGCTCTCTTTCATCATTCTCATAGAACATCTTGACTTTTCTTCGCCGTGCTCACAATTTGAAATTCTGCTTGTATTTTTAAGTCTTGGATGTCCCCCCTCCTCCAAGAAGCTTCCTGAGGACACAGGTGGTATTTTTGTTGATTTTTTTTTTGGGGGGGGCCGCGTTGGGTCGTCATTGCTGGGCGAGGGCTTTCTCTAGTTGCGGTGAGGGGGGGCTGCTCTTCCTTGCAGTGCACGGGCTTCTCATTGCGGTGGCTTCTCTTGTTGCGGAGCACGGGCTCTAGGTGTGCGGGCTTCAGTAGTTGTGGCACGTGGGCTCTGTAGTTGTGGCTCTCGGGCTCTAGAGCACAGGCTCAGTAGTTGTGGTGCACGGGCTTAGTTGCTCCGCAGCACGTGGGATCTTCCCGGACCAGGGATCGAACCCGTGTGCCCTGCATTGGCAGGCAGGTTCTTAACCACTGTGACACCAGGGAAGCTCTAATTGTATCAATGTTGATATCCTAGTTGTGATAGCGTGCTATCATTTTCCTGGATGTTCCCATTGGGAGAGACGGGGTGCAGGATACAAAGGAAGTCCCTGTATTATTTCTTACAACTACATGTGAATCTATAATTATCTCTAAATAAAAAGTTTAATTTAAAAAGTGGATGGGGGGGACTTCCCTAGTCGTCCAGTGGTTCAGACTCCATGCTTCCAATGCAGGGGACATGGGTTCGATCCCTGGTCGGGGAACTAAGATCCCACATGCTGCAACCAAAAAAAAAAAAAAAAAAGGAGTGAAATGAAGTTCAATCCCTAGCAGCTTCCTCCTGGCTTAGTTTGCATTTGTTTTCTTTGAATTGCAATGTCTTTTGGTTTTGAAGAGCCTCTCACTAAAACCCTGACAATCCCAACATCATAATTATTAGTAGTTATCTGGATACCTTTACTAGACCATGACTCCATTATGTTACTCCATCATATTTCCAATATTTTAGCTACATTCTATTTGGGAAAAATTTTGTACACCCCCTTTTTTTTTTTGAAGTTTTGAATGAAGATCCTATATTTCTCTCTTTTTCTGGAAAACAGTGTTGAAAATATAATGAGGTGGGAGGTGGGAGGTGTCAAGACAAATTTTGTCCTAGGTTTTGGTTACACTCTCACCCTCTCTTGTCATGGCTAGGCACATCCTCTGTGATGTTCAGAACCGAAAGTGGGAGATGTATTTCCTATTAAAGGTTCACCAATGCTATGCTCTTCTTAATTCTTTGAATTTGCTTTTGATTCCTGAGTCTCGCTTCTTCATATTTCGTAAGAAACTCTTACTATCTACCTTCCTTTCTCATCAAATGAATTTCTAAATCCCTCTTACCTTTTGGTACTATTCTCATTTTAAAATATAATTGTTTTCTCTTTATTTTCCAATTTAGACATTCTTCACAGATGTTTCACAGCCTTCATAGCCGCCTTTCATTTTCCACATCAACCTCTGCTGCTGCCTAAAAGAGAACTGTCCCTCGGGACTACTTACTTTCCATGTCTCTGTGGTTCTGTTGTAGTCCCATCAAGGGGGTCCAGTGATGGACTGCAGCCCGTGTGACATGCTTCAAGCTCATTTCTCTCTGAGGGTCCAGGACTGGATTCACTGGGGGTGTGACCTGAGCTCAGAAGGATCCCTCTATACAAGGACCCTGTGCTTGGTTTAATGTTCTTCTGCCACTGTGTTGAAAATTCTTAATAATTTTGGACAAGGGGTCCCACATTTTCATTTTTCATGGGGCCCCTCATTCAGTCCGCTGATTGCCCACTCTTTTCACCAACAGTCCAAACTATGTAAAGCACATTGAGTTGGATACTTGTGTGTGACTTTTACACTCTTCCCTCTCTTTTTTTGAAAAAAAAAAAAAAATTTATTTATTTATTTGGCTGTGCCTGGTCTCAGTTGCGGCATGCGGGATCTTAGTTGCTGCATGCAGGATCTTTAGTCGCTGCATGTGGGATCTAGTGCCCTGACCAGGGATCGAACCCGGGCCCCCTGCATTGGGAGCACGGAGTCTCACCCACTGGACCACCAGGGAAGTCCCTTCCCTCTCTTAATATGTCTTGAAACCTTTCTCTAAATTTCCTTCCTACTCTACCGTTAAATATTCTTCCCCCGATTATTGTTAATCATTTGAACTGTGCAATTTATAGATGGTTAAATAAGCTACAGCTAATTCACAATATAAATAAGAAAGAGTATTTTTTAAAATGGATTAAGGTATGGCATGGTGTCCTTATGAATAGTTAATGACTTTTGTTATATATTTCTTTAATGTTCTGAATATTTTATCTGGTATTACAATGTGGCTTTAATAGACTAATCTTCTATTTCCTTAGAATTTCTTCCATGGACTCATTACTTATTTTATGCTTAGATACTTTTTTTTTCAGCTGCCCCGTGCAGCATGCGGGGTCTTAGGGATCCCAGGGATCGAACCCGTGCCTCCTGCAGCGGAAGTGAGGAGTCTTAACCACTGGACCCCCAGGGAAGTCCCCTCTGCTTAGATACTTTTGTATATAAAATTAACTGTCTCTTTCTTTCAGTTCTCATTTCCTGTTTTGATAAAGAACATCACTCCCCCCCCCATCACAGCCCCAGGTTGCCTAAGTCAGGACCCCAGAATCATCTCAGCTCATCCCTGTCTTTATTTCTCAGCCCAGGCAGACACCACAATTGATAGCATCCATGATCAACATCTCTTGAATCTCCCCCTTTTCTCCATCATCGTTGCTACCTTCTTAGTGGAAGTATGTTCGTTATAGCAAGAGTTTTCTCTCTTCACTTTCTGTGTGTCTGTCTCTCTGTGCTGCAGCCAGAAGGATCTTTGGAAACCATCAACCTTGTCATTCCTCTACTTGAAATCCAGGAGTCGTTCCTGATTTCCTTTGAGGTAAAGCTGCAAACTCCTTAACATGGGATTCAAGCTCCAGGTGAACCTTCCTCCTGTCAATGGATTGCTATACAATTTCTATACGATTATCCGCCTCTGACCGTGTTCACTTAGACATTTCCCCTGCCTTTTCTTCCTGTGCTAATCCCTCCTCATCCTCAAAGCCTCGCCCTAGCCTTTCGGGGAGGCTTCACTCTTAACCTCTCCTGGGCTGGTTACTTGTCTCCTTACATGTCCCCATGCCGTCCTGGGCTTACCATTCCCCTATATACTTGATCTCATATTGCAGCTCTGTCCGTGGGGCTGCTGTGTCTATGAGGCCACGTGATTCAGTCCAGCAGAAATGATCTCTTGTTGAACTCTTGAGTCTTTGCTGCTCAGCACGGTAACTGAGAGGGATGGAGAGTGGGTACATGCTTATGAGAAAGCTCTCTTGGACTCTCTTTATAGCCTGCTGCTATAATCACGCTGAATTCATTTCATTCAGACCCCCAACTCTTTCTACTTGAAAACCAATAAAAGCAATCCCCTTTGTCTAGATAAACACTTACAGGAAGTATAACAATTAAGAACCTACCTCCCGGGCTTCTCTGGTGACACAGTGGTTAAGAATCTGCCTGCCAAAGCAGGGGACACGGGTTCGCGCCCTGGTCCAGGAAGATGCCACATGCCGCGGAGCAACTAAGCCCGTGCGCCACAACTACTGAAGCCCGCGTGCCTAGAGCCCACGCACCGCAACAAAGAGTAGCCCCCGCTCGCCGCAACTAGAGAAAGCCCGCACACAGCAACGAAGACCCAACGCAGCCAAAAAAATGAACCTACCTCCCACCAAATAGTGCAAGAAAATCATCTACTCAACTTCTAAAATACCAATCAAGATTCCCCTTACTCTCAAAGGTCCTTTACAAAATACTATTCTTTACCCATTAATATATTAATAATAATATCTTCCCCGGACTGAAGAGAATCTAAAGCTGTTACATTCATAATAAGTAATATGTTTTCATTATTTACATACAAATCCTTGAGTTTCGAATTAACAACACTTGAAAGAGACCTGTTCACACAAATGAAATTTGAATTGTAGATCAAGTGACACTTTGGAAGGGCTAGGTCACGTTGTAGCTTTTCAGCACCACCAAGATTTAATTTATGTAGTGTCATCGCAAAGAGAGAACTCTAATGGCTTTTTAATTATTCTCAACTTCCAAGAATAAATGAGAGGGAGACCAGTTCCCAGACAAAGAAAGAAAACGTTGGAAGCTGAGTAGAGATAATTATGCAGCAATGCCCTAGTGAAAGTATCTTAGGACGTGGGAATGTGCAGTACTTTTCTGCCCATCAAACCTACACAGGAGAACACAGCCATCGTCCTTCTTCCCTTCCCAACCATCATGCCTCATCCTCAAAGTTTGGTGATCACAGGAAGTCATGGAGAATTTGGAAAGCTATCGTTACATTTTTAGGGAAGCTTGTTGGGCTGTGGATGACAAAGAAATAGTAGAAGCAATTTGTCATGTCTGTTTACAGAGGTCAGAGATAGAGTACCTTTGACACAATGGCTTCAGAAAAATCCATGAAAAAAAAAAACATGGTCCAGAGTAAAATGTTGTAAACATTGTGTGATAATAGAACGACCTTTTTTTAAATTTATTTTTTTTATTGAAGTATAGTTGATTTACAATTTTGTGTTAATTTCTGCTGTACAGCAAAGTGACGCAGTTATACATATATAGACATTATTTTTTATGTTCTTTTCCGTCATGGTTTATCCCAGGATATTGAATATAGTTCCCTGTGCTATACAGTAGGACCTTGTTGTTTATCCATTCTCTATATACAGTAGTTTGCATCTGCTAAACCCAAACTCCCAGTCCTTCCCTCCTCACCCCTCTTCCCCCTTGGTAACCGCAAGTCTGTTCTCTATGTTTGTGAGTCTGTTTCTGTTTCAGAGATAAGTTCATTGTCTCATATTTTAGATTCCACATGTAAGTGATATCATACCGTATTTGTCTTTCTCTTTCTGACTTACTTCACTTAGTATGACAATGTCTAGGTCCATCCATGTTGCAGCAAATGGCATTATTTCATTCTTCTCTCTGGCTGAGTAGAGCAGTATTTTAAGCTTATGTCTCTTCGAGCCTGTCTTGGGGAGAGAATGCTTGCTATACTTCGCTCTGTAAGCACTGACTGCCCTGTACCTTTGCCCTTCAACCCTAAAAGTGGATGTTGAGTAAAATACGAGTTTCAAAGGTAGCTGTACTTCAGACGTGATTCTTCTTAGTTATAGAGTATAAAGCTTGTTTGAGTGCTCATTTCCTTGGAGAGCATGTAACTTGTACGTTCACAAAGCAAATGCGTACTATTTGTTAATAAAAAGTTACTATTTATTGAATTTTTGTAGTAGTCTAGGGACTAGAAATTTGCTTCGCAAAGGGCTAGTCGGAGGGGCCTTAGAGATAGGGAGAGATCCAGTTTTGTTCCAGTGAAAGTAAGGATGAAGAACAGATGGAAGACCAAAGAGATACGTTCTAGAAGCAAAGAAGAACTATTCAAAACCAAAATGGTGCTGTCATTCTGACGAATCCAGCACATGGAGAAAATAATTAGCCTTTCTTCCAACCATCCTCACTTCCCAGTAAAAACTTTATAAGAAGAACCATGGGAAAATTCAAGCATGTGCATGTTTTTGTTAAATAATATGGTTTAAGCCAAGATATAAAGTGTTAGACTAACAGGAGAGAAAGCTAGAACAGCCAAGCACAGTGAGATGAAATTACTGTTTTTGGAAACTCTTTCTCTTAAATCCTGTGTTTCTACCCAAGTGTAAAAGTTTTCTTCAGCACCAGCTTGGAATGAAGTTACATGCACGTTTGCAGGACCTTCTTATGAAATGTCTGAAAGGACCAGTTTTCTGACTGAAAGTATTAAGACTTTTCTTCCCTGCAAATGTCCATTTAATATCAACGATGCAGGGAAAGGCTTACAGTTATGCACTTTTCAGACGCTTGAGTTACAGGCTCAAGGAAACAGTTGCACCACAAGTGAAAATAACTATTCCTAGGGAAAGGAAAAGAATGTAACATATTTAGTTAGGTAGAAGGTCCCTCCTGTACCTAATAATTATTTTATTTAACCCACTTCTAATACTTAAGAGGTGCATGTCTGTGTGTTCATACTTTCTGTCCCAGACTGTGAGCAAAAATTTCTTCTAGTTCAGTCTCTTGTCAAAAGCTTAATGTCCCATTTTTTTTAAGCCATCGGGCAAGGCTCCTTGGCTTCAAATATGGTGAATAAAACTGCTGGTACTGGAAAATGTTCACATAAACGTGGTCTCAGAAATCGTCTTGAGGAGAATTCCCTGGTGATCCAGTGGTTAGGACTCCACTCTTTCACTGCTGAGGGCGCACAGGTTCAATCCCTGGTCAGGGAACTAAGATCCCACAAGCCACGCATTGTGCCCCCCCCCAAAAAAAACAGAAGTGGTCTTGAAAACCACAGTTTTTAAATGCTGTGGACAGAATGCTGTTTTTGTTCCCTGTTCGGTGCTTCCTAAAACATTCCGTTACTTGGAATGATGAGAGTATGTACACGATGTATATAGAATGAGGTTGAAAATATTTATTTGTTCTACAGTGTGTGTTCCTTCCATTGCCTTTGATCTATTTCTACCTAGACACCTTTGATACCTCCTCTTCTGTGGTCAGAGTTGTCATTTCTGTCACCATCTCTCTCACCTCCTTTCTAAGCAATACACATTTGTGCAAGAGGCTGTGATAAGGCAGCAAGTGATGCAGAATTAGGAAAGACGTCAGCAAGGTGACCCTGTGCTGAAATATGGCAGAAATGTACAAAGATGGACAACCCAACCATCGCTATGTGGATGTCAAGAAAGGCCATAGAAAAAGGCTAAAAGGCAAGAAACATTAGCAACTCTGACTATACAAATGTCTCAAGAGGCCATGAAATAAATCGCCTCTAAGCCCAATGGGAAGAAAGTAAGAGTGTTGCATACCTCAAGTCCGCACAATCAAATCCCTTCCCATTCCTCTCTAAAGCACATGGCATCCTAGCCACTGCAGGATTCGAAAACGGACCCATGGCATCAGTTTCTGCAGGGATATAAAAAGGAAGAGATAGAAAACATGATACATTTACATGCTGGTGTTAATTGTGGATTTCCCAGGAGCTAAGAGAATGTTTCCTTCTTACGGCAACACTTAAACACAGAGAGTTCACATCCTTTGCTTGCGACCCAACTTCTGCTATTACTAAAACTTCAGAATACGAATTTTCCATGTATTTTTTTAATCGGAATTCCAAGAAACTAAATAATGCAGGAAAGGGGGAAAATTCCGTGGGAATTAATGAATATCTTTTCATTAAACTTTATAATGTTCCTGTTTTATGTCAGCAGATTATGTATTATGCAGGGTTTATTTGCCATTGATTTATAGGCATTTTATAGTTTAACAGCAGAATTGTTTTTCTTTTTTTTTTAATTTTTATTTATTTTTTTAAATTTTTGTTTTTTTGAGTGTGTTGGGTCTTCGTTGCTCTGTGCGGGCTTTCTCTAGTTGTGGCGAGCAGGGGCTACTCTTCGTTGTGGTGCACGGGCTCCTCATTGCGGTGGCTTCTCTTGTTGTGGAGCACGGGCTCTAGGCGCGTGGCCTTCAGTAGTTGTGGCACACGGGCTCAGTAGTTGCAGCATGCGGGCCCTAAAGTGTGTGGGCTTCAGTAGTTGCGGCGCATCAGCTCAGTATTTGTGGCTCGCAGGCTCTAGAGCACAGGCTCAGTAGTTGTGGCGCACAGGCTTAGCTGCTCCGTGGCATGTGGGACCTTCCCAGACCAGGGCTCGAACCCGTGTCCCCTGCATTGGCAGGCGGATTCTTAACCACTGTGCCACCAGGGAAGTCCCTCCATGTCTTAATTTTTTAATCCTCCTAGTACCCAATAAAATGTTAATTTTGACTGAATTATAGTAGTATCCAACCAAGGGAAGCATACCTGTTTGGGAGGCTTAGAATAAAAATGAAATCTGAATAAATGAATACATTTATTAAGAAAAAAATTAATACATATATTTATTCATTCTTTTTTTGTCCTTCTATAGTTGCTTCTATATTTGCAAATGATAACGTGATTATACATTTTAGCAATGGAATTACAGTACACATTTCTTTTTTTAAAAAATAAATTTATTTATTTACTTATTTTTGGCTGCATGGCGTCTTTGTTGTTGCATGTGGGCTTTCTCTAGTTGCGGCGAGTGGGGGCTACTCTTTGTTGTGCACAGGCTTCTCATTGCAGTGGCTTCTCTTGTTGCGGAGCACGGGCTCTAGGTGCGCGGGCTTCAGTAGTTGTGGCACGTGGGCTCAGTAGTTGTGGCTCGCGGGCTCTAGAGCACAGGTTCAGTAGTTGTGGCGCACAGGCTTAGTTACTCCACGGCATGTGGGATCTTCCCGGACCAGGGCTCGAACCCGTGTCCCCTGCATTGGCAGGCGGATTCTTAACCACTGCGCCACCTGGGAAGTCCAAAGTACACATTTCTTACCTTGAAAAATGACATTTAATTAACAGTTGTAAGAAGGTGTACCATTCATGACGTTTAAGATTTGAAATAATGCTAATAATGCTAATTGCTGAGACTAGAAAAAACATTAATATTAAAATTAAATATTAATCACTAATAGACATCAATAGAAAACAATCTGTGTCATAATTCCAGGCATTTGCAATTAAATCCTATTTTTTTAAATACACAAGAAAAATGGAATACAGAGGACAGTGACTGTTCAGTGTTATACTATTCATCACCATAAACTACTTAATTCTAAGATTCATGTTCCTATACAGATGTAACTCACTGATTAAAATTCAGTCCTTCCCTTGCCTCCCCAAAATGAAGAAGAAATCAAACTCAATTGCACCTTGGACATTAAACAACAAATAGCAATAACAAATACTTATGTTAAGCAGGCAGTCATTCATCTGGGAAAATGAGTATGAACACTGATAAAGAACAATATGAATTATGGAAACAAAAGAATACAAGACCACATAGAAATATATCATTTGGCATGATTTGTGTGTACTTGCTGTTCCTATAAGGTAGACAGCTAATCAGACCTAACAAAGCATGTCTAGGGAAAGAGCATGTATGAGAAATTCACCAAACATCTGTGATTATCCAGCAAGATTAAGCTCACTGTCAGTGGCATTCAAAGAACCTTCACGATCAACCTTTAGATAGTGTTTGTGATGGACACAAAATCAGTGAGTGAGAATTCGGTAATGGATTGATTGTGAGGGTCAGGAATGGCAACACCGCATACTCATATCTAAAGGAGATAAAGAGATAGCGTGTCAGAATCCAGAAAAGAGAGATCAGGAATCTGCATGGGTGGTTATAGTTTCGGCATGAAAACTTCCTTGCAGCACACTGAAGGTGAGGAAGGAGCTTCCCAGACCTCAGGCATAAGGCCTCTTTCAACAGCTCTGTCTTAATATCAGCAGGGGATTATGTTAGATTTGGATTCAGAAGGTCAGGGATGGGCCTGAGACTCTGCGTTTCTAATAAGCTCCAAGGCAGTGCTGATGCTGGTCGTCTGTGAATCATCAGAACATTGTCATAAGGAGAGAGGTGATACTGAGATGTTGACCCAGTCTACCAAGGGGATGGTAGAGCAGGGCTGGAGCCCTGGACCACTTCTGGCCAGGAGGAGCCCTGCTTATCGATACCAATGCGGCACAAAGATGTGATCATTTTCTCAATGAGCCGGACAAGAAAATGATGGACAGGCACACGATCACACCATGTTATGGCTCTGATACTGAGAAATTTACAAGTTGAGGGAGAGGAAAAGTGATGAATAGTGGTGCCATCACAAATATTTTTTAAAAAGGAAGGACAGATAATTTTGAAAGAGAAGGCATTTGGGGACATGTTGAATTTGAGGAGCAACTTAGATGCACGGGTGGAAGTGGTCTGTGTGTGTGCTAGGCGGAATGGTGGCCCCCATGACCTTCAAGCTTTGGTATTATGCCCATGGTTGTATTATGTTATGTGGCAAAAAGGGGCTCTGTGGATGTAATTAAGGTTACTCATCAGCCGGCCTTAAGTAGCGTGATTATCCTCCTGGTTTAGCAGGGTGGGTCCCCTGGAATCACGGGAGCCCTTAGAAGCAGAGAATTTGGAAGAGAAAGAGATATGGCAGAACGGGAAGCCTCAGGGAGTTGAAGCGTGCGAAGGGGACACGGTGCTGTTGCTGGTGTGACGATGGAGCAGACAATGTGATGAAGATGCAGGCAGCCTCTAAAAACTTAGAGCAACCGCAGAGGACAGCCAGCGAGGAAACTGGGACCTCAGTCCTAGAAGCCCAAGGAGCTGGATTCTGCCAACCACCTCAGTGAACCTGGAAGCCATTCTTTCTTAGAGCCTCTGGATAAAAGCCCAGGTCAGCCAATACCTTTCTATCGGCCTTGACCGTGGCCATCTGAACCTACCCAGACTTCTGAACTACACAACCATGAGCTAGTAAATGCTCTCAGGTCCTAACTTCGGGCCTATCTGTTACAACAGCAATAGAAAATGAATGCGGCAGGCCCCAGAAGGTACAGGGATCATGATGAAGTGAGGGTTCTCTACACAGGCAAATAAAATATTGAATAAGGAGAAGGAAACACATGATTTCAGTGGAGCAAGTAGAAGATGAAAAGAAAGAAAAAGATCCTTCAGAGGGAAGAAGCAAGCCAGGACTCCAAAGGTGCTGAGCCTGAATCCACGGGAGGAAAAATGGATACAGAAGGCACAGGTGAGCAGAAGAAAGGGAGAGTGTTGGGAAGGCCAGCTGGGTGTGCGAGTGGGCAGGTCAAGGGTGAGTTTTGAGATATATTTGGTCAGAGCTCTAGAGAGAAGGCTCAAGGGCTAGGGGTTAAGCAGGGAGTGGGCGGTGACCATAGTCAGGCACGGAGAGTGTATATGCTCTTCTTCTTGTTGGGACGGTATAAGGAGCCAGATACAGGGGGAAGAACACATCTGAGGGAGCACGGCAAAGAGATGTTCTCTTTTCTTTTTTGAGCGATAGAGAAGCTCCCATCTGAATGTAGGCTGCAGGAACTGATGGGGAGAGGCAAGGGAGGGGGTACAGGTGGAATCAAGGCACTTGCTGTCATTCAGTCTGGTCTCATGTGTTCTGTTTCACTCAACCATCCACCCACTTTTTAGGGCTGATTTCAAGTCCATCCTTTTAGTCTTGAACAACCGTCCTTATGCAATCGCGTACCATGTTTCCTTTGCGTTCTGAGCCTCCAGATCAAGCCACAGACCTCCTTTTTAAGATTTCCCTTCTAGACTGCCAGCATCCTGATTTCTGTGTGTGTTCTGCCCAAAGGACCCCGCTGTACCTTTTCCTCACCCATACACCTTCAAGTATGCCAATGGCACTGTTTCCTCTGTGCGGATGGAGAGACATATTCTTTCTGTGCTTCAGGGCTTCTCTCAAAACTCCCCTTCTTGCAGAGACTTTCATCCAGTGTATAAAACGGCAATATATGTTGAAAATTTATACAAAATGGCCATCCTACGCCCCAGCTCAGCTCTCATCACACCCCTTCTCATCATATCTATATCCATATCAGTATCTGTCTTATTGTCTCTTTCCTGACCAGAATATTAAATATATGAATACATGCAGGCAGGACTTTCTTTGATATTCCCAGTAGCTAGAACAGTCCCTAGCACACAGTAGGCACTCAGAAATATTGATTGTACGTTAGCTGAGCTATGTTGGTTTGTAGAATGGAGTCCCGGTGGTATCGTGAATTCGGGAAGAAAATAACATAAACTTTTCACCCTCCCTGCTCCAATATTCCATCACAAGACGTATATACTCTCCTGCTTTCTAATACTTTCTACACCTTTTCCCTGATGGCAAGATTGAGTTCATCCATTCGTGGAAATCATGCAATATTGTGTACCAATCTTGTGAGGAGTTCCATTCTTACTAACCTGTTTTTCATCATTATTTTTTTTAACATCTTTATTGGAGTATAATTGCTTTACAGTGGTGTGTTAATTTCTGCTGTATAACAAAGTGAATCAGCTATACATATACATATATCCCCATATCCCCTCTCTCTTGCGTCTCCCTCCCACCCTCCCTATCCCACCCCTCTAGGTGGTCACGAAGCATCAAGCTGATCTCCCTGTGCTATGCGGCTGCTTTCCACTAGCTATCTATTTTACATTTTGTAGTGTAGATATCATGATTATTTTTTGAACCCAAATAACCCATCTCACTTGAGTGCTGATAATTATTAGTTGTTAGACAGTTAATATACGTCTTTAATATTGGGTGTATACATGTTATGGGACTACTAGATATTTTCTGTATTTGTTTTCCATCAGGAAAGAGGAGGGAAGTTATGAAAACTGATTTTTATCCACACCACTGAGTATATTGAGTCATTTCAAGAAATGGGTTTACTTCTTGAAAGCTACTACATTGCAAATAGAGGCAGGAACCTATCCTATGGCCATAGCCCTTGAAAAGCTGTGAGAGGAAATTGAAAACTTCTTAAATTGGGCAATAAAATTGATAAGAACTAAGAAAAGCTAATTGAGTCACTTTAGATTTGCATAGTCTATCAGGAAGATCATTTTTAATCTTATAAAAGAATATTTTATGGTAAGGTCAATCACTGACCGTATATACTCAGAAATACGCATAAAGAGAATTTTTTGCAAGGAGGTCAATCAGCGAACATAGACACTCAGAAATGCATGCAGTTAAGAAAAAAAATGACTGAAAGACATGAACATATTGACTGAAAAGAGACTGGGAGTTGGAGGAATATTTCAGAAGTTGCTGTCTTTGAAACAATAATATTTCAAGAAGGCTGCCGTGACAAGTATTTGTTACAAGTATTCCTCTCCTTGTCTGAGCATGTGCGTGCATGGCTTCAGCTTTTGCAAAACAAGAGATGCCAGAAACCCTAAGACAGGAATGCACATGATTATAGAAAAGCCCACTAGACTGAGTCATTAGGGGACATTGGTCTGGTCACGCAAATGTGATATGGACTCAGTCATTACTGAGAGATTCATCACCTAAAAGGCATTGGAAAACATGCCAAATTTATGAGTACATGTCATTAACCCTTTCAAGTTAGCTGTGTCCTTTATGTTTCCAGGTAGGAATGACATCCAAGGAGTTTGGACTCCTCTTATGACTTCTTGAGTAAAATGAAACTCTATATTAATAAATTAGAAATAAACATTTAAATCCACCTATGTGCCAAGTATGAACTTTTCGTCTACAAGCTGAGGAAGGCCCATTTGTATCTGCCATTCCTGAACGTGGACAACTAAAATGAATATAGTAGCCTTTTTTCTCCTTCCGCATATTTTATTTTTGTTTCTTGTTAATATCTCCAGAAGCATCCACTTGGTAACCTTAGCCATATGCCCTTACATATGTGAAAAACCTGCATAATAAGCCCTTGAATTGATGCTTCTTTGGGGATTTGTACTACAAGCTGTCAACTTGTAATAGATCAACCCTGCACACCACCTTGGACCCTCAGCATCAATAACCACACCAGAAGATGCTGGCCTTTTGGACCAAAGGATTATAATTACCTGCAGGATTAACTGGACGATCTAATTTGCTTCATCTGGTCACAATGTCATGATCCATGCAAAGTGACCGTGTTTTGAATGTGAACATTTTCATCTCAAAATACTAACATTTAGAGTATAGTAAAAGCAAGCCTCACCTAACATCTTTTGCTACTCTTTTCTTTTGAGATACATATTTGGTTTCAGTAACAATGTTGAGATACAATGGTGTAAAAAAAATAACACAATTGCTATTATAATTTGAAAAACTTTGGAAATGTTTCGTGCTGTGGTACTTTTGAAAGAGGATTATATGACATTGAACGAGATGGTCAACACACAATTTATCCTTTGGAAACAGATCCTGTAATTTGTGTCCAACTGAGCTCCATTTTCCCCTGGAGAGATCTTGTCCGCGTCTGTATCCTGAAAGCATAATTGGTTCAGTCACCACAATAGCCAGTCTCCACATAACTGGGCAGGAAAAACATCCTGTTGGAATGGAACTTCCGCGTGAAACAAAGCAGTCTGTATCCGCTCTCCAAGAGGTGAAGTGAGGTAGAGGAAGGGAGATGAAACCAAAGATAAAGATGGGAAATTGTAAGAGAATTAGATCGCAACACGCATCTAGATTTTGTTCCTCTCTCCTCTCACTTTCCTGGGGTTGGTCACAAAATGTGACTTCCTTAAAGCAAATACAAGTAAGTGTCCAGTTTCTTGAGAAGGGGATGGAAAATGGGGATGATTATTCTCAACTTTCTCCCAGTGTCTCCCTTGTAAAGTTGCCATTGTCACACTAGTGCTTTCCCAAAATGCAGGATCAGAATCACTTAAATAATGAAGTCGACTTTAGACCTATTTCCACCATTCCCTAAATATTATTATGCCGAACCGTACGGCATTGCCAAGATTCAGCCATGGCGATTTTGTACGGTTCAACATCTCTCTCTACAAGTGAGTTGAATTAATTCAGAGAAATACATGAATGGTCTTTAAAAAAAATGAACTAGGGGGCTTCAGGACACTCGTGTTTTGCTTACCATCATGGTACAGGCATACTCAGTGCTCCTTGCCCCGGGTGGTAAGCATTATAAATATTCCAGTATCTGCTTCTCCTCTGTTTCCGGGAACATGGAGGGAAAAGGCCATGCCTTTGAAGGTAGACTTGCTCACGTGACTACTTCAGACTTTTCATGATGAAACACAAGCGGAAGTGATGGGTGGACATAGCTTCTGGGCTGACGGCATCACCTTTGCTGGCCGCTTTAGGCATCTGCTGCTACTACAAAGCCTCATGCTGAGATGACCGAGGCCATCACAAGATTGCAAAGCCGCCATCAGTCAGGGCTCTGAGTCACAACGGGGAGCAGACTCTCTCTGCCAACCACACTGGGGAGAGTGTGAAGAAGAAATAAACCCGTGTTTCACACCAAGGAGATTTCAGAGTGGTTAGATACTGTCATATGACCCAGCTTATTGTGCCTAAAGGATCTTTGGGGGACATTATTAGGAAGGCAGTACTCCTTAATGCTTTCTGTGGATGACAGCTTTAGGCTCAGCATTTATCTGTACATAATTTGCAGGGCATAAGTGGACATTCCAAAAATCTCTGGCTCGTCTCGGAGATTAGCAGCCACTAGAAACCCTATCTGGAAACATCTTGTCCTGGGAGGTTATCAAAACTCCTGACATCATGAGTTCTGAAGTAGTTGAACCCTTTCTTGCTTAATAAAAGGCTACAATGGGTTTCATCAACTCAGAAACCCTTAGAGGGTAGGATGGAGGTCTTTGGAGTGATACACGGTTCCTGGTATGTCTGAACAATAAGGAACTACAGTTAAAAATGTCTTGAGCATTTATAAACACTCCCAGTATCACTAGCAATTAAAAATAAATGGCACTCAGAACTGACTCTCCAAAGTCAATACACAGAAAAGTCATCTTTTGGAGTGAAGCTATTTTGACATGTTAAATTCCAGTATTAAACACAGCTGTCATTTCAGTACACAAGGTTGAGGCCTCAGGTAAAATTAGCATCATGACCAAAAGGGGAAAATTAAGACAGGCTTCATGGAAAGAGGGAAGAGTTGACCTCAGTAGAAAATAGAAGAAAATATGAATTTATGCAGAGAATATCCTCCAACTGATGTCTTTTATCCCCAGATGGAGATAAAAAACTTTCAGCTACTATATTTTTAGGTGCAATTATAACTATAGTATAATCCTCTTTTCAATTTTAAGAAATCCTGTAGACAAAAATCTGACAACAAACACAATAGAAATAAGCCCAAGCTGCATAGTTTGGGGCAGATAAAACATTTTTCCACAAAACATCCAGGAGCAAACAACAGAAGCTTTGAACTACTTTTTGCTACTATTTTTAAGCAAGCTGTAGATCTCATAATCACCTTTTTTTAAAATTCCTGTTTTGTGATAATAACGTCTATTGACAGCATTTGTTTTACAGCATGACGTTTTACCAATCTCATTTTAAATTAAAATAATAGTAATTTTAAAAGGATAAAGGGAAAAAAAGAGCATAAAATGAGTTAGAATTGTTTAATCTGGACAATGGACCTGGAAATCTGATTTTGCATAAAGAGAACTATTTCTTTGAACAGAATTACTGCTTGGAAACACGAATTATTTGTGTCAAGTTTAGAAAAAAAGTTCAGCTTATTCAAAACTTTTATTCATGAAAATTAAATGATTGCATCACCTTGGAGAGAGAGACAATTTGAGGACCCCGTAAAGAATGTCAAGACTGAGGCTTCCCTGCGGTCCAGCGGTAAAGAATCCGCCTTGCAATGCAGGGGATGCGGGTTCGATCC
This sequence comes from Balaenoptera physalus, assembly GCF_965194825.1. Classification (NCBI taxonomy): domain Eukaryota; kingdom Metazoa; phylum Chordata; class Mammalia; order Artiodactyla; family Balaenopteridae; genus Balaenoptera; species Balaenoptera physalus. The sequence continues at coordinate 5,080,437 of NC_138903.1, forward strand.
CTGGTCGGGGAACTAGGATCCCACATGCTGCGGAGCAGCTAAGCCCATGCGCCGCAGCTACTGAGCCAGCGCGCCTCAACTAGAGCCCATGCGCCCTGGAACCCGTGCGCCACAACTGGAGAGAAGCCCGCGTACTGCAATGAAAGATCCCGCATGCCTCAACGAAGATCCCACGTGCTGCAACGAAGACCAGACGCAGCCAAAAATAAATAAGTAAATAATAAATAAGTCTTTAAAAAAGAAGAATGTCAAGATTATGACACAGGTAGAATTTGTCTTTTCTGTCATTCCCCTTCATTTCCTGAGCCAGGGTCTGTGCCTTGAGTACTGTCCATAAACAGCTCAGAGGCCCCCAAAAAACCATGTTTTCCCATCGTGGAATCTTTTTCTCTGGCCTCTATCCTTTCCTGCGTTCCCTCAGGGTCCTGTTTCAACTAGGCTGATGACAGGGTGAGATTAGAAACTGATACTCTAATGAATGCTCTGCTGATTTCAGGACAGTAAGGCTTCTCCCTGATGGAATTTGCCAGTCTTCAGAGCTCTGAGGTTTTAACAGGGGCACTGGCTTGTGACAAGGGACCTGGTCCCACCTTGACCTCTGGAGAGCGATGCTCTATTTCCCCGTTGCCGAAAGTGCATCTTGGCGGCGGAGGAAGTAGTGAAATGATCAAAAGAGGTCTTTTCCTTGATTGTACTTAAAGGAACTTCTCTGGTGGCTTAGACACTGCTCTGTGTAACCCCAAAGGCAGAGAGGTGAGCAAGCTGATGAGGAAATAGAGGAGGACGAGACGTAGAATTTGTAGACAGGGGCCATGACTGAGAACGAAAGGCATATTCATTGGAGTGTTGCTTTGGCATTCCCAGGGAATGTGGGTGGGTGCTGCATGGGTACAGGCAACAAGGAAGAGCGGATGCCTTGCAAACAGGTATGCAGAATACCTGGAAATATGCGCCTTCAGTGCCCGGAAGCTGTCTTGTGTCTCTTCCATGTAAGATTGCCTGGGCTTCGAGGCAAAGGGCTTGATGGAACCGGTATGGACATAGCATATAAGACTAAGTCATTTCAACACCAAGTGGATTCCAATCGCCTACCTCCTCCAACTTGTTTACTTTACTCAAAATAACACTGTCTTTCACAGGAACCTTTTTGTTCGTCTGTTTACTGAGACAGTCTCTCTTTTCAAAGTCCTAACAGCATGCTAAACATCCCATTTTTCACCCCTCCTTGGTTTCTACAAAGGAGAATGCTGCTGTGTTATAGAATCGATTTCGCTGAGCATCTGATAAAGGTCTAACGTTATTCTGCGCAAAAACACACAGTGACAAAAATCTTAAGACCTGGTTAGTTTTTGTTTTTTTTTCCAGATTTACGTAAATCGTATTAAACAGTCTTCATTTACCCTTAGTAAAGATTAAGGAATAAAATCAATATGATATGATATGATAGACTTGAAAGGCAAGTGGATTTTGAATGTGTCCAAAAGCATGAATGTGATGGGTGTCTGAAGTGACTTACGTGGCTGAAGTTCCCAAAGTATGAGTCTACGTGGAATTATGCCAGTTTGATCCCACTGTGGGAGCAATGGCTCATAGCCCTTGCCTTGTCCGTGGGGAGTCAGCGGCCTCATTCCTAGGAAGGACAGAACTCAACCACCCGTCTGGCACAGGAACCTAAGATTCCCATCTGCAATTATACAGATCCATCTATTGATTGTTGCCCTTGGACTTTGCATATGAGTACTCGAGACTGCCTTCCCGTCTCTCGGTATCTACCTTTGTTCCTGTGCTTTCTCCTAACCCTTTTCAAGCTAATTGCTTTGCTTGAACTGTAATCTGACATCAGAGAATAACTCAAGTACAAATTGCCCCACTTTTCAAGAAATATGCACTACTATATAATTGAAACAGTTTCAGGTCTTTTGCCAAGCTCTTACGAAGCACTCGGGTTTAGTCTATTTTTATCTATTGCTTGGACTGGCACATCTCTTTAAGAGCTTCCCGTGTCCCCAACAGAAAGAGGGTCCTTTTGCAAGAACAAAGAGGGGAGATACCTGCGGTGTGAGTGAGGATGGAAAAGGGCTTCTCTTCCTGATGGAAATGGGAGCTCAGCTTTCAAGACAGTTTCACGGGTGCCTAGAATTGGTCAAAAGCTGTCAAAAGTGAGTGATGGGAGCTGGACCAACGAGTACGCCCTTCCTCTATGCTACGGGCTGAATTATGTCTCCTCCAAATTCTAGTGTTGGAATCCTAACCCCCAGGACCTCAGAAAAATGTGATTGTATTTGGAGAAGGGGTCTTTAAAGAGGTAATCAAGTTAAAATGAAGTCATTAGAGTGGGGTCCTAATGCAATCTGACGGGTGTCCTTATAAGACACTCAGATATTTGGATGCAGATGTGCACAGAAGTGATAAAAAAATGTCTGTGAGAAAATCAGTGTCTGTTGTTGAAGCCCTTCAGTTCCTGGTATTTCATCAGAGCAAACTAATACACGGATGTGTGTGTGTGTGTGTGTGTGTGTGTGTGCGCGCGCTGAATGGGCTCTGTTTACTCACTTGATCTTTTTCAAGTCAGAGAGGAAAGCAGAAGAGTCTGTGGGAGAGATGCAGCAGCGTGAGAAGGATGTCGTGCATCCTTGGTGGTCCTGAGATGCAGACGACTTCATGCCAGGACCTGCAACTGCAGGGACTGGATTCTGTAGCCAACTGAATGAGCTTGGATGTGGATTCTTCCCAGAGTCTCCGGATGGGAACCCAGCCCGGGACAGAGACCCTGGACAGAGAACTTCATGGAGCCTCCTGGACTTCTGACCCGTGGAACCATGAGCTAATAAATGGGTATTGCTTTAATACAGCCGCTAAATCTTCAGTAATTTGTTACAGCAGCGATAGAAAATTAATACAGAGGTGTCTCTGTAATTTTGGGTCTCTGCCTGCTGACCCCAGATTTTTCATCTTCCTCCACAAGATATAGTCTGTGAACCAGCAGTATATAAACATCCCCTGGGAGTTTGTTAGGAATGCAGAACCTTGGGCCACATCCGAATCAGAATCTGCATTTGGACAAGATGCCCCGGAAATCTGATGTACACCCAAACCCATTCAGAGATCCGACCACCGTGAGGAACCGAGTTCTTATCGTACGCTCTTAGCTGTTTAATGACATCATGAGAAGCTTCCAACAGTATCTGGATAAACTAAATCTCTTAGCTACACCATGGAGGGAAGAGTAGGTCATGTAATATTTCTCCATATTCACCTATTTGAAGCCCGCTTTAAACGTGTGTCATTCTCGTGGTCCCTTTCACTGACGACAGATCTTCTGTTCATGCCATAGTGACAGGAACGTCCCCGGGATCCAAACTGACTTCAGCCTGAATCTTGGCATTTTCAGTTTCAAACTTTTTTCTCAGCGAAGGCTAATCCAGGCAGAGCTGGCCAGTAGCTGTTCTCCAGGAGTTAGGCCAAGAACAGAAGTTGCGGAGTATTAGACATTTATAAAACCACCGCGATCTTCTGCGTTTCAACATGTAGGCCTCTCCTCGTCCTGAAGCCTCTGTCTCTCTCTCCCTCCCTCCTGTCAGTTGCTGGAGTGTATTGTCCTTGGGCTGCAGCCAGCCCTTCTTTTCTCCCTGTTTGCCAGCGCCTTGAACCCTGAGTGCTTACCCCTCTTGGACAGCTGCCCTGGTGAATTGAGGGACCTGGTAATCACCAGCAGTGCTTTTCTCTCCTCCGTGTTACCTCGTCTTTATAAGACTCTCGGCGATGCTTCCCCACCCAGATCCTCCATGTTACCGGCAGCAGTAGGGAGGCTCAGTCCCTATTTCTATCCTACATGAGATCACATCAGATTAGATTTCCCCACCCTTCATTTTTTGTCTTCTCTGTTCACTACCGCACCAGCCGGGTAGTTTCCCTGTTAACTAGGCTCTCAGGCGTCCTGATTGTGAAAGGTTCAGCTAAAAGGCTGCCTTGATCTAGCATTTCAAGAGGTACCGTGTTCCTAATTACACTTTCCTAAGGGCAAACCCATATAGATGTGTGAATAAAAGCAAATTGACTGCAGCTCAACAAGTAAAACTGATGAGTAATCCAGGTAAATTTGGGATTCATCTATTGTACAAAAACTACCTCTAGTGCATGGAGAGGATATTCATTTGATATGAAATTATCCTCTGATTTCAAAAATTGTAAACTGCCCGCTGATTTTTTACAGTAAATAACTAGCGTTACTTAAGTGTTCACCTTTATTAAAAACAGAAACCAGGAGTTATTAAGCTCCTACTCTGATGAAGACAGTCCTTTTGGGGTGGAGATCATGTTCTAGGTGTGATGATTTAAGCAAATACACAAGGCTCAACTTGTTGGAGACTCTAGTGGATGCATTCGTTAAAGACCGTGGCTGAAATGAGTGCTTTTGAGTATTCACGGATGGGAAGTGGAGCCATCAGGGATGCTGAAATTATACCGCAATCAAAAATAAAAATATTTACAACTTCTCTTCATCAAAAGACAACATGAAAGGAGTGAGAAGTGTGTGTGTGTGTGTGTGTGTGTGTGTGTGTGTGTGTATATAGATACTGAATATATAAAGAATATATGTCAATATCAAAAAAAAATGTAGAAAACTCAGTTGAAAGATGGGGTTGAATAGGCACTTTAAAAAGAGACTGTCGGGCTTCCCTGGTGGCGTAGTGGTTGAGAATCTGCCTGCCAATGCAGGGGACACGGGTTCGAGCCCTGGTCTGGGAAGATCCCACATGCCGCGGAGCAACTAGGCCCGTGAGCCACAACTACTGAGCCTGCACGTCTGGAGCCTGTGCTCCGCAACAAGAGAGGCCGCGACAGTGAGAGGCCCACGCACCGTGATGAAGAGTGGCCCCCGCTTGCCGCAACTAGAGAAAGCCCTCGCACAGAAACAAAGACCCAACACAGCCAAAGATAAATATAAATAAATAAAAATTTTAAAAAAAATTATTAAAAGAAAAAAAAAAAGAGACTGTCTAGGGAATTCCCTGGTGGTCCAGTGGTTAGGACCCAGCACTTTCACTGCCACAGGCCCAGGTTCAATCCCTGGTCGGGGAACTAAGATCCCACAAGCTGCACGACTTGGCCAATAATATTTAATAATAATAGATGGTCTAAATAGTCAGTAAACCTATTAAAAATTTCCCAAGTTTATTAGTCATCAGGGGAAGGCAAATTGAAACCACCGTGTGATACCACTATGCAACCTCCAGAATCTGCTAAAATGAAAAAGCCAGACAACATCAAGTGTTGGTGAAGATGTGGAACCACGGGAACTCTCTCAGGGGGTATAAACTGGTCAGGTGGGAAAACTGCTTGGAGGTACCCACTAAAGTAGAATATATAACCTAAAGACTCAGCAATTGCATGCTTAGAAATCCACACATTTCATCCACATCCACACGGAAAAGAATGTTTGTTTTTTTTTTTCAGCAGCACTGTTTATGATCCCCTCAAACAAGAAGCCACCCAAATGCTCATCCATAGTAAATGGAATAAGCAAACATTCAGGAGGTCTTGACAAAGGAAGAGTCTTCTGGATCTAGGTCGTGACGAGTTGAATTTCATCCCTGGAGTGGTCTGAGTTGACTCCTGCTCCTGTTGGCACCATGCATGTTCCTTTAGTATAACACGCCTTGTGTCACCCTAGGCTTGCTTGTTTATCTTTCTGGTTAATCATCAGTATATTTCCCGTGCCAAACCCAGTGCCCAGCACAGAATGGACGCCTGTAGAACTGCCTGAGTGCGTGTCTACTGGCAGAAAAGTAGAACAACTTCTCAGACGGTGGAAGCATGGCCCGCTATTTTTCCCTTTGAGCTTTATTCAAAGGGTCCTTTAAACACTTTAAAAGGAGATTGCATTACAAGAGAGAACATCTGCCAGTGAAGTCTCTAACACTTACGTCGGCTAATTGGATTTGGTGACTGACAAAGATAAATGGGTTTTGGAGAATGAGAACTGAAGGTCTCTTGTCCCTTGTTAGCTGGTGGTAGGAGGCATCTTAGATACTGGAGTCCTTGGCTGTTGTCCTTGACCTCTATTTACTTCTTCTGAGAGGCAGACTCTTCAGTGGAGGACCCTCATCTCTGAAAATGTCTCATAGTCTGGAAAGAAAGCCAGCCCTCTTTAAGAGGGGGAGGTGATAATGATCACTGTTTATTAAATAATAATAGTGTAATAACGAAGAGCTTTGGGCTGTCTCCTCTGGAGATACGGAATTCACAGCCCTGATGCACAAAAGCCACTTATAAAGGAATCCGTACAGAGAATTCTTGTGCTTAATTTGAGCCATAAAAATGCCTTTTTTAAAAAAATGTTTTTTTCTAATTTTTTGGCCTCACCGTGCTGCATGAGGGATCTTAGTTCTGTGACCAGGGATCAAACCCATGCCCCCTGCATTGGAAGTGTGGAGTCTTAACCACTGGACCGCCAGGGAAGGCCCCTAAAAAACGCCTTTAAAAAAAAAAAAAGAAATCCTGGGACTTCCCTGGTGGTCCAGTGGTTAGGCCTCTGTGCTCCCACTGCAGGGGGCATGGATTCGATCCCTGGCCGGGGAACAAAAGATCCCGCATGCTGCAAGGTGTGGCCAAAGAATAAAGTAAACAAATAAATAGATAAATAAATAAACGGATATCATTTTTTTAAATATTTAAAAAATAGAAATAAAAAAAAGAAATCATCACATAGAATCCTTGTGTTTAATCTGAGGTATAACCTCAAAAGCTGGAAATGATGATCTATATCTTGTAATAGGCTGAGTCCTTTTTCTCAGATTCCCAATCTCTCCATCTTCTCTGTTGTGGTCAGGGTTGTATGATTTCTCTTCAATGATCTCCCACCCCTTGAATGTGCATTTCAAGATCTCACATGCAGGGGAAGACCCTTTGTTGTTCTCCTGATCTGCTCTGAACGGAAAGCCGGCCCCAGCTTAAGCTGGGGCCCAGGTAACAAAGTCTCATCCTGGCTTGTTCCTGGAGATCTTGGTTTGGCTTAGGACCCCAGGCAAGTAGGTGAATTCTTGTGACCCCAGTTACTTGACTTGTATAAAGAAGGTGCTCTGCTAAAGAGCTCACTCCATTGTTGACATTGGGCTGCTGGCCGCTTTCAAGCCCACCTCTCCCCTGTCCCCTTCTGTCCACACCTGGGCGGGCTGATGAGGATGCCCAGGTGTACCCTCCTTGCCCAGGGTGGGAGGTTTAAACTATGCAAACAGTAGTACCGTGTTTATGAACCCTCACCCCAGGATCACAACCTAACCTTATAAAAGCTTTCCCTGCTCTCTCAAGCCTTTTGGTACCCTCTCAGGAGCCTGTCCTGTCCTCCCTAGAAAGCTTCATGATGTGAGTAGTAAACCTTTTCATACAGTCTTCATGCACGTGGCGTCAGCCGTCGTTTTTTTTGTTTTTTTGTTTTTTTCAATTTATTTTTTTGGCCGTGCGGCATGTAGGATCTCAGTTCCCTGACCAGGGATCGAACCCGAGCCCCCTGCATTGAAAGCATGGAGTCTTAACCACTGGACCACCAGGGAAGTCCTCCGCGTCATCTGTCTTGACCACTAAACCAACTTGTGGGCAGAAGGAGGTCCAACCACCCCTGTGGAATGACTCTAACAGATGGTCAATCCCAGCCCCGAGGAATACCACGGACGAGCCCAATATCGTTTTGCAAAACAAGCAGAACTTTACTCCTTTGAGCCAAATAATGCACTCACCCATCGATTTTTGAATAACTTGCTTTTTATAGAGTTTCCAATAGTGATTTATTTTATTTACTGACCTTTCCTTAGATGCCCTCTCTGGGGAATTTTCAGCCTGATGTGATCCTCTTCCATATGCGCTGCCATAGTGTCTTATTCGTCACTCTCTTAAACAGTTGATTACAGTTAAGGTAATACATCTCAGTGTTTTGGGCATGGCGCTTATCTACCCATCATGCGGCAATGCCTGCCACGATCCTTGCTCACTGAGTGTGCAAACGGTTCCGTTTTGAGCCCACATAGCAACGATGTGATGGGGCACATGCTGTTCATTTCACACCAAGCATTTTTTGTTAATTAAAAAAATTTTTTTTGCACCAAGCATTTCTGCGGACACATTTAAGAAGGTGCCTTGCTCTTACGCCCCGTGTACAGGAACACATGCTTTCTTGTGCGCTAATACTGGATAAAAGAGAGAATGGGCCTTGAATATGGCATAGCCAAGTGTGTTATGGAAATAATGGCAATGCTAACCTCTTATTTATAGAACTATTAATGTGTCCTGGCCATTTGGCCAAGCTCATTGCAAGTAGTAACTCAAATGACCGTCACGGCAACATTATAAAGTATATACCATTTTAAATTTTTTTTTTAATTGGAGTATAGTTGATTTACAATGTTGTGTTAGTTTCAGATGTACAGCAAAGGTATTCAGTTATGCATACATATATTTTTTTTTTCAGATTCTTTTCCCTTATAGGTTATTACAAAATATTGAGTAGAGTTCCCTGTGTTATACAGTAGGTCGTTGTTGGTTATCTATTTTATGTATAGTAGTGCGTATCTGTTAATCCCAAACTCCTATCTCTCCCTCCCCCAACCGTTTGCCCTTTGGAAACCATAAGTTTGTTTTCGGTATGTGTGGGAAGTATATACCATTTTAAATCCCATTGTGCAGATGTGTAAACTGAGGATCCATGAGAGTAAGGAAAGGTCAAGGTTAGTACGTTGGTAAGCTGGGTTACCAGACATAAGAACCCTGGCGTTCTGACTCTAGACTCCATGCCCAGACTTTTTTTTGTTTTTTTTTTTCAATTTTTATTGGAGTGTAGTTGATTTACAATGCTGTGTTAGTTTCAGGTGTACAGCAAAGTGATTCAGTTATATGTATACATATATCCAGTCTCTTTTAGATTCTTTTCCCATATAGGTCATTACAGAGTACTGAGTAGAGCTCCCTGTGCTATACAGTAGGTCCTTATTAGTTATCTATTTTATATAAGTAGTATGTATATGTCAATCCCAATCTCCCAATTTATCACTGCCCCCGACCCCCTGGTAACCATAAGTTTGTTTTCTGCATCTGTGACTCTATTTCTGTTGTGTAGGTAAGTTCATTTGTACACTTTTTTCAGATTCCACATATAAGTGATATCATATGATATTTGTCTTTCTCTGTCTGACTTACTTCACTTAGTATGATCATCTCTAAGTCCATCCATGTTGCTGCAAATGGCATTATTTCATTCTTTTTTATGGCTGAGTAATATTCCAGTGTATATATGTGCCACATCTCTATGCCCACGCTTAGTGGCTGCACTAGTCTGCTGTTTATTAGACTCTAGGCTGACTCCTGAAGCCCCACTCCTAGAATCTACACCCTTCTCGCGTGTGTAGACAGGCCCTGTGACTTGCTTCGCACCAACAGAATACAGCAGAGGCCGTGTGCTGCCTCTTCTGTGACTATGTTAGATAAGATCGTAAATCCCCTATTGCTCAGAGCCTGTCTCCTTTGCTGGCTCTGAATGAGTAAACTGCCATGTCTCAGGAGCCCCACATGGCAGGGAACTGAGAGCTGTCTTCAGCCAACGGCCAGCAAGAAACCGAGGCCCTCAGTCCTCCACTTCACAAGGAACTGAATTCCTTGAGTTCCAGCAACCACGTGAGCTTAGAAGTCGGTCCTTCCCCACTTGACCCTCAGATGAGAACACAGCCTTGATTGCAACATTGGACAGAAGACCCAGCTGAGCTGTGCCCGGATTCCTGATCCACAGGAACCGTGACATAATAAACGTGTGCTGGGGTAAGCCACTAAGCTTATGGTAATTTGCTGCACAGATACAGATAATTAATGCAGGAGGGTTGGCAATTTAGAGAACAGCGTGATTCTTAAAGCATCTTCTATCACTGGCAGCTTCATGGCTGATCCCTTTCCTCTTTTTCTCTTCCCTCTCAATTCATCTTAAAGTATTGCTTCTTCAATGCTCTTGATCCTAAGAATAAACCGAGGGTGCTTGTGATGTGTACAGAATTCTAACTTTTTAGGACTCAATGAATTTGGTTAGGAGTCTGGAATTTCAGCTAGATGCTTGCGGTTTTCTTTTGTTCAGGCAAGTTTGCAAAGCACTGTCATAGATTTCAGCTGTTGGTCTTGACCTTGGTTGTAGTTTGGATTCCCATAGCATTTGTTTTGTTTTGTTTTCTTTTTTAAAATTTTTATTGGGGTATAGTTGATTTACAATGTTGTGGTTTCAGGTATACAGTAAAGTGAATCACTTATACATATATCCACTCTTTTTTACGTTCTTTCCCCATGTAGGTCATTACAGTGTAGTGAGTAGAGTTCCCTGTGCTATACAGTAGGTCCTTATTAGTTATCTATTTTATATATAGTAGTGTGTCTGTGTCAATCCCAGTCTTCCAATTTATCCCTCCCCTCCCCCTCCTTGGTAACCATAAGTTTGTTTTCTACATCTGTGACTCTCTGTTTTGTAAATAAGTTCATTTGTACACTTTTTTTAGATTCCACATGTAAGTTATATCATATGATATTTGTCTTTCACTGTCTAACTTACTTCACTCAGTATGACAATCTCTAGGTCCATCCATGTTGCTGCAAATGCCATTTTTTCATTCTTTTTTATGGTTGAGTAGTATTCCATTGTATATATGGACCACATCTTCTTTATCCATTCATCTGTCGATGGACATTTAGGTTGTTTCTATGTCTTGGCTATTGTAAACAGTACTACTATGAACACAGGGGTGTATGTATCTTTTCGAATTATGGTTTTTTCTGGAAAGGGTATCATTTTTGGATGTGGTAATGGATTTTAAAGCCATTGGTGTTCTCCAGGTTTGCCTGGACAACATTTTTCTGTTCCCAAGTGTCTTAGTAGTTTTCCAGGCTTAGCACGAGGAAGAATCCACTCACCCCATCCTCATCAAAGTTCAAGTTGTCATGGTTCCATGAATATCTTTTTTTTCTTTTTTCTTTTGGCCGTGCCACGTGGCATGTGGGATCTTAGTTCCCTGACCAGGGATTGAACCCGCGTCCCCTTCATTGGGAGCGGAGTCTTAACCACTGGACCTCCAGGGAAGTCCCTGGTGTGTCTCTTTTGGATCCTCTTGAAAGCCTGGAGAAGGGGCAGACACACAAACACTGAGGCCCCTTCCATCTCACCAGGAGTGACCACTTACAGAGCCAGAGAGTGGGCTGGTTTCTTTTAAAACGACATCACATTTAGGTGGATGGAATTAAAATACTTTTTCTCCCTTCTCCAATTAGGTTTTTAAAGGCAGTCTCAGCACTTAGCACAACTGACTGGATTTTGGAAAATGTGAGGGCATTTTGAACAACCACAGAAGAACGCCAAGGGAGGTGGTATCAAGCACCCACGTGGACCCGCCAGGCACTATAAGGGCAATACCAATGAAAAATAAAAGACTTAATTCTCCTTTTTAAAAATAAGGGATGAGATGGACTTGCCTGGCGGTCCAGTGGTTAAGACTCCGCGCTCCCACTGCAGGAGGCCCAGGTTCAATCCCTGGTCAGGGAACTAGATCCCACACGCTGCAACAAAGATCCTGCACGCGACAATGAAGATCCCGCGTGCCGCAGCTAAGACCCAGAGCAGCCAAATAAATAAATGAATAAATGATAATAAAAATAAAAACAAAGGATGAGGGGGACTTCCCTGGCGGTCCAGTGGTTAAGACTCCACGCTTCCACTGCAAGGGTCACGGGTTCGACCCCTGGTCAGGGAACTAAGATCCCGCGTGCCACGTGGCCAAAAAATAATAACAGTAATTAAAAGTAAACAAATAAACATAAGGGATAAGGTGTCCTCCTTCCCTTTCCTTAGAATATTTACTTTATTTTACTTTAATGGTAAGTTCTTTCTTCTCTCTTTGAAATATATGAGTCTGCCAAACAGCAGCGATGGTAGCTGACTTCTTCGCTAGAGGAGAATTTGTCCAAGGACTAAGCAGCCTCAGTTTGCCCCTAAGCATTTCATTTGAAATAACCACTGCATTTCTGTCCGGCGTGGGCTGTTCATCCCTCAACTTTCCTGCATCTGACAACATATCTGTTCTAAGGGTTCACCACGGGGCTGTAAGAAGCAAGCAAGGTTCTTTGCCCTGGTCATGGTCTTGAGGGACAGAGGTGATATTCCCTCAGAGACTGGGCTAAGCATGCGCGAATGTGTGTCTGCATGTCTTTCTGCATGTGTGGATTTAGGTCTTTAGAAGATCCAACTGTTTCAGCTGCAAAAGCCAGAGGCCACTGTTACTGAATTGGTCGTATGGACCCCCATTTGGACGCTAGCCCGGCCGAGACCTCCTGCCTTGGCGGAGAAGGTTCTTTTCCCTTTTGTATCCGCACAGCCAATGATGAAACCATGCTGAGACTGAAACAGGACACGCTTTATTCAATGGCCAGAGAGTGGAGGAGTGGGAACTTGGTTCACAGGGCAGCTTCTCTTGCAAGAGGGTGAATAAGGCAAGATTTTAAAACCAAACTTACCGAGGAGGAGGGCTACGTATTGGTTTTCTGGGAAAAGGCAGGGTTCCTCCAGGAACTGGGGTGCCACCTCTTTTCTGCCTTTGTAGGGTCCTTTTTGGCATCTGGGTCAGGAGCAGGTCGAACCATCGTGGCACAGTCGGGCAGAGATCTTACTATTATAACAAGATGCCAATGAGCTGCAGGGCAACTTGCGTCCCACTCTTGGAGCCGACCCAGCTTGCACAGGTTTTCATGTAGTTGGACTCTCTTTTTCCTGCAATGTAAACACAGCGAGACGATATGGTTGATTTCTGTTTTCTCCAAGTTTACCCAGAAGGAGGGGCAGGGGTGTGCTTTTGGGGCCACAGCCTCGGTAACAATACCTGGAAAATTGACTGTGCCTGGCCCTGGATAAACAATCAACCACCTTCTCTTTCTTTCTAACCTTCAGAGCCCTGCCAATCCTGAGACTTTTTTTTTTTAATGCATCACCACCTGGAACAGTGTACGCATTTGGGGCCCTGTCCGTGATCTTGGCCCATGCATCCAGTGTAACAGTGTACACATTTGGGGTCCTGCCCATGATCTTGGCCCATGCATCCACTGTAACAGACGGTGGACCGTTTCTTCTGAGAGGCTCTGCACATGCATTTGTGATCAGCCACAGGTGTCCTTCCCGTAGGAGGCTTCGAGGCAACCTTGGTGGGGAGTAGGCCACGGTGACTGCAGGCCCCTGATCTAAAACAAGTGGCACACTCCTATGACACCATTCGTCAGCTGAAGTGGTGTAAAGTGAAGAAGCAATTACCTTAGGGCGCGTCTTGCTAACAGAGGCACAAAATAAGTCGAGATACAGCAGAGAGGCTCACAGGTACAGTTCACAGCTCTGGTGGCTAGATGCTGGGACGCTGAGTATGATTCCCAGGAGGGCAGCTTGGCAGGGCTGCTCTGTCTGCTGGGGTTGTGCACTGCCTCTGGAATGGCTGTTGCCAAACAAACAAAAGATAATCACTTCCTGCCTTTCCTGATAAAATCGAAAATCTTGTGCGGATTTCTTTCAGTTGTCGAAAACAAGTACTGGCAGAGGTCTTTCGTTAAAAGCAAGATGATGTAAAGTGAACTTTGGAAAAGCCAGGAGGGAGGGGGGTATATGGGCATCTAATTAATGCACATCATTTTATTCAAATACTTTGAACATTTTAAATACTGACTTTAAGCTATTAAGAACTTATCCTCTCTCTAGCATCCAATGCTTATGTAAATTTGGGTAAGAGTAAACTCAGTTTGAGGCTATTATTTGAAAGAACATTTGACAGTCCTGCAAGCTCCACTCACAGATGTAACCCTCTTTTATTGCCTTGTCTTTAAAAACCCAGACCATTGTATCCCATTAGCAAATGCTTTTGTTATTTTGCACTCCTAATAATTAGATTTAGTTCATGAACATGGATGTCTTAGACCTCTTTTTTTTTTTAACCATGTATTTTGCATTTACTGATGCCCAGAAAAGAAAATGCAAACCTGAAACTACTCTCAAGCAGGGGCCTAGATTTAATTTCCTTTCCCGAGTTCATTTTCGGTAAAGAAAAACTTTTCTGCTCCCCTCTTAGTTTCGTTACCTGGGAGTGTGTGAATTAAACTAACAGAAGAAAGAGGAACAGAAGAAAAGGCACACAATTTTTATCCAGGTTTGTGTGCACAGAAAAGTAGTGAAATGCAAAGAAATAGTTAAACTTGGGGGCTTATATACCCTTTAACAAAGGAAAGATGGTTTGGGCTTGAAGGGATGATAAATTGTGGGGACTTGGAAATGGGTGGGCAAGGAATGCAGGATACAGGCTGCTTTAGTAAAAGGTCTGCTTATGCAAACTCACCTTGTGATCCAACCTCCCTTGAGTGAGGAGAGATGCTCCTCTCTTCCTGGGGGGAGGAACTGGTGAATTTTCTCAGAGGGAAATGTATGCCTGCTTCTAGGCAGATAAGGGGAGGGCAGATAACTCTCTGCATCTGTTGGTTCCAAGTTGCCTGTAGCTCAAAATGATCCTCAGGCCAAAATGGCGTATTTTGTGGGTACCATTTTCTGATCCCCTTCACTTTTTTTCTCTGTATTCAGTTGGTAATTGTACACTCTGTTGTTAGTCTTTCAACCTACATATTTAGCTATTAAAGTCTCATATGAATCAAAGGTCCCCCCCCCGCAGCCTGCCATGGCAATCTCCAACTGTTCAGCTCCATTTATTGAAAAGACTGCCTTTCCCCTACCTGAACTGCAGTGACACCTTTGCCCTAAATCAAGTGTGGGTCTCTTTCTGGACTCATCAACCTGTTCTATTTGTCTGTTCTTGAGCTATGACCATATACCCTCTTCATTCCTGGAACTTTATACTGAGAGGTTGACTATCAAATGGACAATGGCCAGCTCACATACGAAAATAGAACTTGAGCCAACCCCAAAGCCAAATCACAACCTCTGCAGAAACTGACCCACAGTTGTCATTACCTGGTCAATGTCTGCCCCTTTCCCTAAACGTCAACCTTCTTCCAACTTAGAAGCAACCAGAGAAAGTCACATATGTCCCCCCAGGCTATCACCTAAGATGTCCTGCTTCTACTCAGCCTGCCCTTAGATTCTTCATACCAACCATCTCCCATCAGAGCTCACATTCACTGTAAAGCTTTCCCACTTCCCTGCCTGCCTTTGGGTCTCAGACAAATGCAGATATTCCTGGGGCCATTATAAAGAAACTGTGACTTGGCCACACCGGTAGTGTAAATTCTGATAACAAACTTAACCCCTAGGTTGTGATTGTTAGGGAATCTTGGCTTTATGCAAGGATTCCAAACAGCACTTTCATTTTTCAGACCAAATCCTTGGACTTCTGCCCTCAGCACAGAGACCCCTTAAATATTTGACTGGCTTGTGGCAGCCCAGGGGTTGGAAGACATTTTTCAGGGCAAGCGGCCCTCCCCATGCTAACTCACCTCAGTGACTTGTGGTCTTTCTTGGTATCTAATTCTTAGTCACCAGCTGAGATTTGCTTTAAAAAAAAAAAAAAGTTTACATTTCATCTGCCATTTTACCGTTTCTATACTGGGAGGGGTTGTTGCAGCATCCAGTTGACCATGGGAACGGAGGCTCTCTACCTGTAAAAATGTTTTTTCTTTTTTTTAAAAATTTATTTATTTATTTAATTTTTTTATTTTTGGCTGCGTTGGGTCTTCCTTGCTGCGTGCGTGCTTTCTCTAGTTGCGGCGAGCGGGGGCTGCTCTTCCTTGTGGTGCGCAGGCTTCTCATTGCAGTGGCTTCTCTTGCTGCGGAGCACGGGCTCTAGGCCCGCGGGCTTCAGTAGTTGTGGCTCATGGGCTCTAGAGTGCAGGCTCAGTAGTTGTGGCGCAGTGGGCTTAGTTGCTCCGCGGCATGTGGGATCTTCCCGGACCAGGGCTTGAACCCGTGTCCCCTGCGTTGGCAGGCGGATTCTTAACCACTGAGCCACCAGGGAAGCCCCTAAAAATGTTTTTTTAATTAATGTTCCTAAGTTTCACAAAAAATTAGGTAACACTGCACCATGTAGTTACTGGATTTCTCCCTATAACTTCTTCTTTCTTAAATAGTGGAGCTTTAATGAAACAAACTGACCGTACCCCAAGCTAAAAAAGGATATTTATAAAACTGAAGAAAAATTATTGCCAGAATTTTCTTCTCGGAAGACGTTTGCTTGGATTTATATTTACTCATGTATATTACAAAAAATAAAATATTTTTTCTTACCTGTGTGAGTAACGGTAATCAGAAAAGGTTTTACAAAGTTATTTTTGTAAAAAGGACTGTACATCCAAATTAGAATGGATAGAGCCTTCTGACTTTAAAATTACATTGCAAATACATAGAGATACACACACATTATTGTCAATTTCGTGTTTTATAAAAATTTAGCAGCATTATCTTTATGGACAAAGTTTTTGTTTTTTGGCCATGTCGCACGTCTTGTGGAATCTTAGTTCCCCCGACCCAGGATTGAACCCAGGCCCTCAGCAGCGAAAGCAGCGTAGAGTAACTACTGGACCACCAGGGACTTCCTTTTTTTTTTTCTTTTTGGACAAAGATTATTTTTTTAGCCCACTGAGTCTCTCTCTGTGTTCCAATAATAGTGCTGATTAATCCGGTAGCTCAGAACATTACCTCTTCAATGAGTAATATCACTGTTATAAATCATATTTTCATATTTGTATTTCCCATTCACTAACTTTTCAAATATTTCTGGCTTAGAATATGTTTTTTTCCCCTGTATTTCTTTTGGCTTCTCTGTGAAACGTTCACTGCGGTTTGTAAAACCTGAAAAACGGTGGAGAAGTTGGTTTTGCCTGTGATGGCGTCACTGGCAATGTGGGCATAGAAGCCTTTAGGTTATTCTGTTTCCTTCCTCCCCTTCCTCCCTTCTTTCTTTCTTTCTCCTCCCTCCTTCCTCCCTCTCTGCCTTCCCTCCATCATCAGACCATGAGGCCCATACACTGGGTACCTCTAAGTACGTTGTGGTTTGGGTACCATATCAAGTAGCCTAAGGTCCCCAGCCGGTGCATTCTGCTCTGTTCCGTGGTTAAAGCTTCCACCTAATCTTGATTACCTACCACGCTCTCTGTTTCATTGGCCGTAAACTGCTCTTGCTGTACGAGTACACAGTGGGCACAAATGCATCCTTCGTACGCCCAGTGCCAATCGGACCCACACCCTCCGATGGGTAAGAGCGCAGAAGTGCACACTCTCTGCAGTTAATGTGCACAGGACAGAGTAGGTACTCAAATATTTGTGTGATGGATAGATGTGATGTTGAAGAGCCCAGGATTTCAGGTCTTCACATAAATACTGCTTTTCTTCCTAAGTGGAGAGAAGAAGGGACACTTCTCCACGCCTGGTGTGTCCTTCCAATGGTTGGTGGACAACCTGCAACTTCTCGTGCCTCTCACTTACTGCCTGCCCCCCTCCCACCCCCACTGAGTGACTTGCCTGAGTCTTAAGGGACATGCCTTGTCCAACTCCATCTTTTTCCCTTTCTCCTGGAAGCCCACAGCCAAGAGGAAGGAGACGTTCTTCTCTGTTTTTAACTATCGTGGGTCTCAAGGGGGCAGTCGTGGAGGGAAACCTAGCTCAGACCAATGTTGGCTGGAACCAAGTGCCTGAGTCTTTCCTAAGGGGTCAGTGCTAAATTGCGCCCAAACAAAACCCAGGTGATCTGCCATAGCAATGTCAATAAAGGTGACATTTTGGTCTCCATATACCTCATTAATTTTCTTAATGACTTCAGAACTTGGGTGGGGAAGTGGAGTGCTATTGACTGGTCCCCTTTGACACTCAAAGACAGAGTCTGGTGTCATGTGATTTTTCTTAAGAATCTTCTAGTAGGTACCCTATAAGTATAACAAAGTGTACTTTTCGTCCACAAAACAATACGTGTGTCTGTTACACCACAAAGTTATATGTTTGTGTGTGTGCACACACAGAGGACTGCATGTATGTGTATTTCATTCCTATTATTCTCATGCTCATATTATAAAGTGTATCCACCCAAATAGTTATCCATACTAGTGCCAGACATGAAACTCTCATTTGTGTCTTATTTAGAATGGCAGTTCTTTGTTTCTTTTTCCTTCAGTGTAAGATAGTCAACCAAACCATAACTTGCAGTGGTTTTCTTTCTTTTCACTTTGTTATATTTATTATGCATGAGTCACATCTTTAAGATTCAGTAAACCTGAGAGTTAAAAGTAAATTATATAAACTTTCATGAGTGACAAGAAGCATTGTGTATGCTGGTCAAAATGTCAGTTATCTAAATAAAACATGACACTCAAATTATGTTTACATAGAGGGCCATAGGCCAATAGCTCAGGATGGAAACACAATTTTGTTTAGTAGAATCAACTGTGATTATCAATAAATTTTGTAATCTGCGGCTCCTTGATGTTTTGTTTGAAGTAACTTTTTGAAAATGTTTAAAATTAGGCAAGTATGCGTTCAAAAATTTCAAAATGTTGTAACTCTGGAATATTTACTACTAGATTAATAATTCTGTGACTGTTGATGAGATTGCTAGAAGTTAAGGACTATAGGATTTGATTTCTCTTAATACCTGAGAGTTAATTGACCTTTGTATTAAGATTCCTGAAAATAATTTGCACATATTTTCTTACAGGGCAGAAAGTTAATTGCTTCCTCTCTTTTGAAAATCTCTCCTGTGCATATTTCTCTCTACAAATATCCTTCAAGTTTGTATTTCCTTTAATAGAGACACTATAGGGACTTCCTTGGTGGTCCAGAGGTTAAGACCCCATGCTTCCACTGCAGGGGACGCGCGTTCCATCCCTGGTCAGGGAACTAAGATCCCCCATGCCTCACAGCGTGGCTGAAAAGTTAAAAAAAAAAAAAAAATAGAGACACTATAGAACTTAAGTTGTTTGAAATGGATTTTGTAAAACAAAAGAGAAAACAAAATACTGACATAGCTTGCAATGATAATCTACATACCCCAAATCATATGTATGAAAATAAATTCCGGAAGCTGAATTCTAAGTAAATCAGCTCCCTCAATTTTTTGCTAATGAAGAGATAAAATGCTAACAAGGATTCAGAAGAAAATGGTGGCCTTGGTTTCACTGGAATTTTATTTTTAACTTTGGTATTAAAATGAAGTTCCCAGTTATAGCCAGCCTAAAGTGACATAAAATTAATTTTTCCCTACCAGGAGTACATTTAATTGGGCAGAAGTGGAGCAAAATCAAGGGGCTGGTGGGCAGCTCATTGGCACTAATCCAGGGCCTGAGTAGTCTTCATATACATCATTTACCTTGAGAAAATGAAGTGGCTTAATTATTTTCACTAAATAATTATTGTCTGGCATACAGTTATACATAGTGACTGTCTGACAAATTGTCAATAGCTCTTCTCAGAGAATTATAAGCAAACTAATATCAATTATTTATCTGTTAACCTATCTATCTATATATGTATTTCTCTCTTTCTGTCTATATCTATCTATCTATCCATCCATCCATCCATCTACCCATCTATCATCCATCCATCCATCCATCCATATATCTATGAGTATCTAGCATCTTAAATAACAGAAAGTTACAGACACAGTTGCCATGTTCTTCGTACTATTTCCCCGTTCATTCCCATCCTGCCTTCCCCCCCAGAAAAATATGGATGCTCAATATGGTATTTATTTTTTGCCTATTTGTCTTTAAAATGGTGCTGTGAATTAGGTATCCAGAAAAAATACATAGACTTGTTTTACATGATTTAAAACTTTACATAAATGCTATTATACTGTGCATATACTTCTGGTACTTACCATCCCTGCCCCAATTTTGTTAGAGACTTTTGTACGTTAATCTATCTATAGTCGACTCATTTGATCTCCTACACAAATCTTTCATTGCATGAATAAACAACATGTGATTTTGTTTTTCTACTGATGGAAAATTGAGTTGTTTCCAGTTTTCTGCTGTTATAGGAAATGTCTCAAGGAACCTTCCTGAACATGTCATTTTGAACACAGATATGAGTTCTTCTTTAACCTATATAATGAGGAATGAAATTGCCAAGACAGCTCAGAGGGCAGTTATATCCCTGTAGTGCTCTCCAATGTAGAGTTTGCACAAACTCCTGACAATTGAGGTTGGCACACTTTTTAATGTTTGCCAGTCTTATGGTTATGAAATAATACTTTATTGTTGTTGTTGTTGTTTTAATTTATTTATTTATGGTTGCGTTGGGTATTCATTTCTGAGCGTGGGCTTTCTCTAGTTCCAGCAAACGGGGGCTACTCCTCATTGCACTGCGCGGGCTTCTCATTGCGGTGGCTTCTCTTGTTGCACAGCACAGGCTCTAGGCGTGCGGGCTTCAGTAGTTGCAGCACGAGGGCTCAGTAGTTGTGGCTTGCGGGCTCTAGAGCACAGGCTCAGTAATTGTGGCACCCGGGCTTAGTTGCTCTGCGGCATGTGGGATCTTCCCGGACCAGGGCTCGAACCCGTGTCCCCTGCATTGGCAGGCGGATTCTTAACCACTGAGCCACCAGGGCAGCCCTATTATATTGTTGTTTTAATTTACATTCCTCTGACTACTGGTGCAGTCAAATATCTTTTCATATGTTTATTAACCATTTAACTATCCTTTTTTGAGAATTTACTGTTCATATTCTTTGCCCATTTTTCTTCTTTGGTTTTTGTTTTTATCAAAAGTTGCACACACATACACACAGGTATATACATATTATTGATACAAAATATTTTATATAATACATATTTATAGAGTATGTGCCCCATAATATATATTTGTATAGTATGTGTCCTAATTATATATTACTGTTAGAAAACTTTGATCAGTTTTATACACAAAAATCCAATGTCGACTGTGGGTTATATTTGTGTGTTTTGATTATTGTTGGTTGTTAAAGTTATGACTAAAGAGTTTTGTTGTAGTTTTGAGGTTATCAACATAGTAATCATTTTCTTCTTGATTTTCATTTTTTGTCCTGGTGAAGAAAACTTTCACTACACAAAGCCGTAACATTTTAATATATGTTCTTCTAGAAGGTTTAAAGTGTTGTTTTTCACATTGGGGTACAATGGATTACATTTTCTTTCAAAAGAACACTCCTTCAAAACCATCTGGCTTCTGAAGTCTTTAAGAGCCCTCCAGTCAGATAATAAGATGCAAGAAGCATTATCAGAGTACAGGAATGGAAAATAAAATGTACGTAACATGCTCAGGCTTCATCGCTCATAAAAGTAAAGATAATCACTCTAAAGTATCATTAACAACCTGAACAGGAGCAAACAGAGAGGTGGGGCAAAGTCGACTACGAGGAAAGAATTTTGATATCAGCAACCTGCCATTTTGCAAGCACTTAGCACTGCACAGCAGTGAGCTTGGTGGGCGGGATGTTTCCAGCTAATTCCACATGCAAATCCCTCCTGTTTAAGGGTCTAGGACATTTATGCTGAAGCCTAGCTGGAACCTTTGTTAAATCACTTTCCTCTCATTCCAACAGAAGAGCACCATCTGATAATATATTTCACTTCCCAGGCCCATCATAACTTGCAAGGTGCGCTGAGCTGAACACAGGCCCCCGTAACTAAACTCGGTTTCTTTCTCTTGGCTCTTGTGTACTCTGACGTTTTGTTTCATATATTATTCTGTATCATCATTCTAAATCAATTTACCAGGGTCTGATCGATGCTGGGTAAATAAGATAAAAATTGTATTTTTGAGCCAGTTCAGACAGTATTGATCCAAGAGCAGAGGTGATCATACTAATCAATGGAGGGTGCTACCCTTTCAGCCATCTCAATCACTGGTCAGAAGCAGCTGGAAGGATCTTTGTGATTAAGAATGATCACTGCCACCATACACAAAAATAAACTCAAAATGGATTTAAGACCTAGATGTAAGGCCAGACACTATAAAACTCTTAGAGGAAAACATAGGCAGAACACTCTCTGGCATAAATCACAGCAAGATCCTTTCTGACCCACCTCCTAGAGAAATGGAAATAAAAACAAAAATAAACACATGGGACCTAATGAAACTTAAAAGCTTTTGCACAGCAAAGAAAACCATAAACAAGACGAAAAGACAACCCTCAGAATGGGAGAAAATATTTGCGAATGAAGCAACTGGCAAAGGATTAATCTCCCAAACTTACAAGCATCTCATGCAGCTCAATATCAGAAAAACAAACAACCCAATCCAAAAATGGGCAGAAGACCTAAATAGACATTTCTCCAAAGACGATATACAGATTGCCAACAAACACATGAAAGGATGCTCAACATCACTAATCATTAGAGAAACGCAAATCAAAACTACAATGACGTATCACCTCACACTGGTCAGAATGACCATCATCAAAAAATCTACAGACAATAAATGCTGGAGAGGGTGTGGAGAAAAGGGAATCATCTTGCCCTGTTGGTGGGAATGTAAGTTGATACAGCCACTATGGAGAACAGTATGGAGGTTCCTTAAAAAACTAAAATTAGAACTACCATACCACCCAGCAATCCCACTACTGGGCATATACCCTGAGAAAACCATAATTCAAAAAGAGTCATGTACCACAATGTTCATTGCAGCTCTATTCACCATAGCCAGGACATGGAAGCAACCTAAGTGTCCATCGGCAGATGAATGGATAAAGAAGATGTGGCACATATATACAATGGAATATTACTCAGCCATAAAAAGAAACAAAATTCAGTTATTTGTAGTGAGGTGGATGGACCTAGAGTCTGTCATACAGAGTAAAGTAAGTCAGAAAGAGAAAAACAAATACTGTATGCTAACACATATATATGGAATCTAAAAAAAAAAATGGTTCTGAAGAACCTAGGGGCAGGACAGGAATAAAGACGCAGACTTAGAGAATGGACTTGAGGACACGGGGAGGGGGAAGGGTAAGCTGGGACGAAGTGAGAGAGTGGCATGGACATATATACACTACCAAATGTAAAATAGATAGCTAGTGGGAAGCAGCTGCATAGCACAGGGAGATTAGCTCTGTGCTTTGTGACCACCTAGAGGGGTGGGATAGGGAGGGTGGGAGGGAGACGCAAGAGGGAGGAGATATGGGGATATATGTATATGTATAGCTGATTCACTTTGTTATAAAGCAGAAACTAACACACCATTGTAAAGCAATTATACTCCAATAAAGATGTTAAAAAAAAAAGAAAAAGAATGATCAGTGCCAGATAATTCTTATAACGCCTGTAAGAAACCCACATTACCCTACCCATGAGATGGCCTGTAGCCAGTCTGGAAAATCTGAGAAAGTGCCAATGATTACAGTTGTCGTTGTTGCATACCTAGCCTTTGGTTCTCTTACTGCAGATGTGTGGTGCATTGCGTCGAAATGTTTGTGTAAGGTTACGGGGTCCTGCTAGGTCAGCATGGGCCCGTGGTATTTGGAGGTGAGGAAAAGCTCCTGAGAACTGGCCCGGTGCCTATTACAGCACAGGGACTTAGCTCACATTCCCCACAGGCAAATCCTAGGTGGGGAATCATAGGATCCCAGGTAGGGGAAGCCAGCAAGGGAATGAGGCAGGACAGGAAGGGAGAGAGAGGCAAAGGAGGGTGATTTCTGTAAAGTCCCAGCCTCAGCCTGATCTCTGCAGAGTGCTGGGACATAAACAGTATCTTAGAGGACTTTTTTGTTTGCCTGAAGGCCAGGGAGCTGGGCATTTATATTTACCCTCCTTCAATCATCAGCTACAATTTGGGGCTTGTGCGGGGATGATGGGGTGGAGATGCCAAGTGGGAAGGGCATTTGGACTCCTAGCACATCTCTGGGTTCCAGTAGCCCAAAGACAAGAGGTCCCCTGATGAAAGAGGAAAACAGCCAAAAGGTTTGAGAGGTGGGCACACAGAACTGGCCAAAGGGATCTGCTGGGAACACGGCAGAGCAGCAAGAACATTGGCTAGAATGGTCATTCAGTGTTTGTCGAACTGAAAATGCATTTACCTATAGGCTCTGCAAAGATGCAGTCTGTGGCTAATCGAAGACTTCAAACACGAAGGAAGGAAGGGAGGAAGGGAGGGAAAGAGATAGAGAAAGAAAAAGGTGGAAGGGAGGGAGGGAGGGAGGGAAAGAGAGAGAGAAAGAAAAAGATGGAAGGAAGGAAGGGAGGGAGGGAAAGAGAGAAAGAAAAAGATGGAAGGAAGGGAGGGAGGGAAGGAGAGAGAGAGAAAGAAAAGGAAGGAAGGAATAAAGAAAGAGGTAAGAGAAAGAAAGAGAGAGAGGGAGGGAGGGAGGGAAAGAGGAAGCAGGGAAGGAAGGAAGGAAAAAAGAAAGAACAAAAGAAAAAAAAGAAACAAAGGAATGCACCAGAAATCCATTTTCATCTCAAATATCTATTGCAAGGAAAATAATTCCTTGTTGATGGTTTTCTCAGCAATCATCCTTGAAAAAAATTGCCTAATCACAGGATGTCCTTTTAAAAATAGGTTCCATCAGCTCTGTGTGGCTGATTGAATCTGGAGTTTGTAGGAGGGAAATGGGTGATCAGAAAACACAGAGGGGAATTAATCTGGGGGGAATTATTGAAGAGATTTATGTTGTGGCAGAAATGTTTATAACTTGGAAAGCAGCCAGAAAAAGCTGAATCAGAGGGATTATAATGTAATCAATACTCCAGTGAACAGATTGCCCCAGAAGAAAACAATATTCTGTGAAGCATGGTCCAAAAGCAATGACAGCGTTCCTATTTGAAAAGAATTCAGAAGCACAATATTTTCCCTGATAAAAAGTTTTAACAGTTGATTATTGTCACACCCTTGGATGGAATTTTAGCTTGATGCTCTTTTATTATTCATTATTATTATTATTGCAGAACAGAAACTCTTCTAGCAATTAGATAGAAGTGCTATTTCATTTCTGCAGTTTTATTGCCTGTTCATTCCTTATCAGCATTTGGCACTGCAGGGCAGGAAGTGGAAAATTACAGCTCATGGGCCGAATCCTATCCACTGCCTGCTTTTGTAAATAAAGTTTTATTGGAACACAGCAGTGCCTGTTTTCTTGATGTATCGTCTGGGCTTGCTTCTGTGCACCAGAGCAGAGGTATGTAGTTGTGACAAAGACCTTATGACCAAGTAAGACTAAATTATTGACTCTGGCCCTTTATAGATAAAGTTTGCTGACCCCTGCATTACAGTATGGGGGAGTTCACAGACCTGCAGCACCCCCTTCCTTCCTCAACTGCTTTTTTCAGTATCCTGGGAAAGTATAAAAGGTCAGAATTGATTTCGAGAAAGACAGCAGGTTCTACTGTCTAATCTTTTCTTTAGAAGTCTCCAAATTTCATAGTGAAAAAAGACTGAAAAGAAACACATCCAACTCTAAATAGCAGTTTACGTCTGGGTAGTAAAGTGACAGATGAATTTTATTTTATTCTTGGTACATGTATACATTTTCTGCATTTTAACGATAAACTTGCAAGAATACCTTCTATAATAAAAAATATATGTTTTTAAAACCTACAAACTTGTAAAAATCTCAGAGGAGAATTCAGTCTCCCCATTCAGTAGGTGGTGGGAGAGAGGCTTGGACATAAATCAAAACTTAATGAGCATCTTCATTGTTAAAGAAAAATTTATGTATTATCCCACAAGCATGTTTTGATATTCTGATTTATAATATGAAATATAGATCTGGTCTTTGCTGTGATTTCTGGCACAGAGCTCCTAAAACCCTTGGAATTTCCTAAGTGATGAGAGCTATCAAGGTGTTTTCATGCTCATGGGGTGACTTTTGAAATGCACCTAAGGATGGGGCTGGTTGCCAGGGGAACCAACCACGAATAACAGAGGATCAGAACTTTCAGTCCCACCCCCTGACCTCCGGGGAGGGGCGAGGGAGCAGAGGTTGAATTAGTCCCCAGTGGTCAATGATTTCATCAATCATGTGTACGTAATGAAGCCTCCAGAAAAACCCAAAAAAGGAAGGGGTTCGGTGAATTTCCGGGTTGGCGAATACGCGGAGATTTGGGAAGAACGGCAGCCTGGAAAGGGCGTGGGAGCTCCGAGCCCTCTCCCCATACCTTGCCCTCTGCACCTCTCCCACCTGGCTGTTCCTGAGTTTTATCTTTCGTAAGGAGCCGGTGATTCTAGTAAGTAAAGGTACCTCTGAGTTCTGTGAGGTGCTCTAGCAAAGTAATCAAACCCAGGGAAGGGGTTGTTGGAACCTCTGATATATAGCTGCTCGGTCAGAATCACAGGTGAAACTCTGGGCTTGTGATTGGCTTCTAAAGTTTCGGGGGCTGGTAGGGGGACAGTCTAGTAAGACTGAGCCCTTAACCTGTGGATTTGACCCTATCTCCAGCTAGATGCTATCAGAATGGGGTTGTAGGGTAGGGCACCCAGCTTGTGTCTGAGAATTGCTTGGTAGAGTGGGAAAACCCCACCCCCATTGGAATTGGTGACCAGAATATTACAATAATTTTCTGGGTTAAAAATTACCATTCTTACTTCAGAAGGCTTGTATAATTTTTCCAACACAGCTGTGTTTGCGAGGGACATATTATGGGTTGGATACAAAACTAGCTTTAAAGCTCATGATCTTTTCAATATTTCATCTATAAAAATTATCAAGTCCTAAATGAAGTTGATAAATAATTGAACAAATAATACATCGCCAACACAACAAGAGCACAACAATGCACTCCTGTTGGGGCACTATAAATTACCAGGAAAAAAATATTTCCGGATAAATATACTGGCAAATACTAAGTCATAGGGTAATTGAAGTAATTTTAGAGTGATGATCTCCATTGCAAATGTGTCTATTAGGTGGCCATTCATATTCATAAGTAAATAATTGAAGGTTTTTAAATAGACATTTGATTATGGGGTATATTTTCACAAGTGCCTAAATTGGGTCAGGTGCTTGCCTCATGTACTTAAAATAGGGTTAATAAGAAGATTTTCTAGAACAGCGGTTCTCTAATTTTCTTCCGTTCAAGGTTAGCTTTGATAGATTGGAAAATGCAGTCGATCTGACTTATTTTCATATCACAGGACTTTTTGGAGCCTTTATCAGATTATTGTTCTTTGTGAATGTTCAGGAGAGGTGCTGATTCACAGTTTTTCTAGGGGCGCTATTTGGCAAACTCTGAAGACATGTTTGGTTGTTACAGATTGGAGGGAGGTGGTTGTATTATCATTCAGTGGGTAGAGGGCAGGGGTGCTGCTAAACATCCTACTGTGCCCAGGACAACACGCCACACCAAAGAATTATCCAGCCCCAAATATCAAGGGGCTGGAAAGCGCCATGGTTGCGAAATCCTGGATTGGGAAGGGAGGGATTTGAAGAAGCTATAGCTTTGTCTTACCCTCATAGCTTACTTATGACATGGCCTTGAGGCATTTCACTGAACTCTAGGGCTCTAAAAAGTGCTGCCTGAGGAATTAAGCCAGTGGGGTGGGACTGTGAACCCGGGAGGTTGAGGAGTATCAGTGTCTGTGTGATGAATCCATGATTTGGTGAAGCAAGTATGCATGAGAGTTGAAGATATCCCTGTGAAATACCATCTGATCACTGCCTGGAAGCAAGCATTTCTGGGGACATCTGGTCAACCAGGGCAGATGGGTCCAACAGTCATCTATTGGGTTGGGCTAAAAGGCTCTAGGCTAACCAACACACCCTAAGTAAAGAAGGTGCCTGGAAAAACCACTCACCCTATTAATGTTGATTGTAGGACAGAGTGATTCAGATCCAGGAGTTGTTTCCAGCCCAGTTCCAGGACAGGAGTATCAAACTTAGAAGGAGGCAGTATCTGGATGACATTGTCTGGCCCAAGGGAAGATAATAATGGTTGTGAAGTTTAAATAAAGGGATGTTTATGTTTACTGGGCATTTTGCCTCGTGCTCACTGACTGTGAAATGTAAAAGGAGCTCTTCACTAAAATAGGACATGCACTGGGGCACAAGCGAAGCAGGGTTGAGATCCTATGACCACGTTGTATACAAAGATAGCAAGTGCCTTCTTCCATCTTCCTGCTCCTTTGGACTGCAGTCCACTGCAAGGGTAGGTTTCAGGTGTACTCTGGACCCATTCGGTGGTTCCTGGCAGTCAGTAGGAGACATCAGGGGTGGCCATGAAGCAGAAGCGTCACTTGCTGTGTCCGGCATACTTAGGGCAGACCTGCGGCACTGGGCTGGCGGGAGTGATCTGTTGTTGTTGTTTAATTTTTGTTTCTATTGGAGTATAGTTGACTTACAATGTTGTGTTAGTTTCTGCTGCACAGCAAAGTGAATCAGTTATACTTATGTCCATTCTTTTTTAGATTCTCTTCCCATATAGGTCATTACAGAGTATTGAGTAGAGTTCCCTGTGCTATTCAGTAGGTTCTTATTAGTTATCTATTTAGTAGTGTGTACATGTCAATCCCAATCTCCCAATTTATCCCCCCCCCCCTTTCTCCCCTGGTGGGAGTGATTTGTTTTTGAGTTCCCATGAGATGAACATCTGGAACGCCTAGCAAAACAGGCTGAATAACTCAGATGGAGAGAGCAGACCAGTAAAACCTAGGTCATGGCTATTTAAAAAAAAATTTTTTTTTAGTTGAAGTATAGTTGATTTACAACATTGTGTTAATTTCTGCTGTGCAGAAAAGTGATTCAGTTATACATACATTTTTCTTTTCCATTATGGTTTATCATAGGATATTGAATATGGTTCTCTGTGCTATACAGTATGCCCTTGTCGTTTATTTCATTGCTGTTTGAGTGGAATCTCATCTTGACTCTTAGGAACATGAAACCAAGGTAATTCAGTTTAGATTTTGATTAAATCCAGTATGGACAAACAGAAGAATAAACTGGAGAGAAACAAAAGCTGGAAAAGTTGTAGAGCTTCAGGAAATGTCTGAATTACTAAGTGGGAGTAACTTCTTATCTGGCAGGATATGCGCAGATAAAACAAATGTCATTATAATAATTGTATTGATACATGGATTGTTAGTGAAAGAATATGCATACCACATCCATCCTGTCCCACCCATCTTTCTTCATCCATGTGCATTAATTGAGCACCAACTGTGTTCTGAGTACAGTAAGTCCCCTACATACGAACGAGTTCCGTTCCGAGAGCGCGTTTGTAAATCCAATTTGTTTGTAAGTCCAACAAAGTTAGCCTGTATCCAGCTAACACAATCGGCTATGTAGTACTATACTAAAATAGGTTTATAATACTTTTCACACAAATAATACATAAAAAACAAACACAAAAAATAAAGAAAACATTTATAATCTTGAAAAGTACCGTAGTCCGGTACAGGGGCTGGCATCGAATGAACAGGGAAGAAGAGTTACTGACTGGAGGAGGGAGAGGAGGTGGGAGATGTAGAGCTGAAGCATCGTCAGCAATAGGAGACGGAGGGCCAGCTGCAATTTCACTCACGCCTGACGTTGATGGCACAGGTTCTGGTTCCTTGATGGAACCAGATGCACGTTCGCATCTTTGAAAGTTCGCAACTTGAAGGTTCGTATGTAGGGGACTTACCATACTCTGCTCCAACTTGGGAGCATAAAAATGAAGCACATTCTATACCCTCTGAAGTTCACAATACATACTGAAGGACGGACGTGTACAGTGACAGGCAACATAATAATGGCCATTTTGTCAGATTGGACACTTGTGCTTTAGCAGACAGTGATGCGATGATTTCTGATTATATCGAGGGAGGGAATTGTGACCCAGTTGGGCTTTATTGGACAGTGGAGGTTGATAGGCGTATTCTATTCAAAGAGAATAGAGAAGGCCAATCGCAGAGTTATAAAGGTCCACTGCATATTTCCGTTACCTGCCCGACATTTAGTGGGGCCAGTGTGGTTGAGCAGGAGTGGCCCGAGGGACCTGGCAGGTGGGGCTGGAAGTGCAAGATCGGGCCATTTTATCAAAGGTCTCCAAAGCTATGCGCGGGAGGGTGTGTCTTCAAGATACATGGGTGACACTTTGTCTTTACATCCCATTTTAAGTTCATTTTGGTCAACATAAATTATATTTTTATAAATATATTTATAAAATATTTAAAAACTATATAAGAACATAATTGTTGGTCAACATAGATTATATTTATTTATATGTATCTATTAAATATTTAATATATATTATATAATTTTGTTTTATAATTATATAAAATATAATTTTGTTTTCAATTCAGGTGAAAAAAAACATTTCTTCTTTCCTTGCCGATTTCTTCTTTACATTCCTGTTAATGAACAGATGAGCCCATTCCCAGGCGAAATAAAGCTGTACACACACAAACACCTAGAAGTCTGTCCTTTGCATTGTAATTTCCAACGGGGAGCAAGGCAATCTTTCAGAAGCAACTGAATTGCTGGCAGCAGCCGTAACCTTGGACCAGTGTGCCCCCTACTCAGAATGCAAATGCACTTTCTTCCAAAGGACCCACAAACAAAATGATAGGTTTCCTGACCTCTTGGCAGTCACACAACATGCAGATGTTCACATTGCTTGGGTGAGTTACTTCCCCCTGTGAGTGGGGTGTGCTCACGTTTTCATTACCCCCAGTGCAAAGATGGAGAAATAGACAAGCTGAAATGGCTTTTCAAGGTCAGACGGTCCATGCCATCTACAGGGAAAGAGCGTAACTAAATCTCAAGATTTCAGGCTTCTGTCTGGAATTCCTGAGGTGTGTCCCCACACCTCGCCACACACATCCCAGTAATTTGCTAATTATTGACTTCATGCTCAATAGAGAAAGGAGAAGCTGTATTTAATATAAACACAGCAGTTTCAGAAAATCCTTCATCTGTTGTGTTGCACTGATGGTAAAGTGATTAAATTTCTCTACCCAGTGTGCTAAGGGGAATGGGATTTATTGATAGGTCTAAGTTTAAGTCAATGTAGACGGGGGAGAAAAAGGCTGAGTTTCTGTCTCTTTTCTGTACCGTCAAGGCACTAGCCCAAGGAGGTGCCAGGAATATTGTTCTGGATAGATTGGGGAGAATAGTCCATCCGGAATGGTGCCTGTAATCTGGAAAAGGGAGCTTGTGTTCGTCAAATTAATCCACTGAATAGTTTGGTGAATAACATCGTCATCAGATTGACTCATTAGAAATAATATGACAACCAAAGACACTTGTCAATGTACTTATCAGTACTTCCAAGTTCAAGGATACATGGAGGCTGACTGAAATATTTCTTGAGACATCTGATATCCGATGTATTGAACTTTCTTTCATGAATGCAAATTCTTTGAATTAAAAAAAATTAAATATTATTTTAGGGGAAAGTTGTTGCAAACTTCTTAGTTCAAAGCTAAACATTATACCTATTTTCCCCAAATTTGGTGGCATTTATAGTTCATTACATACAAATAATCTTATTTACTTAATAATGTTTTTTTTAATTGAAGTATAGTTGATTTACAATGTTGTGTTAGTTTCAGGTGTACAGCAAAGTGATTCAGTTATATATCTATTCTTTTTCAGATTCTTTTCCCTTATAGGTTATTACAGAATATTAAGTAGAGTTCCCTGTGCTGTACAGTAGGTCCTTGTTGGTTATCTCTTTTGTATATAGTAGTGTGTGTATGTTAATCCCAAACCCTTAATTTATCCCTCCCGCCCCTTTCCCCTTTGGTAACCTTAAGTTTGTTTTCTATGTCCGTGGGTCTATTTCTGTTTTTTGTTTGTTTGTTTGGCTGCGCTGAGTCTTGTTGCAGTGCAAGGGCTTAGTTGCCCCAAGGCATGTGGGATCTTAGTTCCCTGACCAGGGATCGAACCTGCGTCCCCTGCATTGGAAGGCGGATTCTTAACCACTGGACCACCAGGGAAGTCCCTATTTCTGTTTTGTATATAAGTTCATTTGTATCATTTTTTTTAGGATCCCACGTGTAAGTGATATCATATGATACTTGTCTCTCTCTGACTGACTTCACTTAGTATGATCATCTCCAGGTCCATCCATGTTGCTGCCTTAATTGTGTTTTCTACTCTCCTAATACACTCTGGGTTGGACCATCGAGTAGGGCCGTAGTCATGGTAATGTCTGACCGTCTCCATCGAGGGGTAGACATTTCTGTGTTGCTCTTCCACATTGCGTCCCCTCCACCTGCCCTATTTTTTTCCCATTTTTATCTTTATTTATTTATTTGTTTATTTTTTGGCCGCACCTCGCGGCACGTGGAACTTCCCCCACCAGGGATTGAACCTGTGTCCCCTGCAGTGGGAGCGCAGAGTCGTAACCACCAGACCACTAGGGAAGTCCTCCACGTGCCCTATGTAATAACAGCCTCCCATGGGAGGGCTGCTTGCCTCTGGGGAAGGGTTGCTGGGTTTTCGCGTTTGGGAAGCAGTGCCATGATGGTTCGCGTCCTCTCCTTGTGGGGAGCACACGGGCGGGATATTCTCATGCACCATGGTTTGGTAGGAGGACCTGGCCATCTTCAAGTCAGGAGGGTCTAGTCGGAGCCCCACTGGTCTAATTTAACCTTTACTAGAAAGTGAGGATTTTTGTTATAGTTACTGGACCGGCAAGAGTATGTGAACAAAGCTAAAATCTTTCTTACAGCATTTTTTGAAGGATTCTGGTGAGCTTGTTCATTTCTTAAAGAGATCAAGACTTAGAATCATTCAGTTAATCAATAGTCAGTTAAAATGCGGAATCATATAAAAAATGTAAGCATACTTCAAACAGTATATTTAACTTTATAGAGATAATATATTGATTTCATGCTAAAAAGAGAAGTAGTACTTAATATAAACACATTTCCAGAAAATCCATAATTTGTTGTGTTGCATCTATAAGGAAGTGATTAAATTTCTCTTTCCAGTGTGCTAAGGGGAATGGGATTTATCAGTAGGTCAGGTCAATGTGGACAATGGAAAAGAAGAATGACTTTCTGTCACTTTTCTGTACCCTTAAGGCACTAGGCCAAGGAGGTACTCGGAATATCATTCTTGGATAGACTGGGGAGAATAATCCATCCTGGAATGGTGTCTATAATCTGGAAAAGGGAGCTCGGGTTCATCAAACCAACTATATATATTATAATTAACTGTAAACTAATTATATATTTATATATAACATATAAAACAATATATAAGTATAAAATGAATATATAAATAATAAATATACGTATATGTGTGTATATATAATCATATATACAATATATATATTATATATATATATATATTTACATAGCCTAGAGGCTAGCCTGTTTGCTACCACAAGAGTTTAGCATGTTAGCAAATTAGCCAGAATATTTTACAGAAGGCATGGACTCTGTTGATTAGTCTGACAAGATGATTAAATTGAGGTCATTTTAGAGAATTTGTATTGTGATAATAGAGCTAATAATTTCTGATTTGGGTATTTTTGTTGCTTGTACTTCCTCTAAATCAGGAATATCCTGGAAGAGAGCAGAGGATTTTAAGGATGAGACATCCTCCACCTTTAAAAATATATTTTTTTAATTTGGTCCTGGGCAGTTATTATTTAATTCATAATAAGTTGGCTGTAGGTGTGAATTGCAGAATGAGAGATGCCCAGTTTTGTTCTGTTGTCATATATCTGGTTTGACTCCAAAATTGTCTGATCAGGTTTCCCAGGCAGCAAGTTTCACAAATGTTGAACAAACACAATTTGACATTATAGGAGAAAATTCATGTTTCTATCCATCTGTTCACTGAAAGAAAAGAGAGGGAAAAAAACCCCTCTAAAGAGAATTTTGAGTAAGATATTTCCAACACGTCGTGCCGGCAAATGACCCACGTTTGTAACTTGTACGTCTTGTGTAGCATACCATGACTCCCAGTCCTGAGAAAATACAAATACAGAGCTACGTTCACAAATACGTGCTACAAGAGATGGCAGTGATTTCCCTGACGGTGTTCTCCTTAGGCTTGTTGCTTGAGTTGGATTGGATACAAATTCACTGAGCCGGATCCAAGCCAGGCACAGAGAGAAAAGGGGATAATGCATCTTGATGCACCTTCTCATGCATCAACCTCAGATCTACCTGTTAATTAAATGGAGACCCTGTCATCATCAGATGATGAATCAGTTGCAGATGATTCCAAGGACCAACAGGAATCTTGCTTCGCCTGAGTTTCTCAGGAATGAGAGATACTTTGTAGCTCTGAATCCTGATGACAATTATTAGTGTAGAAATCAGCTGATCCTGGTATTCACAATGCAACTTGTGGTTTTTGCCATGATCACAGGCAGCTCTAATAAATATAAAACTTGCATTTGCTTTTCCTCTCCTACAAGAAGAGATCAAGGATGATTAGATCACGGACAATTCCTCCTTCCTCTCTCCCTCCCTCCCTTCCTTTTTTCTTTTTATCTTTCCATCCGTCTATCCATCCTGTCTCTTACCATTTTAAGTAGATCACTAGTATTTCATTGAATAAATTGTACTATAATTTATTTAGCCAAACCTATTGATGAATATTTAGAGTGTTTCTAAACTTTTTTTTTCTGTTTTACACAAAAATGTGATGAGGATGCTTGCGCATCTGTTTGAACCTTTGTCTGATTGTCTTCCTGGGATACATTTCTAAGGTGGATTTGTTGAATAGATGGGCATGCACATTTAAGATTGTTTATACATACTTCCAGCATTCTACTATACATCTACTGACATTATATACTGATATTAGGTAGCGTCAATTTTTTTCACCTTTGTCAGTCTAGTTGTGGACACAAAGACATGTTTTGATCCGTATTCATGAGGAAACACTTTTTAAAAAGTCAGCTCTTTCCTTGTAAGAAAAATTTTTAAAGACTTTTTCTCTTTGTCATAGATGGACTTTTTTCTTTTCCTTAGTATTCTCATGGTTCCTGGTGAGCCTGTAGTTTGTCTTGATCATACTGAAACTAAGATTTTGTTAAATTTTATTTGAAAAAAAGGGCTCATAACTAGGGAAAAGTAAAAGTTTCCAGGGCCATACTATTCTTAATTTGTCAAGAAGCTTCCAGCTCTGAGTCTAGAAAACTGAACAGATTTTCAAATGTAGCTCAAAAATGGAGACCTTTGTGTTCAACATTCTCTGTTGAGCTCCTCATTACTATGGAAATATATGAAAAATTAGGGTGACTTAAGCATTTATAATTTTCTTAACAAGAGACCATTTCATCTATTTTAGTCATTAATTTTCATCTAGCCTGTGTGTGAGAAAAGAATAAAGGTAGCTAAATCATTCTTTGAAAGCATATGAATTATTAGTAAGAAATAATAAATTAAGAGCACTATAAAGCAAAATGAAATTAACAGATGTTTAAAATTTGAAAAAATGTTAAAAAGGTAGTGTTCTCTAGGCACTAGGGTGAGAAATGACATTTTACCTGGGACTTTTGTAGAAGTCTATTTCCATGGTGTGGTCAAAATGTATTTTTTTTTTTTTTTAATGTAACACCGATGAGTTTGATAGGAAGATTGAGGCTGAATGACAGTTTCTGAGCTACAGCCTCAGGGGAGTTTGCTGGGGCGCATACATCCGCAAAGCAAGGTGATCTCTGAGGAACTGTGACAAAGTTCCTATGCAGACTCAGAGTCACTCCAGGTGAAATAAAGACAAAAGAATGTCAACTGTAGCCTGAAGGGGAAGAGCAGATATTCTAGGGCAGCCCAGGCCCTAGGAGGTAAGCATGAAGGGAGCGAGGGTCTTTCTGCAGGCCAGACTCTGGGGCTGGGGGTCAAGGCAGGGTTGAACACTGATGCCTTTGGGGGCCAGGTAGAGAATCCTCAAGGATGGGATTGTCTGGGTGGGAACTCCAGGTGGTGTGAGACAGGCGTGCACTCAGCGTCAATCTACGGTTGCTGAGTAGAAATGCTGGTCGTGTGGTTCTAGACCTTCTGCTGTTCAAGAAAAGATTCCTTTGTAATGATGATGGTGTTATGACCCTGACCACTTGTTCCAAGTACGGTCATCTAAGACCATTGCCTTCTTTCCATTATTTATTTTATTGTATGTTTCTTCTGGACCACACACCAGCATCAAGGTACTCGGGAGCTATGTGGACCTATGTGACTGTCTACCCAGGGTGCCCTAGGTCTTTAACCAAAACAATTTCGGAAAAGGAAGGAAATCAAAGGTTCAGAGTCTCATCAGCAAGCTTTACCTCTTTTTTTCCCCGGATGACATGAATGTTATCAAAGGCGCTTTTGTTTGCAAACAGTAGAAATCCTCTTACACATGCTCAACAAAATGAACAGAATTTATTACAAGGATGCACAGCACCCTTCAGAAACTGGTAGGGGGATGTAGAGCAGG
This sequence comes from Balaenoptera physalus, assembly GCF_965194825.1. NCBI lineage: Eukaryota > Metazoa > Chordata > Mammalia > Artiodactyla > Balaenopteridae > Balaenoptera > Balaenoptera physalus. The sequence goes on from NC_138903.1 coordinate 5,116,751, forward strand.
GCCTCTTGAGGAATGAAACGATGCACACAGCAAAGATATTAGAAAACAGGCCTTAGCTCTGCCTCCCTCTTCCCACATGATCTTGGAGAGAAAGAAGGAATGCCCTTTAATGAAAACCTATGCATCAGCTCTCCTGCACTCTTCCAGGGTGCTGGCTCTCATCCTATTGTCTCTGAGCTATTGTGCACCTCTTTGTAAACTAGGGGGAACTGATAGATTTACAAACTGTCCTGCTCAGCAGAGTTTTAAGTGACCACCTCCCCGCCAAAAGGAGTTGCTTCCATTTACAGTTCAATTCCCTCGCTCCATACAATTCATTTCTGCCACTCTCACTCCCCCCTTTGAACCAGTTATAACATCTGTCTGGGTGTCTCGTTGATAGAGGGAAATAAAACCCTCAACCTGTGTTTATTTTTTATCTGTGGTGAGAGTCATGCTTTTGCATTTTTCTGAAAATCATCTTTCCCTACCCTGCTTTTACCGATTCTGCATGCTCACGGAATGAGGCTGTTTCATCCCTCTAGTATGGTGACTTTGCTGGACCTGGGTTCAAAGGAACAGTGCCTCGAGATCTCAGTTCCAGCTTCCTGATGGAGAGGAATATGTTTGCATGTGTCCCCTGGCATCCTTCCTCTCTGGGTACAGTTAGGATTGCCCAGAGGGTGAGACCTCCCAGTGCCAGCATGTTTAATGGACTCATCTTAGTATGTTGGGATACTGGGGGAGAACTTCTCAAGAGAATGCGTGTGTGTGTGTGTGTGTGTGTGTGTGTGTGTGTGTGGTGTGCACATGTGTGTGCCCCTGGTCCTGGGAATAGTTCTTGCCCAGAGCAGATATGCAAACAAGCGTCGACTGCCGCAGATGTGAAGGCTGTAAAAATAACTCGTACATGCCTTACAGAATTGGGGTATCCACTGGAGGGAGAGAGGACTTCCAACAGGAATGAGCAATGTTCATTCATTCATCTCACAAAACTTCATTAAACTGTGTCTATTTTGCTAGAGACTCTGGTATAGACCAAAGGAATGCAAATGCAGACGCGTGAGTCACTGTAATTCAAATTAGAGTGTGATAAGTACTGCAGAGAATTACAGATGTGTGTCTGGGAGTGTGGAAGAGGTGAAAAGGGCCTCCTGGTCGAGGGAATGAAATAAGGCTTTATGGTATAAATAGCATTCGGTGTGGACCCTGAATCAGAGATCAGATTAAAACTTGTGGCATTAGGGGTGTCGGGGAGGAAGACATTTCCCTCTACTCTTCCAGGTTCTTCTGGCTGCTGTAAGAATTAAATGGACAGGAGACAGGTGAACAGGAGAAAAATCACATAAAATTTTAATACCATGTATACGTGAGAGAGACTCAGGAGAACTGAGTCAGTTTCCAGAATGACTGAACCCCTCACCTTAAACAGCATCTTCAGCTAAAGACAAAAGAGGATTTTAGGGGAGTGGTTTGGGATTCAAAGAGGAGGAATGCAATTCACATGGGATGCAAAAGGAAATTGTATAAACTAGTGTTTGCAGGACCAGTGCAGACAGTGGGACACGGAATGGACTGATCTCCAGGCCCTGCTGAGTTTCCCCACCCCACATGTGGCCCATATTCTTTGCAGACATGTCTGGTGATGTTCCATTCCAGGAACAAGCCCTCTATCTAAATTCTTTAGGCAGCTAAGGGGAGGTAAAAAGAAAGACTTCCTGAGTCTTCTGTTTCTTAAAATCAATCAGCCTAAATTAATCCTCATTCCAAAGAAACACATCGGAGGGAGATGGGGGAGGGCAAATTTTGTTGCGCTACAGAGGTGGAGGGGGGTGTGTGTTGAGGGTAGAAGGGTACCAGATGTACTTCCATAGAAATCTCTGCATTTCCTGTACCACACCCTTCTGGGCTGTCTGATTTCTAGCGCTGGTTTCATCGTCTTTTAGATATTTTGTATCTCTTTTGAAATTGTAGCTAGCTGACTGTGGAGTTAGACTTTGCTCCTCCCAGTGAAAAAAAAAAATACTTGCTTCATCTGAAACTCGGTTCCTTTACTCCATATGCATTGTTGATTTTTCCTTGCCACAGGTGGTAACATCTTCCTGCCTCTCTCCTATAGGAGTGAAATGAAATCTTTTAATGCCTATTCATTTTATATCTGCAGGAGAGTCACAATTTTTATCTTTTCCTGAAAGCTTTATATTTTAACACCTGGCCACTTGCTACATTCTTATTTTGTTGTGGTTTGTCTTCACTTAGCTGCCAGGTAACTGTCTCCGGTTTCAGGAAACCATTTCGTATTCGATGAGGTGCTTTTAGATCCAAAGTCCTGTCCCCAGAAGGAGGACTCTAATTGGCCCCGTGTGAGGGAGGAAGCTTTAAGACAAAGGTGACCATCTGTTAGTGTTTGCTCTTAGAGCTGGGAGTTGTGTTCTTACACTGGAGTCACTTCAGCCTCGTAAGCTCTCCATTAATCACTGTGCGTCTGGAAATTCTGATTTTTGGGGGTCTGATTTATTGCTTTGATGTAGATGGTCCCCTATATAATACAAACACAAGATAAAGGCAAGATAAGACTCAATTTACAAAAATTAGGAATCCTTTTAATTTAAGATATCATATTTTTTCCCCCAAGGAAGCTTCCAACCTGTGAATCTAATAGGCTTCCAACCTCTGAATCTATGGTATCTAATAAGATACCATAAAGTAGACCGAAGTAAATTTTAGGAGAGACATATTTGGGACTTGCTACATCTCCAGAGCCACATTCTTTAAACTGCAGGAGTTCTTCTGCTTCGAGTTTGGTATGATAAGAATTATTTCCCATTTCTGCTGGTGTTTTATCCTCTTGGCACAACAAAACCATTTATTGTTTATTTATTCCTTTGCAATTCTTGAACTGAGGTAGCAGTGTAGGAACCTTTTCCATCCAACCTGGGAGACAGTTTGATTGCTCTGTTCCTACGGAAGCATCTTCACATTAAATCTGGATCCTGAGGGCATGGAAGATTGAAAGGTGCCCTGACCGAGGAAAATCTTCTAGCAGCATTTCAGTTATTCATTGGAAAGTCAGGACACAGCAAATGTAACGCGCAGGTAAATGCAGCATCTTCACTAAAGTTTCACAAGGTAAACTAGCAAAAGCAAAAGAGACAGTGGATTTGAATTTAGATAATTCTCTAATCCACAGCCACATGGTGTAGGGGTAAGTGACGGGTAAGATGGCTCAGGAGGAAGAACGAGACAAGGCAAGAGAATGTTTTTATTTCAAGTGCTATCAGTGGTTGTAAAACATAATGTGGTCTCCAAATCACTTTTCATTGGACAATACGAGTACGGAAACTGGAAGAGTTTGTGAAAACTGAGAAACCATAATCCAGATTTTTGGATTTCACAAAATCAGGGCTGTAGTCCGTCCTTTCGTTCCCTTTTTTATGTAAGCACATGTCCACGTCAAATACATATTTTTTAAAGTGAAAGGAAATCTTTAAGAGGTCAATGTCCGTCTAAAAGAAGGAAACAATGAAGCAAGCAAATCAAGGAAGAAATTTGGGGTTTTGTTCTTTTCTTTTGGAAGGTGAAGCAATCAAGCAGATTGCACCAGGGTCTTAAACAACGGTAAACATACTACAAATGCATTTTCTATGTTGAATTCATTGAAAATACATTGGGTACTGAATCTCATAAAACTGGCAACTGGAGATTAAAACAAATGCAGTGTAAATAAATTCGTGTTTATTGCAAATCTTGTAACCTCATATTTATTGGTTTGCATAGTCTATTTAATATTTATGTATTCATCATTTGATTCATGGCTAATATCTTCCTTCAAAGATGACAACTGAACTCTTCACATGTTCAGGGTGTACGCTCATTACCGGATTTTATATCCTATCACTCAAGAGTCACCCTTTTACAAGCTGGAACAAGCTTATACGTACCAACATTTATTATTTTGGAAAATTTTTATTCTAACATTATTTTAAACACAGAAACGTTGCAAAAATAGTACACAGAACTGTATACATTTTATATAGATTCACCGATTGTTTACATTTGGCTTCATTTACATTTCTCTCTCTCTCTCTCTCTCTCTCTCTCGTCTCCAGATCATTTAAGAGTAATTTCATGCTCTTTTATCCCTAAATATTTCAGTGTGTTTTTTAAGAAGAACAAGGACGTCCTTCTAGATAACTAGTATACATGGTCGACATCAAGAGATTTGACCGTGTACAATATTCTGTTATCTAATCCACATTCTGTATTCAAATTTTGTCAATTTCCCCAATATTATATATGTATTTCCCAGCCCCAGATCTAATCCAGTATTACACATTGCATTTAGGTCGACTTTAACCTGGAAATTCCTTAGCCAGTTATTTTTAGACTAGCCCCCAATGGCATTTGGTGACCAACACTTAATTGAGATATTCAGTTGATTCCTCCCTGAGCTAGAGGCATGGGTGATGTGGAATATCTCGTTACAGGTCCACCTTGAAGGAAACAAGCAAATTCAATAGTCTGGGTCCTCAGAGGGGCCTTGAGATTGGAAGTATATTGAGAAGAGTTACCCTGTTCCCCACGGCTCTTTCACCAGGAGCTCAGGAACGAGATTTTGTTGCTGCACCCAGAGCTCACATATTGAACAGACAAAAAGAGTAAAATTAGCCCCTGGGGAACTAGGTAAGTGGAGGCTAGTTAAGGAGTTTCTAGTTTGCCCACAACTTACCTTGTTCGAATGATTTACAGATTACGAATGAGCATCCGAGGCTTTATTTAATTTGATTAGGTTACCTCTGTGATAGGTACTATGGTAAATAGTGCCTAAATACTAAATATTATGAAAATGCAAGAAAGGAACGTACTTCAGAGGCAGAAACAATTCTTGTTTAGGTTTCATGAGATATTAAACTGTGATGCCAGTTTAATTGACAGTAATTTGCATCTCATCATCCAGGTACCACCCCACCTTAGCCCAAGACAAGAAACTCATGTGATGAGGGTCTCTGGATCAAGAGCAGGGCTGAGACCAAGTCCCAGGAATACCTGTGTTAAGACCAAACCCTGGTTAGAAGGGATTGATAGTTTTCTTGAGGTATGCCTGTATATTTGCTATTAAAGTTGCAATGCAAAACTAGTGCATACTGTATATTTCATGGGTTGACCTCTTCTCCATGTATCTTTTTTCTTTCTTTTTTTTTTTTCAAAAACCCCCTCAAGATTTTTTTAAAAATTAAATCGATTAATTTAATTTTATTTTTTATTGAAGTATAGCTGATTTGCAATGTTATGTTAGTTTCTGGTGTACAGCAGAGTGATTCAATTATGTATGTTTATTCTTTTTCATAGTCTTTCCCATTATGGTTTATTACAAGATATTGAGTACATTTCCCTGTGTTGTACAGTAGGACCTTGTTGTTTATCTATTTTATATATAGTAGTGAGTGTCTTTAAGATTCTGTAAGTAAACTGAGATAAGCCAATAGCTTTACTAACACTCTCCTAGTGCCCAAATATCATATGCCAGCTGACAAGGGCTCATAGAATTGGTGGCCCAAATAGTAGTGATTCCCTTCTTGACCAAGTTATGAAAATAAAAGAATCTCTTAAGACCAGGAGAGCTCCTGGGAGGGGTGAGGAATTCCAGTGTAGCCCCTCCTAAGGAAGAAAATCAATCCAACGAACAGTTATTGGGTGCTGCTATAGTTGTTTGGTTAGCAGGAAAGGCAGTCCTCTTTCGAGAATGCAGTGTGTGAAGGGAACGTGGCTGGAATGATGTAGATCATCAGTGATGTAGCGGGTACCAGTTTATGAGGGTCCATGGGGGTAGTGGTCAGGAGCTTGAACTTTTTCTAAGACGGGTGAGAATCCACTGTAGAAGTCAGACACATACATTTATCCATAGCTCTACTGCTCCTCTGTATTCATCTAAAATATTTCTACTGTGTTCACAAATGTGTAGTAGAAACAGGAAGACAGAATGAATAAAGAGAGAGATCTTCAGGCAAGGAAATTACTAGGCTGTGATTCATCTGGAAAACCAGCATAAAAATTCATCGCGGAATCTATCAATTTTGGTAATACCAAGGGCAGAGAGGCAAAGGAGTCAGGGTGATGGAGTGGGAGGTGTTCCCCTTGACCTTGATGAAGGGAAGCGAGATAGCAACGGAAGTCAGAAATGTCCATGACTTTTTCCCTCTGCAAACACGTAACCAGAGGGGTTGGGCTTAGGACAGAAGGTTGGAGAACGGAGGTGCTTGGTGGTGAGGCCTGGGATTTCTCAGGGAAGATTAAGAGATAGGAGCTGAGTGCCAAGAGTCCGGTGAGTTGCATGTTTGTCCCGGTATCAAGGTGTGGGTCAGAGAAGCATGCCTGTTGACAGCAACCATTCTGCTTCTGCTTTGCTTACATTCTGTGTTCCATTTCTGTTGCTTCCGTACCGTAGCAGGTTACCACCCGTTAAGCAGCTTGAAACCACATCAGTTTATGATCTCATAGTTCTAAAGGTCAGAAGTCCTGGTGGGCGTGGCTGGATTCTCTGCTCAGGGTCTCACGCACCTGAGGCCAAGGTGTTAGCTGGGCTGGGCTCTTACCTGCAGGCTCTGGGGGAGATTCAGCTGCTCATCTCATGCAGGTGATTGACAGAATTCATTTCCATGTGAGAGCAGGACTGAGGTCCCTGGTTCCTTGCTGGCTTTCTCCCAGGGCTCATTGTCAGCTTCTGGAGGCTACCTACATGCCTTGGTTCATGCCCCCTTCATCTGAAAAGCCAGCAATGCCATACCAGATCCTTCTGGAACTTTGAATTTCTCTCATGTCCTCTTCTGTCTCTGCTTTGAAGGACTTAGGTGATTGCATGAACCTACCTGGATACTACCTTGATAATCTCCCTATTTTAGTTAGGGTCAACTCATTAGTAATCATAATCATATCTTTTAAAAAAATATTTATTTATTTATTTGGCTGCCCCAGGTCTTCGTTGCCGCGTGTGGGATCTTTTTCAGTTGCGGCACGTGGACTCTTAGTTGCGGCATGTGGGATCTAGTTCCCTGACCAGGGTTTGAACCCGGGCCCCCTGCATTGGGAGCACGGAGTCTTAGCCACTGGACCACCAGGGAAGTCCCCGTAATTGTATCTTTAAAGACCGTCTTGCCTTTTTCACGGGCTCAGGGATTAAGGCATGGGAACTTCTTGGGAATTTCAGTTCTCTGGAGCACAGATTTCAGCCCCAGTGTTTCCCTTGCCTAGATGCATGATCTGGGGCAGGTCTGCATTCCTGCCCTCTCGAGCCCTCAAATGTGAAATGAGGAAATGGTGGCATCTCCACCCTGGGACGTTTGAAGGATGAAACAAGTTAATAGTTGTAGAGCAGTTAGAATCACGCTTGACCTGTGGTCAGTGCCCACTGAGTATTTCGTTATTTTAAAGAGAATGCAGCCAGGGTCAGAATCTAGAGATGCATCGCTAATCAGAAAAGAATGGGAATCAAACGTTGAGGTCACTCGTTGGACAGAGGGTCAGACTAGGTAATGGAAACAAAAACAAATTCCTCCTGCAGGGGAGTTGAGTTGAGATGATATGTGAGCAAACAAGCAAGTAGGATGATTTCAGGTAAAGTTGAGTGTCAGTGAAAAAACTACGACAGGGGTGATCCAGGGAGAATCCCCTACTTAAAATGTCTGCTACTCTTCTGGTTTCCTCCTTGGAAAAAGCTAAAGCAGGTCTGATTGGGGGCGGGGATGGTGGTGATGGAGACACAGTTGCTTCCTCATCTTATTGAGGGACCATATTTAGGATGCAGACTTCACCTGGAGTGAATTGTGAGTGTGAGAAAACCATCTGGCAGGCACATCTTGGCTCTGGGCTTTCCGTGGAGACGTATTCTCTAGGTATTTCTCAATTTACAAAGGGCCACCCACAAATCCCACCAATGAAGAGTTTCAGAGATCGACTGTGAACCTAGAAGGGTAGAAGGAAAAAGATTTTTCCTCCCCTACTTGCTAAAGAGACCTTAGAAATTTGTGCATTAATCCAGACTGTTCATTCACTCTGCCTGAACTTTAACAGATATTTACGTAATTTACATAATTTTATGATTTTGGTGGTTTGTGTTTCTTCTCTCCTCTCTTAAAAAATATCTGCTTCATTTTGTCATGGGAAGGTCTGCCTCAAGGATATATGAATTTTTTAAACTTATCTAGAGATTCATTGAATGTCCTTAGAACAAGGAGGGCGAATAAATTGTCTGGTTTTTTTTTTTTTTTTGGTGTAAAGTATCAACTCTGCTTGTTCAGGACCCAAAAGGAAGACACTGTGGGGAAATGAGGTCAGTGGAGGCCAAACCTTTCTTAAGCTTCAGGGAGGATTTAAAGTTCTCTACACGATAGAACTTCTAAAAATAAAATAAAAAGAAGACATTTTTATTAGATTTTTCTCTTCATTTCTGTGACTTCCATTAGCTAAAGTGCTGAGAAAAAGATATTGGTTCTATGTTCAGAGAAAAATGGAGGGTAATTCAGCTACATGTGAAAATTGTCAAACTTAAGAACCTCTTGGGGAAGGTATTGAGAAATATACATATATATTAAAATATAATAAATTGAAATAGAGAGTATATAATAATATATTATGCTATAATATGTTGACATGTTACAGTATATGATATATTAATATAATGTTTTATATAATATAGATTTATAATGCTACAAATTACTGTAATGCTAGATATGATATATATTATTATTATATAACAATGCATATATAACATAGTGCTTTTGAATGTAATGTGATGTTATATACGGTATGTAGTGCTTTATATGCATACATGTGCATATATGTAGATATGATTTAGGTATGTATAGTATGATGAACAGCAATGTCTTTTCCAATTTTTGTCAACTATTTGAGATAATCCAGGGTCTAAATGGATTATCTTTAGAACCATTTCTATGCCATTTATGTAAATGTTGTAAGTAGCTTTCCAAGAAATGGGCCACTGAAGAAATTATTTTTTCTTTGTTTTGGGGCTCTACCTTTAAATTCTGAGTTGACAGCAAAGATAAGAGTTACTGGAATCTTCCCTGAAGATAAACTAAGTGTTAGACCTTGTATGTCTGTATGCAGTATCTTTTTACGTTTTCCACACAGAATGCACACGTACCTAGAAAAGAGCCTTAAAGTGGCCAGCTTCTTTCTCTCTCCAAACTGCATCCTTGCAATCGTTTTCCGATGAGTTGTTTTCAGGCCCAGCTCCCAGGCAAAGAGCCTACGGTTGCAGTGGGCAGCCTGGGGCGTTGCCTGGGGTCCTGGCTCTCAGCGTCCCGTGGAGAGCTGGGCGTGGGCTGCAGCAGGTGCACCGTGATCTGTGCTCTGGGCCGGGGCACAGGGTGCCCCAGGGAGGGTGTGAAGTCGCAGTGTTATGTGTGGTGACTCTGTTTGTGGAGAACACCGCCCTGCAGAACCCTGGAGGTGCCAGCCTCCAGAGGAGGCTGAGTGTCAGTGCTGGTCACTGCAAGGCTGCTTGTCTTGTGGGTGGGAAGTTACACGTACGCCAGGCCCTCTTGGGCAGAAAGAGGGAGGCACTGGCCCCCCGAGGTCATTGCCAAGGAAAGAGGACGCCTCTGGCTCTGTCATCCTATAGACAGTCCATCTGTTTCCTCCACTTTAACTTTCGTAATATAAGGACATAAGGTGAGTATTTGCTCTTAGTTCCTTTAAAAATATCCCTCATTCACAGCAGTAATTATCCCCCAAGTTAACTGCAAGAGAGGTTAATGCCTACTCTGGCTTTCCCACGTATGCGAACACGGTAATTCCTAGTAAGATGCGCTGACCTGAAAGAGTTCTATTCATTTCATTTATGTTGAAATTCAATATATCAGTGATCCTGAAGAGGATAATCTTGATGCAAGAAATATACACTTTATGCATCTGATTATAAATAGTAAATTCACCTTCCAATCCAGATTTGAATGCAGGCTTGTATGGGAGAGAATCCGAGGGAAAGAGAGAGAGGAACAGTCGTTCTTTATTTCATCTAAGGATTCTCTTCAGGCTTCATGGGATATGATGCCTTGTTTTCCCCTAATATGCAAAACAATTTCTTTTTCTTTCTTTACATCATTTTGAGCTGACATGAAAACTCTGCCAACTAAAAAAAAAAAGCGCAATGTGAGAGTTGTGAGTTAAGTTTTATTTGGGGCAAATTGAGGACTGTAGGCTGGGAGACAGCATCTCAGATGTCAGCTAGCTCTGAGAAACTGCTCCCAAGAGGTGGGTCAGTATAGATGTGATTCTGGTGAAGGGGGAGTACATGCAATCAAGCACATGTTTTTTTGCAGAGGTTTCTGCTAGTCTCGTGAAGGTTACTGCTAGTTACGAGGAGCAGACATGAAAGATTTTAGTGCTTTTCTAGATAGGAGGAGATGCAAGAATTGCGCTCGTAAAATAGGCTCCTGAAAATATCTAACTATCTGAAGACCCGTTCTGCCAGTTTTTTTCCCAGAGCACAGAGTGTGTCATTTCTGCGCTTCACCCTGAACTCCTTTCAGGGGGTGTTGAAAGTCAGCAGCTGCAGCAGGTTATGATTTAATCCTTGTAGAGGTAGATGGCAAGTACCAGTTTGTAGTTGACAGCTCTGTCATCTCTTGTTTCCTTTTGTGGCTCCTCTGAGCCAAGGAAGTCAGAACTTGCTACACCTGAAGTCTGATTTCTTGTCCCTGCCCCCTCCCCATCTCCCTCCCCTCCCCCACCACTTTCCCTCTTCCTCCTCCTTCTTCTCCTTCTTCTTCTTCCTCTTCCTCTTCTTCTTCTTCTTTTTCTTCTTCTTCTCCCCTCCCCCTCCCCCTCCCCCTCCCCCCTCCTCCTCCTCCCCCCCTCCTCCTCCTTCTTCCTCTTCTTCCTCTCCTTCTTCTTCTTCTCCTTCTCCTTTTCTTGCTAGGGTTTACTTTTCACTCTTTTGTTCCCCAATCTGAATCCATCCTCCCTGAAAACACTAGTCAAATACGATGCATTTGGTAGGGTGACTGTCTGTCCTTGCATGCTGGGTGCTGCCACCTCGTACTGGTCTTGTAAGGTTTCATCAAGGTGACTTCATGGAGGTGAGGGAGGAAATTTATCTCCTTGTGTAGATAAGTGTCTCTCTCGGGTGGTAAGAACTGCCTCTGGAAGTAGCTCTCTTCCTGGCATATGGACATCTTTGCAAATGGGACATTCCTTTATACACATTTCCTTTACAAAAGGGGAAATTTATATACTCTATGTTTAGGCAATTTGGGAAAGGTAAAGAGCTTTTCCTGAGTCTGCTGGTTCTCAATTGCCTTTAGCTCAAAAGAACTTGTATGGCAAAGGGGCATAATTCTAGAACCCTTGAACTCAAACTACTGGGGCTTGTAGGAGAATTTAGGAATCGCCTGATGGGAAATGCAGAATCTGTTGAGAATCAGATTTGCTTCATTTCATTAACATATACTTATTGAGCACCTACTATGTGAATATACCTCTCTAGGTGGGAGGGACCATACAGCATTGCAGAGAGAGACACAAATTCCGGCCCTCCCAGAGCTGATGTCACTGTATGTGTATTGGTGAGGGAAGGGGAGGGATGATCTTATTCACAGATGTATAGATTTTAATCACAACTGGCAATTTTTGTGTGTGTAGCTATTTGCAGCTGGGCACCGGCCTGAGGTGTGTAAGGATGCTTGTACAACAAAGTGGCTTTCATGTTCTCATTTATTTTCTTGGGAGCTTGCTGCCGCTTGAAAATCTATTTTGAATCTTCATTATCCACTCAGCTTTCTTTTTCCTCTAAGGTTTTCTTGGTTCCAAATTTCTGTATCTCCCTGGGATTAGTAAATACCTTAAAATAGATTGTGTGTAAAAAAGAAATGCAACTTCGTTGTATGAAAATGGGATTAAAAAGCATCAACTCAAAACTACCTCAGATGTACCTATCAAGGTGCATTGCAGTATGATTTATTCTGTTTATATTAAAGGAGCCTTTGGTGGCAAGGGATAGATACCTAGCATAAGCCAGGTTAATCAGAAAAGGAAATATAATTTTCCCTGTACCCTTCTGAGTTCTTGGCTAAGCCTCATTGCAATAAAAGGCAGATCCACAAGAGAAACACAAACAGTTTATTAATATGTCTACATCATGTCGATGTGGGACACATCCAGCGAAAAAGATTAACTCTGTGATAGAGACTAAGCCACCAGCTTACATACCGTCTTCAGCTAAAGATAAAGACAGAGAAGTAAGAGAGAGAGAGAGAGAGAGAGAGTGTGTGTGTGGCACGGGGCAGTCATGGTGGGGTTACCATGGAAATTACCGTAAACAAGGGTAAGGTTTGTTGTGCAGATTTCACTTGTTGCCTTTTTCACTGATAAGATTCTGTTGTGATGTAGCCTCACCCTCTTCCTGGTACAAAGTGGGTGACACCCTTACACATGAAGATTTCCTTTATAAATGGAAACTTCCCTTTCAAAAGAGTCACTTCTACTCTGTTTCCAGAGCTTCTCCCCTGTCTGCTGTTTCTCAAAATCATCAGCTCGAAAAAATCCTTATGCCAAAGAAGCATATCTGGGGTGGTCTGTTCTGCTACTATACACAAAACTTCTCTGAAGGACACTTATTAGACCTGCTGCGATGATGTCCCACCTCTGGGGCAGGTGAACATATCAGAGGAATGAGTCATTGTGATTAGCCAGGTCCAGCTCTCAGGGGCATCCTTTTGAATGGGAGATGGGTGGACACCTGTACTTGGGAGTCCTAACAGAGCTCATGGATGTTGATGAAATACAGGTGGGCGCCTACACCTGGTGGTCCCACCACAGCCATTTAGGTCAGAGGGAGGGCCATTCCTCAACGGGAAGACGGGGACCTGTACACATGCCACATGCCTCTCACTCAGAGTCGGTACATCATTACAGTTCGTAGCCGTCAGCTCCAGAGGCAGAATGCCCATGTCTATCTAAGTAATCCCACCCCATCAGCCACAGTTTGCCCATATTAAGATGTGCCTACAACATGCCCTATCTCACTGTGCTTCCGTGAGGGGTAAGAGGGACAACAGTTGTAGAGCGACTGACACAGGGTCCGTTCAGTTAGAGTAACATGTCAATCAGTGCACCGTTGATTATATGACATTCTTGATGCTATTATGATCGCTCCTATGAGCTGTCTACTCCCCAGATACCCACTCCAAGTTCTGACGGATTTCTAATGACTCGTGAGAAGACGGAGGTTAGGGCAGTTACCTCTCCTATGGTCCAATGGGCTCACCTCCAAGTCCCCTCTCTTGTTTAGCAGTTGTGGTCCAGTGTCTCCTTCCATGCTGGTGAGTGGTCTGAAAAAAAGATTTGATACCTTCAATCCAAAAAGCTCATCCCTTTGTTTTTCCTGAACATGCATATTTCAGATTTCAAGGAGATTTTCCATGGCCCTAATAGGCCAGGGTGATGTCCAGACGACTTTACCATCTTATGCTGTTAGCTAATCCATTGGGATGTTTCCTACTAGCCTTAGCTATGCCAAAGCGGACTTTAAACCTATAGATGGGTGATGAGAAAACCCTGACATGGGTTTGCCATCTCCTTCACGCCGGGATGGTTCATTTTCTCACTGCAAAGCATACACCATGAATTCTGACAACTGCCTGGAGATTTTATGGAACCTAAGAGGCAGTCATTTCCTTCTTTTTTTAACTGAAGTAGAGTTGATTTACAATGTTGTGTTAACTTCTGCTGTAGAGCAAGGTAATTCAGTTATACATATATTTTTATATCCGTTCTTTTTCATATTCTTTTCCGTGATGGTTTATCACAGGCTATTGAATATAGCTCCCTGTGCTCTACAGTAGGACCTTGTTGTTTATCCATTCTAGGTATTATAGTTTCCCTCTGCTAATCCCCACCTCCCAGCCTATCCCTCCCCTAACCCCCCCTTGGCTGTCATTTTCCTTCTATTTGAGGAGAGTTTTTCTTGTAGCAGAACACACAGAACAGTGTACAATGAGTGTCCAGCTTGATGAGTTTTCACAAAAGGAACAGATTTCGGTCCCCACCACCAAGATAAGAAGGTAGAAAATGACTCTCTTCCAGAAAGCTCCACTCATGGCCACTCTCAACCATGGCACACCCCCACGCCCACCCCGAGGTAACACTATGCTGACTGGTGTCACAACGCATTAGTTCTGCCTGTTGCGTAACTTGATATCCGTGGCCTCATAGAGTAGGACCTCTTTGTGTGTCCCTGTGTGTGTACGTGCCTCGCTGCTTTCACTCAACATGGTGTTTGTAAGAGCCATCCACGGTGTGTCCAGCTACCAATCGTCCATTTATACCGCTGTAAAATAGTACGTCCCTGAATATCCATTGTATTGTTCTTTGAATGTTTTATCTCTCCCTGTACTTCAGTTTTTTTGCTAGAACATATCCCAAAGGATTTGTTTTTATTAGAGAAAGTGTATGTGCGCTAAACATTATGAGCCCTTGATTGCTGGGGAAAGTTCTGATACTGTTTAATAATTAGGCTGTAAAACTCTGGTGTGGACACATTTTCCTTCTGAACTTTGCAGCCATAGCTTTCTGTTTTCGAGTCCCCAGGGAAGTGATGAGATGTGTTTTTAAGAAATATCATCTTCTCCTTCTCTCCATCAAAGCTTCTAGCCTTTTAATCTTCATCCTTGTGGTTCTGGGTATTTATTCATCAGAATATGTTGTGTTGTGGCTGTTTATTCATTTAGATGCCGCCTTCTCATTCATTCCAAAGTCACAATCATTTCTTCTACAAATGATCAAATTGTTCTATGATTTGATGTATTGCCTCTCTCTAGTTTCTTGATTCCCTCCTCTGGAAAACTCTCCTCAAATAGAAGTAAGGAAAATGACTGCCAAGCAGGGTTAGGAAAGGGATGGGCTGGGAGGTGGGGCTTAGCAGAGGCAAACTATTATACCTAGAATGGATAAACAACAAGTTGCTACTGTATAGCACAGGGAACTATATTCAGTAGCCTGTGATATGTTACTTTCTTGATCTTTCCTATGCCTCCAATTTACTTTCCATTTCTTTGTCATTTTTGCTCTATGTTCTGGAATATTTTTTTAAATTTATTTTATTGAAGTATAGTTGATTTACAATGTTGTGTTAATTTCTACTCTACAGCAAAGGGATTCAATTATACATATATATACATTCTTTTTCATGTCCTGGAGTATTTACTCGGTTTTATCCTAGGGGATCGTAGATCTGTTCTTTAGCTGTCTTCATTCTGTTATGAGACTTTGGGTGAACTATCTAGTAACTATCATTCACTGTTCCATTTTTTTTAAATAACATTATGTCACTTTTCTAGGGAACATCCTTGCGAGTCTCCCTGAAGATACTAATTAGGTTTTTAGAGGATTTTCCTTATTTCTTCTGTTATACCTGACTTGCATGTTCTTAGTTGTTCTTTGGCATCTTTTTTTAAAAAAATATTTATTTATTTATTTACTTTATTATTTATTTTTGGCTGTACCGGGTCTTAGTTGCGGCATGCAGGATCTTTAGTTGCGGCATGCTTGCGGGATCTAGTTCCCTGACCAGGGATTGAACCTGGGCCCCCTGCATTGGGAGCTTGGAGTCTTACCCACTGGACCACCAGGGAAGTCCCTGTTCTTTGGCATCTTGAGAATGACTTGGGCGTATTTTTATTCTGCTTGTTTGTTTTCCTACTAGCTGGTCTTCGTTTGACTATTTCTATTACTGAATAAGAGCCTGGGTTCATGTAGGTGGCCGTAGTGACTGCATTCCCACTGTGTGGCTCTGTTTCTTATGGACTTCCATCAAAAATGTGGGGATGGCAGGTCCTGTCCACAGGCAGATTTTTCTGAGGGGGCCCGTGGAGGTCGCACGGGCTCTCTTAGGATCCCAACAAAAGCAAAGGGAAGGATGAGTTCACAGAGGTGAGGACCCTGTGTATTTCACCCCGTGGTAAACCTTCCTTCAATTAATTTGTTTCCTGTGTCCATAGAGTGATCTCAAATCACCTTGGTTTTTGCTCTTCCTCTCTTCTTGCATCCTCAGCTGCATTAAGAGCTCCTCTGTAAAAATCTCACAATATTTAGAAGGCAGGTCTGGGGGCTTTGGCTCAGGACAGGTGCTACAGCTTCTCTATAACCATAATGGGGTGAGTGGCTATCTGGTAGACCTCCATGTACCCGCCCCATGATTCTAGCTACATAGTATCTCTGGGTCCCACACACATCACTTTCTAAGGTTCATTTATCATTTATCTACCCATAGAGTCTCATTTCCATTTAGAAATGTTCTGGGAAGATGGTAGTACCCTTTCATCTTTTGACCCTACCATGGTGTTGGCATTTATTTTATCTTCTATAACATAACTGTTACTTCAGTAGGGTACCAGGAGGGAGGTAGGCAAATGTGTGGCTGCACTCACCACATTGAACCAGAAATTCCATCTACAAGTTATAATGAGACTTCCAGACTGAACAGATAGATGGCATATAGCTTCCTAAAATTCCCCCTTACAAAATATTTATCCTCATAAACTAGATGATCAGAACTTATTTTATATCCCAGATTGACAGTGATTGTTTTGTGATTTTAAAATATTTCGTCAAAAATATTTGTATTTCTTGGTCCCAAAACAAAATTGACCACATTGGAAAATGGCCTTCTTTCTCAATGCTGCTTCTAGGTCTTTAGAAGTTTGACCTACATCCTGTTTTATTTTGACTTATATTTTAGAATCAATTCTTTGACCTATTGACCCTGAGATTATATATCCAAGTATTTCACTAATCTTTCTTTCATTGGCTTATTCGGTTTTTCTTTTTTTGCTTTTCTATTTCACCAGCCCAACTGTGCACACAGGGTATGAGTAATTATTATTTAGCAGCAGAAGATTGACCTTGTCTTTATGAGGAAGCTTAAGTGTTATGTGCAGGCAGATTCTGTTTCCACTAATGAGGATACAGTAAACATCACTTCATTTGCAAGTTCTTCCCCTTCCTCACACTTAACGAATAACGTGACTTTGTCATATTGAGCTATTTCTCACTGTTGGATTCCATAGTTTTGTTAGGAAACTTTGAAATAGACAAAAGGGCAAAAAATTTCAGTATAAGGTCATTTTCCTGTTGCACTTATGAAGTTGTGTAATCCCTGAAGCAAATTAATCTTTATAAAAATGCTTTAAAACCACATTTCATTTTATATAATATGGCCCCTTAGTAACAGCGTTTCACCAAAAATAGCAAACTTGAGACTCCATTGAAACAATGGTAGTTTCTTACAAGTGGGACTATTTCAGTAAGAGAAGCCCTCTTAACTATTCCATCATTGGTGAATATTCTAAATCAATTTGACCTAGGATCTCAATCCTTGAAGATTTACTCACCAATGGTTTTTCAACATTTAAAAGTAGCTTTTGCCAACTAATAGTGCTGGCAGAAAAAGCAATTCACTCAGATTATGACTTCCTTGAATTACCTCAATATATCTCATCTAGCAGAGAAGAGAACTAATCTATTTGGAACTGAAAAGAGCGTGTAATTTGGATCAGAAACTAATGGGTTAGGAGCCTGCCTGATTCTAAATTTAGCTGTGAGGAGAGTAGACTTGGTGGTCAAACCCACTGAACAGTAATGAAATGTTTTATGCTATAGGGTGGGGGGCAAAGAAACCCATCCAAGCTCAGGGTAGAAGAAGGTTCCAAACTTGATTCTCATATCTGGTGGGATTAATGATGGCACCCTCTTCCCTCCTCAGAGCTCATTAAAAGATACACAAGTCATAAGTGCACCTAGATTCTCGTATAACTTGGATTCTCCTTTAAAGCTCTTCCTTCCTCATTAGAACCTCATTCAAGACAATTTCCTGATCCTGTTTCCTTATCTTGGCCTTCTAGATTCCAAGTGATGTCTTTACCCCCCTTAAACTCTGAACTGAGGAAAATTTGACTAATATAAACATGTTTCTATGGCGAGATGCTAGCCCCAGTAGACTCCCCTGTCACATTTAGGACCTGCTTGAGAGTGAACCTGATGGCGTATATAAGGAATTGCTGTCCCTGTTTTATGCAGTGCCATAAATCATTTGTTAAAAATCATGCTTTATCCTTTTTGGAATCAATAATTTCATATTGTTCCAGTATACAGGCCAGTTCTTGAGCAATGGTATTATCGAACCTTTGAAATTTTACATGGAATAACTTTTTTAAACCTTAGTGTTTAAAGGAGATTTCGGAAAGCCTACTGTTATAAATCAAGTTGCTGGGTGACCTGGAATTTCTTACTCATTCTTCAATTGATATTTTGTGTCTTAGTACATCGTTCCATGGAACATAGAAACAAATGTTGAGACTAGTAAAGGGCATTAAACTTTTCAGAAACCACAGCTGCGTGGGAAAAAAAATTAAACACAGCCCCCAGATTTTTCTGTTAATAAACATGCAAGTTGTCAATATAACAATGCAACCAATAGTCCAGTGTATTAAATGAGGAAAATATATGTTTCTTATATTAGAAAACTGGTTCATGCACATTCTCAGGAGTAATTCAAAATGTTTTCGCTTTACATTTGGATAAGGGAAAAAACACAAAGACTTCAAAGAAAAGTGCACTTTAAATAAACCTTCACTTATTCAAGCAAAGGAGATATATTCTTAGAGGACATGTCAAGATTCATAAAATCACCTGGGCCGGTTGAGGGGGAATTTATTCAGGTGGGTTTAATGGTGATAGCCACTTTTAGTCGGCAAACCTACTGTGTTTTAAGGGACTTGATTGAAATTGTCCTTCATCCTTATGGCCACCCTGCAGGTGGATCTTACTGTGCACATTTTAGAAATGAGAAAATGGATGTTCATGATATGAAAGTTATTTGCTGGAGGTCTGGTATGTGGCAGCTTCTCATCCAAGACTCTCCTGTCAGTGTCATCCGAGGGGTTTGTATTAAGTACCCTTTGTCAGGAAAATATGATTAGGGGAATGGAAGTTGGGAATATGTACCACACAGGCCCCTGAAAGGTTATGGAAGGATTTTTAAATTTTGCTAAAATGTGCCAACATGCGTAACTAATGCACATACTCCTTCCCTCTTACCCCAAAGGATTCTGGAAAGGAACTCATTCAACTGCCTTTATTCATCTTTTTTTCTTTTTTTCAGTTTTCATTGTAGCCATTCATGCAGGCATGCATTCTTTCATTCATTCAAGAAATGTAATTAAGTGTCCACCAGGAATTAAGAGTCCTACCCTTCTACTTCCTACATTGCAGCTGAAACAAGGATTTGCTTTAAAATGGTAAGTTTTTTTTTAAAAAAATGGCAAACAACCCAACCCATTCCCTGCTACAGTGGTGTTACTTTACCACGTTTAGTTAATACCGGTGTCTGAGTTCTTAAATCACATGCCACATTGTTTAGGTTATTATATTGGGTCAATTTGTTCCTCTTAAGTGTGAAATATACCTTTTCGTCTTTTCTATACCTCAGAAAGCAATACGCTGCCACTCCCATGTTATCTTGTAATTATTTTGAAATTATTTCCTTGAAACACTGACTTGAGTGTTCTGAGAATTCTGATTTCAGACAGCAAGTATGAATTTTGAAAGCTAACACATGCGACGGTGGTTTGGAAAAGGTATAACTGTGGGGACTTAGAAATCAAATGAGGGTACATGAGGTTTTTCTCACCACATCACAGACCCTATTTGTCAGTTTTATGCCCTTTAGTGTCTTTCTTGTAGCCATCGAGAGATCCTGGCTTGCGATTTCATCAAGGGAAGAGTTTATGGAGATTTATTTAAAGTGAGGTGGGGTCACCTGTAATTTGGGCTGTATGAAGTGGCGTAATTCCGGAGGAGAGGACCCGGGACGAGAGGCAGTACAGTCTCTGGGCTGGAAGCCATGGCTCCGAATCATTGTAATTGTAGATGAAATAATAATTATTTGAGATCGTTTGCTAATCAGCAAAACCTTGGAAGTGGCTGCAGACAAGCTTTAGCCAGGGAGGTATTAAGGTGAAGCGCTGAATTTGCATGCATTTACACTTCGATCATTGTTTGCAAGATTCCCTCTCTAGAAATAGACTTCTCTTCTTTCAATATGCACAGGAAATCAAAGGAGGGGAATGAGTAGCGGCAGCGCAACAATAATGCTTAAAACAAAAAACACAGAATCTCCCTCACATAGACAATTACCTAATGATGCGCTTGTCTTTAATTACATGACAAGCTCACCTTGTGTTTTTAGGTTATTAACCGTAACTAATTAAGAGTTGCTTTTTGCCATCTTCGATAAATACTGAAGTTGGGAACTTTGCAAACACATTCGATATGCTTGTCAAGATGTGGTGTTGTCCATCATATAATAAGTCAGAGTCTGTGTACGTTTGTTGAATGGCTTGTTCTAACACGCAGAATTGGACATTACCCTTTTACAGTAGGAGTCAAATAGTTTACTTTTTTTTTTTTTTGTCCGCGCCATGCAGCTCATGGGATCTTAGTTCCCCAACCAGGGAATGAACCTGCGCCCTTGGACGTGAAAGCACGGAGTCCTACCCACTGGACTGCCAGGGAATTCCCAAATAGTTTACATTAAGTGAACAGAATGCCAAGTACAAGTTTTGCGTATGGCTACAACTCTAGTTCTACCTAACTTAACATGTGGATTTCAGATTAAAAGTAAAGCTTCACTGAAGAGGGGACCCCCGGAGAATACTCCCCGTGAAAATATTTTAGAGAGAGCATCTTGATTTGTACACACTAAGCATGGCACACCTCACCCAGACCATGCCTTGTATCAGTTGTATGTCCTTGGGCAAATCAATTTGCCATTCTGTTCTTCATTTTAGAAATGAGGACATTCTGTTCCTCATTATATAGAAAATTAAAGAATCAGCCCCAAATACCACCAAGCTCTCTTCCAATGTTTACGGCCTCTAGGAATTACGGTAGTAACTTACATTTATGATCATTCTCAAAGGCTATTGGTTTGGCTAACAGATGATCCGCAGTTTATCCTGTCTTTAAAATCTATTTGGTTCTTGTACATACATACATTACTAACCTTCTCGTCATCGTTTTTAAGTGGTGTGCCTTTGGAAATGAACTTGAGAGACTTGAATACACAAACAGACAATGGACAGACCATATATGGCAATAGAACTCAGACCTGTCACAGACTCAAGCAAGCAGCTCTACACAGCTTCTCCAACAGAATGGGTCTCTAATGTTTTGGCCTCTCTGCCAATCCGGGGCCCACCAGAGAAGGGGAAGGATGTGCCCCACACTGACACGTGAGGTACCCCCCCTTCTAGTTATCTGCCTCCAGGCCCTCAAGCGAATAGCCTCCAATCAACGCACATCTGAATCCATCCCTTTTCTCTCTATACTGTTTTCTACTCTGCCTGCTTTAGAGAACGTTACAGATTTAGGTGATGATGGCTGACTGTCTTTCTATATAGCAGGCTGTGAAAACCAGCCTCTGTTTGCTTTCATGCGGCAGGGGGAGTGTCTTTGTGTATTTCCCCAAACTTGAGATGGTTCCTAATACAGAGGGTTGCAAGTAGGGCAGACTGCAGGTGTTCCCAGGATTGTAGTTAACACGAGTTAATTTCCATTTTGCGCTATAGTTGTTTCTATCTGAGGGAAACGGGCAATAAGCCACGTGAACTTCCTCTCAAAGAATAAAAAAGTAATGCTTTTTGTTTGTTTTTTTATTAATAATTGAGAATCGCTTTCTCAGGAAGCCCAGCGTTGTTAGTTTTCGTTCTTTTTTTATGGCCCCCTCTGGTATATCTGAAAAGCTGAGCAGAAACGTCAATCAGCAAGGCAGAGACATGGGTGCAGGATTCTGGGGGTTGGGAAAGCAGAGGTCCGTGGCCAGCCCATTTCAGAGTTGACTCTGTACAGAAACAAGCTCTGAGCGTGATCTCTAATACCATCCCAGAGGAGATTTTAGCAATCGGAAGGCAGTTTATCAGATGGTTTTGGAGAAAGGACAGGATTCAGGGCAAGTCTGTAGAGCTGAACAGCTTTTCTCTGTAATTTGCTCCATCTAAGCGGAGCCAGCTGAATATCAGCGTAGTTAACTCCAGGGGTTCTTTGTGTGGGGTTATTCTGTCTGGGTTTTTGTCCTGCTGCCCCAGGTGATCCTAGGCACAGACCTCTGAAGCCTCTCTCCCTTATAATACGGTTTTCTTACCTACGGGCATCTGTAAGGAAAGGAATAGAGGAGGAAGCAGTCTGGTTAGACATGTGTGATGTTGCTTTGTCATCCACGGTTCTCGGACAAACTGTGAAGGTCCTTTGGTATCGTCTGTTCTAAAAGACACCCCTTGGTCTCTCCAGGAATTTCACTGGAGTGGGAGGTGGATACTTTGAAGAAGCAAGGCATTGGAGAGAGTTTAATTCTAAGGCCGTTTAAGCAAAGAGAGACTCAAGCACAAGTTGGGAATTTGATCCCTCAGAAAGGAAAAGACAGACAATGTTTCTGAAAATAAACGCTTTTGAACATAAAACAGAGAAATTGCACGAAAGCAATCTTCTGTGTTTGAAGGCCATTTCTGTTTCTGTTTCAACCGCTTCTTCAGATAAAATTACAGTGGAGCTGGCTTTTCTATTTAACTGGTTTCAGGATAGTCACCCCAAATCTTCGGCTATTGACTTTTGAAACATTGCTTACAGAAAAGATACTTCTAAAACATACTTCTCTTGTATTTCTTTATAAAAAGAAAGGCCAGTAGGACATTAATTTTGTATCCGCCTAGCCAACCATACTACCAGTTAATATTAAAAGTGGATCAGAGAGAGAGGTCATGGTTGAACCTCTTGCAAAAGGCCATTGAGACATTTTTGGTAAAATCTTTCGGTAAGCAAGGATATGAACATGGGGGCAACTTATCCGCTGATTCCCACACCCTCTTAGTTTGAGGCTGGTCCCCAGGGTGTTGAGTTGTGGGCATGACCTCCTGTGGTCTTAAAATAAGGGTGGGGGAAACCTTGGAGCTGGCTAGAGATTATCCAAGGTGGGTCATGGAGCGGTCCGCTACCACAGTGCCAAAATCAGAGGGGAAGACAGGAATTCAGTGTTGGGTGCACGTGAGTGACAAAGGGTCATTTGGTTACATTCTGTTGATGAGATAAACATATCCTGTGTTTGAGAAAGTCCTAAAGGAGGCCATTAAGGCACAGTACACGCATAAGGGAATTTGTTATCTGGTTTGTCAGTTGGGATGCATGAAAGTAAAAACAGAGACCTAAGGTTGGAAAAGTGAGCCTGTCGTGGGCCTGGATTTCACAGTCATGAAGTCTGGACTTTGTAGGTGAGGGAGGCTTAAAGTCAGGGAATTCTGTGTTGTGAGAGAATGAGCATTATATTCTAACCGTTAAAATTGGGAAATAGCTTCACCTGTACTGCTCCGGTGCTATTCCAAGCAGGAGAAAGAGGAGAGACAGACAGCGGCTGGAGAAAGGTGGATTCTAGTTTGGTGGTGGTTCATATTAGGGCAGAATCCGATTAAGGAGAGTCAGAACAGCCTTAATGAGAAACTTGAAATTAATCACTCTTAAAGGTCACAGGTGAAGTGAATTTGTTTTGGCCGAGTTAGATGATTTCATAAGTGACTTTGTGAAAAGAAAGTGCGGGTTTTTAGTTATTCACCAATAAAAAAAATGTATGAAGTCTGCTCATTTCCTGGATCAAAAGCATCTTCTACTAAGTCAGCCCAGTCTTTTGCAGAATGACGGTATAGACATCCACTAGCCAGCACACTTGTCCAGCTCTTTCTGTACCACGAGCATTTTGATGTTCTGTTGACTGGAGTGCCTGTGCCATTAAAATTGCCATTAACAAGTGTATAGGATAAGACATACAAGTTAGCTGTACGCTAGGTACAAAATCATTTGTTATTGCCTATCCAGTGAGATTAGACACTGACCAAGGTATATAATCCTGAAGGCACCTCCACCAAAAATAGGAGCAACACATTGAAGCCCACATCATTTGAATAGCTCAGAAGGAACACCAGCTTTTGAGATGACAGTCATTGCCGTGGAATACAGTGCTTACATCCTCTATTAGCGTAGTGCGTTGAAAGATTCGGCTGTCAGTTTCCTTCAGCTTAATTTGCCTTTTAAGTGAAATCACCGTGTTACTTATTTTGTAAATATGTTAGGTTCTATCTCTGTGGCTCTCTGTACTCGTTTTGTTAATATTTCTCCAATTTCTTTTTATTGTTTACTGACATATCCTGCTCCCGAAATTGAACAAAGCATTCAGTAAGAAAGTCCACCTCTGTTTCCCTGGAACATGCCACACGTTAATTAGTCGTACTTCTCTGAGGGTCAGTGAAGTCTTATATCCCAATCAACTGTCGATACTGTCTTGTGTATTGGTTTCCACTTGATGTGCTGCTTTCTGCAGTGCAGGAAGGCATCTTGGCTCTTCATCTGAACTCCTTTCTCATCCAGTTCTCATTTATTGTCAAGAGGGTGCTTGGTGCTTCAACAGAGCTTATCCGAGCTCCTTCAGTGTTTTCAAGACTCCTCTCTTGCAGTGTAATGACACGGTGTTATGGTAACACGTGTCTGCAGCTCTCTGCCACCTAGCCTGGGAACTCTGTGGGGGGGATAAACCATATGGTATTTATTCTTGCATTTTTCTCCTCCCATCCATCTTTCCCTGAGCCCCCATACACAAGTCCACATGCACACCATATGCTGCATTTCTGGACTGGCAGAAGATATTCAGTAAACACTTGTCCAGCGAATTGAATAATGGCACCAAATACAAAGTATACCCGTTTCTCGGGCTGTTTATACTCTGATATAAGCATAATGGATGATAGCGGGTCCAGTTAGGTATATAGATATGCTCTTCCTCTTGGTTAGTGCGCCCAGGCTACGGAAAAGATGTCAGAGAAAAGGGACTATCTGTGAGAGAATTCCTTAGCTGGAAGATGCATTCATTGCCATTCTGTTTACAGGATATATCTTCTTGTGTTTTTCTTTTCTCTTTTTTTTTTAGACATATCTTTATTTTATTTTATTTTTGGCTGCGTTGGGTCTTTGTTTGCAGCACACAGGCTTTCTCTAGTTGCGGCGAGTGGGGTCTACTCTTCATTGCGGTGCACGGGCTCCTCATTGCGGTGGCTTCTCTTGTTGCGGAGCATGGGCTCTAGGCATGCGGGCTTCAGTATTTGCAGCAGGTGGGCTCAGTAGTTGCAGCATGTGGGCCCCAGAGTGCACGGACTTCAGTAGTTGCAGCACTTAGGCTCAGTAGTTGCAGCGCAAGGGCTCTAGGGCGCATGGGCTTCAGTAGTTGTGGCACATGGGCTCAGTAGTTGTGGCTCACGGGCTCAGTAGTTGTGGCTCGTGGGCTCTAGAGCACAGGCTCGGTAGTTGTGGTGCACAGGCTTAGTTTCTCTGTGGCATGTGGGATCTTCCTGGACCAGGGATTGAACTCGTGTCCCCTGCATTGGTAGGCAGACGCTTAACCACAGCACCACCAGGGAAGTCCCTCTTCTTGTGTTTTTCATGTTGAGTTTCCTACAACCCTCATCAGAATGCTTCTTGCTTTGGAAAAAAAAAAAAAAAAGTCAAACATCTTTGATCCATCAAGCTAATACTCTGTAGACCCCAGATCGTGTGTTGATGGAGACTTCAAGGAACGGGACCCCACTTCCCCTAGAAGAACCAGACCTAGAAATTAGGCAGTAACCTCACTCTGCCTTGAGCCATTTAGCTTAGACCCAGTTTCTGCAAGGGAGTGATGCACCCTACTTAAGTCCCCTGTCGCTGAACCTGATAGCACCTCTGACTGATATTCTGCAATTCAGCAGTTGATTACATCTAGTCTTTTCCTTTTCACTCATCCCTCCTACTATGAGTCTTGAATCTTCATTCTTATTGTGTGTTTCTTGATAAGGTGTGCCTTGCCGTGGATTGGGAGGGCCTGGCAGAGCACTGCCTACATGGCAGTGTTTCAATAAACAGTTGTCGACTGATATCATGTAGGGCATGAATTATGAGGTCTAGCAAATGGCGAGGTTTCATTTGCATAATTATAAGCTGAAGACTGACACGAGAAATGAGGTGCAGAGCTAGTTCAGCACTGCTTTGGCTGCTACCTTTTGTGCTTAAGGTACCATCCTTGTGAACTAAACTTAAGTGTCCCCACATTGACATTTTCAGAAAATAACTCGTAAGTATTGTGTCAGGAGTTAATAATAACATCCTCACACACTCACGTAGGACTGGGATCTCCCAACACGTTCAATTAAAGGTGCTAGGAGAATGTTCCAACTTTGCGATAAACATCAGCCTGATACCCTTCATCTAGGGGTTCTTAACTCAGCATCATGCATAAACTTTAGAGGGTCTAAGAATCACCTGATAGTGGATAAAATTATGTGTGTGCATGTGTGCATTTAAAGGAGCCACACGCTTCCTCAAATTCTCAAAAGTGTTTGTTTTAAGCACATGCAGAAGAAAGCACCCATGGTGGTTCCCAAGAGAGCTGTCTCTTCTCCGGTCTGATTTTAGAGGTAAAGAGAATGTCACGGTTTGGTCAGGACAAAGGACCACCTAGAGCAGATCTGATCTCCAGAGTTGTTGAAAATCCAGATTCTCTCTTCAGTGGTTCAGCTAAGCTTTAACATGTGTTACGACGCTCAAGGTTGGGAGGGTTCCTTGGGGTCTATATGCTCTAAGGTCAAGAGAGGGGGAAAGTGAAGGGTATAGGAAACGGTCTTTTCAGCATTCACTGCCACTAGCAAAAATCTCCGTGTTATCCAGGTTGTCAGTTGGCCGTGCTGGTCAACACACAAAAGGGAGATCGTAGAAGCTACTAGAGCTTTTCTGAACCACTTCTGCCTTTCCCCTGGAATCCATCCTTAGGACTCAGTGCTAAGAGTTCTCCTGGAACCACTAGCCTCTCTGAAGACATCTAGTGATGGATTGGGATGAACACTTCCTGTTCATTCTGCTTTTTCCTGAGCCAGCTTCATTCAGTTTCTCCAGGCAAGCAATCCTTCTACCTAGCACCGCCTCCAAATCCATCATTGTGCGATACATCTTGAGTATGTATATTCCTGTATAGTTACTGGGAGTGCAGCTCTGTTCATTCTGGAGATTGGACGATGATGGTGCATGACAACGATTTTGCATTCACTGGGCTACTTTCCCGAGATGCTTTCCTGACCCGAAGAGATTGTAGCCGATTTTGCAGATGCAAATGCTTCGTGTGTAGTAGGAGACCAGGCATGCATCAAGACAATTTTCTTAACATCAGACATGGGCCTTTAAAAATCTGTGCAATGCAAGAGCAATTAGGAGGTAATAATTTCCAAGGGAAAAAAAAATACACCTTATATAGTGAAAAATATTTGTGGGAACTGGGCTCTCCCAAGATATTAAGTTGGGGGTTCTTATTAACTGTCACTCATGGACCCCTGGGAGTCTTCAAACTTTCTTAGGGGTTAAGTCAAAACTGTTTTGCTAATAATGCTAAAGTAATATTTGCCTTTTTTCACTGGGTTGGTTTGGTACTGATAGTGCAAAAGCTGTGCAATGCAAAACTGCGGGTACCTTAGCGCAAATTAATTCCGTGATGCTAAAACTGTGTATTGTTTTACTCTTTCTCTTCTTTTTTTTTTTTTTTTAAATATTTATTTATTTGGCAGTTCCGGGTCTTAGTTGCAGCACGTGGGATCTTCATTGCGGCATGGGGGATCTTTAGTTGTGGCATGCATGTGGGATCTAGTTCCCTGACCAGGGATCAAAACCAGGGCCCCTGCATTGGGAGCGCGGAGTCTTTGCCACTGGACCTCCAGGGAACCCCTCTTTCTGCTTATGTAGGTAGCTTGTAACAAGTCTGTTTCACTTCAGAATGTCCTCAGTGGAGTACGAAAGAATCTTAATCCTCAGTTCTGGGGTATATGCCTTCTCAATAGTCTATATGACAGAAGGGGAGGTGTGTATCAAGTCCTGATATAAGAATATCATGGTTTTGGTGAGAGGGTGCACTCGTGCCATTATTTGAGTTGTGTGGTGAACTAGACACCTTTTTATCATGGAATATCATTTTCCCTTGACTGCTAGAGAAACTTCAGACTTGAGGATTTGGAAGACATGTTTTTGGAAGTGACCAAAATGAGCTGGTCACCCCAAGGATAACAACTGACAGCAGTTATTCCCAATGATAATGTGCAACAGCTTCCCAATACTCACAGACTATTCTGAGGAGATTCGTGGTGATTTTAACAAATGAGATGTTTAATGCTACGTGGTACCATGTGTGAATATTTAGAAGATCTGCGTAATGTTCGGAAGCAGTATTTTGAAAATGAATCACGCATCCTGTTATAAAATCATGCCTGGCTCAAAGATCCACTGAAAATGCAAGACAGACGTATGCTTTTTAAGAAAACAGGATATGAAAAGGTCCTTTTCAAGTAATCTTCAAGAAACGACTCATTTTTGCAGAGTTTGGATGAAGTATCAAAGAAGAATGTCCACAGCACTCTGAAAAAAAGCATTTCCGACTACATGTCTGTACAAGAGTGGATTTTATTCATAACCCTCCAACCATGACAACAGATTGAGTGCAGGGACGCACGTTAGGATCCAGACGTCTGCTAGGAAGCCAGGTATCAAAGAGACTGCCAAGAACACAAAACAGTAACTCTTCTCATGTCTTCATTTTGTTCTGCAAAATCTGTGTATTTTCCACAAATACATTATTTATGTCTTGACAATAGCATTGCTAAGTAAATATTATAGGAATGTCTCAGTTTTCATTTCCACTGGGCTAAACCACTCAAGATATAATCTCCCAAGCTGCCTCTAAGGATGTCACAGGATCCTAAGATGATAGAGTTTGAGAACTTGTGATGAAATAGTGTTCCTGTAACAGAGATGATCCTGACCCTCAGCTGGGGAGCTTTACATGGATGGAATCTTTGGCTACCTCTGAAAATTCTAATTCTGGGGCATGGTTTGGGCCAAATGCCCCCACCCCAGCTATAGTCAGTGGAGTCAGGAGAGGCGTGACTTTGCAAATAAAATTGAGATTACAGACTGTACCATGCATTTTTTAAAAATCTCAAAGCAAATGCCAGTATATGGTTTCTACACCTCCTGGTTTTTAGATGTATTAATGTAAGTGGGCATGGTCGTTATTTTGGAAAGTTGTGAGTGACCTTTCATTGTTCTTTCACGGGTCTTGGTTGCTAAGTTATCTTTTCAAGTGGGGAAATTGATCTCTTGTGGTAAGGCCATGTGTTCTGTGGGCTTGGAAGCATGTTGGTTGGATCTACTGCTCCGAATATAAAATACTTTTTTAAAAATCTCCGCTCAGTTTATTCAGGCAGGCATAAAACTCAACTGTTCTTATTTACCAAACTAGTTATGAGTAAACAAGAACAGCTTGTTAAAAACTATCATTTCAATTAAAGAAAACAGAGTACTGTTTAAAAGACATAGTTTCTTTGCGATTCCTATGCTGTTCATTTTTTATGTGAAACTGTAGAAACTGAGAAATGGACATGCCCGATTTCTTTCATCATCTAGAAAAAGAGTAAAATTACAGTGAACGGTGGCAGGGAGAGGGCTTGATAATGTGATTCAGGGAGAATTTCCAGAGGAAAAGATTTATAATGAGGATATTGGAGAAACAGAAATACATCCTGGAAAAAAAAAAAATCCACCAAGATTCAGTATGATTCAAAACACGCTGACACCTACAGTGTGTTCTACCTCACGACTATGACAGAGAGATGCATAGAATAGGGTTGCTTTCTTTTTTTTGAGAATGTTACGTCTAAAGCAAGAATTGGGGACTTCCCTGGCAGTCCAGTGGTTGGGACTCCCAGCTCTCGCTGCTGAGGGTCCCCGTTTGATCTCTGGTTGGGGAACTAGGATCCCACAGGCCACACAATGCAGCCAAAAAGAAAAAGAAAAAAAAAAAAAAACAAGGATTGGAAAGCCACAGAGAGTCACACACAATTTGAAATATCCTAGAAGAAGTTTTTCCAAAAGTTGACGATAAAGCGGCATTGTACTGTGGAAATAAGGATAAAGGGTGCTACACAGGAAACACTTATTAACAGCCACAAATTAAGAGGTAAAAATGTGGGAGTCGTAAAAACACTATAGGGCAAATTTGATAAGAAAAGAAAACTGAGAGGGAAGAGTAAGACCATCTCAGCAGATTTAGGGGATTTTAGTTCTGAAAGGAAGAGGGAAAGTGGGTGGAGTTGGCACTGGATTTTTAGGAGAGACCACGATTAGCATTGAACCAAAAAAGTCATCTTTGAGATATTGCTGTGGAGACAGAAACAGAAGCAGAGATGCTTGGGTCTTGGAGTAGATTTTTAAAGAATACTACTGTTCTTTAACGCTGCGAGGCAGGAATTCTCAAACATTTCCAGAACCCACCTTTGTATTTCATGCAATTCGGTTCCATCTCCAATTATAAGCAAACAAATCAATTCCTGGCTGGTGCATTTCACAAACTGAGCAGGAAATGCAATTCCAGGTGACAACGGGGCAGAGGTGAAGAGTCATGAATGACTCCCAAAGTCTTTTTTTTTTTTTTTTTTAACTTTTTGGCCATGTGGCGTGGCATGCTGGATCTTAGTTCCCTGACCAGGGATTGAACCTGCACCCGCTGCAGGGGAAGCGTGGAGTCTTAACCACTGGACCGCCAGGGAAGTCTCCCAAAGTGTGTATCTTTATGGTGAGCCCTTGAAGTTCCTCCAAGTGACCTTGTGGTCTTGTATTACAGAGGAGTACTTCACTGAACACCTGTAGAGTGTGAAGTGTTGATAAGATTCACAAAAACACTTTGCACCCACCTTTAACCTAGAAGAATTTAATGGGATACTGTGAATTATGATGAGTCCAGAAAATTCATCCATTGTTGGTCCAGGCTAACTGGTCCATTTCAGAATCAGAGCAAGAGTTTCTGAGCACCATAATTTTAGAGGAACATCATAGTAAATGCTCTTAAAGTTTTTAGGGAAGTGCTTTCTGCCAATGGAGATGATTTCATGGCTCATGACGTTCAGGATTTCATAGTGTCCTATCATTGTGTCTAGACATGGGATTGCACACTGGGCCCTAGGACCAGATAACTTAAGGCATTGTTTTCTAGTTTACGGTATGCTGGGTTTTGCAAATCTACTTTTATGTAGCTTGTCATGCTTGGGACAGAAAACATGCTTTGTGATAATAGTTGATCACCTTTCACTAATTCGCTGTGAGGAACTGTCAACTCTTAGATTTGGGATATATCCAAGTAATAATAATTCTATAATAATAAATGATTTAATTATTTGGGAAATAGAGCCTTTGTCATTGAAAAATGCAAAACAAAACAAAATACGCACCCCTTCAATTCTGAACCGTCTAGAGTATCACAGACCTCCCAAAACATTTAGAAATGCATGCTAATGTAGAGAACGCCTTAATTTAAGAAAATGTTTAAAGTTTAATGGAAGAATAATAAAGAAAATATTAAGTGCAACTTACTTGATAATGCAGGGGAAATAGATGAATTTCTAGGAAAGCATAACCTTCCAGAATTGACCTGCACAATGTATAATAGAAAACTTTCATAAACTCTAAAAAAGTCTGTTATTAAAAATTGCGGTAGCTGGTTTTATGGCCGACTGATATCTATCCTTATTCAATTAATAATTCTGATGTAATTTATACCAGTGTTTCTAAAAGTGGTGGTGTGCCAGCATCATAGATTCACCTGGAAACATGTTAGAAAGGAAAATCCTTGTGAATCACATCAGTATCACTGAAAGGAAACTTAGGACAGTGCTGCAGGGGTGAGGAAGGGATAACTCTATAATCTAACAGGCTTTCCAGGTGATCCTTACGCATGCTAACATTTGAGAGGTCTGCTTTATTTTATTTTTTTTTTAATTTTTTTTTTCCATTTAAGTATTGACTTTTTATTTTGTGCGTTTTTTAAAATTAATTTTTATTGGAGTATAGTTGATTTACAATATTCTGTTAGTTTCAGGTGTACAGCAAAGTGATTCAGTTATACATATACATATATCCACTCTTTTTTTAGGTCCTTTCCCATATAGGTCATTACAGAGTGTTGAGTAGAGTTCCCTGTGCTCTACAGTAGGTCCTTGTTAGTTATCTATCTTACGTAAGTAGTGTATATATGTCAATCCCAGTCTCCCAATTTATCCCTCCCCCCTTACCCTGTTGGTAACAGTAAGTTTGTTTTCTACAGCTGTGACTCTATTTCTGTTTTGTAAATAAGTTCATTTGCACCTTTTCTTAAGATTCTACATATAAGTGATATCATAAGATATTTGTCTTTCTCTGTCTGATTTACTTCACTTAGTATGATCATCTCGAGGTCCATCCATGCAAGTGGCATTATTTCATTCTTTTTCGTGGCTGCATAGTATTCCATTTTATGTATGTACCACATCTTCTTTATCCATTCCTCTGTGGACGGGCATTTAGGTTCCTTCCATGTTTTGGATATTGAGAGCTCTGCTTTAAAATATTCTAGACAATAGTGTAAGGGAGGAAAAATAATTTTCCCTTCTGAGTTCTTGGCTGGGAACCCTGTAATAAAAGACAGATTAACAAAACGACAACATGAGTTTCTTAACACGTCTACCTCTTGTATACAAGGAAGATGCGCAGGGGAAATGTGTAACTCCTCCAAGTGGCTTAGAAGTCCAGCTTGTAGAGCATCTTCAGCAAAGAACAATGAATTTGTGGAGAAATGGCAGGAAGAAGGAAAGCAGTATTAGGCTTCCAAGGGTGGAGG
Organism: Balaenoptera physalus; assembly: GCF_965194825.1. Taxonomy (NCBI): domain Eukaryota; kingdom Metazoa; phylum Chordata; class Mammalia; order Artiodactyla; family Balaenopteridae; genus Balaenoptera; species Balaenoptera physalus. Next base: position 5,149,557 of record NC_138903.1, read on the forward strand.
TCAAGGCTAGTGAGTAGAATTTGTTATATAGATTCTTCTGGTGCCTTCTCTGGGCTGATGGAGTCTATAGTTGCCTCTGGGATTAATTTTGTCCTTCCTCATAAAGCTGGAAATCTATGTCTTGCTTTCAAGCAAATCGTGGAGGACAGAGAGTTTTTCTTGTATCTGCTCCTTCTCAGTTGCCTTCAGCTCAAATCAATCCTTATGTCAAAGTGGCATGATTTGGGGTGACATAATCTGCTCCCTTCAGTAGAAAATATGCAAGTTTTCCAAATTCATTTCATTCATGTATGGCAATAATTTAAAAACTGGGTGGTATAATTTAAAACTACAAAATAGAATAAGTCCTTTATGAACACAGGTGAAAAATTCTAAGTAAAATGGTGGCAGACATCACATAGGTCTAGCCCCAAAGAATAATATAATCAAGTAAAATTTATTTCATGAATGAAAAAATTTCAAATTCAGAAATTATATCAATACAATTAATGATAATAAAAATTGAAAGAGGAAAATCCAAGTGACTACATAGATATTTGATAAATAAAATAGTCCTTACCAAAAAAAGAAAAAAAAGAGAAAAAAATGTGGACTTCCCTGGTGGCGCAGTGGTTAAGAATCCGCCTGCTAATGCAGGGGACATGGGTTCGATCCCTGGGCCGGGAAGATCCCACATGCCGCAGAGCAACTAGGCCCGTGCGCCACAACTACTGAGCCTGAGCTCTAGAGCCTGCAAGCCACAACTACTGAGCCCATGTGTCACAACTTCTGAAGCCCGCATGCCTAGAGCCTGTGCTCTGCAATAAGAGAAGCCACCACATTCATCTCCCATATAGCTGATTCACTTTGTTATAAAGCAGAAACTATAACACACCATTGTAAAGCAATTATACTACAATAAAGATGTTAAAATAAATAAATAAAATAAAATAATTAAATTAAATTTAAAAAAAAAAAGGGAGAGAAGCTACCACAATGGGAAGCCTGTGCACCACAACGAAGAGTAGCCCCCGCTCGCCAAAACTAGAGAAAGCCCCTGTGCATCAACGAAGACCCAACACAGACAAAAATAAATAAATTAAAAAAAAAACTAAGTGAAACAGATATGGAAAACAAACTGCTTAAATATGATAAATTTTATTTACTTAAGATAATAATCATCAATCAAATAGTGAGATTTTGGAAAATATCTATCCCAGTTAGGTACAGAACTGTGACATCAGTTTTCATTACTATTGTTAAATTCTCTTTGTTTAGTTTCAATAATAAAACACAGAAGACGACAATAAAATTTATTTTAATATTAGCTCAGGAGACAAATTATTTATATTTGCAGACTATTTGGAGACTAGTAAAAACAAACTAGAATTAAGCCAATCCTATCAGGGTAAATTAACATCAATACAAGTTAAATACACAAATCAATAGATTTTTTTTTTCTGCAGTTGTTAATAATCCCTTAGGAAAACAATGAAAAATTTACCAACTCAAAATAATGCTGAAAATGATTTGCTCACAGAGCTGAATTTATATGTATTTTGTTAAGTACAGAATAAATCCTGAATATATGTAGACATAGTCCTTTGTCCTGTATTTGAATATCTAATTTTATAAAAACACAAATATGTAAATTGAATGCATACCAGTAAAATCCCAATGCATGGGAAGGAGAGGAGGAAAAGCATTAAATAGTCTTCACGTTCCAGTAATAGCCAAGGATATTGTGAAAACAGAATAGTGTTTGTGCAATGATGGCTGTGTGTTTGTGTGTGGGTGCTGGTGTAATTTATCAGAAATTAAAATTTACCATAAAGTCCCTGTTAATTAAAATAGCTAATATTAGTGAAGAAATGGATAAATACATTAATTAAATGTAAGTGATTACTCTGTATGAATATACACATACATACACATACACAGACATTCGGTACATAACAATTAATGCAGATTAAGTACGTATGTAATCAAGGCAACAGTTTAATTCAGTAGCAACAAACTAATTTCTTTGATAAATGGCTCTGTCATCATTTGCTATCTAAATGGAATAAAAACAAACAAAAAAAAACTACATTCCTACGTCCAACCACATTTATAAGCAAATTGCAGATGAGTTTTATAATGAAAAATATATACTATTAGAAGAAAATTGAACAGACTAACTTATTGATTCTGGAGTCACCTTATTACCAGCTTTTTGTTATGAAGCTAATACATTTTTCCTATTTTTAAGTCATTTTGTTTTGGGTCTTCCAGTGTTAATTGAAAGCATCTTTATTGCTACATTGGACGAGAAGAAGCATCTTCTGAGCCTAAGTTCTGTAGACAACAAGCTATAAATTATATTTTAAGAAACTATAAATACAAGTTATTCACAGACAATTGAATTCATATTCATTTAAGGAAAAAAAGGAGAGACAGTACTTCAAGTCATTTGATACCCAAAAACCTCAGTAAAAAGACAAATTTTCCTGTCCTCTGAAGAGGTCTTGGCCATGTGATTTGTGCCGTTAGCATGAAATAGTACAAAATAGAGAAGTGATAGGTGAAGGATGCTAATAAAAGGATTTGTGAGTCAGTGCAAAGAGGGAAAAAAAAAAACAGGAAATGAAAATTTACAACTTTACATAGTGCAGAAAAGAGTTTTGAGTAACTAAACAAAATGCAGCAGACCACAGATTTGTTGGCAGGGGAAGGGCATGTGGGTAAAAGGACTTTTTGTTTGTTTGTTTGTTTGTTTTTTAACCAAGCTGGATTAGTGACAAGTAAATTAATGGCCTTGAAATTGCTCTCAGTAGTTCAACAGTATTTCCTGAATATCCAGATAGTGCCGGGCTGTGAGTTGAACTCTGTGGTGACACAGAAGACAAGTGAACAGTCACCAGTTACATAGATGCGTGTTTATTGCGTATTGGGGAAGATGGATGTCCCATTCTTGAAGACGATCATATCCTAGTGGTCGTCTTTATTTAAAACTAGTAGGTTTTAGCACAGATGATTCACATTTGTATCAGAAAGAGAAACTTAATGAAGGAATTATGGAAACTTCTGCATCTGCTCATGAAGGATTAAGTGCTAAGGAAATTGCCTTCTCACTGTAATCAATTAGAGAGCTGGAAAGATACAAACAATGGTGTTCAGACTTTGGACACCTGGCAACAGGACTTTGATCCTTGAGACAAGGGACCTAACGAAGTAAGCAGTCAGTTGGCCCCAGCTTCCTGTCCAAGCCAGTTTCTAGACCTTGGCTCAAGGGAGGAGGAAGCTAAACAGGTATTTGTGCTGAATTGAGGTCACAGAGACCTGGGTTCAAAGTGTGAGGAGGCTGAGATTGCCAGGATTTACAAGGCACAGTCATGGGGAGGAGGGACCAGCACACAGAGGGAGCTCCGAGAGCTGCAGTGAGGTCTCTGGGTCAAAACTCTGCTTCTGTGTCTACACTGAGAGTAGAGACCCAGCAGAACTCACCCAAGGATGGGAGCCATTCACATCTACACCAGCCAGAGAGGAGACACCTCAGAGTACACAGGGCTCATCAACAGTGTCAAGGACAAAGCCAACAGACAAGACAGAGACTGGGAGAAAACATTCATAAAACAAGTATCTGACAAAGGACTGAAATTCACAGTCTATGAAGAAGACTTACACCTTGATGATAAAGACGCCACAGTACAGTGTTTTAAAAGACAAAAGACTTGGGACTTCCCTGGTGGTGCAGTGGTTGAGAACCCACCTGCCAATGCAGGGGACACGGGTTCGAGCCCTGGTCTGGGAAGATCCCACACACCGCGGAGCAACTAAGCCCGTGCGCCACAACTACTTAGCCTGCGCTCTAGAACCCGCGAGCCACAACTACTGAAGCCTGCGTGCCTGGAGCCCATGCTCCGCAACAAGAGAAGCCACTGCAATGAGAAGCCCACGCACCACAAGGAAGAGTAGCCCCTGCTTGCCACAACTAAAGAAAGCCTGCGTGCAGCAATGAAGACCCAGCATAGAAGAAAGAAAAAGAAAGAAAGAAAGAGAAAGAAAGAAAAGAAAGAAAAGGAAGGAAGGAAAGAAAGAAAGGAAAGAAAGAAAGAAAAGAAAATTCTATGGAAAATGTGGGGTGGAATGAAAGGAGCTTGGCCAAATGACTATCCACTGTAGGGTTCCATCCTTGTGAGGTTCTGGAACAGGCAAGACAAATGTTTGTTGGAGAAAGTGTGAGCTCAGCATGGGCTTGGTTGTGGTGCGCATAGAGCTGGACTGAAAGTTGACAGGAGGGGACCGTCTGGGAGGCCTGTGCTGTAGATCCGGATGGGGTTTGGTCCATACACCTGTGTGCTCTTTTGTCCTCATCAATGACATCCTTAATACTGACCTATCTCGGTGGTACCTGGTTTCCCTGGACTGAGGCAATCACTACCTGCCATCCAGACAACAATTTTCTCTGCAGTGACTCAGCCATCGACTGTTTTCCCTGGGGTGAGGAATCACACTGTCATGTGGTCATGATTGTGTCCCCTGGACCAACGCCATCTTGACTCTGGTCCCTCAGCTGATTCAGTCATTGATTATTTATCCCTGGGCTGACTCAGTTATCGACTCTTTTTCCTTGCCTGACTCGGTCATGGACTATGTTCCCTGCAGTGATTCCTTTGTCAGTTGTCTTCCCTGGACTGAGAGAAATATTGTCATTTCTTCAACTGTTTTCTATCCTTTTTTAGTTTGTTTTTTTGGAATGATGCTATCATTTATTGTTATCCTGTATAGGGGGAATTTTTATTTTGTCGTCAAGTGTCATCCCTGGGTTGAGTTGGTCATTGACTCTTTTCCCTGGATTGATTTAGTCATCAGCTGTTTCTCCCTGAGTTAACTTGGTCACTGACTATTTACTCCTGGACTGACTTGGTCATTGGCTTTTTTCCCTGGACTAACTCAGTCATCGACTGTTTCTCCCTGGGCTGACTCGGTCATAGACTCTTTTTCACTGGGCTGACTCGGTCATTGACTACTTACCCCTGGACTGACTCAGTTATTGACTCTTTCCCCTGGACTGACTCTGTCATTGACTACTAACCCCTGGACCGACTCGGTTATTGACCCTTTTCCCTGGACTGACTCTGTCATTGACTACTTACCCCTGGACCGACTCAGTTATTGATACTTTTCCCTGGACTGACTCGGTCATTGACTATTTTTCCCTGGACTGACTCGGTCATTGACTACTTACCACTGGACTGGCTCGGTTATTGACCCTTTTCCCTGGACTGAGTCGGTCATTGACTATTTTTCCCTGGACTGACTCTGTCATTGACTACTAACCCCAGGACTGACTCGGTTATTGACTCTTTTTCCTGGACTGACTTGGTCATCGACTATTTTTCCCTGGACTGACTCTGTCATTGACTACTAACCCCAGGACTGACTCGGTTATTGACCCTTTTCCCTGGACTGAGTCGGTCATTGACTATTTTTCCCTGGACTGACTCGGTCATTGACTACTTACCCCTGGACTGACTCAGTTATTGACTCTTTTCCCTGGACTGACTCAGTCATCAACTATTTTCCCCTGGGCTGACTCATTCATCAACTATGTACCCCTGGACAGATTCGGTTATTGACTCTTTTCCCTGGAATGGTGTCATTAACTGTTTTCCTTGGAGTAACTGGGTCATCATTTGTTTTCCACAGACTCAGGGGAGCCCTCATTTCCTGCTGTCTCATTATCAACTATTTACCTTGCAGTGATGTGTTCATAGGCTGTTTTCCCTCCTCTCAGGATATTTCAGTCAGTCTCCATCGTCAGCTGTTTGCCCTGGACTGACTCGGTCATCCACTGTGTGCCCTGGATTGACTCTGTTACCAACTGCTTTTCTTGGGCTGAGGCTGATGACGCTTCGCCATCTTGGTTCCAGCTCTTAAAAGTAGGGGTTCCTGGGAATTAAGTAAATATATATGTATTCTTATATTCACATTTATGAAAGCACACATATACACACACATATACCTGATTTTCCCCCCAGAAGAGTTGTCTCAGTTTGCATCCCAACCAAGACTCTACAGGGGTCTCTCAAAGCCTGTGTGTTCCCAAACTTTTAAGTTTTTTCCCCCAATATGATAGGTGAGGGATGGTGTCTAAGTGTATTTCATGTTTTGCTCATTTGTACAATCAGTTTGTTTGGACTTGTTCTCTATGAATTGTTTTTAACTTTGCTTTCCATTGATTTTCACAGTTCTTTAAGTATTAAGAATATTTGCCCTTTATCTGTTATGTTGCAAATATTTATCCTCAGTTTGCCTGATTTCTTATGACTTAATGGCATTTTGTGTGTGTCTGTCCTGCAAATATATATTTCTAAAATTATATAGTCAAATGTATCAACCTTTGGTTGTATTTGGATTTTGAGTGATGTTTAGAAAATGTTACCCCACACCAAGTTTATGGGAGAATTAGTTCACTTTTCCTCCAGAACTTGTGTGTTTGTATGGATGTAGGTGTGAATGCACTTAGGCATGTGTAGAGATGCACGTATGCTTAGATACCTGATTCATTTGAAGTTCATCTGTGTGTAGGAAGGAGATGGATCTAAATGTCCCGTTTTCCAAATGGTTACTCAGTTGCCCCATCACCTTTTATTAAAAATAGTTCATGTTTGCCCAGTGGTTTGTGATGACCCTTTTATCAGGCACTGAACTTCCTTATGTTTGTGTGTCTAGTTCTAGATGTTTAGTTCTGTTTCTCTAGTCCTGTTGTCTGTTCATGTGCCTATGACACATTTCACTATAGATCCTTTATCACATTTTTCACACCTCACCAAGGGTTTTTCTGGATGTCCTCACATGCTGGTTATTCCACATAAATTTCCTTGTCAGCTAATCTAACTCCCTAAGACGGTTTATGATTTTTTTTACTGTGATAACATTAATTTTATAAATTAACTAGAATTGACATCTGTCGTCAATGTGTTCCTCTTTCAGGAGGTTTTTGCAATTTTCTATTATAGATTGCTTTTGGTACATTTCTTTTTAAGTTGATTCCTAGACATATTAACTTCTTAGGTGTTTTTGTACATAGAGTTTTCTCTAATATTAACTACTTTGGGCATGTGTGAATGACTTTTATGTTAATTTTTATAGCTAATTTACTCAATTATTTTATTGTTTGGATTAGTTATATCATTGATTTTCTAAAATTTCCAGGTATCATCTGCAAAACAATTGGGATTTACTTGTTTTTCTAATCCTTATGCCTCTAGTTTGTTTATTTTGTCTCTTTGCATTAGCAAACATCTCCAGCATAATTTTGAATAGCCGTGGAAATATTTTGTGTCCTTGCTTGCATTCTTTGAATGAATTCCACTTGGTCGTGGCATCTTTTCAATGTAGTGTTAGATTCTTTTTGATAATATTTTGTTTAGTATTTAAGCATCAATATTGACAGCTGATATTAGTCTGAAATATTATTTCATTCTTCAGCATGATACTTTTTAATTAGAATTTAAAGTCCTTCATTATGAATTTAAATATTTGAAAATAATATAGTTTTCAGTTGTATATAAATCTGACACATTAAAACTCTTACATTGCTCTTATAAATGTATCCAATTTTATCTTTGTATCATGGTGATTTGAAAACTACAGTTGACCCTTGAACAACATGGATTTGAACTGCCAGCGTTCACTTATACATGGATTATTTTCAATAAATACATGCTACAGTCTTACAGAATCCATTGTTGGTTGAATCCATGGATGTGAAACCACAGATATGGGCTGTCATATATGAAATAAATATATATGGATCTTTATACAGATTTTCAACCGTTTGGGGGTGGGCCCCCCAACCCTCATATTGTTCAAGAATCAACTGTATTTTCCACTTAAAAGTATATGACCAAACTCTCCTATAACAGTAGGACATTTTACATTATTATTCTTTCCTGCTTAAATTAATATTTATATTTCATCCTTGCCAAAGAATTTTAACCTCAACATGATAGATGTTTTTGAAAATGTATTAGTTATATCAGTCCCCTTCTATCTTCACATATGTATCTAAACTGAAAATTACCTTTTCCTAATTCCTAAAACGATAGTGACTCTCATGTTAACACTTCTGATTGAGCTATCATTGCATTTTTATTAATGATAATTTATCAAAACATAAATACATAACACATTTTTAGGACATAAGTTTTTATGGAGAATGTTTGGGGATGGTAAGACAACAGGAAATTATGCATAGGTTCTAATATTCTCCTGGCCCGAATCATCCCAAACTGAACTTATCACATAGGCACCAATCAATTCCGTCATTCCTGGAATCAGTGACTGACCCAGCCAATCACTAGACCCAGAACTTCCAGCACTGTTATTTAATCTGGAGTGATTACCACTACCCGGTGAGGGAAGACCACAGTCAGCAGCGGGATAGTTATTGGCCCTTTTCTGAAGCCTGGATTACAGGCTATGCACACTTGCCTGAAACATATTTAAGCCCTGAGTGACATTCTCATCCCACACCCAATTCATTTAATTAAAAAAAAAAAAAGTAACTCTATGAAAGTGGAGTTTTATTGACTATTGTGACTATATTAATAAATAAGCCGCCCTATCTAATCCAAAAGTATAGATTATTCTAATGGAATTTAAAATGTACATACATGCTTTGTGTGTGTGTGCGTGAGATATATATCCGAAAGATTAGAATATAAAGCTGAAATGATGGAAAATGATATTTTAGATGATCATTATCACTCTCAGAAAAGAGATTTTGGGGGGAGGGAGAGGGATGGATTGGGAGTTAGGGATTAGCATATGCAAACTATTATATATAGAATGGATAAACAATAAGGTCCTACTGTAGAGCACAGGGTGCTATATCTAGTCTCCTGGGATAAACCATAATGGAAAAGAATATAAAAAAGAATGCATATATATGTATAACTGAATCACTTTGCTGTACAGCAGAAATTAGCACAACGTTGTAAATCAACTATACTTCAGTTAAAAAAAAATTGAAAAGAGATTTTAAGGCAAATATTAATAGAGACAAAGAAGGATAATGCATAACACACACACAAAAAAGACAGTTTATCCACCAGGAAAAGATTAAAAATTCTGAACTTGTATGCAACTAACAATATTGCTCAAAACAAGAAAATAAAAACTACAAGGAGATATTGGGAAAAAATAAGGAAATACAAAAAGAAACAAGGACAGTGGGATTGGAATCTTTACTGTGTTCTCTATGGGAATGTGTTTTCTATTGTTTGTCCTTGTAGGAACTTATGGGGACAGAAGACAGGGGCCCTAGACCCTAAGGACAAAGTGTGTGTCTTTCATCTGTGCACTGAGAATCATCCATCCCTCACTGGCCAAGTCCAAAACAGATTGGAAAACAGAAAAGGTAGGAAGCTTCTGTTTTTCTCCAAATTGTCCTTATTTCCCACCCGAGACTATAGGTCCCTAGAAGCTCAGTTCAGGCAGCAGGGCACTTGCTGGGAGGGACAGCATTAGCTTGGAAATAGCTGAGGACACCCAGATACCAAGGGGCCATTCTCAGTGACCTACGAGACTCAATGAGTCCTCGTAAAGGTATATACGTTTCGCTAATGTCATCATCGGGGAAGCTGTTGCCTGGAGTACCCCCATGAAATGTGTTCTGCTGATAAACCTGCCCCGTGCTGTGGGCTGTTAGCAGTTACCCTCACATGGCATGTGTGTTAAGCCCTAAAGACCGTAAACATTGTGAGATTTAGAGAAGGAGTTAATATGAGCTGTAGGCATGACCATGTGAATAAGAAGGGGTGACGTTTAGTAACGTCAGAAGCCATGGGACGGGATTGAACAAGATTGGTTATCACCAACCACCATACTCCTGGCCCAGAGAAACTTTCAAATGGGCGCAAAACCATTAAAATGGTTTTTAATTTAGCATTCTGTGTTTCTCAATTTAAAAATAAATAGCAACGTTTAAAGACCGTATACTAAGATTACAGTAAACACTTTAACACTTTATTTTAAAGCCAGGATAAGGTGGCTATATAAGCACTTAAACCTTATAATGGTCATTATTTGCAGTGTGGTTTGTCTTGGATACAGAGATGTGTAAATAAATGCACGCAGGGTAGGTCCTAGTGCACAAAGAGCTGACCATGAGACAGAGAGTTATACTCTAGAATAAAGCAAAACAGAGGCTTAGCAAAGAGAAAGCCTGACCAACAAACGCCCACTGAGAAGCAAATCAGATAACTTCTCTGGTACTAAGAACAATGCAAGCATGAATGTGTATTTCTAAATATGCACAGAATATCTATCATTGCAAGGAAGTGTAGGATGCATCCAAACAGGGCTCTACAGCCCAGACGTAAACTCTAGCCTGGAGCTACTCTTCTGAGTCAGCTCAGAATATTCATCTGATTTAACCAAATAAAACATGGGGAGATACCTTATTAAAACACATAGAAGTTATGGGATATTCCACATAAAGGGTTTACTGGGCTAGGAGCAGAAAAGAGGTTGATGAACATCAAATGTACAACTTTCGCTTACTATATATTTTCCAGAGATGAAGTCTCAGTACTTTAGCATTTGAATATTACATATGATTCATGAGATTTGTTTTTTTTTTCCTTCTCATCTACAATATGTGACTCTGTTTTTTCTCATCCTGAGAATCATGGCCAGAAAGTCAATCTGTTGTTTTATATTCCTTTCAACTGCCAAGAAGAAAAAAAATTCACTTTTACCTTCTGTTAAAAATCTGTGAAATTCTCACACAGAGTGGATTTTTAAAATCCAGTTCAATTCCTAAGAGAATGATTTGTGCATTAACCAGGCTGAGAGAGAACAGAAATATTGTAATTCATGGTTTTTAATTCTGCGTTCTGGTTTCTCAATTTAAAAATAAACAGCAACATTTAAAGATCATATACTAATATTGCAGTAAACACTTAAACACTTTATTTTAAAACGGGGATAAGTTGGCTGTCTAAGCACTAAACCTTTTAATTCACAAAGTGCTTTAAAACGGGAGCATCAGAGCACACACATGTGAAACAGTAATTATTCCCTAAAGAGGATAAACACTGTAAGGTTTAGAGAAGGAGTTAATAAGAGCTGTAGGCATGATCATGTGAATAAGAAGAGCTGCTGTTTAGTGACAGCAGGAGAGATCCATTTATACGTATATGGAAGCAAAGAAAACATGAAATCAAGGACACATCAGAAGCTGTTCAGCAGTGTTCGTCTTGGTCAGCTTTAGGTTAGACAGTTTGCAAAATCTCAACATTATCAATGTTAACAAAAACCGGTGCAACCTGAGATTCCTGGTACACTTTGGTTGCCCTAAGTTTGAAGATTATCAGGCATTAAAATAGGTAACCAGAAGACAGAATTCCGCTTCTTCACGTGCATTACTCTCAGATGAGAATTTCTCCCATCTGGGTATGTAAACCACTTCCTCAGCAGACCTCGGGCATAAAGCCTGCTTTTCTGAGTTCTACTATAATTGGTTATTCAAAGCAGATCCTTGTAAAAATACTTATTCAGACTTCTTTTTTGGTAGGATTATAACCTTTTTTTTTAACATCTTTATTGGAATATGATTGCTTTACAATGGTGTGTTAGGTTCTGCTGTATAACAAAGTGAATCAGCTATATGTATACATATATCCACATATCCCCTCCCTCTTGCACAGATTTTAATTTAGTTAATTTTGATTTAAACTCCAAAATTCTTTGGGGGAAAATACATCATTGACGTACACTGTGATATATGTTTCATGTTTACAGTATTTTCTTTAAAAAAAAAAGGAGTATTTTCTTGGTGTGTTGAATTTCTTTCTAAATGTGCTGGAAAATTTTGGAGGGATTGCTAGAGCTTGTGACAGGCTATTTATTGGGTGGGCTGGGAACAGGGCTGGGTTAGGGTGAAGTAAAAGAAGTAAGTGCTTATTTACAGAGCATTTGTGTCTCATGCAAAAAAAAATTTTTTTAATAGGTTTTTATTGGAGTATAATTGCTTCACAATACCGTGTTAGTTTCGTTGCACAACAAAGCGAATCAGCTATATGCATACACATGTCCCCATACCTCCTCCCTCTTGCGTCTCCCTCCCATCCTCCCTATCCCATCCCTTTAGTTCATTGCAAAGCACCGAGCTGATCTCCCTGTGCTATGCAGCTTCTTCCCACTAGCTATCGGTTTTATGTTTGGTAGTGTATATATGTCAGTGCTACTCTCTCACTTTGTCCCAGCTTAGCCTTCCCCCTCCCCGTGTCCTCAAGTCCATTCTCTACACCTGTGTCTTTATTCCTGTTCTGCCCCTAGGTTCATCAGAACCTTTTTTTTTTTAGATTCCATATATATGTGTTAGCATATGGTTTTTGTTTTTCTCTTTCTGACTTACTTCACTCTGTATGACAGACTCTAGGTCCATCCACCTCACTACAAATGACCCAATTTCATTCCTTTATGGCTGAGTAGTATTCCATTGTATATATGTGCCACATCTTCATCATCCATTCATCTGTTGATGGACATTTAAGTTACTTCCATGTCCTGGCTATTGTAAATAGAGCTACAGTGAACACTGTGGTACATGACTCTTTGTGAATTATGGTTTTCTCAGAGTATATGCCCAGTAGTGGGATTGCTGGGTCATATGGTAATTCTACTTTTAGTTTTTTAAGGAACCTCCATACTGTTCTCCATAGTGACTGTATCAATTTACATTCCCACCAACAGTGCAAGAGGGTTCCCTTTTCTCCACACCCCCTCCAGCATTTATTGTTTCTTAGCTTTTTTGATAATGGCCATTCTGACTGGAATGAGGTGATACCTCATTGTAGTTTTGATTTGCATTTCTCTAATAATTAGTGATGTTGAGTAGCTTTTCGTGTGTCTCTTGGCCATCTGTATGTCTTCTTTGGTGAAATGTCTATTTAGGTCTTCTGCCCATTTTTGGTTGCGTTGTTTGTTTTTTTGACATTGAGCTGCATGAGCTGCTTGTAAATTTTGGAGATTAATCCTTTGTCAGTTGCTTCATTTGCAAATATTTTTTCCCATTCTGAGGGTTGTCTTTCCGTCTTGTTTATGGTTTCCTTTGCTGTGCAAAAGCTTCTACGTTTAATTAAGTCCCATTTGTTTATTTTTGTTTTTATTTCCATTACTCTAGGACATGGGTCAAAAAAGATCTTGCTGTGATTTATGTCCTAGAGTGTTCTGCCTGTGTTTTCCTCTAAGAGTTTTATAGTGTCTGGCCTTACATTTAGGTCTTTAATCCATTTTGAGTTTATTTTTGTGTATGGTGTTAGGGAGTGTTCTAATTTCATTCTTTTACATGTAGCTGTCCAGTTTCCCCAGCACCACTTATTGAAGAGGCTGTCTTTTCTCCATTGTATGTTCTTGCCTCCTTTATCAAAGATAAGGTGACCATAGGTGCGTGGGTTTATCTCTGGGCTCTCTATCCTGTTCTATTGATCTATGCGTCTGTTTTTGTGCCAGTACCATACTGTTTTGATGACTGTAGCTTTGTAGTATAGTCTGAAGTCAGGGATTCTGATTCCTCCAGCTTCGTTTTTCTTTCTCAAGATTGCTTTGGCTATTCGGGGTCTTTTGTGTTTCCGTACAGATTGTAAGATTTTTTGTTCTAATTCTGTGAAGAATGCCATTGGTAGTTTGATAGGGATTGCACTGAATCTGTAGATTGTTTTGGGTAGTATAGTCATTTTCACAATATGGATTCTTCCAATCCAAGAACATGGCATATTTCTCCATCTGTTTATGTCATCTTTGATTTCTTTCATCAGTGTTTTATAGTTTTCTGAGTACAAGTCTTTTGCCTCCTTAGGCAGGTTATTCCTAGGTATTTTATTCTTTTTGTTGCAATGGTAAATGGGAGTGTTTCCTTAATTTCTCTTTCTGATTTTTCACTGTTGGTGTGTAAGAATGCCAGAGATTTCTGTGCATTAATTTTGTATCCTGCAACCTTACCAAATTCATTGATTAGCTCTAGTAGTTTTCTGGTGGCATCTTTAGGGTTTTCTATGTATAGTGTATGTCATTGGCAAATAGTGACAGTTTTACTTTTTCTTTTCCAATTTGTGTTGATCTCCCTGGCCTCCCTCCTGTGCCCCCAGGACCAATGCAGCGGGGGGGGGGGGGAGGGGGTGGCCTTGGAGGACAGGGGACCGACCTGAGAGCTCAGCAGGCTCCCAGTGCCCAAGAGGGTGGGGCAAACGCCCTCTGCTCCTCTCGTGCTCCTTCTGGAGGGTCCCTCCTGCCTGCCTCTCCTGATCTCCCCAGCCTCCCTCCTATGCCCCCAGGACCCAGGCGGCCTGGATGGGGCTTTGGATGGGGAGAAGCGTCCTGGGAGCTCAGCAGGCTCCCCAGCCCGAGTGGGCCACGCGATCACCCTCCGCTCCTCTCCTGCCCCTCCTGGAGGGGTCCTCCTGCCTGCCTCTCCTGATCTCCCCGCCCTCAGGGGCACCGATCCTTTCTGGCCTCCACTTCTCCTCCCCTCTCAGTCCCCCTACGTCCTACCGTTTCATTTTAGGGTTCCTCCCGTCTCCTTGGGGGTCAGAGTCCCCCACCAGCGGCTGCCAGACGCCCCAGTTGTGGGGAGATGCTAACTCTGAATCTTGTTTTTAATTGTGGGCAAGACAGGGGTGGATTTGGGGAGATGGGTCAAAGAACAGAGAACTTGGTCCATAAAGCAAGGAGGTGTAGACCATGGCTGTGAACTCAGCTCCTCTGGGATGCCAGCCAGAATCCTTTAATGCACTTAGTGAGGTCTTTTCTGGTCAGGGAAACTTGACTTTGGTTGGGGTTGAACCACCAAAAAGCAAGGGCAACAATGGAAATGGTTGTGCATTGAACTGAGGCTCTTAGGAGTCTGGACTGCTATTCAGATCGCTTGTACTGTTCTTATGCCCCTTTTTGAAGATAACTGGTTCTTTCTGTGCCTCCAAACTAGCCCAAGTGCTCCCCCACCCATGATAATAGAGTACCTCCAACTCGCTCAGTACTGGAGAGATACAGAAAGAAATATGAAGCGTAGGCAATGCCCACCAGCTGCTGTAATTCCCTCTGGAACCAGAACGCATACTCATGCCCAATAAATAGGAGCAACAATTATGGGCTGAGTTGTATGGTGCTGGCAATAACAGACCGATGTGCATATATAAAACCAATACTTTCGTGTACGTATTCAGAACTCTGGAATTTACACATTTACACACAAAGAATAGTTGTCTGAAAGCACAAACTTTTTTTTTTTTTTTTTTTAAGAATTACATTAATTAGGGAAAACATTACATTCCATCTCTGAGAGACATTTTCTTGGACGTTGCAAGGTGAATGGATGGGGGGGCTGATAGAAATCAGGACCCCGATTTGCAAGTGGAATTTGATTCTTTTCACAAGTATTTTATGGGATGTGCCCTGTATTTTTAGTGTGGGGTTCTGGGTTTTTGCTTGTTTAAGGACTTAAAGATTTTCTGAAATATTGTTTATATTTTATTTTTTATTGCACTCTGTTGGCTGACAATATATGGACAGACATAAATGATGTGGGATGCGTAGGTTGATGTGTTAAATTTTCATTATTGTCGCTCGTTTGTGGCCGAACACCTGGTTAACTCCAGGACCTAAAAACAGCAGGCCAGTGCCTAACTAGCAGAACCATAAATTGCTGTGCATGTTCTGATTTAATAATTTACGGAAGGAGCGAATGTAGACACACAGGCCTGTGTCCGGCCCTGTTCTGTCACTCACAAGCTGAGTGATTTATTTGACATCCTTGTAAGTTCAGTTTTGTCATCTGTAAACTGGTGAGAATAATAATACCTACACTAGAGAATTATTCTCAGGATGAGATAACTGACCAATGTAAAGGACCTAGCCCATCATAAATATGCCCTAAATGTTAGAAATTATCTTTGACTTCTATGCAACTATAGACGTGGCATGAATAGCAATAATTATCTTATCATATGAACATAGTCTTCCAATATGATGCCTTTTAAAAAAGCATTCATATGGTTACCCAAAGTTACAACCTCAAATTGATTGGAGATACTATTTTTTAAAAAATATTTATTTATTTATTTGGCTGGGCCGTGTCTTAGTTACAGCATGGGATCTTAGTTGCCACATACAGGATCTTTAGTTGCGGCATGTGGGCTCTAGTTCCCTGTCCAGGCATTGAACCCGGGCCCCCTGCTTTGGGAGCACAGAGTCTCAACCAATGGACCACCAGGGAAGTCCCTGTAGATACTATTTTTGAGTGATCTGACCTTAAGATAGTTTTCACCAACTTCTTAAATACTGAGACATAGAGATACCCTTGGATCTCTGTTTTACAGCAAAGTGGATCAATTGAAGGTACTAGATTCAAGAGAAGAACTGACTCTGCTTTTCAAGGCAGGAACTCTATCTAGTGGTATTCCAAACTCCTAGCACAGCATCTGGCTTATAGGGGAGCTCGATAAATGCTACCTCATTTACCCTTGCCCTTCCTTTCTCTTCTTCCACCCCCTCCAATTGCAACACTCACCCCATAGGATAGGCAGAGTGTCTACAAAGACCCTGGCTTACCTTGGGAGTTTCCATCTACTAATGGCAATTTTCATCCAAGACCAAGGCATTCTCTTAAGAAACCAGGTTGATAAACCATGACCACTGACGTCTGAAAAGAAACACCCCAGTAGGTAAACACAAGCCACCTATTGATATAAAGGTGCGGAAAGAACGAAAATGACAGAACCCCTTCTTGAGACTGAAGTAAGTCAACAGAAATAGCCTATGGTTTACATTCTGTAATAACGGGTTTTTACTCCATGTAGTTATGACATCAGCCCTAGAATTCCTGGTGAATTTCGTGGTGCCTTCCTCAGTGTAGGTGATGATAAATGTGAGTGAATGATTCACATTAGAAAAGAATGCTCCGACGAGAGGGTCTAGGGTGTACTTGAAGGGTGAGAGAATCCAGGTAGGAAAAGAACCCATTAGTCTAGGGCACGCTGTTCTCTTGGCTACTAGCACATATTTATCTGTCTTTATCCAATTTTTTTTTGGCAACAATTGGCAACAATTTCTGTAGCCACCTAGGCACATTTTGGCAGCTGGAGGAATGTGCCCTGGGCCATCTATGTTTCTCTGTGATAAGGATGGAAGAGTGTCTGGGAAAGGAGAGAGGTGAGAGAAGAAACAGTGGCTTGGAATAGGTTCAAGAGTAGAATCGTTCAGAGCAGGGGAGACCATGGAGAGATCTGACAGCCTAAAAGCCAGGCTCACCACTTCCAATGCAATGTCACCTGTGGCTTTAGATAGGACGTCTTTCAGCTTCCCAATAAAATATGTAAGGTGAAGAAAAATAGCATTGACACAGTAGGCTTCTAGGTCTATGGAGCCAGGTCTGTGTCTGTCTAATTTGCTCTGGATCTTGCATAGAATCTAACATCCGTTCCGTACTCAGTAGACACTTGTAAATCAACGGGCAAATCCAGCCACGGACATCAAGTTAAGTGAACGATGAGTGGGGTGTAGAGGGATAATAGGGTGGTGTCCATGGGTACAAATTGAGTGTGTGAGTCTTGTTCATAAGGTGTCTGTATTTCTAATGCTGGTTCCACCACTCACTGACATTATGTACAGCAAGTATTTGCAACTCACTGTGTCTCAGTTTCTTAATTTCCTTCTTTGGAAGAACTCAGGTTCCTTCCTCATAGGGATGTTGTGAGCATTGCCTGAGTTACCCATGTGAGGGGCCAGAATGATGCCTGATAGTCAGTAATCACTGCTAAGTGTTGGATGGTGCAAGGATCGCACCGTATCTGGGGTGGGGGAGGTGTCATGTGGAACAGGCAGCACAGGAAGGGACCTGGCGGCCATTTCCATGCACCCATCTGTGTGGAAGGTCGGAAAGCATGATGGTGAGGTCGACAAGTCCCGCAGAACTGATGTAGATGAAAACCTACCAGATATGGAGGACCAAGCTGGGAACTCCACGTACCAGCAGCTCTCCCATCCCTGTAACTCTGCAAAGACAATTATGCTACCAGTACCTTCCCAAGGATAGTAGGTCCAAGGGAAAACTCACCTTCACTCTTGGAAAACACTACATATGTGTTTTTTGTTTTGTTTTTTTCTTAAATCTTAGTTTTGGAATGAATAAATACAAGAAATACAAATAAACCAACCATGAGTCCTTTTACAATAATTTGGGACCAGATGTGGGAACTGTGGACGATTTATGTTCTTCTTCAGTGTGTCATCTAAGCCCTAGATTTAGATGTGAATAGCTACGTTCCCATGGGATAGAGGCGGTGGGCCTTGGGAGAAAGTATCTCAAGGGTGGATGATAAGGTCGTTATCTGGAAGGTCATTATCTGCAAAGGAGGAAAGCTCCCACTGGAAACTAAACCCTGACAGACTTGATATTGGACCTTCCAGCCGCCAGAATTGTGAGAAAATTAATTTCTGTTGTTTAAGTAAAAAAAAAAAAAAAAAAGAAAATTCGGGAAGGTCTTCCAGTCCAAGCTTGAGAAAAATCTAGTTTTAACGTAATCATACTTGATTTGGTGTGTAATCCGTAATTCCTGCCATGAAAGGCTATTACAATTTTTTAATTTAGGGATTTTTCTGGTCCTTCCCAATCATATTTATTGTTTTGGTAGCTGCTACATTATTCAACAAAGGAAACGGAAGGAAATCCTTCAAAGTATGACAGCTCTGGAATTTAGTAAGAATTTCAAAATACAGTTACGTCTGGCTTTGATGATCACCTTTGCCATGGAAATCCTGGCCCATTCCTTGAGCAAAGGCAAACTATGGAGTATATGGCAAAACCAGGCTGAAGTTTGACCAGTAGGAGAAGCCAGCTGTCTGTTTACACGACGTCTGATTAGACACATCCGGAGGATCAGAACCAACAATTGCCAAGACTCCTAGGAGTGTGGGCTTTGAACAGACCCCAGCAGGGCTTAGGAATAATCAAGAAAACTATTGCCCCCTTGCCAATGGGCCGTGTTTGTTTCTTATTAGCAATGCATGAAACTGATCTGCCCTGCCGCCCACTGCCAATCCTTCAGATGAAATAGATATTTCCCATGGTCTACATCATGGTGATTGACAACTGTAAGCCACTCTTTAAAAAATGATTTCAAAGGACAGACGCTTGGCTTCCAGACAGCTTGCAAATGGTCTCCTAACACAGGAAAGAAATTAATTACTTGCCCATGGAATCCCCAGGGTGTCCTATATTGTGTGGAGTAATGCTTTTAATAGAGCTATGAATGACGTCTTCAGAAAAGAAAACAGAAGCTTTCCTGATAAATTCTGCACAGTCCCCCTTGCCCACCAAATGCCACGTACACACAAAACGCTGTATTATTTTCAAAAGCTGGTTTGCTCATACCCACCTGAATCTGGTTTTTTGCCTACGATCTTCAATTCCAGCCAGGAAAGGAAAACATACCTGCACAAGATCAAAGGCACCTAGCATTGGCACGACTGTTGATTTTATTTAAAATGTAAATGCATTAGTGATTTATGGGTCATAACACACAGTACGGAGTTGTGCTCTTACTAACTGTGTGCTTGTTAAAGATATGTGTAATTTTGTTCCCTGACGAGAAATCTAGATGGTCATTTGAAAAAAAAATAGTATGTAATCTTGTATTGTGGCTGTGCCTGCTGACTTTTTTAAGAGTTCAACCTTTCTAAAAAAATCATAAAAATGAAATTAGGCATTTGTTGAATGTGGGAGAAATTTGTCACAGAAGGAAACTGTGTGAATTAGATGCAAGCAGATGCTCATGTTCTATGGCTGCTTGCCTGCTCTGTGGCTGTGAGGGAAGCCATGGCCCTGTGAACAGACCAGTGAAAACAGGAATGTCCTCAGTCTCCTTCAGCCAGAGAATCCAATTGATTAATCTGATTCTTTCTTCATCAGTTGGAAGGAAAGGTCTTGGAGGGATAACTTTATATTTTGTAATGATTTTAACACGAGAAGGAAAAAAACCCTATTCATTCTTTTCTGTTTTCATATATAACAGAGTAATCCTAAGATGAAGGATTTTTTTTCTTTGACTTCACATCTAGAGAAGAGATTCTTAAATGCAGGAGGGCAATTTTGCCCCCTGGGGACATTTGGCCATACATGGAGACATTTTTGGTTGTTACACCTTGTGGGGGGAGGAGCTGGCGCTACTGACATCTAGTGGATGGAGGCCAGGGATGCTGCCACCCATGGTACTGGGCACAGGATACACTCCCCACCCTCCAAGCACCACAAAGAAATACAGCCCGAAAGATACTCTGCTTTGAAAAAGAGAGAGATAGAAGTCTTGGAACATTTAAGGATCACAAACTCAGGTGCCTCCAGTTTTCAGGCGTGTGATATACGTGACTGCAGAGGGCTACAGAGGGCTGGAGACTAATCAGTATTGCCGAGGCTGAGAAACCCTGATCAGAACAAAAGTTTCATCCACCATATAGCCACAGTACCCTAGGGCAGATGGGGAAGGTTTCAGGGTTTCTTAACCTGATTAGCGCATAGAAGATCTTCTTTGACTTCTACTAAATTTGTCCTTTATATGTATATGAAAGTAAGGGATTTGTTTCCATGATTTTGGGGAAAAAAATACATTATATAATCAATATTAACTGAAGAAGAACTACAATCTACAAGTAATGAAATTGAAACTGTGATTAAAAATCTTTCAACAAACAAAAGTCCAGGACCAGATGGCTTCACAGGTGAATTCTCAAACATTTAGAGAAGAGCTAACACCCATCCTTCTCAAACTCTTCCAAAAATTGCAGAGGAAGGAACACTCCCAAACTCATTCTATGAGGCCACCATCACCCTGATACCAAAACCAGACAAAGATACTACAAAAAAAGAAAATTACAGACCAATATCACTGATGAATATAGATGCAAAAATCCTCAACAAAATAATAGCAAACAGAATCCAGCAACACATTAAAAGGATCATACACCATGATCAAGTGGGATTTATCCCAGGGATGCAAGGATTCTTCAATATACGCAAATCAATCAATGTGATACACCATATTAACAAATTGAAGAATAAAAACCATATGATCATCTCAATAGATGCAGAAAAAGCTTTTGACAAAATTCAACACCCGTTTATGATAAAAACTCTCCGGAAAGTGGGCAAAGTGGGAACCTACCTCAACATAATAAAGGCCATATACGACAAACCCACAGCAAACATCATTCTCAATGGTGAAAAACTGAAAGCATTTCTTCTAAGATCAGGAACAAGACAAGGATGTCCACGCTCACCACTATTATTCTTCATAGTTTTGGAGGTCCTAGCCATGGCAATCAGAGAAGAAAATGAAATAAAAGGAATACAAATTGGAAAAGAAGAAGTAAAACTGTCACTGTTTGCAGATGACATGATAGTATACATAGAGAATCCTAAAGATGCCACCAGAAAACTACTAGAGCTAATCAATGAATTGGTAAAGTTGCAGGATACAAAATTAATGCACAGAAATCTCTTGCATTCCTATACACTAATGATGAAAAATCTGAAAGAGAAATTAAGGAAACACTCCCATTTACCACTGCAACAAAAAAAATAAAATACCTAGGAACAAACCTACCTAGGGAGACAAAAGACCTGTACGAAGGAAACTATAAGACACTGATGAAAGAAATTAAAGATGATACCAACAGATGTAGAGATATACCATGTTCTTGGATTGGAAGAATCAATATTGTGAAAATGACTATACTACCCAAAGCAATCTACAGATTCAATGCAATCCCTATCAAATTACCAATGGTATTTTTTTCAGAACTAGAACAAAAAATCTTAAAATTTGTATGGAGACACAAAAGACCCCGAAAAGCCAAAGCGGTCTTGAGGGAAAAAAACGGAGCTGGAGGAATCAGACTCCCTGACTTTAGACTACACTACAAAGCTACAGTAATCAAGACAATATGGTACTGGCACAAAAACAGAAACATAGATCAATGGAACAAGATAGAAAGCCCAGAGGTAAACCCATGCACCTATGGTCAACTAATCTATGACAAAGGAAGCAAAGATATACAATGGAGAAAAGACAGTCTCTTCAATAAGTGGTGCTGGGAAAACTGGACAGCTACATGTAAAAGAATGAAATTAGAACCCTCCCTAACACCATACACAAAAATAAACTCAAAATGGATTAGAGACCTAAATGTAAGACCGGACACTAAAAAACTCTTAGAGGAAAACATAGGAAGAACACTCTTTGACATAAATCACAGCAAGATCTTTTTTGATCCACCTCCTAGAGTAATGGAAATAAAAACAAAAATAAACAAATGGGACCTAATGAAACTTCAAAGCTTTTGCACAGCAAAGGAAACCATAAACAAGACGGAAAGACAACCTTCAGGATGGGAGAAAATATTTGCAAGCGAATCAGTGGACATAGGATTAATCTCCAAAATATATAAACAGCTCATTCAGCTCAATATTAAAAAAACAAACAACCCAGTCCAAAAATGGGCAGAAGACCTAAATAGACATTTCTCCAAAGAAGACATACAGATGGCCAAGAAGCGCATGAAAAGCTGCTCAATATCACGAATTATTAAAGAAATGCACATCAAAACTACAATGAGGTATCACCTCACACGAATTAGAATGGGTATCACCAGAAAATAAACAAACAACAAATGCTGGCGAGGGTGTGGAGAAAAGGGAACCCTCTTGCACTGTTGGTGGGAATGTGAATTGATACAGCCACTATGGAGAACAGTATGGAGGTTCCTTAAAAAACTAGAAATAGAACTACCATATGATCCAGCAATCCCACTACTGGGCATATACCCTGAGAAAACCATAATTCAAAAAGACACATGTACCCCAATGTTCATTGCAGCACTATTTACAATAGCCAGGTCGTGGAAACAACCTAAATGCCCATCGACAGACGAACGGATAAAGAAGTTGTGGTACATATATACACTGGAATATTACTCAGCCATAAAAAGGAACGAAATTGGGTCATTTGTAGAGACCTGGATGGATCTAGAGACTGTCATACAGAGTGAAGTAAGTCAGAAAGAGAAAAACAAATATCGTATATTAATGCATGTATGTGGAACCTAGAAAATTGGTACAGATGAACCGGTTTGCAGGGCAGAAATTTAGACACAGATGTAGAGAACAAACGTATGGACACCAAGGGGGGAAAGCTGCGGGGTGGTGGGGGTTGTGGTGTGATGAATTGGGCTATTGGGATTGACATGTATACACTGATGTGTATAAAATTGATGACTAATAAGAACCTGCTGTATAAAAAAATAAATAAAATTCAAAAATTGAAATAAAAAAATCAATGTTAACTGTTTTCTTTTAAACATTCACCTCTATATTTTTCCTGAAAACAAAAACTGCTTCTTCCCCCTCCTCCACTTCCTCCTTGTTTTTCTTCTCATCTCTTGTCTGTCTTTGCAATAGGAGAGCTTTGGTCACCCCTATTAAGTTTGTTTATGCTCATAATGTAAACATCTTAAATTCTTAAATTCCGTCTGAGAAAGGCCTTTAAGTTTCAGGGGATAGGTTAATTGCCTGAGTAGCAGTTAAGATTTTAGCTATCAATCTAGAGGTTTTCTCTCAAGGGCAAATACCAAAAGCCAAGTCTACAAACTTCCCTAGGATATGTAATTTATCCAAGAAACATATAAATAAGAATCATTGTTCATGATCATGCCAATTATTTCTCTTTGTAAGTTCCCAAAGGAAAAATACACCCATTGTTCATCTTTCAGTCTACAACCTTCAAGTTAATGGCCACGAGTGTTGAATTGTTAGCAATATTAATACCTATATGTCTTAAAATCTTTGAAGCATCATCTCTTCATTTTATATACCCTCTCGTAAATTCTGACTTTGCACCACAGATTATAACAAGCAAACGATACAAGGAAAACCCATGTCTAGCGTCTCCTGTGGTTCAGGTGCAAACGTGGTTTTCTGTTGACTACAGTGGCAGCATGGTTCACGAGGATGGCTTTTGGCAGTCGCTTACTGATGGAACCATATAGCTGCTCCTTTATCAAGCCAGTTCTTCACTGTGGTTCTAGGAGATTCTCTTGGAAATATATCTTTGGGTCTACTTTTGCATCCCTTCCAAAGACTATGAGCTATCTATATGCCCCCGTAGATCCTTCTCTGCTTAAATTCTCTACAACAGATAGTGTTATCTGCAACCAATTGTCTAGAACAGCTAAAGCTACCATGAGATGAATAGTAGCAATGATAGCAAAACTAAGGTCTGTTGAATGCTTTATCGAGAAGTGAATACCCGAGCCTTCCCTCTTATGTACCTTAAACTTGCTGTTTGGGCATATATAAAGTCCATTATATGAATCAAAAATGTCTTGATGGGAGATGTCTTGCAGGTTGGACACTGATGGTGTGAAATTCCCAGTGCAACATAAGCTCCATCACCTCCTGTTGCCTTGCCTCTTGCCCTCAGAACACTCACTTATACCCCCTGTCTGAACACTGTAGGCAGGCTTGAGAATTTGCCACTCTCAAATATTCTGGTGCAGGACCTCTTTTTATTTTCAGATGAGGAAGAAAATCCCAAAGAGGGCAAACATGTTGCTTAAAGCCTCACAGTTTGCAAGTGGCACAGATGAATACACTTCCTACTGCATCATTCTGTCTTTCCATTATCTACTGGCAGAATGCATGGTCTAAAGATAGTTATTTGTCGTGTGTGTATGTGTAGCAAAGACACTTTTTTTTTTTTTTTTACCCCAGATGTATTCATAATGGAGCAGTTTACTGAAGCAGTTGAGTATGACATGCTTTCTTTTTAAACATTGCACATTGGGGTGTGAGGGGAGGGAAGGATTGGGAGGTTGGGATTAGCGGATGCTAACTATTATATATAAAATGGATAAAAAACAAAGTTCTACTGTATAGTACAGGCAACTATATTCAGTATCCTGTGATAAACCGTAATGGACAAGAATATGAAAAAGAATATATATATGTGTGTGTGTGTATATATATATATATATATATATATATATATATATATATATAAAAAACTTAATCACTTTGCTGTACAGCAGAAATTAACACAACATTGTAAATCAACTATAATTCAATAAAATTAAAAAAAACTGACAGATTAATGTCCAGATTTCTAGGAAGATATTTTCCAAAATCTGCATACCTAAAGGAACACTTGTTTTTGACACTGTCTATATGTTATATTATCCCCTCCTTTCTGTATTTGCCTCGCTGACCCACACAGTAAGAGTTTAGTCCATATGTTTTTCCCTGGTCCACATGCCACTTGTAGACATTTTATGGAAGCACCCACCAAGTGCCAGGATTTGGTTTCCTAAGATGCAGAGGAAATAAGATTCCAAAAAGCCAAGCAGATTGTCTGTTGCAAAGGTGTTAAGGACGAAAATGAGGGTATAAGGCTTAGGAGCTTTATTCTTACTTCCTTTAGAGGAATAAGAATAAGCCAAAAGGCCAATGAGGAACAAGGTACTGAGCTTTACAAGTCAGGTTTGCATCAGTCTCATGTATGTTTGAAGCCTATTCAGCTTTGTACTGCTTCCCGGCACTGACAGCTTCTCTCAATTTGGAAAGATGTTTGGGTTTTGTTTTATCTTAATGAGGATATGGAATTGGCTTCTGGGAGCAATGTTCCCATTTGGTAAATTCCTTAGAGCTTCAGCACTTTTCCCCCTCCTCTGCTCACAGGACAAGCCCAGGTGTGCTCTCTACAAGCCCAGGTATCCTCTCTTTGTCTTTCAGTGGGACTTCTTTTCCTGAGCAGGTGTCGCAGTGTAGAGGAAGTCGTTTGCCCTGGACCACACAGGGAAGGATGGAGGAGCATTAACATTCAGAAATGATTTGCACCTTAGAAATTTACACCTGAGTATATAGAGCATCTGTTTAAGCAGTCATCGACAGCCGCTTATTCTGTCCATGAGAGCCACACTTTTTTTTTTTTTTTTGCCTAGTATCTTTACATATTCTGCATGGACAGTTTAGTAGTAGGGGTGATTCAAGAGCACTTAAGCTAGTTAATAATATGAGAACAGGAATGAACTAGCAACCAAGAAACTGGAGTATGTGATTCCTTACTATTGAGATAGCTCCTATGCTTTATTCCCCCATTTTCCTGCTTAACACCTTTGCAACAGACAATCTGCTTGGCTTTTTGGAAGCTAGTGTCAAATTTCATGTACCTTTCACCAATGTTTTTCAACTTTGGTCTGATCCAATGGAGGAAGGATGGAATAGTCCACCTGACAGATTGCATTAAGATTGTTTTCTAAGATGTTAAACTTTATCAACCCAACACAGAGGTAGAAGCTGACATCCTTGTGGTATACTGGATTCATGGAAGACAGAAAGGAATCATCCCTTTCAGACTTTTGTTGAAAATTAAAGTATAGTTGACTTATACTATGCTGTTTGTTTCAGGTGTATAGCACAATGATTCAGTTATACATACATTTTCCCTTATAAGTTATTATAAAATATTGATTATAGTTGCCTGTGCTATACAGTAGGTCCTTGCTGTTTATCTATTTTATATATAGTAGTGTGTATTTGTTAATCCCATCCTCCTAATTTACCTCTCCCAACCCCCTTTCCCCTTTGGCAACCATAAGTTTGTTTTCTATGTCCTTGAGTCTATTTCTGTTTTGTAAATAAGTTCATTTATATCATTTTTTTAGATTCCAGATATAAGTGATATCATATGATCTTTGTCTTTCTCTGTCTGACTTACTTCATTTAGTATGATAATCGATAATCTCTAGGTCCATCCATGTTGCTGCAAATGGCATTATTTCATCCTTTTTATGGCTGAGTAGTATTCCAGTAGATAATACCACATCTTCTTTATCCATTCATCTGGTGATGGACACTTAGGTTGCTTCCACCTTCCAGACATTTTAAACCCAGTGAAACATTGCAGAAATTGTAAATGAAGAGCGCATCTCCTGTTTACGTTTTAGGTTGAATGGGATGGTACATGAGATCCAATATGTTTTTAAACCACTTTGTTCCAAGAGCATGAATCTTCACATTGCTTTTTCCCCCTCTCTCCCAGGCATTCACAATAAAACCAAAGTTTTTATAGGGAGAGAATTCAGGTTGTAAAATCTTTTCCTTAGATCTTCTAATTAACAACTAGGATGCAAATATAAATAATGGAAATTAGTGTGAGAGGGAAGAAGATGATAAAGATTTTCACTTGCAAGTTCTCTTTCACTGAAATGTCCCCCCCTAATCCAGTAAAAGTGGAAGGATCACTTCCCTTCTGGAGTCTCCATATTAATACATCTTTATATTGGTTATATGAGACTGGCTGCTTTTCTAGAATCTTACAGTGACCTCCAAATTCCTTTATCCTTCTTGTAGTCTGTCCTAACTTCAAATACATCTCTACATAATCAGTGGAAAGCACTTTCTAAGTCACACATCTGACCTCTGATGACGGTTCTCTTGTTTAAGAACCTTCCGTATTTCCCGTTTTCTAAAGGATAGCGTTTGTATGTCTATCAAAGATACAAGGGCCTTCACGATGAACCTCAGTCTCCCTGGAGAGCCTCACCAGTTGAACTCCGTTTTCCATAATGGTCTGTGCCCACCCTTTCAAAGACACGTATGTCTGCCAGTTTCCTTCTGCCTGGATTAGTTCTTGCCTCCTGGTCTACCTGGGGGCATCCTGTTTTATAATCTAGCTCAAACATCACACTTGCTGACCCCAGAAGAATCGTCCTCGACTTTCCTAAACGTTTTGCAGTATCTCCCTCACAGCACCTATTACATTATGTTGATGTTATTTATGTAGGACAGTGGTTCTCAACTGGAGGTGAGTCTGGTCCCCAAGGGACAGGTGACAGTGTCTGGGCATTCTTGGCTGTCACAACTGGGAGGCTCTGGTGTCCGTTAGGTGGAGGCCTGGGGTGCTGCTAAACATCCTGCAATGCATAGGACAGCATCCTACTCCAAGGACTCACCACGCGCACAGCGTCAGTGGGAGCGAGATTGGGAAACCCTGCGTCATTTACAGCACGAGCCACATCGCGGTCACTTCGGAAGATTTCCCCGCCCCTTTCCCTCCTCCCGTTAAAGAGCCTGGCACCAAGTGGGTCTTCAGGAACTGTAGGATGAAATGAAAATGTGGTGTTCTTTTCAACATTCAAATATGAAATAGCTGTGTCCAGCGTTCATCTTATGATTCGCCCAGTCTGCTAGGGCATCAGAAGATTCATTAAGGGAGGCAACTTAAGATGACAAGCACAGAACATAGTTTAACTGTACAACAAAGTAGCCACATACTGAATATACAATAAACGACAAGGATGTTTGTTAAAAGTGTGATTTGAATGGTCCAAACTAGAAAATAGCCTAAACGCCTTACTATAGAGGAATGGTTGAAAATCGTATGATGGGATATGATGATCTTTAAAAGGCAGCAGGCAGAAGAATATAAACGACATGACAGAACATTCACATTTATTATCAAGGGGAAAAGTGGTTCAGAATACTATGTGCAAGTCCACACGTATACACACGCTCACACACACACAAGTGCATACCAGCACCCACAGACACAGCTAGGAGGAGCTAAATGTGAGCTTATCTCACTCATAGGCATTTCTACATTTATTTTATTTTGTTTTATTTTTTTCTTTTTGGCTGCGCTGGGGTTCGTTCCTGTGCACGGGCTTTCTCTAGTTGTGGCGAGCGGGGGCTACTCTTCGTTGCGGTGCGCGGGCTTCTCATTGCGGTGGCTTCTTTTGTCGCAGAGCACGGGCTCTAGGCGCGCGGGCTTCAGTAGTTGTGGCATGTGGGCTTAGTAGTTGTGGCTCGCGGGCTCTAGAGCTCAGGCTCAGTAGTTGTGGTGCACGGGCTTAGTTGCTCCATGGCATGTGGGATCTTCCCTGACCAGAGCTCGAACCCGTGTCCCCTGCATTGGCAGGCGGATTCTTAACCACTGTGCCAACAGGGAAGCCCCCTACATTTATCTTTTTATGTTTCTCTCCCTACTGACACTTGAAATACCTACAATAAAGTGCAAACATTTTAATTGTACTGTTCAATGAATTTTGTTTTATGAAAACCCTGTGTAACATCCACCCAGATGAAGAAATGGAGGATTTCCAGCACCCTGGCGGTCTTGCCTGTCTTCCCTTCTTGCCAAAATCTCCAGGTAGCCCCGACTCCAGCTTCTCTCCCATAGTTTAAGTTCGAGGTGTACCTTCTTTTACTTCCCATATTGTTGTCACTGTTGCCTTTTAATATTTTCAAAGGTTCTGGATTGCATAAGTACCTTATGGGAATTCTATAATTGCAGTGTTATTAGAATGAGAAAAGGAAATGAGGGAGTGAGGGAAGGAGAGATGAAGGAAGGAAAGGAGGGAGAGAGGGAAGGAGGAAGGAGGGAGGAAGGAAGGGATTTATAAATCAAACACTGCATTCACATCTATGTCTTAGCCATCACCTTTGGAGGATCTTTGGGAGGATAAACTATTTTGATTTCCTTTAAAGTATTACTTGGTATAAATTTAAGATGTGGCATTATGTCTTAAAAGAGAATTCTTGAGCTTCCCTGGTGGTGCAGTGGTTAAGAATCCCCCTGCCCATGCAGGGGACATGGGTTCAAGCCCTGGTCCGGGAAGATCCCACATGCCGTGGAGCAACTAAGCCCGTGCGCCACAACTACTGAGCCTGCGCTCTAGAGCCCACGAGCCACTACTACTGAGCACTTGTGCCACAACTACTGAAGCCCGCACACCTAGAGCCCGTGCTCCACAACAAGAGAAGCCACCACAATGAGAAGCCCGCGCACCGCAACGAAGAGTAGCCCCCGCTCGCCACAACTAGAGAAAGCCAGCGCGCAGCAACGAAGACCCAACACAGCCAAAACTAAATAACTAACTAACTAAATAAATAAATAGAAAAAAAAAAGAAGAATTCTTGTACACCTATTTCCGTCCCCTAAAACCAGGTCCTGGTAGTGCCTGATATAACATCTATTTCTGGGCTCTGCCCACAGCAGGCAAGAACATTACATGTTTTTCTCCTTTGTTGGGTTATCTTCTGAGAACATCTTTGCGACTGGCTCCCTGCTGTATCCCTTTAAATACTTCAGGAACACCCAAACACTGGTAAATATAAACAGTTTGTGATCGCATGAGTGCACACGTGGTGGTCTTGCCGTCATATGCCTGGAAGGAGCTTCTGAGATGGAAGCAGTTTGGGGAAGAGAATATCTTTTCTGTTACTTTGACGTGTGAACTTACTGTTGTGACATAGCTACTGAAAGAAAAAGGGTGGTGGTCCAGTGGTTAAGACCTCGCCTTCCACTGCAGGGGGTGTGGGTTGGATCCCCGGTCGGGGAGCTAAGATCCCACATGCCTCGCGGCCAAAAAACCAAAGCATGAAACAAACAATATTGTAACGAATTCAATAAAGACTTTAAAAATGGTCCACATCAAAAAATCTTTACAAAAAAAAGGGTGTGATGCTCAAGTATTTGCCTGGTGTATTGGCATGAATTTGAATTGCCTGCATTTAAGTGGGTATCCCAAGTTCAAACATTTCCATTAAATTAAAATGTGGTCATGCTAAGTCAACTTAAATTATGCATGGTCTTATAAACATACCCAGTTGGGTTCCTTTCACTCAGCCCTGCAGATAACCCTCTCTGTCTGGAGTATTTGCCTGGATTTGCATTTCCCCAGACTCGGTTTATCTTGTTCAGCGTTGTCTGACTGCCATGCTAAGCCCTCCCTTGGATCTTGGTCTCCGGTGCAAGGATCCTGGCTTTGCATTTGGCTTCCCCGAGTCTGGTTTAACAGTCACAGTGAGCAGAGGAAGGCATGGGTCTAGAGCACCATCAAGTGCCAATTATCTCCGATGCGGAAACTTTGCCTTTTAGATTCCTGGAAATAAATACCAAATGGTCACATGACCCCGGCGCCCTTTTGGTCAGGTTCTCATCTTTCTGATTAAGCAGCAGAGCTGTACCAGAGAAGACTAGTTATACCATCATTTTCTTCAGATAGTCCTTTCTGTGGCATTTCATGTTTTCTCCCCCAAAGGGCTTCTGTAGGACTTTATTATATAATCAGCTTGTCTGCAAATGCTGTCGGTGAACTTCACACCCGCTCTTAGATTCCACTTTACTTACCGAGTCTCAGGCTGCTGCTTTGCCTGCCGAGTCTCAGGCTGCTGCTTTGGTGGGGCAGGAATCCCCTGGGAATCTCTGCACCTTCAGGGGCAGCCTTTATCCAGGGACTGGCACTGTGCAAGTAGAAATATCTCAGCTCCCCTAACCCTGGTGATGTCACCTCCTGTTTTCAGAGTTCTTCTGTGGGAGTGAGTCCACACACACACAAAATCACTTTTTCATCTCGAGGACTTCTTCTGGGGAACCCAGTCTACAACAGCAGCCCAGCTGACCTTTTATCTATTTAGTTAGAAGAAAGGGAGGATTTTCACTGGAAATTGACGGCCAGTTATCTCCGAGGAGAGACTAAACATGTTGGCATTTTCTTAAAACAATTCGTTTTGCGTAAGTAGAGAATTTTTCTGAACCGGATACTTGTTAGAACTGTGTCTTTTGTTCAACCTCCCCCCGATATGACATAGCTCAAGTCAGTGGAATAAGGATAGCACTTGTATATTTTAAGGGTCCTTTTGGTGGGGACCTGGTAATACAGAGTCAGGGAACTAGCCTTAAAGTCCTACTTACTGTTGAAATTGATCTGAATTGATGTCTGTGGAGACGAGACAAGAGGACACTCATGTTGGTTAATGGCATGAGGTCCAGTGGGGACATTTCATTTCAGATTAGGAAGGACTGGGGTCTGGAAGATTTTCGTCATCTCAGAATGTTCTATGGGGCAGAGTTCATATGGTGTTTCAACAGTTGAAATCCTAGGAGTACTTCTTTTCTCCAAATGGCTTCCAAGCCGAGGATCCAGAAATTCAATTTGCTTCTCTTTAAATGTTTTAATTTGATGTTTTTTAAAAATGTGAAATAGTTCGAAATGCAGAAAAATCCTTTAAAGCTGCAAAATCTCCTTCTATCTCTTTGGCTCCCCCTATAGCCTGGCCCCCAGCAGAATGCAGAATGGCTTTGCCTCAAACACACTTTTTCTACATAAAGTGCTATGTTTTAAAGGTTTTCCTATTTGAGACTAAAGGGCAAAAAAATGGATGGGTAATTAAAAAAAATAACAAACATAAATAAATTAGAGAAGTTTGCTTAAGTCTTAACTACATCCGTCTTAAGTGTAGAACCTGCCTCTTCCCCCTGCTGTGTTTTCCTCCATAGCATGTATCACGTTCTATGCAATCTACTTATTTATGATGTTTATTAAAAGTCTCCCCTGACCAGAAGCCAGCTGCACTAGCGTGAGGATTTTGGCTTTTTTGTTCATTGCCGTACAAAGACTAGGAGAGTCTCTGGTACATAGAGGGACTCAATGAACATTTGCTGAATGAAGGAATGGAATCCCGCTGATGTGTCCTGGCTGCTGTCTGGCTTATACATTTTGATTTGCTTGGCTGCTCTCCTTTTAACCTCTACCCTTCTGCCCTCCTTTTATTTCTAAGGGTGCAGCTCATTATGTGCTCTTAGGTCTTGGGCTACAGCTAGTCAATGTGAAGAGGGAGGGAATTCCCTGGCGGTCCAGTGGCTGGGACTCTATGGTGCTTCCATTGCAGGGGGCACGGGTTCGATCCCTGGTTGGGGAACCAAGATTCCACAAGCCACGCAGCATGGTCAAAAAATATATATATATATATGAAGAGGGAGAAGAGGGGTGTGTGTGTGTGTGTGTGTGTGTGTGTGTGTGTACAGCGGGGTGGAGAGATGGAGAGACCATTGAATGCAGGATATGTAGGATGAGGGTGGGGTCCTATGGATATATGTAATTTTAAGAAGCATATTCAATAAAGTGATAGATATTTAGTCTGAAAGATGCTTATTTTTCCATAATGCAAATCACTAGAAGCAAGAAGTAAAGCTGGCCAAAGTCTAACCTGAGTGAAATTCATAGAAGATGGGGCATTTCTCCTAAAGAAGGAGCTTCTAAGTATCTTATTATTGAGTGACATGCCTGGTAAGAGCTTTCCATGAGCATCAAAGGGAGGAAAAAACGGTATTAACGTTAGGGACACCGCACATGGCTCCTGGTTGTGGTTTGTAACTTTTCTCAGCTGACGAAGAGGTTGAAATTCACAGTGTTCTTTGCAGGACTTGTGGGATGGTGGTATTTTAATCCCATGAAAGTAGTTAAGAGAAATTCTACCATCTGAAAATCTGCCCTTGTTCTCTATGCAGTGTCAGATTTCAGCCAATGGGCACACTTACCTATAATAGGCTGGGTCTGAATTTTTCCTGAGGCTATTTATTTGCTTCTGTTAGAGCGATTTGTCTTGTATGAGCAGACTTGCAGTAGCAGAGTCCTGTGACTTGAGAAAAGGTTTTGGGAGAAACTCTTAGAATGCACATTAAAAAAAAAAACATTAAGTATAGTTGATTTACAATATTGTGTATCAGGTGTAAAGCAGAGTGATTCAGTTATATACACACACACACACATATATATATATATCCAGATTATTTCCATTATAAGTTATTATAACATATTGAATATAGTTCCCTGTGCTATACAGTAAATCCTTGTTGCTTATCTATTTTATGTATGGTAGTGTGTATCTGTTAATCCCATACCCCTAATTTATCCTTTACCTCGTTCCCCTGTGGTAACTAGAAGTTGGTTTTCTATGTCTGTGAGTCTGTTTTTGTTTTGTATATAGATTCATTTGTATTATTTTTTAGATTCCACATATAAATGATATCATATAACATTTGTCTTTCTTTGTCTGACTTCACTTAGTATGATCATCTCAAGGTCCATCCTCGTTGCTGCAAATGGTATTATTTCATTCTTTTTTACGACCGAGTAATATTCCATTATGTATAGGTACCACATCTTCTTAAACCAGTCGTCTGTTGTTGGGCACTTGGGCTGTTTTAGAATGGACAAATTTAACCCTAGATGAATGCATCCCTTCCTCCTTTGGACCAGAGAAGGACATCATTTTCCATGGTAGCTGCACATCCTGTGACTTCAGTTTACAGACTGGGTTCTGGAGATGCAATTAGAACAGAATGCCGGACTTCCCTGGTGGCGCAGTGGTTAAGAATCCACCTGCCAGTGCAGGGGGATACGGTTTCGAACCCTGGTCCGGGAAGATCCCACATGCCGGGGAGCACCTAAGCCTGTGCGCCACAACTACTGAGACTGCATGCCACAACTACTGAAGCCCATGTGCCTAGAGCCCGTGCTCCGCAACAGAAGCCACTGCAATGAGAGGCCTGTGCACCGCAACAAAGAGTAGCCTCTGCTCGCTGCAACTAGAGAAAAGCCCACGCGCAGTAACGAAGACCCAATGCAGCCAAAAATAAATAAATAAAATTAAAAAAAAAAGACAGAATGTCAACTGTTAAACAGCATCTATCTTTGTGTCTAATGGTGCCACATGGATATTTTTGAATTCATTCCCGATTACTAAGTACCTATTTTTTTGAACTTCCTTGATGTGTAAGCACGGTGCCGTACTCGGGATACAAGAAAGAGAAGGCCCACAACCCAATCCAAAAATGGGCAGAAGACCTAAACAGACATTTCCCCAAAGAAGACATACAGATGGCCAAGAAGCACATGAAAAGATGCTCAACATCACTAATTATTAGAGAAATGCAAATCAAAACTACAATGAGGTATCACCTCACACCAGTTAGAATGGGCATCATCAGAAAATCTGCAAACAACAAATGCTGGAGAGGGTGTGGAGAAAAGGGAACCCTCTTGCACTGTTGGTGGGAATGTAAATTGATACAGCCACTATGGAGAACAATATGGAGGTTCCTTAAAAAACTAAAAATAGAATTACCATATGATCCAGCAATCCCACTACTGGGCATATACCCAGAGAAAACCATAATTCAAAAAGACACATGCACCCCAATGTTCATTGCAGCACTATTTACAATAGCCAGGTCATGGAAGCAACCTAAATGCCCACGGACAGATGAATGGATAAAGAAGTTGTGGTACATATATACAATGGAATATTACTCAGCCATAAAAAGGAACGAAATTGGGTCATTTGTTGAGACGTGGATGGATCTAGAGACTGTCATACAGAGTGAAGTAAGTCAGAAAGAGAAAAACAAATATCATATATTAACGCATGTATGTGGAACCTAGAAAAATGATACAGATGAACCAGTTTGCAGGGCAGAAGTTGAGACACAGATGTAGAGAACAAACGTATGGACACCAAGGGGGGAAAACCGCGGTGGGGTGGGGATGGTGGTGTGCTGAACTGGGAGATTGGGATTGACATGTATGCAATAATGTGTATAAAATTGATGACTAATTAAAAAAAAAAAAGAAAGAGAAGGCCCAGCACGGTCAGGGTCTAATAGGAAAGAATAAATAGTGAAAGAATAAATGAAATAGATAGATAGGTAAATAGATACATACATACATACGTAAACAAACAGTGAAAAAATAAATTGGATAAACAAACAAATAGTGAAAGAATAAATTGGAGTCTAATAGGAAAGAATAAATAGTGAGCAAGCAAAGAAATCAAACATTGTGGTGGGCTCCCTGCCTGCTCCAGGCATGGTCTCCGTGGAGACGGTCTCAGTTAAAAATGGAGGAGTGGAGTTTGAGTATCACGGCATCTAGCGCAAATGACTAGTTCTCCCCAGTCTCCAGCGATGCTTGAAGATTGCGTTGAACATTATCCACTTCAGATTCCCTCCCAAACATCTCCTGCCCTCCTCTGTGCTCCAGATGGCTGACCCATAGTGGGCTGCATGAACAGATCCCTTTGTCCTTTGCTTCGCATCAGTTGGACTGTTGGGGAACTGCTGTATTATCCACAGGGCATCCAAATGAGTTTCAGGAGGGAGGTCAGGCTATGATCCTCCCTGCTCTTTCCCTGTGTGACCACACTAGCTGGTGTAGGGGGCTCCCCGTTTCTGGATTCTGGTTCCTGGTCCCTCAGACCCAGGATAGGAATGGCTCCCTCTGTACCTAAACCCACAGGACTTCCACACCCCACCCCGTGCACTCCCTTATACCTCCTGAGCCAGTTTCTCACACAATTGTGAGTAATTCTTCACTAAATCTTAATGACTTATATCCGAGGATGCCATCTTTTGCTGGATGCAATCTTGACTTTATAAATACCATGCACACATGCACACAAAATATACCATGCACAGAGTGGAAAATTCTAACAGGATACCTTGTGCAGTCTTCCCCTCTCCTTGCATATATGTCCTTCCTCTCTCTTTTATTCTTTCCTTCCTTCCTTCCTTTCTTCCTTCCTTTGCTCTGTGTCTTTAGAATAAAGTAGCCAAAAGGTGACAGTGTATAGTATTTCAGTTCCTTCAATACACAAGTGGCACATCCACATGCAAAGGATTCATCAGAGACAGTGTTCTCTTAGTAAACCATTTTTATTTCAGCCTCCCCGTGTACATGATAATCAAATTGTTGCAGTCATTGGCACATTGAAGAAAAATAAGATATAGTAGGTTTAATCCATCTAGACTGAAAAATGTTTTCCTTTGTTTCAACTCAAATACTTAGTGGGGAGAATAAGGAAGCCTGCAGTCCAATGATTAAGTAAATGGAAAAACAGTAGGAATGCAACTTCTCCCCGACTGCTCTGTGAAGTAGTGTATTTTAAGTCTTGTTTTCCACCGACTTGTGAACTGTGTATTAGTCCCATGCTTAAACTCACTACATCAAGCTTAAATTAAAAATAGTTCCAATTCTCCAGCTCTTGATAGAGTTTGAACTTAAAACTTGACTTCTGCTTCCTTTTACTAACAAAAACTTTAGTGCCTCTGTCATAATTTTATTTCATAGGGTTGTTAGTCCAGCAAATGCTGTTTGTGACATCTTAGGATTGTCACAAACGGGCTTTCATACCAGGCAGGTTCAGCCAACCTAGTCCAGGCATAAGAGCCATGGAACCAAGAAGAGGGCTGACAGTGGAGGGATTTATGTCTGTGGACCAACACCAGGGGAGAGGCTCTCTTTCATTTAATGGTGTTTATTAAATGACGCTTCTTGTGTACCCCTCCCTGATTGCATTTTCCTTCTCTCTTCCCCTAGATATGTGCACCATCTTGAACTGTTGTTTGCCATCCTTATTCACATCTTCATACTTTTGTAACAGGGTCGTGCATTCCGAAACGGTGTTTGTTTTACACAGTTTAAGTGTTTATAAACATAGAGTGATACCATATATCTTTCTGCAACTCGGGCTTGGAATTTTATCCTTAAGGCAATGGGGACTCCCTGTAGAGATTTCAGCTGGAAAAGGGACTTGAGGCTGAGTTTCCTAAGAACTCTGTGAAATTAGCCTAATATAGAGACAAGATGATGGAGATTAAGAGAGCTTGCGGGAGGGGCTTCCCTGGTGGCACAGTAGTTAAAAACCTGCCTGCCAATGCAGGGGGCACGGGTTCGAGCCCTGGTCTGGGAAG
The DNA here is from genome assembly GCF_965194825.1 of Balaenoptera physalus. NCBI lineage: Eukaryota > Metazoa > Chordata > Mammalia > Artiodactyla > Balaenopteridae > Balaenoptera > Balaenoptera physalus. The sequence goes on from NC_138903.1 coordinate 5,187,170, forward strand.
ATCCCACATGCCACGGAGCAACTAAGCCCGTGCACCACAACTACTGAGCCTGTGCTCTAGAGCCCACAAGCCACAACTACTGAGCCCACGTGTCACAACTACTGAAGCCCACGCGCCTACAGCCCGTGCTTCGCAACGAGAGAAGCCACCGCAATGAGAAGCCCGCACACCGCAACGAAGAGTAGCCCCCGCTTGCCGCAACTAGAGAAAGCCCGCGTGCAGCAACGAAGACCCAACGCAGCCAAAAATAAATAAATAAATAAATTTATTAAAAAAAAAAAAAAAAGAGAGAGCGAGAGCTTGAGGAATTTCCTCGAAGCCATGCTTTCGCAGAATGAGGACAGGACATGAACCAAGCTCCAAAGCTCTTGCAGGGTCTTAGGGGAAGGGCAGCCGTGAGAAGAAAAGCAGATGGGAAGAGGTGTCTGAGACTCCGTGACCTGGAGGTCTTCAAGTGCACTGCCGGCTTGGTTCTGGGTTAGAGTGAAGGAGTCCCGTTCCTCTGTGTGTGTCTGAGTTACCTGGTGAGATCTGTCCCGGGCGACGGGGAGCTGGAGGGGACGTTCTCCATCCTTGAAGCCTCGTACTTCAGTAACAGGTCCTGGAAGTTGGAGGTTTTGCCCTTTTCTGTCTAGAACCTTCTGCTATTGGAGCTGGTCTGTGCAGGTACCTCTGCTAGATGGGCTGGGCTCGTCCGTGAGGAATCCCTGTTTCCTGTGGAGTCAGCAGAGCCACCCTCTCGCCATCTGTGGATTTCATCTCTGGCTTCGGTCGGTCCGCTGTGAAGGAGGTGATGGTGTGGAGGGTTCCTGTTTCAGAGTTCAAGATTGCCAGCACCCAGCAAGGTCAACCTGACTGTACTTCTCACTTCAGAACTTCCTTGGTTATAATCCCCTGCTCGGAAATTCTAAAAGCAACTTGATGGCGTTGCAGTTCTGACACCGCCATCAAAAAAGATCACTCTGACAAAGATGAGGAGGGAAGAATCTTTAAAAATACATGAAGTTATATAAAGCAGAGTACCTCCTGACAGAGGAATACAGTGTGGTTGCAAAAAGGATGGCAAAGTGCTTTATGCACCGCTATATAAAATCTCCAGAAAGCTGTTAAGTAAAACAAAGGGAGGAACAGGAGAGTTTATATAATATGCTACTTTTTGTTTAAGAAAGGAGAGTGATAAAATAATTCATACGTGAATACAGAAGCATTAGAAGGATACAGAAGGAGTGGCCAGAAATGGAGGAGAGGGCTAAGTAGGTAGAAGACTATGATGCATGCCTTTCAATATAATTATTGTTTTGAGGCATATAAGTTTTTACTTACTAAAATACATTTCAACAAGATCTAATTCAGTTGCTTTTTAATTGACATTCATTTCCCATAGTTGATCATTATGCTATGCTTATGTAAAATGATAACATGAGGGATTATGGGGTGAGGGCAAAAAGGAAACTATTATTTTTTCAACTTTTCAGTAAGTTTAACATTCAACTAAATAGTTCAAAATTAAAAAAAATTTTTTTTTTAAAGATGATACACAAACAGCTGTTAAGCACGTGAAAAGGCATTCAGCATCATTGGCTATGTGAGAAATGCAAATTAAAAGCACAGTGAGACAGTATTTATATTGCAGACAGAATGGCTAAAATTTTTTTAAAATGACAACAAACATTTTATGGGAGAAACTGGCTCTCTTATGTCCAACCACACTGGAATAAGGTTGGACAAATTCTTACAAAATTAAACATGCATCTCTCTTTTGACCCAGAAATTCTACTTCTAGGTGTTTACCCATGAAAACTGATTATGCAAGAACGGTAATAACAGCTTTAGTTACAACTGTCCCAAAGTGGAAACAACCCAAATGTGCAAGAGGAGAAGGGGTGAACTGTTTGTCATATTCATACGATGCATATGTTTATTGTATATTGTTCAAAGGAACAAACTGCTGATACATCCGACAACATGGATAAAGCACAGACATAACAATGAATAAAAGAAACCTGATGCTGAAGAATTCATACCGCACTTACATGAGGTGCTAGAGCAGGCAAAACTAACCTAAGGGGAAAAGAAATACAACTGTGGGTGCCCTTGTTGGAGGAGTGACTGGGAAGAGACAAGAGAGCTTTCTTTTTTTTTTAATTTATTATTTTTTAAATTAATTAATTTTATTTTTGGCTGCGTTGGGTCTTTGTTGCTGTGCGCGGGCTTTCTCTAGCTGCAGTGAGCGGGGGCTACTCTTCGTTGCGGTGTGCGAGCTTCTCATTGCGGTGCTTCTCTTGTTGTGGAGCATGGGCTCTAGGAGCGTGGGCTTCAGTAGCTGTGGCACGCGGGCTCAGTAGTTGTGGCTCGCGGGCTCTAGAGCACAGGCTCAGTAGTTGTGGTGCACAGGCTTAGTTGCTCCGCGGCATGTGGGATCTTCCCGGACCAGGGCTCGAACCCGTGTCCCCTGCTTTGGCAGGCAGATTCTTAACCAGGGCGCCAACGGGGAAGCCCAAGAGAGCTTTCTGAAGAGATGGAAACATTCTGCATGGCACTAGAGTTCTGGATTATGGAGCTATATCCATTTGTCAAAACTGTGCAGTTAATTTTTGTGTATTTCAAGTGTAATACTTGTGTATGCATATTTTATTTCAGAAGAAGGACTGCAAAGATGATAAGTACATGGGAGGTGGGGGTGGACAGAGATACAGATGACAGATTAGCAAAATATTGGTAATTATTGAAGTGGAGAGAGAGATTCTTGGAATTTCATTACATCATTTTCTTTAGTTTTTAGATAGTTGGTATTTTCCATAGTGAAAGTTCAAAATAATTTTAAAAAGCAAAGGAAATACCAGTTTTTCTCTAAAGGGAAGCAGTAGCTTTTTTGTTTGTTTGTTTCCTTATTAAGATGGGAGTTTTATGGTGTGTTTTACGCTGACAGGAGTAGTAGGGTCCTGGGGGTTGAGGAGAGCATTTGTCAACACAAGATGACAACACAAGTTGCCAGATGACATTGACAATTAAAAGAACATCTTAAAATGTGCAGCAATAAGATTATAATAAAAGAACGTCAGGAGCATTGAATCCCAGGCTTATGGAAAATGCTCAGGAACTCTAAACAGTATTTTGGAATTAGCTTTTGGCTAAGAAGACCAAGCAGACCCAAGCCCATTACTGAGAGCAGATGGTAAGTTAGCAGACATAAAGGGAGACCAGGACTACTTCAAAGCCAGGTTTTCCTTTGCCTTTTCTACACAAGAAAATGGTATTCACGTTTTAAAGGTTAAAGCAAAGAGAGTTGGGAGGGATTTAAGCCTTCAATAAGTGAGGAAACAATGAGAGGACACGACTTTATAAAATAAATTCAAACTCAGGGACAAAGGCTGTTAGCTAGTTCAGCCCATTGAGTAATCATGGTTCACAAGAGACTATGGAGGCGTAAGAGATGACTAATGTTGACCCAGTTTTTTCTTTTTTGTTTTCTTTTGCTTTTTTTTTTTTTTTAAGGTAAAGATAACATTCTGGAAATTACAGACAGGTCAATTAGATAGATGATAATCCTTAACGTTCTAGAAGAGATACTCTCACAGATGTCTTGAGGGCCCACAATAAATGAAATAGTGATTTCTAGAAGCTCCATTGGTTTGTTTGCTAAGAGCCATTCCCTGCTCTCCTAGTTTTATGAGAATCCATGGGTATAACTTGTCTGGTCATCAACATGTGATTTGACAGTTTTCCTCTTGCTCTTCTGGAGAAGAAGACGCATGTATAAATGAATGTGGGTAAAGCCAGAGATTTCTGCAACTGTTTATTTACAGGCGGTTGAACAAGGCTGGTGATAATTTTGCCCCACCCACTGCAAGGCTGTGTGTTTGGATCTCACACCTGGAAAGGGTCCTGAGGCTAGTGCACGCACATGACGTATTTCTGTCTGCAACTATGCCTACGTTTACCTATTCATCCATATCTCTGAGGCTTCATCTACCTACCTACACATCATAAAATTAAGCCACCTTCTTCCTTATTTACACATTAAAAATTAGCCACTTGCTCTGCTCAGGGAATGGAGTGGCCCTATTGTTTGAATGTTCTGTTTAAGGCTATGGAAACACTTTCTTTCTACTCTTGTTCTTGCAAATAATCCAAGATTGTATCAGCAACACCTTCCAGTATTTCTTTTCTTTTTTGGCCACTCCATATGGCGTAGCATGTGGGATCTTAGTTTCCTAACCAGGGATCGAACCCTTGCCCCCTGTAGTGGAAGCGTGAAGTCTTAACCACTGGACCGCCAGGCAAGTCCCTTCCAGTCTTATTAAATAGAGCACACAGAACAAAAGTTATCACATGCTTGGTGATTCCTCATCTTGCAAATCATCAAGGATGTTTGAACTTAGGTTATTTTGGAGGAGAGGCAGAGGAGGAAGAGAGGGCTGGGCACAGGACAGAATAAATAGTGACAACTTGGGGTCGTTACTAGAATTAGATTTTAATTACTATCTTGTACTTTTCATTCTTTTCTGTCCTAAAAGTGAAATTCTAAAGTCATTATTAGAGGCTTCTGGATATTTGTCTTAAGGGCCACCTGTTTTTTACTAGAAGTATTTGTGATGGTTTTTAAAAAAATCAGTTAATGAAGGTGCTATTCTAAAGGACTACCCTACGATGTGGAGAAAAAATGCGATACACTGTTCACGTACTGTCATACATCAAATTTGCATTACTATGTGCACGTAGCCCCTTAGCTAATAATCACCGATGAATTAGAAAAGCAGGGATTTACGATGGCACATCCAACTCGCAGCAGTGTTAATGAGCGTTCCCGGTGATTCTGCAAAGATAAGGTTGAAGCAAATTGCTGGGAAAATACAGACATACTCACAGCCTTCTCATAGTTTCTTTCATTAACATTGTGCTACAATTTTAAGGACCATCTCTCTTTAGTTGCCAGCCATTTAGTGAGGAAAATCAATTCTGGTTTTAAGACACCTTCTCACTTCCTGCCCCGCTACCTTCTGACTTGCACTGATTATCTTTGGGTGTGTGATACTGTTGGCAGCCTTCAGAAAGACGATAACTTAGCACATAATTATGTGATGTTTGGAGCAGTCCTCTAACGTTTTCCTTGGTTGTTCAAACTGTAATCTATTGGAGAAAAGGAATGGTATTTTGAACTTGTTTGATCATCTCAGTCTGAAATATAATTGTGATTGAAATAACTCTAATAGATAGTTTATAATAACAATCTCCATCGTGGATATGATGATGGAGAGGATGTGAGATTCAGGGTCAGAAGATCTGGGCATTTACCAGCTCTGTGACCTTGGGCAAGTCACCCCCTTCCTCCAGCTTCAGGTTGTTTCCTCTCCGAAGGTGGGAGAATGGTAATCACTTTGCAGGACTGGTGCAAGAGTTGTCCAAGGCAATGCATGGAACAGCTCTGTGGAGTACATACATAAGAACGTCTTAGCTTCCCTTCATGTTTCATCACCTCCTTTCCCTCCCATTTCCTTCCTTTCCTTTATGTTTTAAATACCTTGCAGGACATTTGGTGCTGTCCAAAACATCCATAAGACGTTTGGTCCATAAGGCATTTGGACCACACCAAAAGGTCCTTGATATTAGGTCATATTTGGTCCTGTCCAAAACATCCATGGCGTCATTTGGTCCATGCCAAAAGGTCCTTGATATGTGGTCATATTTGGTCCTGTCTAAAACGTCCATGGAGACAATTGGTCCACACCAAAAGGTCCATGATATTTAGTGCCGTCCAGAACCATTTGGCATGGACCAAATATGCTCTTGGATGTTTTGGACAAGGCCAAATATCAAGGATCATTTGGCAAGAAACAAATGACTTATGGATGTTTTGGACAGGACCAGATATCAAGGATCTTTTGGCCTGGACCAAATGTCTTATGGATGTAGTGGACACTACCAGATGCCTGCTAACCAAAATAAGCTTCTCTTCTCTTGCTGCTCTGAGAACAAAAATCTCCTTAGTTTGTTTTGTGGGCAATCTTTCAGAATTCACATCTTGACTGCATAATTCGTAAACCTATGCTCCTTTTGACTTCCCATGTATAATTTGGTGTTCGAAAGTATCAGAAAAGCAAGTTAAAGGCAGATACTTCAAAGACATGGAACTTATGAGTTTGATTTTGATTTGCTGAGTCCAGTGTAGGTGGAAAGTCTCAGGAAGCAGAAATAATGGGATAGTCAAAAAATAACAACAATTAATATCAAAATGTAAATATAGGAATGTTAACAAGGAAAACACATAAAAATGGCAAAATTATGTTAGAAGTAACAATGCCACAGACTTTTTGCTTAAGATCTCTGGGCATCCTGCAATCAATATCTTCTAAAATTTCACTTTCACACCTTTATTAGCAGATTTATGACCTGAATAAAATGTAAATTGAAATTTTTCTTAACCTTAGGCAGAGGATGAAATACTTTCAAAAAGTGGGATAGGCTTATTTGTTTTGTGGGTTTAACCAGTAATGGAAATAATGATTTCTGGGCCTTGGTGTTTATTTCTAACACACTCTAGCAGGCTTGAGACCATGAGCGACTTTATATGTATTAAGCTAGGACACCGCTACGGCTTCTGGTCAAGCCTATTGGAGTTGCTGATTAGAAATGCGAATGTCTAAATTTAGAAATAATCTGTTGCACAACTTTTGTACCCCTGGATACTGAAAGTATGAATCAGTCAGTGTTCCTGTGATGGTTAATATTATGTGTCAACTCGAGTGGACCGTGAGGTGACTAGATATTTGGTCAAACATTATTCTGGGTGTTTCCCTGAGGGTGTCCCAGATGAGACGAACATTTAAATCAATAGATTGACTGAAGCAGATTGTCCTCCATATTGTGGTGGGCCTCACCTAATCAGTTGAAGGCCTGACTAGCACAAAGGACCGACCTTCCCTGGAGTAAGAGAGAATTTTGTGTTTGGTGGATTTCAAACTGGACCATTGGCTCTTCCTGGTTCTATAGCAGCTCCTGGCCTTTGCATTTGAACTAGGAAATCAGCTGTGCACATTTTGGATTTGCCTGTCTCCATAATAATGTCAGCCAATTCCCAATAACAGTATATATATTATATATGTTCTGTTTCTCTAGAGAACCCTGTTTCGTTTCTCTGGAACTACCCTCTCGACTTATACAGACATCATAAAAATGGGTTAAAGTCTTTTCCAAAAACCCCCAGGTCATAGGTCAGTACAACAGCATTCCATTAGTATAAATGCTTCTTCAGGACCTCATTTGGAATGCAATGGCAGAATTCAGACTTTCTGCTTAGCAACAAAGATCATTTCATTGATTATTTTCATTTTGTGCTCATTTACCCTCGTTTAAATCAACAAACCTAAGCTCAAACCCAACATGCATGAGAGACAGATTATTATCAGATAAGGTTCTTGCATAACTGCACTGACTTGTGTGAAGAACTCTTTGCGGGAGTTGGGGAGAGGGTCTGACCTGGAAATATACAGGGGTCAAGGTCACACACATATCATCTCTTGAGACGCTGCTGAGAACTGAGGTCACCCTTTCATAATGAGAAGAAACAGAGCCTTTCTGTTCATTTTTCTCCTTGCAGTCAGAGCCGCATCAGTGCCACGAGAGACACAGCTGGACAGACCCCAGGAGAGACACAAGAGCTTCTTGTTAGGGGTCAGAGAACTTTTTCTGCAAAGGGACAGAGAGTAAACATTTTAGGCTTTGCTGGCCAGTGTTGGTCACAAAGAACTCAACTCTATCACTTTAGTGCAAAAGTCACCGTGGCCGTTTCATACACAATGAACATGGCTGTGCTTCGATAAATCTATATTTATGGACCCTAAAATTTGAATTTCATATACTTTTCACATGCTATAACATTGTCTTTTGATTTGGGGAGAAAACTATTTTAAAAAATAAGAACCATTCTTAGTGTACAGTCTGCACAGTATTGGGCAGCAAGCTGGATCTGGCCCATCGGGTGCAGTTTGCAAGCCCTGTTCTGTAGAATCAGCTTCACTGGCGCTTTCGATGTGCAAGTATTCACCAGGGAAAGGAATAGTCCCTTTCCCCTCCCCGGACCGAATATTACAGAAAGCGCTGAACTTAATGAATACTCCTACTAATATTTTATCCACATCTATATTTATCTAATTAATTTGGTATAACAGTAATAAAAAGAATGGTGGAAGGAACCTTATTACATATATGTATATATTATATATATGTATATATTATATATATGTATATACTATATATATGTATATATATATTTGTTTATGGTATCAGTATTTCGTTCTTACTCCCCTCTGAAAGGTACCAATCAAAGCCAGTTATAAAACACTGAAGTTTTAGCCAGATCTCATTATGAGAAACATTATAAAGATGATCGTGGATTTTTTTTTTGAGGGGGTTGTCCACCTGTTCTGGGGTGGGTCCCTGAATTGATGTGGGTCTCAGGCTTTTCATCACTAGAAGAGGAGATCGGTCTGCTTCAAGTGTAGGCAAACTTCTTCCTACAAGGCCAGACAGTAGATGTTTCAGGGGCCATCCCACTTCTGTTGGAACTATACAAGTCTGCTGTTAGAACGCTCAAAAGAAGCTATCACAATATGGATAGCATGTAATCAAAAGGCAGAGGCTGGGTTCCAATATAAAACGTTATTTACAAACGTAGGCAGGAACCCAGGTTTGGGTCCTAGTTTCCTGACCTCTAGTTAAGATGTTCTTAAAATACCATCACGGACCTGGAAATCAGATGAATTTCGCTTCACCAAAGTGGACCACCAGAGGAGGCCTGGCAAAGCTTTCTCCCTTTAGCTTTCCAAGAAGTCATTTTCATCTGCATTTTATAAATAGAAAAACTGGTGCAAAAGGAGTGCTAGTTGCATGTGGTAATTATGTCTTTCCTTAACTCATTTCTTCCATAAGACGTATCAGGAGCTCAAAGAAACTGATATGTTTTCAAAAAAGAGCAGTGATTCGTGTGGAGGTGACTTACAGAGAAGCATTCACTACAATTATTTCATCTCTTATTTGTTGGATATGGAGACTTGTGCATTTTAAATATTGTCAGCAACAAACTTCATTTGCAGCATTTTCTGTCTCCTTTTGTTTACAAGATAAGCAACAGGTTAAATTTCAATTCCCAATGGGTCATTTGTAGAGACGTGGATGGACCTTCAGAAAGAGAAAAACAAATATCATGTATTAACACATATATGTGGAATCTAGAAAAATGCTACAGATGAACCGGTTTGCAGGGCAGAAATAGAGACACAGATGTAGAGAACAAATGTATGGATACCAAGGGGGGAAGGAGGGTGGGATGAACTGGGAGATTGGGATTGACATATATACACTAATATGTGTAAAATAGATCATGAGAATGTGCTGTATAGCACAGGGAGCTCTACTTCACTGTACAGTAGAACCTAACACAACATTGTAAAACAACTCTACCCCAATAAAAAAAATTTTTTTTTTTAATTTCAATTACCATCCTAACAAACTAGAGTCTTCCTCATGTGGAACTCTAGTTTCTTATTTCATTATTTCTCACATGTACTATTCTAAGGAAAACAGCTTAGAGGTCTATAACTTCAGGCTACATGAAGCAAAATGTCTAATCATGAAAATCCCAGGAAATGTATTTGAAGTCTCCCCAGAAGGGGCTTGCATTCCTTGAAAGTGCTAAGGGCCATGCCTGAGCCCGTCCGCCTTTAGTGAGGGATTCTGAGAACCCTCTCCCATATAACAAGACACTCTCCGTGGGAAGACTTGGAGCCTCTGTGAACACAGGTGTGCGTGTTGTGTAAATGGTTTGCTGGATGGAATGGTATGTGTGTGACTTCCATGGGTCGTGGCTTCCAAGGAGATATGCTGTGAGGGGTGAGATGCTCTTGTAAGGAACACACACACACAGAACAGTGGCTCCTGGAAGCTGCTGAATTAACAAAAATTAAACCAACGAAGAAGAAAACCTTGTACGTGAATGGGCCGTGGTGATGGCGATCCTCCACCAGCTTAGCACAGTGCGGTGCAGAAAATTTCATGGATGCATTTTCTTTATGAAGGAGCTCAGTGAGAATATCTGCAGGTGTTTTAGGCAGATGGTATCGGGAAATCTTTTCTCAAGTTGCCTCTCAAGAAAGTGGTGCTTGGGACTTCGCTGGGGGTCCAGTGGTTAACCCTTGGTACTTCCACTGCAGGGGGCATGGGTTTGATCCCTGGTTGGGAAACTATGATCCCGCATGCAGCAGGGCATGGCCAAAAATTAAGGAAAAAAAAAAAAAAAGAAAGAAAGAAAGTGGAGCTTGTAAGAGTTGCAGCAAACCAATCTGGATATTAAGTTGACTGTTAGTGTCGATTTTTCATCCAGATGTGTCACATTTTGGTTGATAGGAGACTAAATGCTGATCTTTGAAATTCCTGATTTGGGATGAATTTTTCTAATGATCCATTGAAATGTTTAATGTAAAATCTTAAAATCAATGTGTGGTTTGAGTTATGCTTTAATGATCTCAGATTTTTGGTGTATCAGCAAGTGGCCTGAAGGTATAATTAACTGATGGTTGTTAAATATTTATTTGGTGACTTGATTTAATTTCAGTTTCCTCCACTAGATCAACATTAATTGAAGACTGAGACTTTGTTACCTCAGCATATAGTAGTAGGTACTCAATGAATATTTGTGAAATGAATTAAAAAATGAATGAATGTTATATTTGAATATGACGTTAAGTTTTCCCTTATGTGTGTAAGATAATCAGTAAATATTTATTTTAGGGATTTAAATAGAAACTCCTTGAGTTCCTATTCTTTTATTTCTAAAGTGGTACTCAGAGGAATTACCTGAAAAAAGTCTAAGATCCTTTTAGATACACTAACATTTGCATATATAAGTCAAATTTATATCATCTCAGTGTTTCCTATTTGGTTCAGGGTCTATAACCCTGCCAAAGGAATTTAAAACACCTGGGTTCTTTTGTGTACTACTTCATGAGACCTGAGGTTTGTTTAGAGAGTTCTTTGTCTCCTGGTGATTTTTCTTTTCTTTTTTTTTTTAACACCAGCGTAATGGGTGAGGTCATTCAGGGAGAGCACGTAGAACAAAAAACGAAAGGAACCAAGTGCAGAAAGTGTATGTATACGTTAAAATGTTAAACATGCAAATAAATAAATATTTGTCAAGTTCCCAAAGGTCTGGGAATAAAATGAGATAAAAATGAGGCAGGCTTAGTAAGGCTAAAGAGTGGTAACGGTGTGCAGCATTGGATAGAAATTGCAGCCAGGTCCTAATCATACTAAATCCAATGAAAGCAACATAAACCTTGAACATTCTATTCTTTGTCATTTTTAAATATTAATATAAGAGATAGTCTCTCTTATCTGTAATGTCAAGCACAGAGTTAATTCATATTTTACAATATTTCTTCAATTTGAAAATATGGAAATAAGTCAATATTGTAACGTACCTTAAACAAATAGGCATCAAACGTTATGATATTTTAACCTACCAGATTAAAGTTAAAAAGAAAGAAAATGTCAAGTATTGGTGAAAATAGAATCAACTTTCACACATATTTAGTAAATTATTACAAAAAATCATTGGGTGGTATCAATTTAAGTTGAAAATACACCTACTCGATGAGACAGGAATTCTGCTCCTAGATATGTATCCCTGAGAAATGAGTGCATATTCCCATCAAAAGATACAGATAATACTGTTTACAGGAACTGTGTTCATCATAGCCCCAAACTGTATAGACTCCAGATGTCCATCATTAAGATGATGGAATGGTTCTCTATTCTTAATATAGAATATTATATATTAGTAAGGGAATGACTGATTCATGTAACAGTATGAGTGAATATCACAGGTATAATATTGAGCAAAATAAACAACACACAGAAGAGTTCTTGTATGTTTCCATGGCTAGGAATTTCCAAAACATACAGAATGTATGATGGGAACAAAAACAGTGGTTAACTCTGGGGAGATGTTGATTGAAAAGGGAGAAAAGGGAGCCTTTAGGTGGTGAGGGAAAAGTTTTATATATTAATCTTGGACTTGTTTGCAGGGACATATTTGTGTAGAAAAAATTATCAAGCTCTGCTCATGTGCCTTTTAATATAAGCTATAGTATAAGAAATATGCACTGTATTTTAGAATCCATTATTTAAAGTTGAGTGTTTTCATAAAGATATACTCTTTCCTTCTTAATTTCCAAATTGGGAATTTCACCATCCCAACTTTATGCATTTCAGCCATATCTCATGAGGAAGACTTAGAATTAAAATATGTAGATTTTATAAGAAAGAAAAAAAAAATCTCCCAGGTATCCCACTGCCCCCTTTGGTTTGCCTTGACAGGAAGTCATTATTTCTGTGTGATTGAAAATAGAGCCGTGTGTTGGCCAAGCCCCAGTTATGTTTCCTGCAAGCCAGTTCAAGAGCTGAGGAGAAATGCAATTACTTCTCAGGGTTTGTGCAGGGCACTTCATATCCATTACTGCGAGACTGTGAAGTCCTTCCTTGTACAGGTTTGTGCCAGTGGAAGGCTAACATAATCATGCAGGATCGGGGGCAGTTATAGGATTTCCTTGGAGTTTCCTTTTCCTAATGAATAGCTCCTTCATTGTCACGGATTGACCTTTGAACACTAATGTAAATCTTATGACTGATTGTTTTATTAATTGCTAGAACCTTGTTCGCTGGGGTTGTTAAGTCACCCTAAGCAAGGGCCCCCTGCAATTAATCTTTTTCTAATTCTTGACACGATGGTTTACAATTATTGATTTCTTTGTTTAAAACCGATTAGATATTTTAGTCTTTTACAAACTGACACAAAGCTGCGGGTCCCTGAAATGACTGGAGTGTCAACAGAAAAGAGCCCTTAGCCAGCCATCGAAGTTTGGTCTCTAAAGCTAAAATTCATTTACATGCAAAAGTAGCTTTAAGCTGAGAGCATCCTTTGCAAGGATCCACATATTCCACTCACAGAGCTATGTTTGATCTGTCCCGTGTCTTCGGTTGGTGACTGACAAGGACAATTCAGACCTGCCTTGTACCTTATAAATCAGAGCCAACAGGTACAGATTTAGCCCTGAGTATCTCTGTCACTGAGTGTTCAGGACCAGCAACAGGAGAGAAAGTACCCAGGCATCTTTATACAACAGCTGTTTATATTCTGAACCATCCTCTGAAACAAAATGGTAGGTGTTCATGGTCCAAACCAATGGAAATATGATAACGTGTCTCATGATTGCAGGATGCATCCATTTCATGTTTTCCTTTTCTCAGTTCACTTTGCTCCTGGGAAATGGACCCTTTAAAGAAAAACAAATAAAGTAACCTCAAGTAGGGCAGGGAATGACAATCCTGCCCGAGAGGAACACAGGGACATCAACTTCGTGTTCTCAAGGTTCATACTGTACTGTCTCTTGACCTCTCAGCATCTTGTGCTCTCTCTGCTTGGTTTCTGCTGACCCTTTAATTCATCTCTCGGACCTCCTGTTGCTCCTGATTGATTTACTGCTCTAGCTCTCTGCCCTTTGGCTTGGTATCCTGCTGCATTTCTTGCCTTCTTTTGCCTGCATTGGCACTTTTGGGTACATCAAACTTTTTGTCACTAAAGTCTTCTGCTAGGCTGCCAAAGCCTCTCCCACTGAAATATCCTAATAGGATGATCTATCAGTTCTCTCCTCATATTGGCCCTGGTGGGAAAATACTTGCTCCTCAGTGCTGGCAGATAAATATTTTGCTTTTGAATATGTCTTTTCTGTTACCTGGAGATTTAGGAGGAATATATCCTGTAGGAAAATACCTTTAGCCTTACAACTTTTTTCTCTAAGATTAAAAATATGTTCCAGTTAGCTTAATACGCCAGTTAATATTTCTTTATCTGTACTAGAACACATGGCATCCACATATACTTGACCTTTGAACAACACACGGGGTGGAGGTGCTCACCCCCGGCAGAGTCAAAAATCAGTGTATAACTTTTTTTTCTTTTTTTGGCTGCGTTGGGTCTTTGTTGCTGCGCGTGGACTTTCTCTAGTTGCAGCGAGCAGGCACTACTCTTCCTTGCGGTGAGCGGGCTTCTCATTGTGGTGGCTCCTCTTGAACAGAGCACGGGTAGGCACGTGGGCTTCAGTAGTTGCAGCATGCGAGCTCAGTAGTTGCAACACGAGAGCCCTGGAGCACGCAGGCTTCAGTAGTTGTGGCACACGGGCTCAGTAGTTTTGGCTTGTGGGCTCTAGAGCGCAGGCTCAGTAGTTGTGGCGCAGGGGCTTAGTTGCTCTGCCGCATGTGGGATCCTGCCAGACCAGGGCTCGAACCCGTGTCCCCTGCTTTGGCGGGCGGATTCTTAACCACTGCGCCACCAGGGAAGTCCCAAAAATCATTGTATAACTTTTGACTCCCTAAAAATGTAACTGCTAATAGCCAACTGTGGACCAGAAGCCTTACTGATAACATAAAAGTTGATTAACACTTATTTTGTATGTTATATGTCTATCTACATATATTTTCTGCATTTATGATATACCTAAATTTTTCTTAATTAAAAAAAAAAAGTATTTCTAGGCTGTGTGGTTCATCTGAGACTTTTTTCAAATTGCTGCAAATCTCCAAAAATTTTTTCCAATATTTTTATTGAAAAAAATCTGTGTACAGGTGGACCTGCCCAGTTCAAACCCTAGCTGTTCAAAGGTCAACTGTAATTAAAATATAAAGCATCTGCGTTTCTATGATTCATTTACTTATTTTTAAAATTTATTTTATTGAAGTATAGTTGATTTACAATGTTGTGTTAATTTCTGCTATACAGCAACGTGATTCAGTTATTTATTCTTTTCTATATTCTAGTCCATGATGGTTTATCACAGGAGATTGAATATAGTTCCCTGTGCTCTACAGCAGGACCTTGTTGTTCATCTATCCTATATATATAATAGTTCGCAACTGCTAATCCCAACTCCCAATCCATCCCTCCCCCGCCACTCCCCGCCTTGGCAACCACAAGTCTGTTCTCTATGTCTGTGAGTTTCTTTCTGTTTCGTAGATGAGTTCATTTGTGTCATACTTTAAATTCCACATATAAGTGATATTTATAATTTATTGTCAGATGCCTGTTTACTCTTGTAATGCATTCTACAATGCTAGAACTTTTGCCACTATCAACAAAAGTTGCCTTGTCAAGATTGCCAATGATCTTTCTATTAAATCTAGTGGACAGTCCTTATGCCTCATTTTATCTGATCTATTAACACTATTTGACACAATTGAATACTCCCTCCTACTTGATAAAATCCTTCTTTACTCAGATTCCAAGAAAACATACTTTGCTGATTTTCCTCTGTCTGCTGTGGTCAATTGCTATCAATCTCCTTAACTGTTTCCTCCTCTCTCCCAATTCTGAAAGTTGGAGTGTGCCCCCGTGTTCCTGCCTTGGACAGTTTCTTTTCCGTCTGCATTCACTGCCTTGATGATCGAGCCTAATATCAAGTGTCACTGTTAACTCCATGGTGTTGACTCCCACTTTATACCCCCTGACCTGAAATCCAGACTCACAAATCCAACTTTCATCTCAACATTTCCACTGGAATGTCTTACAGGCGTCGCTCATGTTCCGTGTTAAACTCTCGACCCCTCTCTTGAAACCTGCTAGTGGTCTTCACCAGAGGAAATGATGATTCTTTCCTGCCAGTTACTCAGACCATTGGTTCTGAGTGACTCTCCTCCAATTTCGTGTGCTTCTGTCCAAACACTCCCACTGGCAATCTTCTTTTGAAGAATGGTCTTCCTAGGACCATAGTCAGGCTACTGGAAGCACATTGCCCACAATTTTCTAGTCCTAGGAGATGTGCTCTTATTTTCAAGATGGTTTGGAGGGTCTAAGTCATTTGCATTTTCATATAAATTTTAGAATCTGCTTGATAATTCTTACAAAGAAGTTCCTTGTGGTTTATATTTGGATAACATTGAATCCAAGGGTCATTTTGGAGGGAATTGACATCTCTAAAGTAAGGAGTCTTAACAATCCATAAAAGTGGTAAATATCCCCATGGATTTATGACTTTGTTCATTTCTCTCAGCAGCGTTTTGTAATTTTCAGTGTAAAGATCTTAGACAACTTGTATTAAATTTACACCTAAGTATTTTTTGTTGAGATGACAGTGTACATGATGATAGTTTTTTAACTGTCCTTTTCGAGTTGCTTGCTATTAGCATGTAGAAATACAAATGATTTTTGTATATTGACTTTATGTCCAAGGATCTTGGTAAATGACATGTTTGTTTGATAGGTTATTTAGTATATTCCGTCGAAAAATACATCATCTTTAAATATAGTTTGACTTCTTTCTACTCTTATGCGTTTTATTTCTTTTTCTTGCCTTAGAACTTCTGATACAATGTTGATTAGTAGTGGTTAGAGTGTAGACAGTCTTCTTTTGTTCCCAACCTTCGAGATAAATTATAATATTTAACAGTTAAGTACAATTTTAGCCATAGATTTTCATAGATGTTCTTTATCTGATTGAGAAGTTCTCTTTCCTGGCTACTTTGTTCATCAATCACTTTCATGTGTATCTGGTCCTTAGGGGCCATTTCTGGAGACCTGGCTTAAGACAGGTGGGTGTTAGGAAATTGTTGGAAGTCTGATGTGTCCGACATGGTTATGTAAAAGTAATAAAGAACACTTTTTAGAATAGAGATTTGTTCTTTTATCTGACATACTCTTGAGACAGGTACAATACATGTAGCTACTTTAATCTCATAAGGCCAAAATGCTGAAGCATTTTTGACTGTCCTACTTCTGTGTGCTTTTGCAGACTAAACTGTTTATTATTTAATAAATGACCAAAAATAACAAGCAATAATTCAAAATACATTTTCTGTTGTTAGAGAGACAGGGGAAAACATCCGATCCATGCCGTAAGTGGTTTGCAGTCCATAAGTCAGGGAAACTAGAAAATAGGCTTTTTCTCACCCATGAAGGCAAGATGAGTAGGTTACAGACTGGGGAGAAATGTGGTCCTTCAAGGATTCTTGCTGCTTCATCTTGCTTAGGTGTCTACAAATAGTCTCCACTCAGAATGCGATGAGCTTGAAGAGAACTTCTCTCTTGTTCTGCTAATTCATTTGGATTATGAGTCATTTTCTATCTTTCCTGACCAACAGGCAATCTAAAACACTCCAGCTAAAGAAAAAAAAACTTATTCCAAGGGAAATGTGAACAATTAGAAAGCTACTAATCCTGTGAGATAAATTCTCATTGTTTCACATTCCTAGGGAAATGCCACTGTTTCATGGTGAAATGAAGGTGATACACATAACAAGAAGTACAGCTTGTTTTTAGTGCACACGCCGCTCTGTTATTTATGCTAATCGTGAACAACAGGAATAACGGTAAATGAAATCTCCAGATAATCATAAACGTAATCTTATTCAATAGTCAAACCCTTCCATCTCAATACTTGCATAAACGTTTTTACCAAGTAACTAAATTCACTAGGTTCAATGTTGGCTGCTTTAATTTCCATTTCTCTCTGGCCAGTAGCATTATTCACAGTTAATGAAATGGCCCTGAAGGGGGCAGATGTAAAGATGATAGCTTAGATTATATACTAACAGGTGACAAAAATGGAAGGTACATGGATTTTCAATGTGGCTAAGATACAAGTAGGAGCAAGCTGTGACCTAAGGAACAGGTATGTCAGGCTTGAATGAGAAGCTGAAGGAATTTGGAAACTCTAGGTAATTATTTTTCACTTGTGTCACTTGATTGAGAGAGCTTAACTGAGATAGTCCCTTAGCATACAAATTGTAACCGTTTTCAGATAGGGTTGCCAAACTCCCAGTAGTTTCAAGTGTTTCCAAGTCTATTCCCCATTTTTCCATCTTTTGACATGAAGCCACAGTCCAAGGGTTCATCCTTTTACACCTGGATATTTGCATAGTCAAGACAGGGCTCCATTCAGCCAGAATAATCTGGATCACACAGCAGATATTATTTGCCACTTCAGAAACCCTCAGTGTCTCCATGTTGTTTTTCAGAATGTAGATCTATCAGGGTAAAAATCGAAGCCCCCGTGACAAATGAAATACTGGAATTTCAAACACGGCTTCTCCCGTGTTATATGGCAAGTCCTCTTGTTGTTCCCGGCTTATAACACACCCACCCACCCCACTGTCACGCCCTTTCTTGTGTTATCGCCTCTCGTGAAATACATTTTGCCACGTCGGGACAGTTGCTCATCCAGGTCTCCTGCAGCTGGTTCCAAAGTCACCTCTCACCTCCGTGAGAAGACAATTTTGTCTGTCTGCCCCCAGCACTCACAAACCACATCTAGTGTTCTTTCCCGTAAAGCTTCAGTTATGGTTCCCATCCCTGCCATAATTGGAAATTCATTCTCGGGTTCAGACACTTTGAGTCTTCAGTGATAGTGGAACGTATTATGAGTATTCACATTAAGTGAGAAATTTGGAGCTGGAGTTCAGTGGAGTAGTTAGGGAGGAAGAGACTTAAATTCATACAGTTTGATGGCCTCTCTGCTTCAGTTTTCAGTGTCTGATCATCAATTTCTTCTGTAAACTACCCTATTGCAGTGCTGGACAAACATCATGAAAATAACAAGTACACAATAAACCATGATTTAAAAAGTTTGAGGTATATGTATATCAACTAAAAAGGTAGCAAAAATGTTCATTCCTAAGCCTTAGCAAGACTTGGGTAGTGTCAGGGAATCTGATTTTATAAAATAACCTCGGGTAATTATGATATAGGTTGTTAAAATACACACTTCTAGAATCACTGAAATAAAAATAGGCTAATTTGAAATTGGCCCAACAATAGGGGCATGATTATGTAAATAATGGTATCTATTAAATGCACTGTTGTACAGTCATAAATGTATGTAATTATTAAAAATACAGCAACTGTTAATATGCTTGCAGAAATAGAAAACACAACATGATTTGTTTACTTTCCATATCACCAAGTGTTAATACAAACATACTTGAAGAGACAAGTGATGGTTTAATTGTCACTTTATATTTTATGCACATTTTTACTCTTGAGCCAGAGTGTCCAAGAGTAGCTCTAATAGTGATCTGGGAACCTTGGACAGCTCCCCACCAGTTGCCTGAGCGAAGGAAAGAGGGCGTCCAGAGTTGGGATCAAGGGTGTGGTCTTTGCATTAAAAAGGGGTGAGTGGATCACACTCATTTATATCTTCTCCCTCCACTCAATGACAGTAAGGGAATCGAAATGACCAAGAGAATAGTAGAGTATATATTTGAATAAAAATCAAGAATTCTGAACATAGCCAACATATGAAGGAGGAATGGTAGCTGGTGTGGAAAGTAGGAGAACCTCTTTTCTTAGATGCTTGTTGAGGGTTCTTAGGGCAAAGAGTTAATGGTTCAACCCTGAGAGGCTTGTAAATCGATGAAACAAGGCACATGATGGTTATAAGTGAGACATGGGGGTGAAAAAATAATATGCATGTTAAATTATTGAACCACCTCCCCTTCTCCTGCTCCACTGCATAGAATGCTAATTCAGTGCTTGGGACAGAAATGCAGAGATTTCTTCCCTAAAGAAAGTAAATGTGACTGCCTCAAAATTGTAGCCAGCTGCATTCAAAGGACATGATAAATGCATCAATTAACAACATATATATATATATATATATATATATATATATATATATACACACACATATATATACACACACAATATATTTATATATATAACTGCAACAGATACAAGTGACTAAAGATTTGTATCAAAAATCTATAAAGAATTGCTACAAGTCAATGTAAAAGACAAGGCACCCAATCTAAAAGTGGTGAGAGGGTGCAGATAGATTTGTGGAAGAGAATGAGCTCTCTTAAGTTCTCCTCCAAGCGTTACCAAACATAAGTTCTTGTGTCCAATGCACAGTGAGGCCAAACAAACTGAAACATTGGAGTTTGGAGCAGAGAAAGTTTTACTGCAGGGCCTTGCAAGGAGAACGGGTGGCTCATGCCCAAAAAACTCCGAACTCCCAGAAACACTTTTAAAGGCAAGATGAGGGGAGGGGGTGTGGTTGGTTGTTGCAGACTTGTTGGTGTCTGGAACTCTTTGCTCTTGAAGGTGGCAACGTGGTCAATCAATGTTGCTGTAAACCTCCAAAAGACAAATGTTATTCTCTGTTCTGCAACTTTTTATCACTATATGAATGGACTCTTAAAGGGCAGAGCCTTGAGAGAGGGCAATCCTGCATATTTCAGGCTATAGATAACATTCTTTTACAAAAGGTGCAAGGCCAGCATGACCTAAGCACAGGCAGCAGAGCACAAAGGTTAAAATAAAAGGAACAGATCTAATATGGAGTCAGATTTGTTCTTCCCTACTACATAGGAAGAAACTAGAGGTGGTTCATAGAAGAAGGAAACGAGGGACTTCCCTGGCAGTCCAGTGGTTAAGACTCCATGCTTCCACTGCAGGGGGCACAGGTTCGATCGGCCAGTTGGGGAATTAAGATCCCACATGCTACGCAGCACAGCCAAAAATAAAAAATAATTTTAAAAAAAGAAGAAGGAAAAGAGACCAAAGTGGGTGCCAGTGCCAGCTGTATCTTTAGCATTAAGAAATAAAGGGAGAGGAGGGAGAAATAGGAGGAGAAGGAGGACAAAGGAGACAGTAAAGAAATCAGGAAGAACTTCTCGGGTAATTATAAAGATGCTCTTACAGTATACTACTTTGTACTTTGTCTTCTGCCTCTTCCTACATTAAAAAAAAAGACTTTGCCGAATAAAGCCATATGTTTATTAAGGTTGTTTCCTATAGAACGTGCCAGTAGGTATGCTTAACAGATACCCTATGATTTGAACCTACCTTTAAAGGATAATTTTCTCTAAACATAGAGACAGCCATGGAAATGACTGTCTTCAAGCCTAGTTGAATATTTCCATAAAAGCTAACATTACCTGTGTATTGACAGAAAAATTCTGTGGTTTCCCAGGGGGTTTTCCTTTGCTCCCGAAGCTCTGTAACACAGCAGTGCAAATCTCATCACGCAAAAATGTTTAAAGTGAGCCAGGAAACATTCCATCACAGAACTGGCCACAGTTCTTCTCGGAAGTGGGGTGTTTGGACAAACTGTTTCATCTTCCTTGGGCAAGGAAAAACTTCCAATGATCTGAAGTGTGTTTATCCACAATATAGGTAGAGAGATACCTGCCTCTCCTTGATTCTTTCTGGTGTCCAGTCTAATAATCTGTGTACCAAAAAGTACTGCAAAGCTCACAGCAATGATCTCGAACTCCAGTGAGGAATTGGGGCTCACAGCAATGATCTCGAAGCCCAGTGAGGAATTTGGAGTGTCTGGGCATCATGATTCCTATGGAAATGGGAGAAAATACAGGCAGGTACGATGTAAAAAATGGCCTCAGCGAACAACTTTGAAAGTAGCTACCTTTGTTAATAGAAACATACTTGAGGAGATGAAAACCCAAAGATTATGCCCCAAGTTAAAGATTCTGTTTTTAAGCATCCAAGTGTACTGTGGCATCTCTTTTGTAGGCAATGTTTTTAATTATTATCCACTTGGGGAACCAAAACCAATTTTCCTAAATGAGAAAAGAAATAGTATTGCTTGAGAAAAGCTGTTTCATCTCTCTTGGTAGGAAGGGTAGATGAAGGAAATTAACTTGCCTTCCCCCCAATTACTTCATGTTTTATTAGGCTTCCCAGAGGCGTCCTGCACGTATGGTCTGTAACGCTCTACAATAAAGCTCTTATTCTAGAGCACTGCCCTGCTGTCTGACCACATTTTGGTGACTGCTTATGTTTATCTATGAGTCTTGCTTGGAAAAAGATTTGTGAAGTCTGGCTGGGAGTCCTCAGATGTATATTGACTCTTCTTCCGGGTTGGATGTAACCAGGAGTGGCCAGAGTATAGCGAGCCTCCAGAACGAATTTACGGCAGGATGTGCCATTGATAACCCGGCAGAATGCTCCCTCAATATTTAATATTCAATGGCAGTGATGGGAAGAGGGGCACTGGGAAGTTTCCAGTTCTGCTGAATCCACTGCACTCAAGCAACCTTGAGAAGCAAGTCTTGGCACACTCCTTGCAACGTAGGAGTACTTATGGGGGAGGAAGGCAGTGTTACCTCTCCGCTGGAGAGGGAATGATGACACAAGGCATGCTATTATTTTCTCTGCCGCTGAGGTTTCTGCTTCCTGAACCTTGTTTTCTTGCTTAGGTAA